>NC_142164.1:122054323-122654323 GCF_024610735.1 Ursus americanus | reverse complement strand
CATGACACGGCGCATGTGGGATCCGTGGGAACGTGAACGGACCACAGGAGAAATGCTGACCGCGGGAACACTGCTGTGGGCCCAGGGCAAGGAGCCGCGTGTGTGGAGCCAGAGGAAGTCGGCGAGAGCCCACGATCGACACAGACGAGGCTGTGACGGAAACTCGGATGCGTCCCAGCGGACGTGATGCCAGAAACAAGCTTCACGGAACTCGCACAGACATTTCACAACATTGAAAGTGCAAAGGGCGCAAGGTTGGGAGCGAACCAGACTCGGGGCCAGGACAAGAGCCAAGACACAGATGAGGCGCTCGCTCTGTACTGTACACCAGGCGACACGGGGACAAGCCCCACTCAAGCATCGGTCGCTAACGTTTTACAGAGAAATACAACATTAGCTTTTAGAATTTCTACTGTTTTAAGGTACAGTGCAATAAAAATTAGTCTATTTTTTCCATATCTCTATACATTTATAACGAACTGTAAGACAGAGTTTACTGTGTTGACAAACATGTTCTAAAGGTTCCAGGACATTTGTAACATTTGTTTCCATATGTGTCCCCATTTCATAACATATCCGTGTATATCCATATGTTTGCTCAGGTTGAGAAACGAAACAACAGTAAAACAGTGAAGCACCACTGTGAGCACCACTCTTCCGTGCGGGGGAGACAACACGGGAACAGACAGGCACAGAGTCCGTACTTCTCTGAATATATCTGATGTTTGGGTTTGACCTTGGAACCAGGCATGTTTTTACATAAAACAACATTTAAACAATACTTTAAGAGGCCAATTGATAAAAGAAGGAACGTTTCCGAACTCATCTTCAGGCAAGTATTACCCGAACGTCGAAACCAGACGAAGGAGTCACAAAAGCACAACCAGTGCCTCTTATGAGTATGAACGGAGCAAAAATCATCAACAGTATACGAGCAAACAGACTCCAGGAACATACAGGAAGGACTGTGCAGCTGGGCCACGTGGGGCCTACTGCAGGAATGCAAGGTTGGTTTAATGCTGCAAAAATCAACTGACGGACTACACCGTATCAGGTTGGTTTAATGCTGCAAAGACTGACGGACTACACCGGATCAGGAGAATGAAAACCCAAAACACGTGCGTGGCTGCCGAACAAGCGTGTGACAAATCCAACATCCTTCCCAAGTAAGCCCTCAGCACACAAGCAATGGGAGGAAACGTCCGCAGGCTGATAAAGGTGTCGTGAAAACCGCACACAGCTGACATCACGTTTCATGGTGGAAGAGCGGATACTTTCCGCACAAGGGCAGCAACAACACAGGACTCTCCACACCCCGACTTCTCCCCAGCACTATGCGGGAGGTCTCGCACGGGGAAGAAACAGGAGACACACACACTGGGAAGGAGGAAGTCTACCGACTCCTACTTGTACGCTCCTACTCTATGGAACGCTAACGAACACACTAAGATGGCATTACAACTGAGACGTGAGTTCGCCAGGATGCAGGACGCAAGGTCGATACGCAATAATGCACTTCACGTTTACACACTTGCGACAAGCAATCTGAACATGAAATTTAGAAAACAACTCCATTTATAAACCATCAAAAAGAATAAAAGGCTCTGGAACAAATTTAACAAAAGACGTGCAAAGCACATGAACATTTCTGAAAGAAATGAAGGATCTAAATACACGAGAGAAGCCTCAGGACGTAGACTGAGAGACTGAATACGAAGATGTCAACGGTCTGCAAACCGATGTACAGATTCAACATGACACTTGTCAGAATACCTGCTGGCCTCTCTGTAGAAACGGACAAGCTGACCCTAAAATTCACACGGAATTACAAGGAGCCCAAACAATCCTGAACAAGAACAAAGTTAGAGGAGCGACACTTCCTGTCTGAAAACTTAGTACAGAGCAACAGTGATGGAAATAGTGTGGTCCTGGCATAAAAGTGGAAATACAAGGCCACGCAATAAAGTCAGAATCCAGCAATCAACCCGCATTTCACGATCGACTCATTTCCAATGAGGGAGCCAAGAGCAGTCCATGTAGAAAGATAAGTCCTCTCCACACGTGGTGCCGGGACCCCTCGATCGGCACACGAAGACGAAGCTGTGCCCTGACATCGCTCTTCACAAAAGCCAACTCAAAACAGATCCAAGACATACGCGTAAGACGTGAAACTATACGACCCGCAGGAAAAAAAAAGAATAAATCTTCATGACCTTATCTGGCAATGATTTCTTGGCTAGGAGGCCAAAAGCACAAGCAACAAACGGAAAAGTAGATAAAATGAAATACGTCAAAATGAAAACCTCTCTGTGCACCAAAGGACACTACCAAGGAAGTGGAGCAACGACCCAGACGGTGGGAGGAAGTATGTGTACACCAAGCATCTGACCACCGACTTCTTGAGCAGCAAAGTGACTTAGCAGCCGGAGAGAACGTTCTCCCGCCACGCACGCACGCACGAAGTGACTTAGCAGCAGAGAGAAGAACGCTCTCCCGCCACGCACGCACACACGCAGTGACTTAGCAGCCGGAGAGAACGTTCTCCCGCCACGCACGCACGCACGCAGTGACTTAGCAGCCGGAGAGAACGTTCTCCCGCCACGCACGCACGCACGAAGTGACTTAGCAGCCGGAGAGAACGTTCTCCCGCCACGCACGCACGCACGCAGTGACTTAGCAGCAGAGAGAAGAACGCTCTCCCGCCACGCACGCACGCACGCAGTGACTTAGCAGCTGGAGAGAAGAAGGATCTCGCGCCGCACAGAATTCACAGCGCTGGCTTCCAGCTCACGGAGAGGAGCTCCACGGGAGAAGACTGTGGGAGATGGACAGGGAAAGAGCAACCAGGAGGTACACTGGCCGCACAGGAGATAAACAAGGGACACGTACAATCTGCTGGTGAACACCGCACGCTGAACTCAGAATCACTCTCTACAGCAGTGCAACCACCAAGGCCCTGCGGACAGGCAAACTCACAACCCAGGAGGAGCCCACGTGCAGCTGCCAGCCACTCCGACAGCGGGAAGGGCTGGGCCCGCGGGAACCCTCGTGTGTTGCCATGGGCTGCGGCCGCTGTGCCGCCACTGAGCCAACGTGGGGCTATGTGATCGGGGGGAGGGTGAGGTGTCCTCTGTTCCCGCAAGCCCACTGCGGCGCTGCGCATGAGACGCAGGCCCAGAACACGGCATCCGCGGGGGGGATGCGTGAGTAACTGTGATGGATGCCCCCAGCAGGACGGCACACGGAAACTGAGTGGGCGATGTCACGTCTGCACATGTCAACACGGACACTCTTGGAACACACCGTCTGGGACAAACGAGGCCGCGGTATGATGCACACACAGCATGGCGGCCGAGCTGACAGCCACGCACGGCGTACCGCACACAGGGACCGTGGGTGCGTGTTCACCCGCTGCAGAGGAAGAGCACCGCGCACGGGCAGAGGCATGGGGCCGTGTCGGTGCGGACAAAGGCCTGCGCTCAGCCTCTGGGGCCGGTTTCCTAGAAGATGCAAGCATTAACGCTCACTGAACCCGGGACCGCGACACACATGTGTCCTTCACGATGGAGAACGAGCATTCACACAAAATCCCTATCTGTGCTTCAGAACGGAAGCACGCAGGAAGAGAGCAGCCGACCTCTGCACACACGTGGGCGCCCACCTTGGCCACTCGGCCCATGTCCTGCATCGTGGCTCTCTCGTGCGGGAACTGTGCGAAAGTCCGCTCGATCTTGGTGATGACGGCATCTATGTTCACCGTGTCCTTTGGACGGCCTCTAGGAAAGTAGAACGTTGGAATGCTTTGGCTGGTGGCGGGCGGCAGGGGCTCCTCCTTCTTCGTCTGAACCTAAGACATAAAACAAATGGCACATGTGTGAGAACCTGGAGCGCCCCGTGTGTTCACACTCACGCATAATCAGCAGGGGTGAGCTGGTCTCAAAGTAAATGCACCGAGTACATCTGACCCGAATTTGGACACACGACTCCAGACAATCCCCGCGGGAGGTCACGCGACCCGCGAGTGAGCGCCACACTCCACGGCGGGCCCACACTGCCGTGCCTCCTCCAGCCCTGCCTCGGGTGTGACCCCTCGGGATGGGGACCGGGGACGCCCAGGCTCCCTGAGGAGCCGGCATGATGCTTGTGGAGAACCCGCCCAGAGTCCTCCCGGGGGTTGGGACCCACCAGGTGGCCGCTAAGGGGCAGGCGATCACATGCAGGAAAGGGGGAACTTGTGTGTGCAGTGTAGACATGGAATCACCTGCTCCCACAGTAGCCGTCCTGGAGGGAGATGTGCCCAGCACCCCAGCCTGTGGGTGCCCCACAGAGAGGACGTCAGGCCCCTGGCCTGTTCTCGCCGGAGAGAGGACGGCACGTGAGCCATCCGCAGCCCAAGCTGCCACCGCTGGCAGCACCTGACGTTGCGGCAGGACATCTAACGCACCTCCCCGGCACCGAGGCGTCAGCACGTCCCCGGTGGACGCTGCGTGCTGCCTGCTGCTTGGCGGCCCGTGCTCTGCACGCAAAGCAGAGCTGTTATCAAAGTCCCGTAAGTAGAGACGAACGCTCAGGTCAACCGTGGAGGAATCGTCCACGGAGAGTCGGCCTTGAGCTGGGTGCTGGGGCAGGTGTGGGGCTACGAGGCTGGGACGCCCTGGTGGGTGTGCTCAGTGAACCTGGCGGCCCCGTCTCTGCAGGCCACGGTCTCCCAGGTGCACTCGGCAGCGCGTCTCACGCTGATCAGGATGAGCGCTTTCCCGCGCCAGACACAGCTGCCCTAAGCCGCACATGTGGACGGCTGAGAACCGCACATCCAGCCACCCCCGGCTGGAAGGGACAGGGGAGCCAGTCCAGCCCACGGACGCATCTCCCATCCACACCCTGCGTTCTGTATGGATGGGACACGAGGCCACGGCCAGACACGGCAGAGGCAGCCCAGCGTCCTGGCAGGAAGTGAAGAAGTGCACGGGGAGGCAAGTGCGGGGGGGGGGGGGGAGGTAAGTGCAGGGGGCCACGCGGGGAGGACGGAGAGGATGGGGCCTGCGAGATATGGAGAACGGGACGGGGAGGGGCACGCAGGCTCACGCCTGATGATCTCCGTGAGCACAGCAGCATGGCCAGGCTTGCCACAACGCGCGAGCCCCCGAGCTGGGGGAGGACGGACACACACACGCACGCACGCACGCGGGCAGCAGACGCAAAGGCTAACCCACAGGGGGGCTCACAGGAGCACAGAGCGGCCTGGGCCCTGCTGTGACCACAGCTCAGGGAGGCACCCGCACAGCAGCCCCAGCCCAGCGAGGAGGAGGGGGTCTCCCTGCTGTGCCCAGGGTCCCCGTGCGGTTCAGTACGGCCCGCATCCTCCCCGGTCACAGTCCAGCATGGCCCCCGTGCTCCCCGGTCACGCCTCAGAGACAGTCTTCCATCATCCTCAGTCACACGTAAGAGACGGTCCCCATCATCCTCAGTCACACGTCAGGACAGTCCTGTGTCCCCTCAGTCACACGTCAGCGATGGTCCTGTGTCTTCTTCAGTCACACCTCAGCACAGGCCCTGTCATCAGTTCATTCCCTCCGCTGCTCAGTGCTCTGAGGCCTCCCCTCTGAGACACATGCACGTCTTCAGGGGAGGGCGATGGGGGGAGGGGAACAGGGGAGGGAGATGGGAAGAGGGGAACAGGGGAGGAAGGAAGGGGGGAAGGGAGGAGGGAAGGGCCAGGAGGGTGGGAGACTCGGGAAGGAGAGGTGGAGGAAGAGGGAGGGGGAAGGAGGGGGGCAGATGGGTGGGGAGGGAAGGAGGAGGCAGAAGGGTGGGAGACATGGGAAGGGGAGGGGACGAGGGGGAGGGAGGGGAAGGAGAGGAGACAGAGGAGGGAGGATGGACGGTGGACGGTGTCACGGCAGGGGTGGGAAGGGGCTACAAACTCAGCCTGGATGGACCAGGGAGCCTGGGGGCCGTAGGTTTCTGTCTCTGCGGTACAAACATGCCCCTGGCTGCAGCCGCCTGCCACCCGGTCAGCGTCAGCGGGAAGCCTCGCCTCCACGGGCACTACACTCCCCTTCCACCACGACGCTGGGGTGGGTATGGGACGAGGGTTCCTGCTCCGAGGGTTTGAGAGCCACAGGACCTGGGGAGGGGGCAGGTGTGCGAGGGCTCTGGCACACCCGTCACTGCCTGCCTCAGGGCCTTTGCACGCACTGTTCCCAGACGCCCCACAGTCCCTCACTCACTTCAGGTCAGACCACGCTCAGATCCCAATGGCCGTAAAGTCCACACACCCCCATCCCACCCACCCCCCATCTTGCCGTTCCTTCATGGAGGGATCACAGGAGGTCAAGGTCACCCTGAGCACAGAACACCCCTCCCCCACCTTGCTGCTCCTTCGTGGGCCCCATGACCTCAGGTCACAAGGTCAGCTGCACACAGAGCTCCAGCACTCCCAGCAGAACCCCACCCCACCTGCTGCCACTTCAGCGGCCTCGTCACGGCTCACCAGACTCAGAAGGCCTGCCCATGCCCCCAACCAGAGGGGGCAACGCTGCCCCCGGGTCTGCACAGAGCAGGCCCCCAGCGACATGGGCTGCAGGAGCGCATGTCCACAGCGGGTTTTCTACAGAAACACACCTTTCTCTTTGTTTCAGGGAGCTGCTACCCCCGAGAACGCCGGCCACATGACGTGCATTTGGCTGTGTGACCCTGAGTCCTTCCGAACCTGGAATCTGCCCGTCTCTGGTGCGGGTGGGGACCCGAGAGCCGAGCCGCTCAGCAAGCATGGGTCTGCCCTCACGAGAGTACGAGGCCGGACGGCACCGTTCTGCAGCACCTGTACAGAGTCCGGGCCGGCAGCTGAAATTCCAGGGGAGCTCTGTCTTCATGCAGGGTAAGATCCCAGATGCCCAGACCAGCCCTTCCGCTCACTGTCCCTAGAAATGCTCCACGGAGGACCTGACAAGTACTTCTCGAGGGCGTCCATGCCCTGGCGGGAAAGGAAGGCATCCTCAGGCCACAGACACCAGGAAGGGGAACCCAGTGACACCAGAGGACTGTGTGGCCTGTCTCTTCACGCCCTTTCTGAACCCAGAGGACAGGTGGGAAAATCCAGCATCCTGGAGGGGAGCTGCGCCACGTGGGGGTCCCAGAGAGCTGTACCTCCTGTGAGATGAGTTAGCCAGAAATGAATCCCACACTGACACCTGACCCAGGGAATGGAAACGGTGGGCCTCACACGTGCTGCTGCATCAAGGAGCGGGGGACCACGGGAGCCACGGGGGAGAACCTACCCAGAACTCCCAGCCACGTCAGACTCTCACTCAGCTCTGCAAACTACCTTCACATCAGGGCCATGGGGGCCACGGGGGAGAACCTCCCCAGAACTCCCAGCCACGTCAGACTCTCACTGGGCTCTGCAAACCACCTTCACATCAGGGGCCACGGGGGCCACAGGGAAGAACTCCCCTGAGAACTCCAGGCCACGGCAGACTCTCACTTGGCTCTGCAAACCACCTTCACACCAGGGCCACGGGGGCCATGGGGAAAAACTCCCCTGAGAACTCCCGGCCACGTCAGACTCTCACTCAGCTCTGCAAATCACCTTCACACCAGGGGCCACGGGGGCCACAGGGAAGAACTCCCCTGAGAACTCCAGGCCATGGCAGACTTTCACTTGGCTCTGCAAACCACCTTCACACCAGGGCCACGGGGTCCACAGGGAAGAACTCCCCTGAGAACTCCCGGCCACATTAGACTCTCACTCAGCTCTGCAAATCACCTTCACACCAGGGCCACGGGGGCCACGGGGAAGAACTCCCCTGAGAACTTCCGGCCACGTCAGAGTCTCACTCAGCTCTGCAAATCACCTTCACACCAGGGCCACGGGGGCCACGGGGAAGAACTCCCCTGAGAACTCCCGGCCACGTCAGACTCTCACTCAGCTCTGCAAATCACCTTCACACCAGGGGCCACGGGGGCCACAGGGAAGAACTCCCCTGAGAACTCCCGGCCACGTCAGACTCTTACTTGGCTCTGCAAACCACCTTCACACCAGGGGCCACGGGGGCCACAGGGAAGAACTCCCCTGAGAGCTCCAGGCCACGGCAGACGCTCACTCAGCTCCGCACACCACATTTACAGCATCCTGGAGCAGGGAAGTGAAGCATCTCCATCTGGCTCCGGATCTGCCATTTTTCTGCTGGGCCTCATTCACTCACATGCCACATTCTGCCTGTGAGTAAGCAAAGCAGCTCTGTTCCCTCCTCAAGAGGGGAGCGAGACAGTGCGTCACTCTCTGGGTTCTGTCCCAGGCTCCACACACCTGACAACACCCAGAAGAACCAGATGCCAACCATGCTGCAGGACGTCAGCTGGCAACAAGCCTCGGCCGAGGCTGACATCAATGCCCCAACCTCTGATAACTCACAGAGTAACACCTATCGCTCACAGGACACTCGCCTTTGGTCGGACGCTACCTGGCATTGCTGTGGGAGCACGGACCCTAGACCCTCGTCCAGTATAAACCCCTAGCCCCAAGCGAGGACGAGACTCGTTCTTCCCTCCTTTCCGAGCCTCCCAGACACTCTGTCTGACGCTCGTACTGTTCATTAAACTCTGCTGTCACTTTGTCTGACTTGCGGTTGATTTCCATTCCGTAAGGAGCCGAGGTCCCTCCGGGCTGGTCCTGTGCGACCCTCCCCCGGGTTCTTGCACTCAGCCCGCTTGCGTCGGTCTGGATAACCCCAGAACCCTCTAGCCAAAACCGTACTGTTGCAGTGGACAAGCGCTGCCTGGAAGCAGCAAGCTCTTTCCAGGGGAAACCCATCGTCATCTCAGGACCCAGACGACTCCCCAAAGTCCCAAGGAAAAGGAGCAGTTCCCGGTCCAAACTCGCAAGTACACATGCAAACAAGGCACCAGGAGGGACAGCCAGCAGCAACGAGAGAGGACGGAACCCGCAGAGGCTTCAAACGCTGGCGGGACCAGATGCAGGACCGACGCGCTTCACATGCTTCAGAAAACAGAAGCGAGAAGCTTGAGAATCCTGACGCAATTGAAGACGGACCCAAAGAACATGTCTAGACGTCACAAGCAGATTCACAGACAACGCACGTGGATGGACGGCAGGGCGGATGGAGCACAGCTGAGGGCAGATGTGGGGACGTGGCGGGGACAGAAGCCAGCACTCAGATGGCCGCCCCCGGGAGGGGGTCGCACCTAGAGTCTTGGGCTCCCAGTGCTCCCCACACAGCACCAGTAAAGGAAACCCGCATGCAGACGCAGCAGAAAGGAACCGGGGTGGCGGGGGGGGGGGGGGGGACGACACCGGACACCACCAGCACATCTTCGAAAACAGCCGGGATGAAACAAAACTCAACGCGACGGGGTCATCTTCAACGGAGCAAGGAATCAGACCGCCGGCACGTCCTGGACAGACACCCCACACCACCACCACACCACCCAGAGCAGCCCCTGGGGAGGGAGGCAGCCATCCTGCAGCTCTCCCCGCTGGGAGGCCGTCCCTGAGACGTGCACGCGGATATGCTTAGACCAAAACAAAACACAAAACAAACACAAAAGTGAGCTGTCTGTTCGCAGACACGGGTTTGTGGACACGTGGAGTCCTGTCTGCACACACGGGTCTGCAGAGACTCAGAGTCTCTGTTAGCAGACACGGGTTTTCGGACACACATCTCTGTCCGCAGACCGGGTTCACGGAGACACAGAGGACGTGCACACGAGCCAAGTACGCCCACGTGCAAGGTCTGAGTAGCAAGGGCAAAGGCACAGCGGGAAAGTGGTGTGTGTGTGTGGGGTGGGTCAATCGACAACCACCACATAAACCAGTAACAAGAATGTGAGCTGACCTCTTGTCAAACGCCCTGTCCACAGCAGAGCACAAAGAGGGGATGGACGGCCACATTTCAGGGAGTCCAGAAGTAAAGACTGTGATTGACTTTGCATCTAGAAAAGGTGAGCAGGTGACAGATGGAGAGTAAGTGGTGAGAACGGTACGCGGCGGAAGTACGAGAACCAAGGGCAAAGGGCGAGGAGAGAAAGACCACAACGTAATTCAGTCAGCGGACAAACACTCCCAAGGTGTACGTGGGTTAAACGCTCCAGTTACAGAGCAGACACCAGCTGGAAGACACACACGTAACTCATAGGAGCACAGATCGAAAACTTTTTAACCCGTGGAACTATGGGCCAGCCATGGCCCTCACAAGGCTCGTGTGTGGCTGCACGATGGTCCACACTGCCCCAGCGATGACCTGCACCTCCGCGAGACGCATCACAGGAGCCCCCAAGACCTGGGCTGCACAGCCTTGGAACCCACAACCTGGGCTGAGCTGAGGTATGCACACAGCACCTCGGCACCCACGACCTGGGCTGGGCTGAGATGTGCATGGAGCCTCGGCACCCACGACCTGGGCTGGGCTGACATGTGCATGGAGCCTCAGCAACCACGACCTGGGCTGTGCTGGGCTGTGCCGGGCTGTGCACAGAGCCTCGGCACCCATGAGCTGGGCTGGACTGTGCAGGGATACTTGGCACCCAGGACCTGGGCTGTGCTGGGCTGTGCACAGAGCCTCGGCACCCACGACCTGGGCTGGACTGGGCTGTGCCGGGCTGTGCAGGGAGACTTGGCACCCACGAGCTGGGTTGTGCTGGGCTGTGCACGGAGCCTCGGCACCCATGACCTGGGCTGGACTGGGCTGTGCCAGGCTGTGCACGGAGCCTCGGCACCCATGACCTGGGCTGGACTGGGCTGTGCTGGGCTGTGCACGGAGCCTCAGCACCCACGACCTGGGCTGGACTGGGCTGTGCCGGGCTGTGCACAGTCTCGGCACCCACGAGCTGGGCTGGGCTGTGCAGGGAGACTCGGCCCCCACGAGCCAGGCTGGGCTGAGGTGTGCACGGAGCCTCGGTCCCAAGGCAGAAATGTTGCTGGGGACAGACCGCCGTCCAGCAGGGAGGCATGCTGAGCTACACCTTCCCAGGCACCGATGACAAGTGTACCGGACAATGAGAAACAAAACAGCCTGGTGCGGACACAGAAGATTTACAAGTTTAATCTCCTGGACAGAAATAGACTGCGGCCCGAGCACAGCTGCAGGACACACATTCTTGTCCAGCACACAGGGCGCCATTGGGAGCCGGCCACCTCCTGGTCCGCGGAGCAGGTCTCAGCAGCTTCTGCAGGAATCACGGGGGCCGTTCCCTGACCTCCAGGACATTAGGCCAGGCTTCCGTGACGAAAATGAAAGCGGCAAAGGAATGTGTGTGTGCACAAGAATTCCACAGTGGGACTCGGGGTTCGGGAAAGTGAGAACAAGCAGTCGAGGCCCGGGCGCCCGGCTTCCAAAGCACTGTACCTTCAGTCCTGCCGGACGCGCGGTCAGCGCGAGCCTCGTGCGGCACACCGCCCAGAGCTCCCTGATAAAGATGACAGCTCCCCACGGAGAGCTATTTCTGGAGAGGCCACTGACTCATCACAAGGCCACAAAGCAAGAGGACGTCGCCGGCCGCCCCTCGCACGCACAGCGGGGCCATCCTGTCCATGTGGGGCAGGACACCGGGGGGTCCCGTCGAAGCCAGCGCTGCCTCTCCAGGTGGACGTCCACAGAAGCGATCCAGGCCATGTCCTTGCAGACGTATCTTCTCTGAGCACTGGGCTCCGACGGTCAGAGGTCGCAGGGTCAGGGCTGGGACGTCGAAGTGATCCGTGCCCACGCCACCCAAACAAGACGCACAGTGAGAGCCAGGTGTCGGAACAAGAGCAGGACAGGCAGAGGAATGCCAGGCACGGGCGGCTCGGCTCGCAGGGCCCCAGGGCGGGCCCACACCTGAGACACAGACGCGGTGGTGCTGCCTGGGACAGGACTGGAGAGCCCGGCGGGGAATTCCCAGTGAGCCTGCGTGCACTGGGACGTTGTGGCCAGGACTGGAGGGCCCTGCAGGCCTCGAGCTGAGCCCGCACGCACTGGGACGCCATGGCCAGGACTGGAGGGCCCTGCAGGCCTTGAGCCGAGCCCGCATGCACTTAGACGCCCACATGCACTGAGACGCTGTGGCCAGGACTGGAGGGCCCTGCGGGCCACAAGCTGGGCCTGCATGCACTGGGATGCCGTGGCCAGCACAGGAGAGCCCTGCGGGCCACGAGCTCTCCTCTGCTTCCGTGGACTGCTCCCTGCCACCTGGCAGAAGTTTGCCAATGCGACTTACAGAGGACATAACAGATACACACATGGGAGTCACGGGGTCAGAGTTTAACACAGAGGAGCTGAAATGACCACAACATAGGCTTCCCTCCATGCAGGTTTCTGGAGACACCCTCTCCACACCAGGAGGTTCTGGTTGTCCACGTGTCAGGCCCGAGTGGGGGCCAGACAGCAAACTCCCAGAGGACATGGAGCCAGGCTGAGTCGGCCAGGCAGTGCACTATGACAAGGCCCGGGGCCAAGGCCCACCCAGCTACCAGGATGTCTGTTCAGCTCTGTGCCTATAGGCAGAACGGGATGGACGGTGTGGTCTCCATAAAGCCTAGAAGACAAGGCTGGAAAACGTGGACGAGGTTGTGCCACCACGGGGCACTGACCAGGGAGCGCCATTAGAGGGGCGCCCACGTCCACAGCCTCACAGACGGGGGCAGGGGTCACGTCCACCTCCTGGGGCCCTGGGCACGTACGTCGAGGGTGTGCTCCCTCCCTGGCCCCGTGACCCCGTTCAGCCTAAGGCCCTGCCCGGTGTCGGGGACGGCCAGATCCTAGCAGTCAGGCTGTCACCAGAAGAGGTTAGATCGTGGTACGGGAGAGTCAGCTGGGGCTGGTGTGACTGGGGGCCTCACGTGGCACTCCTGAGGGCCGCTGAGGGGCCTCACGTGGCACTCCTGAGGGCCGCTGGTCCATGCGGAGGACCCCGCAGGGAGGCTGGACGGGATGGGCAGTACAGGACCAGGGCAGCAATGCAGTGCAGGAGAGGGGGCCCAAGTCACCATCAAGTGTACCAAGCTGGAGTGTGCGGAGGGAGATTTACCACCAGGGTGGGGGGAAGGGGGCTGGGGTACCTGCTCCTCACCCCATCCCCATCTCTCCCCAACCTCACTTCCCCTCCCCCATCCTGGACCTGCTCCTCACCCCATCTCCAATTGCTCCCCAACCTCATTTCCCCTCCCCCATCCTGCACCTGCTCCTTCACCCCATCCCCCATCTCTTCAACCTCATTTCCCCTCCCCCATCCTGCACCATCTTCTCAGCCCATCCCCCATCTCTCCCCAACCTCATTTCCCCTCCCCCATCCTGCACCTGCTCCTTCACCCCATCCCCCATCTCTTCCCTAATGTCACTTCCCCAACCCCTCTCCCACCCCCCATGTGTCCATGTCTCCCCCAAACTCATTTCCCCTCCCCCATCTTCCACCTCCCACACCCCATTCCCCATGTCACCTCCCCCTCCCTCATCCTCCACCCCCATTGTCCCATCTCTCCCCAATCTCATTTCCTGTCCCCATCGTATACCCGCTCCTCACCCCATCCCCCATGTGTCCCCTAATCTCATTTCCCTCACCCCTCCCCCACCCCCACATGTGCCCATGCCCCATTTCTCCCCAATGTCATTTTCCCCTCCCCCATCCTCCATCTCCTCCCCACACCCCACCCTCCATCTGTCCCCTAATCTCATTTCCTCCACCTCATCCTCCCCCTCAACCCCGTCTCCCCAATTCCATTTCCCCCACCCCTTCCCCAGCCTCCCATCCCCTCCAATCACCCTGCATAACTCCCCATCTCTGTCCTGGTCATCAGGGTTCCCATCATGCCCATGGCCCTGGGCCACCACAGACGTGTGCTGACCTGCCCAGGGCCTTGTCCAGATCCACACTCAGATGCCCTGGGCTGAAGGAAGCCAGGAACCACCCCCCTCCTCCCCCAAGTCTCCCCCACAAGAAACCCCGTCTGGTTCACCGCACGCACCTTAGAGAACGCTCACTTTACCCACGACACATGCCCATCCCTGCAGAACACTGTTGAAATATCTCTTCTGTAACAAGAAATACTTTCCCGCTAAAGGAATTCATAGAATTTGTCTCCCAAAGAGTGATGCTGGCGAGACAGGGTCACCCTAAAACAATCAGACTGTGGAAAACCGGCTCTGCCAGGAGCCGGACCCCCTGAAGGCAAGTCACCAGGAGTCTGGGGGAAGGAAGAGGGTTTGCCAATCCCGCCAACATCCTAGTGAACCACCTGAGACACCTCCAGACGTCGCTCTTCCTCCTGGGTGGGAGGAGATCATTCTGCGGCTGATTCCACTTTCAGCGTCGTACAGATTCCACACACACACTCTGCTCAAAAGAAGGAACAAACCACAACACAAACCCCTCTAGACAGAGTTTCGACAGCTGGAAGACATAGTCAGCAGAGCTCAGAAGTTGTGTAAACGTCGAGACGGGATCCGAAAGAAAGTCCGAGCACAGAATCAGCCAGAGCAGGTCTTTTTCTCCCCCCCCCCCCGAAAAGCCCTGTTTGAGTCTGTGGGACTGTTTCCTTTCCCTCTGGCCATACCAGGGGCTCACTCCTCACCAGCCCAGAAAACGCAAGTGTTTCATGCGGCAAGTGTCAGTAAACCCAGATGCAAGGCACTTAGGAAGCGCGGGAGGGAGTGAGGTCTGGCCTGCAGCCCTGTGGTCCTGTCCCCTGCGTCCAGTCCCCCGTCCTATCCCCCCCCCCCCCCGCCGTGCCCCGCATGCACGCGAGCACTAGGGGGCGGGAGGAGGGTGAGAGGCCGCAGAGAAACCTCGAGTTACAGACTGACTCTGACTCGGGAGCTCAAGGGAAGTCTCAGCCTTTTCGACTACATGGTCCCCTTAATCCGGCTGACAGGACACACACACAGAGACCGAAAGCCAGGTTTGACGTCTCTGAGCTCCTATGAATCACAACAAAGTTCACAAGCCAGTCTGTTACTACAAACCACCCAAGCG
Organism: Ursus americanus; assembly: GCF_024610735.1. NCBI lineage: Eukaryota > Metazoa > Chordata > Mammalia > Carnivora > Ursidae > Ursus > Ursus americanus. Next base: position 122,639,356 of record NC_142164.1, on the reverse strand, counting down.
TCCACGGTCGCGGCTGTGCTATGTGCTGCGCCACACAGCGCGTATCCCCACACAGCGCCTCACGAAACTCGGACGGAGTGGGAGCACGGAACGCGGCCGCTTCCAGGGCTGTGGGGAAAGCCTCCCTCTATTCACGAGGGTAAAGGCCCCGATGTTTCCGACTAAGGTTCAAGCCACCGGCCAACGCTAAGCCGTCTCTGCGCTCCTCCGTGCTAGAGAGAGCCACTGGATCACAGGCCCCCACCCTCCAGTTTCCTGACTGCGGTTCTGCCACTAAACCTCAGAAAGGAAAGCTGGAGCTTCCTTTTACGGAAGGCTTCCCCGACACACTGCAGGCAGCACAGGGGACACCTGGCTCTCTACAGCCAGGACACAGCCGTACCAGGAGGGATGCGCACAGGTGTGGACCCCGGGAGTACCAGCAACCCCCCATCCGTTCTAGGAAGGATGCGCACAGGTGGGGACCCTGGGAGTACCAGCGGCCCCCCCCCATTCCAGGAGGGACACATGCAGGTGGGGACCATGAAAGTATTAGCAGCAGCCCCCCCATCCATTCTGAGAGGGACGCATGCAGGTGGGGATCCCGGGAGTACCAGCAGCCCCCCCATTCATTCTGGGAGAGATGCATGCAGGTGGGGACCGTGAAAGTATTAGCAGCACCCCCCCATCCATTCTGGGAGGGATGCACACAGGCGTGGACCCCAGGAGTACAAGCAGCAGCCCCCCCATCTGTACCGGGAAGGACGCGCACAGGTGGGGATCCCGGGAGTACAAGCGGTCCCCCCCCCATCTGTTCCGGGAAGGACACACGCAGGTGGGGACCGTGAAAGTATTAGCAGCAGCCCCCCATCCATTCTGGATGCACACAGGTGCGCACCCCAGGAGTACAAGCAGCAGCCCCCCCAACTGTACCAGGAGGGACGCGCACGCGTGGGGATCCTGGGAGTAGAAGCAGCCCCCCCAACTGTTCCGGGAGGGGATCCGTTTCGGAAGGGGATCCGTTCCAGGAGGGACGCGCGCAGGTGGGGACCCTGAGGGAACCAGCAGCCCCTCCTCCCCCAATCCCCCAATCCGACCTCAGCAGGGGCCACAGGTGAGCCGCACACTAGACACACCCCGCAAGCCCGCCCCACCTGGACCTGCTGGAAGGCCTTGAGCCTCTTCTTAAAGCGGGAGGGCAGCACGAAGTCACAGCCGCGGGCCAGGGAGGCCAGCTCCTGCCTCAGATCGGGGTCCTGGCGCAGCGACAGCTCCCTGAGCCGCATGTCAGCTCGCATGGGCCGCCGGGGGCCAGGCCAGGCGTTGCGCTCTCGCTCTCGGGGCTGGGCCGGGCCGGCGCCGGCGGGCTCAGGGCGGCAGCTGCGCCCGGCAGGACAGTCTGGGCGGCCAGGCTCAGCGCGCTCCATGCGTGGCCGGCCGGGCGCTCTGGGGGCCGGCCCTGGGCCGCGCGCATTCCACAGGCTGAGGAGGGCACATGGCTGCAGGGTGGGGGAGGCGGCCGTGTGCCGCTCCTCCCCGCGGGCCCCTGGCTGTGCAGGAGGGAGCCACTGCAGCCGGAGCTGTTGTGGCCGGGCTGCCGGTGGCAGTCCTGGACGCAGCTCCCCGCACGGTGACCCTGTCTGGTGGCTCAGACCAGCGGGACGAGTGCGTAAACAGGTCCGGGAGGAGACATCTGGGGACAGCGCCTCTAGTTCTGGGGGTGGGGGTGGGGGCGACAGAGGCGCTCTCCAGAGAAGTGAAGTGATCTGGGAGCAGAGGCGGGGAGGGAGGAGAGGAGGCGCTCTGCACAGACGTGAGGTCTGTGCGGACACAAGAGAACTTGTTACAGCGCTCGCCCCACATCTCTGAAGGTCCCCGAGAGCCCAGACGCAGCCAAAGCAGCTGCCTGCGCCCTGAAATCATGCCAGAAACAAAGGGGTCTGTCCACACCGGCCTCCCTGTCTGCACGTCAGACTGGAGAGCACAAAGCACCGAGGGTCCGCTGACGCTTTCTCTTCACAGTCGGGGGTGTGGGGAGCATACAGGATTTCAGAGCTTTCCTGCCGTGCTGCGCGAGGTAGATAAGGTGGGACAGCACGTAGATTTCGTGGAACAGAGACCACGCAGCTCAGATAACACAGAACGTAAGCAGACGGGGTAAACGTCTCCGGTAAAGTGGGTAACGTACAACGTCAGCTACGTATCGCGGGCTCGGGGCGGCAGCCGCAGAAAGTCACCCAGACCGTCGAGCAGGTAGCACAGAACACAAGGTACATACTACGGGATGTCACACGGGGAAGGAAGGCAGGCAGGCAGACGTCCTGGAGGTAACACAGCAGAACGCAAGCGTGTGCAGACGCTGTCGAGTGCGTGCTCCGTGACTGCCGTGTAGGTGACGTGCTCCGTGACTGCCGTGTAGGTGACATGCTCCGTGACTGCCGTGTAGGTGACGTGCACATGACTGCCGTGTAGGTGACGTGCTCCGTGACTGCCGTGTACCGTGTAGGTGACGTGTTCCGTGACTGCCGTGTAAGTGACGTGCTCTGTGACTGCCGTGTACCATGTAGGTGACGTGTTCCGTGACTGCCGTGTAAGTGACGTGCTCCGTGACTGCCGTGTAGGTGACGTGCTCTGTGACTGCAGGGACTGGTCACACAGACCTACCGGGGTGAATCCAAGCAGAGGGCTCGGAACTGGACCAAAGAAAGGCTACCACCCTGGACGCCTCCACCACCCTCGGCAGCAGGAAGGGAAGACGCGCTGAGGAAGCAGACCACACCTGTGCCCATCTGGGCTGCGGCAGGCACGAAGCCAAGGCACAGAGGTCCTGCGATGTGAGCCCCACATGGTTTCAGGAAGCGTAACCCAGAAGGGATGCAGATATTAACACACACGCAGCAGAAGAGCAGACCTCAGTGCCCCGCCATCACCCCCCACGGAACCGTCCACCTACAGGACGTGAGACAGGGCCATGAAGACGGTGGGCGTACAGGGATCCCTCCCCACCCCCACCCCAGAAACAGACTTGTAGATGGACCTGGCACTGGAGCGTGATGCTTTGTTCTGGGTAGTAAGGGCACCAGAACAGCCAAGCAAGGACACCGGCACAGCCCCGGGCGGGGACACCCGCACAACTCAGAGCGAGGACAGCGGCACAGCCCAGGGTGAGGACACGTGCACAGCCCAGGGTGAGGACATGTGCACAGTCCCGGGCAGGGACACCCGCAGAGCCTCAGGGGGGGGACACTGGCACAGCCCAGGGCGAGCACACCCACACAGCCCAGAGCGAGGACACCGGCACAGCCCCAGGCGGGGACACCGCACAACTCAGAGCGAGGACAGCGGCACAGCCCAGGGTGAGGACACGTGCACAGCCCCGGGCGGGGACACCCGCAGAGCCTCAGGCGGGGACACTGGCACAGCCCAGGGCGAGGACACGTGCACAGCCCCGGGCGGGGACACCCACACTGCCCCGCTCTGTCCCAGAGCGAGGACTTCCATGTACTGGGACAGAAGAAACACCAGAGTATCAGGTGAGTATATGTTTGGAACTAGCCAGCCTCGAGAAATCTGTCTGTGGACACCACTCCTCCTCGGGGGAAAGACAGCCCTATGTTTGTGACGACACGTGTGGGACACGACCTGGGCAGACACAGTCCTGAATCTGCTTGCCCTGATGCCCCACGGCCCCCAGCCCTGCGTGGGCACCCACGCTGCTCTTGCAGATGTGGAAGGATCACGTGGGCCTGCTCTCCTCCCCAATCCACGTGCACCTCACTCCAGAAGATGAAGGGGCTTTTTCCTGTCCTTGCCTCTCCCTGCCGTCCTCCCCAAGCACTCCTGTCTCCCCTCCTTCCACTGAGGTTCATCGGGGACCCACCACCTGCCGGCCACAGCAGCCACGGGCGCAGAGTTCACAGGCAGGGTGCGGTCCAAGCACACGGCATATTCAGTGCTAGTTTCAAAAACCACACTCAGAAACACAGCAGTCCCGAAAACACACAGACAAGACCCCTGAGCAGCACGAAGCAGCGTTAGGCTGCAGGACACGCCCCTTTCTGAACCAGGTCCCACCCGGCGCTGGAAAGGCCTTTCCTTCCCAGACCCGCTGGAGCTGGGCCCCCAAGAAACTGCAGGACTGCAGGGACACCTCGTCAGCCTACACGTGGCACACGGCCTCCCAGCAGGAGGACGCAGCATGTCTTCCCCACTCCAGCGACAAAGACACGCGAAAAATCATGGGAGTGGTCCCAAAGCAGCGACCCCAAGCACACCGCACCCGCCTTCCCCTCCATAATGGGCTTCGCTTTTGCTTTTTTTTAAAAAGCAGTTTCAGGTTTACAGAATCATGGAGCAAAAAATACAGGGTTCCCACGACCTCCCCAAGCACCACCCCTTCCCAGTTCCCCTGATTACGGACATCTGGCGCTGGGCGGAGCATTTGTAACAAGCGGCGAGCTACAATGTTATTCACGAGACTCCAGCGAGTGCATTCGAGCTCACCCTGGTGCTGCTGAGCACCTGTGGGCTTGGACATGTCGACACGGACAGGACTCCAGAGGCCAGCACAGGACCGTGCACAGCAGGGTGGCCGCCCCAGGTCCCCTGGGCCCACCTGGCCCCACCCCACCAGCACTGGCCCTTCCATGGGCTCCCTACTTCTGCCTTTGGCACCGGTCACCTGGTTGGGGCCGCGCGGGAGGCAGCCTTCCAGGAGGGCTCAGTGTTCATTCCACACCATCTCTCTAAGCACCCCTCCCCGTTCCTGCTTTAATTCCCATTCAGGGGCATGGCCTCTCAATTCCTTCTCTTCTGCTTCCTTCCTGTCTCTTCCCCATTTCCTGAATGTCCTGTAGGATTCATGGGTCTGCCATCGACCCCTTCTAAGGTGTCCAGACAGACCAGGGCAGTGTGTGCCAGTCACCAGGTTACCAGAAAGCAGGGTGCTGAGTGAGGCCATGAGACTGAGGTTCCGCAGGTCCATTCAGACCCAGACGCCACTCGGAGGAACGCCCCCCAGACACCAGGCGCCTGGGACGACCAGATCCAGGAGCCACGCAGGGATGAGCTGGGGCCACAGGGCGCCCCCAGCCCACTTCTCAGATACAAGCACAGGCTGCTTGCAGCGTGGGGTTCCTGCAACCACAGGCCACAGCTGCTGTTTCCTCCGCTCCCCTCCTTCCCTACACGCCTTTGGGAAGAGACAGTCTTTGTGTTGCTAGAACAAATGGGCTTCCCCTCTGCAGCATGACTCTGCAGCCTGTCCCACAAGGAGAGAGCGTTAGGTCCCACTCTCAGGTCTGGGCTTGTGTGCAAGCCACACAGACAGGAGGGAGTGTGTGCACGGCATGGGGGAGCCCCTCCCTGCTCCTAAACGCTCCTGCTGTGCACACGCGGGGCTGGCAGGGTAGAGACCACGCAGGGCACACACCTGTGCCCCTGAGCACAGACGCAGAAGAACTGCCCCAGCGAGCCGGCCCAAAGGGCCCACCCCAGATCTGTGAGCTCAGCCAGGCTGTGTAGTTCCTAAGTCTGGGGCGGTTTGTTCACACAGCAACCCCACGCAACAGTGACGTGGCCAGAGCGCAGGAGGCCGGGGGCAAAGCGGAGGAAACCGTCCATCTGGTTCGGCACCTGCTCGTGCTGTCACCAGGTCATCTAAAGCTGCACCACTGAAACTCGGTTCTCCGGTTTTTCTGTTTCAAATGTGCGCAGTGACGAAAGGACACACGTTCCGACAACCATAACACAGAGAGCTGCGTAAAACGTGGCACGGACCTGACTGGTTCACGTAAGATGTTGCTACACACCGGAAATGTTACTCCAAAGAGAAGAAAGCTTTTACTCCTTTGTCCACTTGTACATATATTTTGGGGAAAGATCAGTAGCTCTTCAAACTTTCAAAGGTATATTTGTAAGACAGAGAGCAAACCAGGGAGAGGAGGAGGGAGGGGAGGAGGGAGGGGAGGAGGGAGGGGAAGAAGGAGGGGAGGAGGGAGGAAGCAGTGTTCCCGTCTGAGTAAACTTTACAAGTGTTTTCCCCCGAGATCAACTTTGACCCTTGTGAGAGCTATGGTGCCATTTACAAGTGAGGAAACCAAGGCGCGGAGCTGGAGTGCCCTGGTCACACGGCCAGCAGGGGATGGCATGGGCCTGGGACCCTAGGCTGGGATGACCGTCAGAGGTCAGTTCCCAAACAGAGAACATCTACCCACTGCAGGAGGTACTCTGGAAGCCACACGACGTGGAAACGTTCGGAAACAAAGTCACCCAGCACTTGCAGAGAAACCCGTCCCTGAGTGCTTCCACTGTGGTAAAGCAGCCTAGGTCCGTTGGCCACGGGCCAGTCTGCAGATATGTTCATGAGACGTGGACAGGGCCCACTGCCACGGGGGCAAGAGCGGGCAAGAACTCCCTGGGAGAAAGCGTATGCACAGCTCTGACCGCGGGCGCCCGGACGTGGCAGCTCGGAGACCTGTGTAAAAAGGGGGCTGTATCGGGGACGCTGCACAGGTGCGAGGGGAAAGAAGCCTGGCTGTAAATGCATCTCCTGCCCCCGCCCTCCCATCCTCTCTTCCCCCCGCGGAACACACACACAGAAAGAGGCGGCCAGGCCACACGCTCTAGAACAAAGGACAACACTATCCTAGCAGCAGGGACGGTTCTGCCTCCTGGTGCTGTTCTGCCCACAGTGCCTTCTCCTTGCACCGATGAGCTGTTGAAGGTCCCGAATTTATCTTCCGATGCTGGTTTCTAACTGGCACTGAGTCGAGAGACTGTGGGCTGTGGGACAGCAAGGTCCTGACCCCAGTTCGGACCTGCTCTGTCATGTACACTTGGAACATCTCTCTCAAACACAAAGGGGACACTTCTGCTTGCAGGTGAGATGGACGGACAGACAGCAGCCTTACGGACGGCCTGAGGTTGACACAGCATGTTAGAAAGAGACGGGACCAATCGCACTCGGTCTGACAGACATCCCAGAAAGGGGGAACATTCCACAGTTCATTCTGCGAGGCCATCGCGACCCGGGCAGCAAAGCCAGAGCCATCGCCACAGAAACCGCACCCCGATATCCCCCCGACACAGACACGCAGATCTTCCCAAAACGCAGACGCAGAACCCAGCAACGTACGAAACAGATCATTAACTAGGATCACAGGGACTTCATCCAAGGAAGCAAGGTTGGTCTGACACCCAAACATCGCTCACGCCGCATCACTAATCACGGCATCACCAAGAACGTGCCTACATCCCACACCCATTCCTGTTAGAAATTCCCAACGAGCTGCCAGGAATACAAGCTGACCTCCTCAGCCTGGTATAGGGCATCTCTGAAAGAACCTGAAACGAACGCCACCCGTGACCAGGCCTGGATGCCTTCCTCCTAAGAGGGGCTGGAGCGAGGATGCTCGCCATTGCCGCTCCCCGTGACAAGGGCCCGCAGACCCCAGCCAGAGCAATCAGGCAAGAAAAGGAAATCAAGGGCATGTGGACCGCCAGGGAAGACGTGGACGGTTTTCCTCCACAGACAATATGACCCTGTGCACACGTGACCCTAAGGCACCTCTCGTTGACTAATAAGTGAGGTCGGCAAGGTCACGATGGAACATCAGTAGTGTGTCTTACACCAGCAGGGACGATTCAGAGACGTGGTTAAGACAACAAAGACACAAACACATCAGAAGGCACCCAGGCAGGAATTCCTCCTACAAGAGGGGGAAGGCCTAGGCCCCAAAGGAGAACCCCTGCTCAGCCCGTAACACAGCATGTCCACAAGTAAGACGTCTTCACAGCCGTGGACTCGAGAGCCCAGGATTGCTACGACAGCAATTCTCCCCAAGTGACCCATACATCAACACAGTCCCTACAAAACCTCGTCAGCCTGCTAGTGGGACAACTGACAAGAGACCTCAAAAGAACCCTATGAAGCGCAAAGGACCCAGAAAAGCTACGACGACGTTGCCAAAAGTTGGTGGGCTGATTCCCTGCTTACTAGAAGGGACAGTCACGCACGCAACGAGATGCGGAGACACGCAGGGACGTTTGCATGCGTGCACCTAACAGAGTCCAAAACACGTGCAGGCATCCATGCCCACGGTTTGTCAGCAAAGGTGCCGACACGATTCGAGGCAACGAGGACGGTGTTTTCACAAAATGCTCCTGTAGCAGCTGGGTAGTCAGAAAAAAAAAACGAACCCAGAAACTTGCAGACGACCACACATAAAACCTGAAACGGATCATAAACCTATGAATAAAAGCAAAGTTTATAAACCGTCTAGAAGAAACAGGAGAAAATCTTTTTGACCTTGAGACTGGCCAAGGTTGTTTAGCTCATGGTACGTCCTTCTAGGGATACAACGAAAGTAAGTGATAAGTTCAACTTTGTCAAAACGTGAAACTTTTCTGCTTCAAATGACACCAGCAAGAAGGGAAAAGACGTCTCAGAGCAGCAGCAGATCTCCCAAATGCAGAAGTTGAGAAGTCACAGAGCAGGAGTTGAGATCTCCCAAATGCAGGAGCTGAGATGTCACAGAGGAAGAGTTGAGAAGTCACAGAGGAGGAGTTGAGAAGTCACAGGGCAGGAGCTGAGAAGTCACAGGGCAGGAGCTGAGAAGTCATAGGGCAGGAGTTGAGAAGTCACAGAGCAGGGGCGCCTGGGTGGCTCAGTCGTTAAGCGTCTGCCTTCGACTCAGGGTGTGATCCCGGCGTTCTGGGATCGAGCCCCACATCAGGCTCCTCCGCTGGGAGCCTGCTTCTTCCTCTCCCACTCCCCCTGCTTGTGTTCCCTCTCTCGCTGGCTGTCTCTATCTCTGTCAAATAAATAAATAAAATCTTTAAAAATAAAAAATAAAAATAAATTTAAAAAAAAGAAGTCACAGAGCAGGAGTTGAGAAGTCACAGAGGAGGAATTGAAAAGTCACAAGGAGGAGCTGAGAAGTCACAGAGGACGAGCTAAGAAGTCACAGGGCAGGAGCTGAGAAGTCACAGGGCAGGAGTTGAGAAGTCTCAGAGCAGGAGCTGAGAAGTCACAGAGCAGAAGCTGAGAAGTCACAGAGGACGAGCTGAGAAGTCACAGGGCAGGAGCTGAGAAGTCACAGGGCAGGAGTTGAGAAGTCAGAGAGCAGGAGTTGAGAAGTCACAGAGCAGGAGCTGAGAAGTCTCAGAGCAGGAGCTGAGAAGTCACAGGGCAGGACCTAAGAAGTAACAGAGGAGGAGCTGAGAAGTCACAGAGCAGGAGTTGAGAAGTCTCAGAGCAGGAGTTGAGAAGTCACAGGGCGGGAGCTGAGAAGTCTCAGAGCAGGAGCTGAGAAGTCACAGAGGAGGAGCTGAGAAGTCACAGGGCAGGAGCTGAGAAGTCTCAGGGCAGGAGCTGAGAAGTCACAGGGAAAGGAGTAGGGAGGAGGCCCCGGTGAGGGTCTGAACCAGCCGCTGGGCAAGGTTACTGGGATACTGACCACTGGGGGAAGGAGTAGGAAGGAGGTCCCAGAGAGAGTCTGAACCAGCTGCTGGACAAGGTTACTGGGATACTGACCACTGCGGGGGAAGGAGTAGGAAGGAGGTCCCAGAGAGAGTCTGAACCAGCTGCTGGACAAGGTTACTGGGATACTGACCACTGGGCGAAGGAGTGGGAAGGAGGCCCCGGTGAGAGTCTGAACCAGCTGCTGGACAAGGTTACTCGGATACTCACCACTGCGGGGGAAGGAGTAGGAAGGAGGTCCCAGAGAGAGTCTGAACTAGCTGCTGGACAAGGTTACTGGGATACTGACCGCTGCGGGAGAAGGAGTAGGAGGGGGTCCCAGAGAGAGTCTGAACCAGCCACTGGGCGAGGTGAGACCTGAGCTAAGAACCTGTCCGTCATTAAAGCATGGCTTGTGTCCTGTACATCTGAAAGTGGGGTCCATGGGGGCAGGGGACCAGTCCTCTCCTGGGCGACCTCACTGGGTAGGAAGTATGTGCACAGACAGGGCATGCAGGCTAAGCTCTGATTCCCCTCTGAAGAACTTCCTTAGAAGCACATTTAGGGTTTTGCCTGGTTGGGATCGTGGGTGACAGACCCACGAAGCCCCTGCCGTTCAGCACCCAGCCCTCCCTCCGTGGAGACGGGAAGGAGACATTCTGAGTGCCCGTTGCGTGTAATGTGTTTGCCAAGCGCATCACACCTTGGGTGCGTGGCGAACATCCATGGGGCAGGTCACGTAACACGGCAATCAGGCTCTCACTGTGTGCGGACGTCTGTGCCTCCTCTCCTCTTAGCTGGGGACGTACACGGAGTAGGGGTGAAAAGGAGCTGCCCGCGGCTCGCAGTCAGCCCTGACGTGTCTCTACACTGGAGAAAAGATGTTTTATCTGTGAGACCTCGTCCTTGGACCCAGGAGCCTCACCGGTCCGCCCCCTGCCAGTGTGTGCCTGGGAATCGGGTCCTGGTGAACGGTGTCCGACGCAATGCGTGGATGGGGAGCACAGGAATGAGCCCCTCGCATCTGGTCCCCGTGAAGACACGGGTCCTCTCGGGCAATTCACGTCTCAAAATCCAACCGAAATGGTTAAGTTCCAAACACATGAAGACGTGTTTAAAGCAATGTCTCGTCCCAGACAAGAAGCATCACTACTTTGTGAAAACTCTTGGGGGGGGGGGGGGCGGGAGAGGAGGGAAGAAAAGCATTCTGCTGTTCCTCAAAAGTGCTGGCCGTGGAAACTGCAAACCAGAGGGGGTCTGTGATTTCACCTGCATCTGGCAGCAACTCCCGCCGACCCTTCCAGGACTCCGCCGGCATCCTGACCTTCCACGCCCTGCACCACTCACCCAGCCCAGGGCCCATGGCTGCAGACACACGCTGGCGTGTCCCAGCGGCTGCACGCATCAGCACTGTGTGAATCTTTGTTTAGGGGAGGGAGAGAAGGGGCGGACGGAGAGGCAGAGTCCACACTGAGCGCGGAGCCTGACGCGGGGCTGATCTCACGACCCTGAGCCAAAACCAACAGTGGGATGGTCAACTGACTCAGCCTCCCAGGCGCCCCATGACCGCGAGAATTGTGGTCACACACCGTGCGCACAGCTTTCAGAAGCCCTAGCAGCCAGCCGTGCAAGCAGGCACAGCACCCTCAGCCCAGAGTGCTGCATCCCACCCAATCCCACAGGCACATGGCCACACCCCGACCCGGCCTGACAGCTGCCCAGACCACTGTGGCCTCTGGGCAAGACTGCACATCTGACCTCCACTCTGAACCTCCCTTCGCAGCACCCCCTGCCTTTTCCCCGCTAACTTCAGTGCCTTCCCCAAGTCCCAGTCCCCCTTCCTGCCGAATCTCTCTCCCAGTGGAGAGAAACGAGCTCCCCTGCTCTGAACACTTGAGGAACTTAACTCCCACACGGGCACGCCTCTGTGCCTGCTTTACAGAAATACGTCCTTTTCAAGGCATCCACGTCACCCTCCCCATGCAGGGCTGACCTGCCAACATCTACAGTCCCAAGACGGTTCACACGAGGTTACGGGGTCACAAAATACAAGAATTCACCTGCAAGTGGTGGCGAGCCTCCGTGTTTACAGCTCCCTGAATAAGACCTCGGCCGTCCCGGGGAGTAGGGATGCCATCTTGGGGAGGGAAACCACTGTCCCTCACAGGAACCCTTCTGAGCACTGGCCCTCCTCACATATCCCACGGCCTTGAGGAAACGAGTGATTCAGGCAAAACTCCCTCCAGCACTAAGGTTCTGGGTGCAGTGTGAAAGTGACGGAGCCAGAGCTCAAGGGTTGGTCCGGGAGCCCTGCAGGTGCAGACGAGCCTTCCTGTGGGGTTCCCTAGAGGGTCAAAACCGCGTGGTGTCTAGCGTGGCTTTTGGGTCTACTTCCCACCCTCCGTGGAGACTTACTTTCTGGGACATGTCATCGGGTCCGCTACGACAGGCCAGAAAACCACCCGTAATGAAGAGCCCAACGAGTTTTCTTGCAGAGGTTGTCCTCGCAATCTGCCCTTAGGGGCTGGTCCCTGCGGTTGGGAAGCTATCAAATGAGCGATACTACGAAACGGTTCGCGCTGTTTATGGGGCACTAGCACCAATGGAAACGTCTTCAATGTCACAAACGTGTTCCGATGGAATGTTAACATTTCCGGCTTCAGGAGTATTCCAGGTACACGGCAGGCACCAGCCACCGCTCTTCCCCTAACACCCGGAGCCAACATTTTGTGACTCTGAACGCACACAGGGTAATGTGCCAGAAACCAACCTCTTTTTCGGAGCACGGCTGTCTGACTGTAACTACTATGGACAATTCAAGAAGAAAACCAGACAAAGGAGGGAAAAAACCTCTGGAATTATTAAGAACCGAGAAGAAAGTGCGGAGAACTGAGCATGTAAAACCAAGACTCGAAAAGACCAGAAAGGAACTCTAACATTCGGGCTGGACAGATGACCAGCGTGGGACTCCGGCAATGACAAAACGTTTCAGCATGTGGGGCTTCGTTTGGGGTAAAACCCGCAAATGTGAGTGTTTTCACGTGTGACGCTCCCGCACCAGCGCCCCAGGTCACTCTGCGGCCCGAGTTAGCAGAAGCGAAGCATTAACTTACTACTCGCGTCCCTGTGGATCTACGAGACCCTCGCACGGGTGGCCCGGTCCGGGGACTAGTGGCGGCTCCCAGCGGGAGTGCGGTGGACGTGGGGGCCGGGCTGGGCGCCCCCAGACTATCGAACACCGAGGGCTTGCAGGCGGGGGCGGGGGCTGAGGCTGCTAGCGGGGGCCCGGGCTGCCTCGCGTCCCCACCGCCGCTCTCGGTCCTCCCGGGCGTCTTGATCCTCTGCAGACAGTCCTGGAGCATCGTCTGCGTGCTGGACTCGCTGAGCCAGCACAGGAACAGCTCGTCCACCTTCATCTTGAGGACCGGCTGCAGGACTTTGCCGGGAGGCATCTTCAAGGCGCGGACCCTCCTTCCCGAGGAGCCCCTTCCTCCTGCACGCCGGCCTGGCGCCAGGAACCCAAGTCTGGGCCGAACGGACTTGGGCGGAGCAGATGATGGTCGCCGGCGGGGGTCCCGGGCCCTGAGTCCAGGAATCTGGGGGTCACGGGCCCAGGGTCCCTAGGAGGCGGGGTTCGTGGGCCCGGAGCCCCGGGAGGTGTAGGGCCTGGAGCCCGGGTTCTGGGGAGGCGGGGTCGCGGACCGGAGCCCGGGTCCTGGGGTCCCGGGGAGGGAGGGGCGCGGGCCCGGAGCCCGGGGTGCGGGGAGGTGGCTGGCCTGGAGGGAGCCCGCTTCTTGGGTCCCCGGGAAGGCGGGGTTCGCGGACCTGGAGCCCGGGGTGAAGGGAGGTGGCTGGCCTGGAGGGAGCCCGGGTCCTGGGGTCCCGGGGAGGCGGGGTTCGCGGGCCCGGAGCCCGGCCCACCCCGGCGAGGGGGCGCGGGGCGCGGGTGCGGGCAGTGCCCGGCCCGCCGAAGGTCCGGGCTGCGGGCGGCGCCGGCGTCTCGCGGGCTGCGCGGACTCCCGGGCCCGGCGGAGACTGAGAGACACGAGCGCCGCTAGGCCCGCGCCGCTCTGGGCAGCTTCAAAACCGGCGCGCCGGCCGTCTTCCCAAACAAGGTCGCCTACGTCGTGCGTCACCGCGACGCGTGGCGTCATCACGGCGGCCACGGGCTCCGCACGCCGGCACGCACACCTACCGGCTTCGGACGCAGCGGCCTGCGGGGTCCTTGGCCGGGGGGTGGGGGGTGGGGGAGGGAGGCCGTTTAGGGGCTGGGTGAGGAACGGGGTCGGAGGGGTGGCAGCCGCCCCACACGAGGTCTTCCTGCTTTTTGGCTTTTTAGGGGTGAGGCCCTAGCCTGCGAGGCGACCTGAGGGCCGGGGAGGTGGGAGCATGCGCCGTGCGTGCACGCTCACCGTGGGGCGGGGGGGGGGAGGAGCCTGGCAACTTGAGCATGCGCAGTGCGTGCCGGCTGAGCGCGAGCTGCAGGCCTGGCTGTGTGGCGGGGGAGGACAGGGGGTGGGCATGCGCAGTGCGTGCCCGCCGAGAGCGAGCCGGAGGCCCAGCGGCGGCTGGGTGGCGGGCTCGCGCAATGCGTGCCCGCGAAGCAAGGGGACGGGTGTGCGCGCGCGGGGGTCGGGAGCGAGCGCGAGGCTAGGCGGGCAGTTTTTTGCATTAAGAGGGCGACTTGGGTTCGCCAAGGGCCCCGTTTACGTTAATTTTGTTTATCAAACGGTAACGATGGGTTGGAGGCGTGCAACTCTTTTAAACATCGGGTTTTTAGCTTGAGAACGAACTGCCTTTATCATTGCAAAAATAATAAATCTATTTTGTTGGAGGTGGAATTAATTACTTAAGTGACCTTTTGTCCCCCCCCAGCTTATTTCCGTTTATACTTTTAACGGGGTCGTTAAATCACGCACAGTGCATACATGCACTCTTTGTGTCTTGTGTTTTGGGTTTTGATTTTGATTTTTTTGTTTTCTTTGTTTTTGGGGGGTTTGTTTTTTGTTGTTGTTGTTTTGGGGTTTTTTGGTTTTTTTGTTTTTGTTTTTGGTAAAGACGTTTTCTTCTCCCTAACGTGATTTTGTAGGAAAGTTTTCACTTGGGTTTGCCCCCGTTTAGGGGTAATTCAAGGCTTTAGGACCTGGGTCGTCCTCCGCGGTATAAATACGGCGGCCTCCCTGAGTCGCTGGTTTTATTTTGCGCGCACGATGATTTCCACCTCGGTTGGTGTTTCGCGACTGCACGAAAAACTCCGTGTACACTGGCTCCTGAGAGCGCCATAACGCAGGAATCCTGTGAAGTTATTTCTGCTAATTGGGAAGCAAATGCTTGTGTGGGATGCTGCCGTTTCTGGAGAGAAGTGAATGTTCATACAGTTCGCCCTTGGGTTTATCACATACAGACATCTTGTCAAGGAACAGACGCGCCTTTCACCCGGGTCTGTAAACGAGCTGCCACTCACTGCTCCGTTCCTCGCTGTGGTTTTGGCGAGGAAAGGGCTTTTTTTGAGCCCCTGCACAAGACGGCTTTATAGGTCCCGGGGCCTAGTGGTGAGGCCCGAGGTAGTGCTGTGCGGCTGCCAAGTGGACAGAAATAAGGTCCAGGACGGGAACAGAATGCACCTTCAGTGTGTGCTGGCCCGGCGAAGATCCTGTCCTGCGAAGACAAGGACGTGCTGTGGGACCCCGGGGCTCCGGGGGCCAGCCCTGTGCATACACACACACACACACACACACACACACACACACACACACGGCTCTCCCCGGAACAGGAGCACTGGCTGTTAATGATACAAGGATGTTCTCCCGGTGCTGCGTGGCTTCCAAGGGGGTGACAGGAGGACTCCCCCAGGACAGAAGGATGGGGGTGGGGAGGGTGCTAGTGGACAGAAAGATTCCGGAGGACTCTGCGTGGGAGGGGGGGCTGAGGAACAACGAGGTGGGATCCCCTGCTGTGTTATTCTGGGGAGCTTGGAGAGGAAGGCGCTGAGATGGTTGGAGGGGAGGGTGACTCCTTCCTTTGCCCACCTGAGCCCAGTTCCCTCTGTTGGCCGCAGCCCACCCAGCCCCTCAAAGCTGGTCCGTACGCCCTCAGCTTCAGCTCCCTCCATCGGGGGCTGGCTGCTCAGAAAGAAAGACAGGCTCTCCAGGCACCCCATCACCAAACAACAAAATAACAGTGTGTCTGCCTGCAGAGCCCCAGATGGTTAATGGCACCCTCCCACTTGGGGAGGGAAGACGCCCTAAAGACCGTGCCTGTGAGGTCAGATCTCACGGGCCCCAGGCTGACCCTATGCTGCAAATACACTCACGGGAAATCAGAGAGATCAACTTTCTATCTGCCAACCACAGTCATCCAAAATGCGTTGCTTTTTCTTCTTTTAAAAAATCTTTCTTTCTCTCATTGGTACGAACTTCACAGGCGCCTGGGTGGCTCATTTTGTTGAGTGGCTAACTCTTGATTTAGGCTCAGGTCATGATCTCGGGGTCATGAGATCAAGCCGAGTGGGGCTGGTGCTCAGCGGGGAGTCTGCTTGAGATTCTCTCTCCCTCTCTCTCTGCGCCTCCCACTCGCGCTCTCTCTCTAAAATAAATAAATCTGAAAAAAAAAAAAAAACAGAATAGCCATAAACATGCCTGTGTTTGGTTTCAAGTGGTTTTCTTCCAAGAAGCTAATCAGGAGCTTAATAACGTTCCTTGTGTCGGGTCCTGCGGGGATTGGCTGAGTCTAGACCCTGTTTATGAATTCTGCTTCTCTATCTCTTTGGTTTATTTGCTTCCCTTTGCTGCTGACTGGCTTCCTTTCCAACATTTGGTTTTGTTTGCTGCTCCACGGCACACCCTTTTTGTACAATTTTGAAGTGGAGGAATTGGGTCTTTCCCTATGTGCCTTGAATGCTCCATAGCAGTGGGGTGGGCGAGTGGACCGGGACCGGCGGGCTGGCGGGCACATTCCATGACTGGGATGTTTCGTGTGGCATTATTGTCACGGGACTGGTTCCTTCTTGTGAAGCAGCCACCCCTGCTCCCCCTTCCCTCCAGGACTCAGACAGCCCTGGACCCAACACCGCTGCCTGCCCTTGATTAAAATCAGACTGGTTTTCCATGACAGGTTTCCAGGGACGGAACCATGGATGCAAGATCTTGGAAGGATTTTTTTTTTTTTTAGCAAAGATGGTATTATGGTCCTTCCCTGGGTGCTATGCTGTCACTGTCACCAGGACAAAAAGCGGAGAAAACAGCCATTAAAACTTTCCAATCTAAGCAGTGCTGTTTCAGGTAAAATGCCATAGGGACCTGGTAATCAAGAAAAATGATAATTTATTTTGTTAGCACCCATCTTCATAAACTTTCAAAGAAAAATAAAAGTGTGGATCAAAACAACAAAACGAGGGGCGCCTGGGTGGCACAGCGGTTAAGCGTCTGCCTTCGGCTCAGAGCGTGATCCCGGCGTTATGGGATCGAGCCCCACATCAGGCTCCTCTGCTATGAGCCTGCTTCCTCCTCTCCCACTCCCCCTGCTGTGTTCCCTCTCTCACTGGCTGTCTCTGTCTCTGTCAAATAAATAAATAAAATCTTAAAAAAAAAAAAAAAACGAAACGAATTGATAGCAGCCCTAACCAAACTAAAGACAATGGAAAAATTGTAAATGCTAAAAAAAAAAGGAAAAGAAAAAGAAAAGAAAAGAAAAGAAAAGAAAAGAAAAATGGGATGTTGTTCGGATTTGTCCTTTTCTCCAAAGGAAAGAGTTTTATAGAGGTTATGCACGTGTGCATTTTTTTCCCAGACGTCCATGTATTTTCCTGATTCATGATCCCATTTTTAGGCAGTGACGTGGGCTCAGGACCTCACAGACAGTGAGGCTGTGTGTCTCCACCGTCCTGCAAATGAGAGTCGACCGCTAAACGATGTGTTTCTGTGCAGCTACTTCTGGGATGCTTTGGAAGCTTTCACTTCTTGCTATCAGCTCCGTCAGTCCTTTCTCTTTTAATTTATTTACAATGTATTTATTATGCTGGAACGTGGCATAATTAAGCGGCTGCCTATGGGGTCCTCTGAGTGTGTGCTAAAAGCCTGAGGACAGAGATAAATAAAAGACGGTTCACGATCTCAAATATTTCCTAGTCTAATGGGGTGGGAGTGGGGATGGATAGAATTAGATAATTCGATGCACAATTATACGGCCCAACATGGTAGTGTGAGGAGAGAGGGGAAAATACGGAAGAAGTAAGGGCAGAGGGAGCCTCACAGAGGTGGCACTCCATAAAGAGACACATGCAGGACCATTTATACTGGAAAGCAGAACGTATGCAAGGAACACACTAGGAAAGGAGCTAGAAAGGCCTTGTGCAGCACCTCTGTGGCAGGCAAACAGGTTTGGACTCTCTCATGCACAAAAAATTGAACCAGAAGGCTGGACAGCTAGAGATCCGTGTTACCTTGTGTCGAAACACTTGCTCCAATGTAGCTCGCAGTAACCTGGAAAGTGGGAAGTGTGCCTGGTCCCCCTGTCCCCTTGGGAAAGGATGGGGAAACACAGCCGCAGGCTGGTTGTTAAGTCTCTGCATTTCATCAATAATAACACGAAACGCAGTGGTTTAGAAAAGAATGAGCCGGCTTGCAATCAGAATTTTAGAGAGGATACGGACAGCCCCAAAAACGGCAGCGTTGAAAAAGGAATCGGGTTTTCACCCAATGAGAAGTGTGTGCATTACGATACTGCCTTGGGATGCGAGGAAGACCCAAGGTGGGTTTAATCCCCTTTGTGAAAACCCCTGAGAGAATGAAGGTGCACAAGAAAAAATGAAAAAAAAAAAAAGAATGAATGAAGGTTCACACACTCGGGGCTCCCAGAAAGAGCCCTGAGTCCCTGTGACCAAGTTTAGGGAAAAGGACCAGCCTGGATCAGCCAGCTTCCTGCCGTGATATTGATATTTTAACTAGCGAGTTTGGGGATGGTTGTTACGCACGGGCAGCTGACTGATACATACAATTGGAGCCATTGAATCAAACTGGGGATTGAAACGGTCAAATATGTGTGAGGTGTTTGAGGCGCTTAGCTCTGCAGGGAGGAGAAAGATCAGTTACAGACATAAGAACCCACACAGTGGTTAGCGGGCTGCTGGGGCTTTATACGCTGTGTCAGGTGTCAGGCTTGCTGTAACAAGTTGCCGCAAAGTTGGAGACTTAGAAGGACACGGATGTGTTCCTCCACATTCTGGAGGGCACGAGGCCAGTGTCCGTCTTCCTGGGCTGAAGTCAAGGTGTCACAGGGCTGGTTCCTTCTGGATACTCTGGCGGGGGGGAGGGGGAGGGGCAGGGGACCTGTTCCCTGTCTTTTCCAGCTTCTGGTACCACCTTGGCTCAGCACCCTTGCTCCACCTTCAAAGCTCGTCCTTCCCACCTCTGCTTCCATGTCACATGGCCTCCTCCTCTTCTGTCCTCCCATCTCCCTCTGCCTCCCATGTGTAAGGACCGTTGAGAAGATACTGAGCTTACACAGATATCCAGGATGATCTCCATCTCAAGACTCACTTCATTTATTAACATCTGTGAAGTCCCTTGTATCATCAGTGTTACTTTGCTAGGGCTGCCGTGACAGCATAGCACAAACTGGGTGACTTGACCAATAGGTGTGTATTCTCTCCCGGTCCTGGAGGCTGGGAGTCTGAGATCCAGGCGGGGCAGAGGCTGGGAGTCTGAGATCCAGGCGGGGCAGAGGCTGGGAGTCTGAGATCCAGGTGGGGCTGAGGCTGGGAGTCTGAGATCCAGGCGGGGCAGACGCTGGTTCCTCCTGAGGCCTCTGTCCTTGGCATGTACACGCCATGTTCTCCCTGTGTCCTCACATGGTCATCCTTCTGCATGTCTGTGTCCTCATCTCTCCTTGTAAGGACACGAGTCATATTGCATTAGGGCCCATCCCGATGACTTCATTTTGCCTTAATCACCCCTTTAAAGACCCCCTCTCCTAATACAGTCCCATTCTGGGGTCCTGGAGGTGAGGGTCTTAACACGTGTGTTTTGGGGGGGGGCACAGTTCAACCCATAATGGAGGGAAAGGATGGGTTGGAGAGGGGTCTTGGCAAATGAAACACTGTGAACATCAGCAATCAGGATCACTTGTCAATATTGACTGTCCAAACAGCAGCAGCAAATTCAGAAGCAGAGAAAAGACTTTGTGTCTGTTTGCTTCCTTTTAATCATTTCTGTCACATTCGTAAGATTCTCTGTTTGCTGAGACATCATTCTCTTGGTCGGCTTTAGGTCTTCGAGCTTCTTCTACACATCCATTTAAAGTCTGGCAAGTGAGTCCAACATCTGGGCACAAGGTGCATGATTCCTCTTCTGTGAAATGTCCAGAATACGAAAATCCATGGGAAGAGAAACCAGATTGGTGGTCTCCAGGTGCTGGGGAGGGGGCTGGAGAGGGACTGTGCTTGGTTACAGGGTCTCCTTTTGGGGGGATGAGAATGTTCTGGAACCAGATAGAGGTAATTGCACACCTTTGGGAGTGTGCAAAATGCCACTGAGTTGTACAGTTTAAAATGGTTACTTTTAGGGGTGCTTGGGTGTCTCAGCGCATGGAGCATCCGATCGCTTAGGGCATGATCCCAAGGTCCTGGGATCGAGCCCCACGTTGGGTTCCCTGCTCAGCAAGGAGCCTGCTTGTCCCTCTCCTGATACCCCTGCTTGTGCGCACTCTCTCTCTCTCTCTTTCTGTCAAATAAATAAAATCTATTTTCTGAGAAGTAGTTGTTTTTATATTATGTGAATTTTACTTCAGTTTTTTTAAGAAAAGGAAGCACGTAGGTAGAGAATACATGAGAGGCGGTCAAGAGAGAAACCCGGTGAGGAGTGGGAAGACGAGACGCTGATGGAACCTGAAAAGGGTGGGGGGAGGGAGAGGGACAAGGCCTCCTTGAGGAAAGGTGTGCAGTCTGGCTGAGGGCCCTCCTCTGGCTGCACACAATCTCCCCATTGCCACTGCTGTGCTCGGGGACCTCTTCTGTTCTCTGTGGCTCCGGGAATATTTCAGGTTTCTGGGTAGTGCTCTTTGCCAACGGTGCTTCATGGTTTGCTCATCATTTCTTTTTTAATTTTTACAACCATCTGGGTGTGTAAGTCTCATTAACCAGCCTTCTTTGAGGGATGAAGCAAGCAGGCGTTTGGGGATGTTGGCAGGTGGGGGCTTCGCATCAAGGTTGTGTGAATGAAAACCAGACGGATGTGGTCGGATGCCCACAGTTGCCTCTGAAAAGTGAAACACTGTTTGTATGTACAGGACTGTTTCCTCCACCCTGGGTGTGGGCGTTCAGTGGCAACCCCAAAAGTTATGTCCACGTCCTGACCTCCAAACCTGGGAAGGGGACCTTAATTGGAAATAGGGTCTTTGCAGATGTGATGAAGTGAAGGATGTGACATGAGTTCATCCTGGATCATGGTGGCCCTAAATCCAATGACAGGTGTCCTTGTAAGAGACTGAGGAGAAGAGACAGAGAAGAAGCCATGTGAAGACACAGGCAGAGATCAGAGGGACGCGGCCACAAGCCCAGGGATGCCTGGAGTCCCAGAAGCTGGAAGAGGCCAGGAAGGACTGTCCCCTGGAGCCTCTGGAGGGAGCACAACCCTGCCCCATCTGGATCTCAGTGGTCCTGCCCCGCCTGAATCTTAGTGGTCCTGCCCCGCCTGGATCTCAGCGGCCCCGTCCCACCTGGATCTCAGACTCTGGTCTCCCAAGCTGGAAGGGGATGAATTCCTGTGGTTTTATGCACCCAGTTTATAGGAATTGGTTATAGATGCCTCAGGAACTAACACCCTGGGTACTTATTAAAATGGGAAGATTCTGGTGAAATACGGCTGGGAATCTGTGCTTAGATCCAGGGGGTAGAGGTAGCCCTCGAGGAGGCTCTGAGAAACTCTGTGTAATGAGTATATTGTGTCCATTTTGTGTATTTTAAACATAGGGAGAAAGTCAAAGTAGATTAATCTTTCTCCCGAAGAGAGCCAGAGATGCCTGGTGTCTGGTCTCATGAGAGAATACCGTGTACCGTGTTTTGTTTTGTTTTGTTTTGTTTTAAGTGGTAGTGGTGGGTCTATGTTCTGTAAGTTTCTACTTTTCCACTGACTGGAAAAGTATTTTTTCCATGGCCCAGTGAATGAATATTTGTGTTGGGGCAGAAAGTGGAGAAAAGGACTGACCTCATCCCCTCCTTAAGGCTTAAATGTTTTAAGATGCTAATTGCAGTGGGCATAGCGATGAGCTCCTTCAAACCCCGTGCAGGACAGGATTGTCCTGCCGTGCTAGGGGGGTTCCCGGGGTCCGCGAGGGAACCTCGAGCTCCCCGAGGGGGACCACCCTCTGGCCTCCAAACACAAGGCCTCCTGGAGGTGCTTTGTCTTCTCTTTAACGCGTCGAGACTGCGTCCTGATTCATCGGAGGAAAGCCAGAGACTTTGACAAACGCCTTTTTGTCCCGTGTGCCGGTTGCCAGCACTTGTTTGGAGAAATAAAAGTTAAGTCGAAAAATGCCCCTTTTCCATTTTCATCTCTGATCGAATTCTCTCCTGACCCCCTGGTTCCCCACGGCTGTGTTTCAGGGTTTGATGATAAGGAAAAGAATTTTGTATTTGGATAATGAAATTTCCTTACTTGCCTTCAGCAACCTTCAACTCAATTTCCTGTCCCTGGAGACAGTGTATATTATAGAATAGAATCAAATTCCTTATTCGTAGGGAAAAAGTTCCAATTTAATCTGAATATTCAGTGCTTTGCACTGGTCAGGGTGATGGATGGCGTATGGAAATGATTCTGGTTCAGGTAATCAAATGGCAGAAGGCACTCCGGTATTGAAGGAAATAATGAAGTCTATTCAATATTCTCTAAAGTGCAGAAATGCACATCGCGCTGTGCAGACCCTGCGTTCTCTTATCACCTTACCGATACCAGCTCCGTCGCAAAAATAAATGATAAATAAATAAATAAAAGGTGGCCAGAGATGAAGAATTTATGTACGTGAGAGCATGTAACATATAACAGCTGTGCGGGGCAGAGGCAGCCGCGGTGGCAGCCTGCCTCTATTTACCAGGACAAATATGGATCGCGGAGAAAAGCGGGTCTCCGTTGTTAAAAAAAAGAAAAAAAAAAGGAGGGGGGGAAGCATCCAGATCTCAGCAGAGACGCGTTTCCTGATAAGGAAGGGGGTGGATTAATCCTTTGGGGGTGAGGGAGAGTTAGAAGCACCTTGTTATCCATCAGTCCTGCCGCATGTTGGAAATCCGGGACCCCAGGGAAGATGATGCCGCTGGGAGGCCTGGGCAGGACTGGGCGCTGGGGCCTGACACTGCGTCAGGGTCAAGAATCAGCAGCAGAGAATGACAGGATTCGGGGCCCGGCATGGGCGGAGCCGGGGTCTGGGTGGCCGTGCTTGTGTACGCAGTCTGGGAGATGCGACGGACGAGCACAGGGGGCCGTAGTTTCCATGTTGTTTCCCCTGGGACTCCCTTTATTTTGGCGTCGTTAGTGACAATAGTCACCATCATCCGTATTCCTAATTGGATGCGATGCGTTTTGTGACTGCCATCTTTTCTTTACGCCGGGCGCAAAGCCTGTTTCTTCTCGGCTGGGCAAGCAGGTGACACGTCAGAAGGAAAACAGGAGCACAGACGAGCTAAGTGGCAGGGAGGCCTGGCTTTCTGGGCGATGTGTCCAGAAGGAAGACTGTTTGTGGAAGTTCTAACCACACACAGGACCTTTCTAGCGTCCGACACACACACAGGGATCGGCTCCATCCTTGTATGGACTGGACCGCAAAGCAGACCCTTGGACTCCCAGACGTGGGTGGGACCATCAGCGTGGAGATGACCTACATGCCAGAGGGACCTCTGTGACGTCACCTCCCCTGATCTGCTCACAGGTGTGGCCTCGCAGTGACCTGGGCGTGGCCATGGTCCTGGGTGACCTCTCCAACCTCACCATCTCCTGGGTGACCTCCATGACCTCATCACCCTCATCTGCTCAAAGACATGACCTCACAATGACCTGGACATGGATCCTGTCCTCAGGTGACCCCTGTGACCTCACCACCCCTGGGTGACCTCTGTCACTCCACCACCCCTGGTCTGCTCAAAGATGTGACCCCTCAGTGACCTGGACGTGGTCTTAGGTGACTTCTGTGACCTCACCACTCTCATCTCACACATGTGACCCCACAATGACCTGGACACGGACTCCATCCTCCGGTGATCCTTGTGACCTCGAGCTGCACGCACTTTTTCTTCACGTCACTGCGTTGCCAGGTCTTCCTCACGTGGGCAGGGGTAGGAGCCCCTGTGGCCGAGCAGCCCCTGCCTGCCACACTTGCCTCCTGGCCTCGACAGAAAGTGGAGTCAAGCAGGGAGCAGGGTCGTGGGGGCTTTGCTGGGACCCCGACCCCTGCCAGCCCCACTCCTAGGGCTCCAGGTCACCTCCCGTTGGGCCAGCCTCACCACGCTGGGTCTGTCCCTTCTGTGGCTCACTGAACGACTCACAGCCCTTTCGAAAATCTCTTCCTCTGTTCTGTCCCTCAGAACACTGTTATTGCACTGAACTCTTCAGGTGTCAAATTTTAGTTAAAATTTTTTTATTTAGGGGCACCTGAGTGGCTCAGTCGTTAAGCGGCTGCCTTCAGCTCAGGTCATGATCGAGCCCCGTGTTGGGCTCCCTGCTCAGCGGGAAGCCTGCTTCTCCCTCTCCCACTCCCCCGCTTGTGTTCCCTCTCTCACTGGCTGTCTCTCTCTCTGTCAAATAAATAAATCAAATCTTAAAATATATATATAGGCTTTGTATTTTAAGGGATGAGCTCATCCTGCTGTGTTAGTATTTTCTACCCGGTGACCGGAGTTCTGTCTCACCCACTCTGGGCCTCAGTTTCCTCCTCGGCGACATCATCAAAGCCCTCAGCGTGCAGATCCTGTTGTGCATTTGGTGAGCTGACACGGGAAAAGCCCTTAGAACCATTTTGCAATGGGATTTTATTTGGGAATGGGGTCCTGGCAGATGTGATTAAGGAGAGAATCTGAGATGAGACCATCTTGGGTCAGGACAGCCCTAAATCCAATGACAGGTATCCTGGTAAGAGACCGATGAGGAGACACAGACACAGAGGAGAAGCCACGTGAAGACAGAGGCGAGATGGGAGGGACGTGGCCACCAGCCCAGAGATGCCTGGAGCCCCAGAACCTAGAAGAGGCAGGAAGGACACTTCGCTGGAACCTCAGGAGGGAGCACGGTTCTGCCCTGCCTGGATCTCAGCAGCCCTGCCCCACCTGGATCTCAGCAGCCCTGCCCCACCTGATCTCAGCAGCCCTGCCCCACCTGGATCTCAGCAGCCCTGCCCCGCCTGGATCACAGCAGCCCTGCCCCACCTGGATCTCAGCAGCCCTGCCCCACCTGGATCTCAGACTTCCGGCCTCCAGAGCTGGGGGAGGATGAATTCCTGTGATTTTAAATCCCCAGTTTGGGATCATTTGTTGTGGCCACCCCAGCAGGCTCACACAGCACCCATCTCCACTGCAGCCATGGAGCCTGGAGATCTATAATGAGCCCTCACTTGCTATCTCCAAGACCCTTTACAGCCCCCTTTGAGAATGAGAGACACTCCTCTGTAACCCCTGGGAATCATCCTTTAAGTCAATGCCTTTAAGTAATGGGGGAAAAAACCCCTTCTATTTGAGTACATTGTATCGAGCCAAAAAAAAAAAAAAAATTCAATGAGGCAGGGTCATCTGCATGGATGGAGGTGATACAGCAAAGGCACCTGCCTTGGGATGGCAAAGTCCCATCCAGGTATCTTTATTTTAATTTAGTGAACACATTGTATCCCTTTCTCGTGGTACCTGAGATCCTCTTCGGAAGCAGGTTTGTGCTACGTGCGGAGAGCTGAAATGACCTTCACGCTCTGCAGTTCAAAATCCTCACTCCGTCCAACTGTCCCGGAAACAGCCCCAAAGCAAGCACAGGCCTCCAGCACTATCAGACCCATCATTACGAAACATCGAAAGCAGTCAAAATGACCGAGAATGGAGGCTGGGCTCAGTAAGTTATGTTTACTCAAGACAGTCTGCAAAGGAAGAGAAGCAAGAGCGCAGACCAAGGGGGAAAGTGCTTGCTGCAGAGGTAAGGGAGAAGGACAGAGTAAATCGGAAGGCACGCTCCATCAAAACAGCCTCCGAGAAAAACCGGGAGGTAACAGTGCAAAGGAAAAGCGTTTCCGTGAAGGTGGTGGAGGTAGTCGGCGATTTAAAAAATATTTTCTCTGTCTCCCAAATTTCCCACAGTGATACGCGCCTGAGCTAAAAATAAACGTGCGTTAGAATTGTTTTGGAAAAGGTTAGGCTATAAATAAATTTAGGAAAGAAACGGAGAGAAGGCGCTCTCCCTGTCCTCAGTGCGCCGCATGCGGAGACAGCTCACAAATGTCTCTTTCACGGGGGAAAATATTGTTTCCTGGGTGGTTCTTTAGTTTCACTCAATCCTCAGAGGTAGGACTTCTTGCTCTCGTGGACATTTTGCCCCTGAGCTTAAATGAGGCAGAAACTCCTACGATCTTGGATGTGATCCTGTCTTTTGTTTCCGTCAGCATAAATTGAGTTCTGTCTGCACTCAGAGCAGCAGACGCTGGTTTTTTCCTGCTGAACACCTACATTTCACTCCGAGCAGGGACGGCACATTTTTCTTAATGACAAGGGGCTATATTTCGGAGAGCCCAAGTTAGCGATCCAGATCATTTATAATTTTTTTTAAGGATTAAAAAAGTCATAGGTACTTTGTGTGGAGAAAACCTGAAAAATACAGGCCCAGTATAAAGAGAAGGAAAGTCTCTCGTGTTCCAGCTTCCCATCCCACCCCTCAGAGAAGACAGTGAGTGTAGGTATTTCTTTTCCAGATGTGAATAATCACGATAAAGGGCTGATGGGCAGAAATGGGGCTTCCTGTTCTCGGGAAGAAGGGGTTTATGGGGTGACTCAGAAGCTGGGAAGGACTGCGTGTGACAGGACTTGGGGGCTCCTCTCAGCTGAGTGGTCCAGAAGTGGTCTGGAGACACAACCCACAAGGAATCAGTCCCAAAAATGTGGATAAGGGTCCCAGGCAGAGAAAGCAGCCAGGGGGCGGGTCTTGAGGCAGGAATGAGCTCTGCGTGCCAAGGCAGAACCAAGCTTCTGGGCTGGAGCCTGTGGGCTCAGATAACGTGCTGGTGGGTGAGCCGTGCTGGTCAGTAGGGTCTTGTAGTGATGGGATAGGGAGCCACTGGGGAGACGCTACACGCAGGGGACACCGTGCAACTTGTACTTTTAAGACGGAACAAAAACTAGTCTGGCAGTTCCTCAAGGGTGAAGCAAGGGTTTGGCCTATGACCCAGCAATGCTGCTGCTAGGCCCAGCAGGACTGAAATGTGACGTAAGTACTTGTCACTGCCCCGCGTGGATCTCAGAAGCCCTGCCCCGCCTGGATCTCAGAGGTCCTGACCCGCCTGGATCTCAGTGGTCCTGCCCCGCCCGGATCTCAGCAGCCCTGCCCCACCTGGATCTCAGTGGTCCTGCCCCGCCCGGATCTCAGTGGTCCTGCCCCGCCCGGATCTCAGCAGCCCTGCCCCACCTGGATCTCAGTGGTCCTGCCCCGCCCGGATCTCACCAGCCCTGCCCCACCTGGATCTCAGTGGTCCTGCCCCGCCCGGATCTCACCAGCCCTGCCCCGCCTGGATCTCAGACTTCTGATCTTGGAGCTGGGGAAGGATGAGTTCCTGTGGTTTTAGGCCCCCATTGTGTGGTCATCGGTCATACGGCCACGGGACACTCGCACACTGGAAGGACTTTGGGAAGTGAACGCAGCACAGAGGCAGACTGTTGCACGCAAGACATCCAGGACGACGGTCTTAAGCAGCACTGGGGGGCGTCTTGGGACAAACTGGTCAGACTGGACTGCCCCGAACACCGCCGTCCTTTCCTGCTGCTGATCCCAAGGTTCGAGCGGACGCCCCAACTTAGCTGGCCCCAGCCATGTGCCGTGTCCTCCTCAGCAGCCCTGGTGGAAAGAATGCCATTGCAGAGGACAGCTGAGTTAAGTCTTGTTTTGGCATCACATAACTCGGGTTATTTTAAGGGCTCTTGTTCATGCCCTAGAGGTTATGTACCAGCAGATTTCAGGAAATCACAGCCACGCATGGCATTAAACCTGCATTACTGTCTGGCTCCAGAATGTGAAGTATGTAATTAACTCCTAATCCTCGGCGTCGAACCACCGGCAGGCACGTCCATGACAGACACACACTGTTTCATGAGCCTTTCTTGGGGTCGGGGACACAGAGCTCCTCTGGGTTTGTGCAGGCACCATGCTGGGTCTGTACGGCGTGCACTGTGCCAGGCCCACAGCACGGATGGGACAAGATGGCGTTAGGTGTTGGGAACAGGGGACGGGCTCCATCTCCTGACATGCTCTCCTGGGGACGCGACGGGCAACCTCTCAGAGTGGGTGGCACGTCCGAGGTTCGAATACAGCAAAAGCCTTTCCTAGGAGCCAGAGAACATTCCCACGGCCATCCGGGACGATGTTGGTTCAAGAAACATCTGGCCTCACAGTTTGTGAAGTTTTCTGTCGCATTGTCATTTTCTAACGGCCGGGAATGTGGCAGAGTCAGAACTGGGTTAAACAAAAGAAGTGGGTTGTTCACTTCAGTTTCCTTTCTGACCCACTTTAAACCCAGACCTGATCGCGTTGTCCGAGGCAATGCAAGTCCTTTCCCTGAAAATGCACAGAGACAATGAGCCCTTGAATCTTTGAAAAGTAGTGCACATATCGAGTTTGATTTTTCTTCTAGCCATGGGGATGGAAGCAGTGTAGATAGATAGATAGATAGATAGATAGATAGATAGATAGATAGATGATATAAGGATGAATGGATGAATGGACAGATGGATAGATAGATAGATAGATGTATAGATAGATATGATGGCTCGATAGATGGATAGATGGATGGGCATGCAGGTGGGTGGATGGCTGGATACATGGATGGATAGGTAGGTAGATAGATGGATGGAGAGATGGATAGACAGACGAATGCATAGATAGATAGATAGATGATAGATACATACATACATAATAAATTGATAGATTGAAAGTAGACGTGTTTCCTTTGCAATGAATAAAAGTATACCACTTGTTTATAGAATGCACGTATGTGCACAGAAAGACTGTGAAGACCATGTGAGGCTGTAAATGCAGGTTTCCATCGGCATAAAAATGAGCAAAGAGTTTCTGATACATGTATACACACACAAAAATTATATGCATTATAATCACATATCTAATATTCCATAACACTATATAATATGCATGTATAATACAGAATATAATATCATATGAGACATGAGTATATAATACATTAATACATATATTATACATGCATCTACCCTGTATGACATATAATTTTAGACAATACATATATACATATCACGTAATGATATAATATAGTCTGCTCTATTATATATAATTTGGTTTCTCTTTTTGCATTATTTTTATAACCCACGGATTGTCAAGACGGTTTTGAAGTTTCCTGTATGGATTTCCACCCCACACCTGCACCACGAAGCGAATTCTTCACAATGTCCTGGAGCTGACCCTCCCCAGGGTGGCTGTGGGGTGGGGTGTGGGGACAGGTGCCGTTCCTCCCACTGGGATTGGGCTATGTCTGGCTTGTTGGCGAATTCTCAAGCCTGGTGGGATACAGGTTCAGAAACCGTCCCCCCTTCTGTGGTTTTGCCCTTGAATGTGTAGATTTTATTTTATTTTAAAGTTTTTATTTATTTATTTGAGAGCGAGAAAGAGAGAGCACGTGTTCACGAGTGGGGTGGGCGAGCAGAGGGAGAGGGAGAGGCAGACTCCCCACTGAGCAAGGAGCCTGATGTGATGCTGGGGCTCCATGCAACATGGGGCTCAATGCAGGGGCGATTCCAGGACCCTGGGGTCACGACTTGAGCCGAAGGCAGACACTTAACCCACTGAGCCACTCAGGTGCTCCTTGAATCAGTACATTTTAGGGGCCTAGCTGTGTTGTGGTATCTCCCCGTGTTGGGGGGAGGCTTGCTGCAGGAAGTTCCTGTGACAGGGGCAGGCATCCTCAGGAGAGGAGCACTGCCTCAGACACCACACATGCAGAGAGCATCCCCCCAAACTTTCCCTATGCCGTGGGGCTCCACAAGGTACCTGGGAAGCAAGCTCCCCGTCTGTGGGATTCTGCACCCACCTCTTTTGTCAGCAATTACACTTTTTCACTGAAGGCCGATAACCCTTCCATCAGAAGCAGAGAGGTCCCTCTGCTCACGCATCCCGCGGGCTGTACCCACAGCGCGTGATGGCCCCAGTCTTGCATGCTGCAAGTATATGGGGAAGCCTGTGAATCCCACCTTGGGGTGGCGGGTACAGGCATATCTGTTTGGATAGTTATGGTGCCGAGTAAAAAATGGCACAACCGAGGCATAAACCAGGAACTGCTGCAGCTCAGAGCTCCTGGTCTGGGGGATTGCGGGGGTGTGAACGCACGACTACAACACAGGTAAGTGCACAAAGGCTGAACCGAAGCCGGCGGAGCTCCGAGGAGGGACCCTGTGACAGATGCGGACAGCCAGGAGGACCATCGAGCTGCACGTCCAGCACTGAAGCAAAGACTGGAGAAGACAGAGAAGAACCATGGTGACAAGCGGCAGAGAGAATACCGGTGTGGTTTTGCTGTTCATTTTAAAAGGAAAACAGCACTGTGAGTCCTCAGGTTGAACGGGCCAACGTGGAGGTGTCCACGGGACATGGACTCCCACGGGTGGCACGCGTGGACGCTGCAGGACGCGTTCACCTTGGGCGTCCTGTCCCAGCGGCCGTGCAGACCAAGGGGGAGACGAGATGCTGTCAAGCCTTGCACATCTGAGCGGGAGAGTCTATTTCTGGCCACAGCACAAGTGGACGGGATCTCAGCACTCTAAAAACATCCCATGCAAAGAGTGCAGCCGACATTTGTTGGGCATACCTCCGTGCCCGCGACTGGACAGCGGGCGTACTGGGCGGTGCTATTTCTGGCGAGCAGGTGGGGGGAGGATGAGACTAGATGGCTGTGCCGTGTGGGTGGGAAGACTCGGGGATTCCTACGCTGGTTAACATTTCTGTGTGTCAGACTTCGTGCCCTCAGCTGGGGAGAGAGCGCATGAAACCCCGGATGCAGGGTCTGGGCTCTGAGCGGAATTATAACATGGGCTGATTTCTTCCCCCTCCTGGTTGCAGAATGCTTCCATGTCTTTCCACGGTGCCTGGAGGTGGCTGGTTCCCACATTTTTCCTGATGCACCAACTCTCTTGGAGGGTGGACCTTCTTGGCATTCAATAAATCTTGTGGAGTCTGACCCAGCCTTCAGAGTTCAGGCCCCCACACGTCCCCATCCAGCACACTCTTGTCTCTGCAGGAGCTCAGGATCCAGGTTCTTCTCCGGAGTTGCTAATGCAGGATTGCTTCTGATGGCCAGCAGTCCCAAGAAGATCCTCCCTCCTTGGACCCGGCTGCTCACCCTGGCCCTGCCCGTGGTCCGGTCAGAAGTCAGGAGATGCACAGAGACTTACCTTCTCACGTGGACCCCGAGGAAAGTCCTCTCAGGCAAAAGCACATTAACAGCTCACCCGGCATGAATGGGGAAAGCGGACGGCATGTTTTCTGTTCTCGTTTCCTGCAGAAGTGTGTATTTTTCTGACCGTGACGTCGCGAGGACACCTCCACCTATCCTCCTTCCTTCCGTATTGAAGCAGTTCCCCCGGGAGCTGGTCTCCTGAGTCTCAGAGAGACTGGTTTGTTTAACAGAAGTGTGCATGAACATCGTCCCCTGTCCTAAAGGAATAAAAGGATGATCCCGTGCACCCCATGGTCTCAGGACGTTTCGACACTCCTGTGGGGCACATGCTATGTGCTGGGTCCTGGGGGTGCAGAAGCCAGTGAGATGTACCACGGAGGAGCTCACGGTTTGGGGGAAATAGATGAAAAGGTGGATGATATGCTAGAGGACTGTCAGCAATGTGGGTGAGGGGGAGGGCTGGCCAGGGAGGACAGAGTGGGAGCCCATCCCAGACGGAAGAGACAGCCCATGCAACGAGATGAAACAGGAACTGATAGGTGTGTGCAGGTCACATCTGTTATGGGCTGAGCTATGTCCCCAAATCCACATGTTGGAGGACCTCAGCATGTGACTGTACTTGCAGACGAGGTCTTTACAGAGGTAATTGAGTGCCAATGAGGTCATTCAGGTGGGTCCTGATTCAAAGTGTCTGGTGTCTGTGTAGGAAGGGGACATTTGGGCATGGACACATATACAGAGGAAGCCACATGAAGACAGAGGCAGAGGTGAGGGGGATGAGTCCACAAGCCAAGGGACTCCAAGAATTACTGGCAGATCCAGAAGCTGGGACAGGAGGAGCCTTACCCTTAGAAACCCCAAGAGGAACCAACCCTGCCCTGCCGGGATCTCAGACATCTAGTCTACCGGAACGGGGGCGGATGGATTCCTGTTGCTTTAAGATCCTCCTCTCCCATCGGGCTTATTGGGTACAGTGGCCCCAGGACATGCGTACAAAGCTGCAGAGGGTGGGGATGCTCTGAAGGGAGCTGTGGGTACAGCAGTAAAAGGAACAGGCAGGACCCAAATGACCATACTGGGGGTGCTCCAGGGAACTCCTGGAAAAGCCACTGTACCGGAGTGGGCGCGGGCACTTGGTCTTTCATATGCACCTGGCATGTGATTCTCCCATTTCCAACAAATGTTAGGGCTCTCTTGCTGCTCATTGCCACTTTCAGAGAAAGGATTGAAGATGGGAGAAAGATCTTTTCCTGATCAAGTAATTTTGCCAGATTGATTTTAAAGCCATTGTCTGAGTCTTCTCAGGGCTGCTGTCACAGAATACCCCAGATTGGGGTGCTAAAATGACATTTATTTCTCACAGTTGGGAGGCTAGCATCTGAGATCCAGGCATGGGACATTTCTGGGACATCCTGGCTTGAGGATGGCTGCCTTCTCCCTGTGTCCTTACATGGTGGAGAGAGAGAGAGACATGGTGTGTGTGTGGGGGGGAGTCTCATAAGGACGCTAATCTCATCATGAGGACGCCACCCTCGTGACTTCATCTCAACCTAATCACCCCCTGAAGGCCCCTCCTCCAAACAGCATCCCACTGGGGGTCAGGTATTTGCAACATGTGCAGCGCATGACTTTGGGGTGGGGGCACACATATTTGGTCCGTTAACAGCCAGGCTGGGGAAAGTTTTAGAGATTTACATAACAAGGAAAGTGGTATACGTATTTACCCATGTCGTTACCATGTCTGACATTCTTCATTTCTTTGTCTAGATCCATGCTTCCCTCTGATACTATTTTCTGCGAACATTTCTGTCGTGCAGAATGAAACATTGTTAACATTCTGCACGACAGAAATGTTAGCGATACATTCTCTCAGCTGTCATACGCCTGGAGATATTTATGGTTTTCTTGAGAGGTATTTTAGCTGGGTATAGAATTCCAGGCCGACAGTTTTCTTTCTTCTAGAACTTTAAAGATGTTGCTCCACTGCCTTCTTATCTGCATTATTTCGACGGGAAATCTGCCTTCAAGGTCATCTTGTTCCTAGGTATGCACCACCTCTTTCTACCTCCCTCGGCTCCTTTTAAGATCTTTCTTTTCACACTGGTTTTGAGCAGTTTGATCATGACATACCCTGAGGTCATTTTCTCCGTGTCTCTTGTGCTTGGACTTTGTTAGAATTCTTGGATTTGGGGCGTAACATTTTCATCAAATCTGGGAAGTCTTTAGCTGGTATATTTTCAAATCTTTTTCCTCTCTCCCTCTTCCCCAACTCCATCTCTCTCCCAGCCTGTTCTGTTCATGTACATATTTTTTATACCTTCTGTGTTTCATCTGAGATACTTTTTTTTTTTTGCTATATCTTCATATTGCTCCATCTTCAAGTTCACTAATCTCACCTGCTGTTAATCCCATATGGTGTGTTTCATCTCAGACATTGCTGTTTACCTCTGTAGAAGTTTGATCTGGTTATTGTTACATGTTCCTTGTCTCTAGTTTTTGAAAATGTTGCATACAGTTATAACTGTTTTAATGTCTTTGGAGATTCTGCCATAAGTGACAGTTTGGGGATGTTTTCAATGAATAGATTGGTCTCCTTGTATAGGTCATATTTTCCAGATTCTTTGTACACCTGATAATTTTTCACTGGATACCAAGCACTGTGGATTTTATTTTGGATGCCGCTGGATATTTTTTGTATTCCTCTAAGTATTGTTGAAGTTTGTTGTGAAGTGCACTTGGAAATGGTTTGATCCCTTTGGATCTTCCTTTTGAGATTTGCTAGGTGGAACCAAAAGGGTGTTTTGTCTACAGGTAGTGATTCTCCAACACTGAGGCAAAGTCTGGCTGGCTATCCTGCCCACCCACTGTCCTGTGAACTAGGTTTTGTAGTTGGCTCAGGGGACTGGCATGGTTCCCAGCCCTGGGTGAATACCCAGCCCCATTCCTCTGGATCCCTGATCCTTTCAGGTGATTCTTACCACAGTCTTAGGTAGGTCCTCACCTGAATGTGCTCATCAGCATTCAGCTGAAGACACAAGGGAACCTCCGTGCATGTCTGGATTCTCTCTGTGCAGTCATCTCCTCTCTGGAGGTGTGTCTTGTAGGATCTCACCTCCTTGGTGTCCCCTGTTCTCAGGTCTGGGTCTTCAACTTAGGGGGTCTGCAGGGCTACCCCTGGGTCCCCTGCCTGTGCCTGGAAACTCTCTCCAGGTAGTAAATTGGAGCAATCGGGAACTCACCTCTCAGTTTCCAGTCCCCGGGGATCACTTCTCCATTGTCTTATGACCCGTGTCTTGAAA
Organism: Ursus americanus; assembly: GCF_024610735.1. Classification (NCBI taxonomy): domain Eukaryota; kingdom Metazoa; phylum Chordata; class Mammalia; order Carnivora; family Ursidae; genus Ursus; species Ursus americanus. Next base: position 122,604,979 of record NC_142164.1, on the reverse strand, counting down.
ACCATTCTTTCATATGTTTTGTACGTTTGGGGGTTGTTTCATGTGGGAGAGTAAATCTGGTCCCTGTTACTCAACCCTGTTTGGAAGCAGAAGTCTTGGGGAAAGATTTACAGGTAAGGATGTTGATGCTGTGACATCAAATAAGGTGTTGCTGACTGTCTAGTGTTAATGTGCTCTCTGGAGCACCCACCGCAGCCCCTGTTGGAATGTACCCTCTGAGGAGGGGCACCTAGTTTTGCCCACTGCTGGGACCCCAGCCCCAAGGACAGTGCCTGGCTCAGGGTAGGTTTCTACTAAATACGTATTTGATTGGTAAGTGGATCGATGAGGTGGTGTGTTCTGCAGAGAATGGTATCGGACGGGTTGATGTAGAGTTTCTCCTAGATGTAGGAGAGCCCCCCTCCCCAGTTTTCACTGCTGAGATCCAGTACTCCTTAATCCCCCCTTGGATATTACAAAATCCTCCTATTACATGGTGTAGTTATCAGCATTCTGGAATGTTCCAAAGAGGCGTGGGGCTGCAGGAACCAAGGGTCCTACCCTCTTGGGTGTGAGTGAGGGGTGAGCCATGTCCCCAGAGTTCCAGTACCCAGTGTCCTCCTAGTTGGGAAAATATCACCTCAGAGTCTCATTGCTCCGTACTGATGTCTGTCTGCACCTTGTTTCAGGAATAAAATATTTGTGGAGAGATTTGCGCGTGTTGAGTATGTGATTATGTGTATTTGTGTGAGTGTAAATGTGTGTGTAATAGTGTGTGATTATGTGTGTGTGTGTGTGTGTGTGTGTGTGTGTGTGTGTGTGTGTCTGGGTGGTGGGCAGGGGCATTGGCTGACAAGGTGACCCTGGGGAGCAAATTCACTGCCTGCCCCACTTCTCTCCCTGCCACGCTCAGGACAGGGCGTGAAAGCTAAGTGCCCGCTGAGCCGGGGCGGGGACAGGCAGCGTGGTTTTCTGTACCTGGTGGGCACCTTATGTGAATGAACATGCATTCCTGTAGGTGGGGCTCCTTGAAGTTGGGGTGCGTGCGGTGCAGCTGAGATCTGAGGCTGGGGGCTGTGATCAGCCGATGCTCTCCTTTTGTACCTCCCAAGCTCCCATGCACCTTGCCCTCTAACACCTGCACGGCAGGCAGAGACCCAGCTGGGGAAGCCGGGAGACCGTCCACGCAGGCGTCACTGCTGCCTTAACATTTGGTGCTTTGTGCACACCTGAGCACTCCCCGTGCTGCCACCACTCTTGTGCGGACAGGTGCCTTTGGCGACACTAAACCAATACAAGATCAGCGTCCCCCCAGCTGGGACATGAGGGCCCTGGAGGCCGCCAGCTCAGGTATCGAATCCCAGTTATTAAAACTCTTTGTTATCGTCCTGCACGTCAGAAACAGAACTTGTCCTAAATCACAGCTGTGTGGTTTCCCTGCAGAGAGGACACGTTTTTGGATAATGCGGGATCCTGACGTCCGGCGCCTGCGTTACTCCGTGTCCTTTCTCCCTCTTCCCTCGTGGAGAGAGTCCACGATGGTGGCATTAAGTCATCTCCGAGAGGAACTTGAAGCGTCCCAGCCCTACGTGTCTGCTCCAGACAAAGGAAAACGAACACACAGGGGTTTGTGCAGAATGCTGACTGTTCTCCGAAGAAAAATGACCCCACGTCCAATGCAGCTGTTTCATTACATCTCGGAACGACGCGGACTTATTTAATAAATAGAAGAATTTTTTAATCAAGTCATGAGACAGGATGTATAAACTTTATTATTGATTACACGTTTGTAAAAGCTTTCTCAATAAAGCACACTTGCTCCCCTCTGTCAGGTTTCTATTAGGGGAATTTAATCTGTGTAACTCTTACTTTATATTGTTCTTTCTATTTTATTACTTCGTATTACAGTACATCTCTGTAGCCACAAATTGAATAGCATAATTGGTTTTTTTTTTCCTTCTTGGGACGAAAATGTGCTTTTTGTTTCCAGGAGGTAATAATTTTAGACAAAACTTGACCACTTTAATGGGGAAACGTTCTACCGAAAAAATAATAAAAAAATTAAAAACGCTGCGTGGGCATTTTACGTCCCCCTTTTGATCTAAAACATTGTGACAGTCTGTGCGATTTTTTATTTTTTTTGAAGCAACAGAAAGAGCTGGGTTGTAAACATTTTACATGAAATGTAGCTAATTTCCTTTGGGAGCACTTCAGTGTTCCTGTCTCTGAGTTGTGTTTTTCTGTGATGGAGCCGTGAATCGCCGTCAGTTCAGGGGCGTTGACCCTTGATTTGTGAGCGGGACGACCGCGGTGGCGGTCTATTCCAATCCCTCTGCTCTCGGGCTCATCGCTTACACACGCTGCACCTGTAGAGACATTTCCGTGTTTCTTCACGGCGACTGCTTCTGCACACATGGCCTCCTTTGTTCTCTCGGGGGGGGGGGCTCTCGGGAGAAAAGCACGTCCGCCGTTAAGGTCTTTCTATGTTAAAGGCAGGGAATGGACAAACAGGGAGGGGCTTAACCAGGACCCCGGGGTGGGGAAGCGGGCTCGGTCGGGGGTCTGCTTCACCCCCTCCTCGTGGATCACAGGTCATACTTCCCATCCCTGGGTGCTCAGCTCCTGGGATGAGACTGGCCACTCATGGTGTCATGGCTGAGACACACCATGGTGGTCCTTCCACTAAGAGCTCCTTGGGACCCTCTGAGAGCCCCTCACGTGTGGACCCTATTCTAACATGGAAGGTGTTTGGGGACAGGATGACCATCGTGAAGGTCACTGCCTCTCTTATCTCCTGTGTGTGTCTTCTCTGCTAGTCCTGGGGCTGGAGGAGGCTCCCATGTCTCAGGGCCAAGGACCCTGGAGTCCTCAGCATCTCTTTGTCCTACTGGGTCACACTCCACGGGGGAGAGCTAGCAGCTTGGGGTCCACTATAAACCAGACTCCAGCCACTGTCCCTCTTGTCCCTCAGTGGCCACTGGTGGCACCTCTCTTCTCCTCCCCGTTTCCTTGGTTTTCAAAGATCACACACCTGAGGATCCCACAGCCCAACAGAGCCTGGTGCATCTCAGGCATCCGGATGGACTCCATTCCTCGCTCTGGAAAAGTGCCACAAGGCTGGATTTTTTACCCACAAATGCTGGCCACCCTGGGCCATGGCATGTTCCACCAAAGACATATAAATCCAACGTGCAAGAAGAGTGAAATGATCGTATGAATGTCTGGACTTGTTTTCATGCTGATGGGAAAAGATCTAGTCTTACTGTCAAGAGTATAATCACAGCTGTCAGACATTACAGACCCATGACTTTGCTCTCTCAGGATTCCCATAGGGGCATCACCGTTTCCGCCACACAAACCCAACGATTGACCTTCTCAGCTCTAGCGGGAAGAAGGAGCTCTGTGTATGTCCATCCTGGAGTCGTAGGGGTTGTCATGAGATTCCCAAGGAAGCAGAGGACCCCACACAGAATGGGGAGACCGCCAATTAGCTCACTACTTGAAGACAAACGTGGCTTTTGGTTGCTTCCAGAAGATTCCAGAAGGATCTTTCCTCCAGGATGTGAGAAGCGATAAACCAGAGAAAGAAGGGAAGAGCTGAAATTTCTGTGGTTTTATTTTGTCTTTTTGGGGGGCATTGGCTTGTTAGCGAATGCTTGCAGACGTGTGGAAAGGATATGTCCAGGAAAAGCCATTATCCTGATGGCGTCTGGGAGGCCCCTGGAAGCCACTAAGTGGGTTTTTCAGAAAAGCCTGCAGCCGTGAGTGTGGACGGGCAGCGTTGGGTGTCCGGTGCACGGACGATGGGATTGGGGGAACACTGATCTGACACATTGACTCTGAAGCCTCGGCCTGAATGTCCCGGCCTGCCTTCCGGTTGCTCAGGCCCAAACCGGCCTAGAACCAGAACACGAATCCTTGTTACGGCCCCGTGACACCTCGCACGCAGTCGTCTAACTACGGAAGAGTGTCGGCTTGCTAGTTACAACCCTGGTAGACGCGCTCAGAGCCACCACTGGGACTCGTTTACGTGGCGTAATCATGACTCTTGGAAGTACAACCGAGCATTCTTCACGATACGCCAAACTGTGGTCCTTGTCGTTCATTCCAAGGCCCCGTGCATGCGGGCTCACACTGGGGCTCCCCAAGCGGCTTCACACGGTAGGAACGTCCTACCCCGCGGGCGGCCAGAGGGGACGCTGAGAGGCGTACTGCCATTCTGAGTCGGGAGACCCTTTCTCAAAGTCCTGCTCTATGTAGGTTTTACCAGAAAGCGTGAGAAATGGCAGGACAGACCATCTTTCCAGACCCCCGGTTTTTGGATTGCATGGGTGGGGGACACTGGAAGGTGCACAAGGGGATGCAGCGTTCTCTGAGCGGTTTGGGCTCTGAAGCTGGGGTTCTGCAGGGGGTGGGAAGGAAGACAGGCCAGCCTCCAACATGGGAAGCACGGGAGGTGCCGGTGGTGATCCTGGGGAGACCTACCTGTGAGCTTTGTCTCCCTTTCGCGTGTCTGTGATTTCTTGGGGCTTTACGGTGAGCGTAGAAGGCCGTGAGCATTTCTTATAAGGGAACGCAGAGTGAGACTCCCTAAAATTGTGATAAAACGCGCATAATGTAAAGTTGCCCGTTGTAGGGGCCTGGGGGCCGCCGGCGGGGGTCGGCGCCACCTCGTGGGCCCCGGGGAAATGACAGTCGCGCTGACCCCTTGCCGCCTTCCCTTCTTGTCCTGAGCACCGACCTCCACAGAAGCCCAGCCTCGCCACAGAGCTCCCGGCCAAGCACCCCCCACGACCCGCACAGACATGGCCTGATGCTCGCGCTGGTCGCTGTGGCCCCGCGAGTCTGCAGACCCCTGCCCCTGCATCCCATCCTTCCAGGTGTCCGGGCCCCTAAGCTGGGACGTGGCCTCAGCCAGGTGCCTCTCCGTTGGGTTTTGCAGCCACAGACATTCTTGGCCGTAGGTCGTGGCCCCGGGAGCGGCGGATGGCTGGGGGTGGGGGTGGGGCAGCAGCTGCCATCAGGGAACAGCTGGAGCGTGACCTTCTCCTCCCCGCCTCCTCCCTGTCAGTAGAGCGCTGGGTGTGTTTACCGGTTTGGTCGCTATGGCTGCCCAGCGTGACATTTCCTGCCTCGTCGCCCCTCCCCCGTGCCTCCCCCATGGTGGCCCTTCTGTCCTGGGCGGGTGGCTGGATACACTCTCTCTCCCACTTCGGACCTGCTCGAGGAAGGGGATTCCAGCGGGTGGGGCCCTCAGTGAGGGGCTCCGGGTGGAAGCTTTGAAAGCTGGGTGGGGGGTGCGTGCTGAGCCAATTCTTCCATCTGGGGACTGTCGGGGTCACACATGCACCCATCCACCCACTTGTTTGTGTATCCAGCTATCACATATGCATGCAGACATCGATAACCTGTCTACCTCTGTGTGTCTGTCAGTCTTCTGTTTCTGTACCATCCATCTGTCCATCTCTCCACCCACTTATCTATCCATCTATCAATAGTGTCTATCTTGTATTTATCTATTATCCATCTACCCATTCATCCATCGACCTAACTGTCTATCCAACCATTTAGTTACCACTATCTACCTATCCACCCATCATGTCTGTATGTATGTACCTATCTATCCATCCGTCTGTCCATCCATCCATTGACTTACCTGTCTATCCATCCATTGACTTACCAACTATCTATCCATCCATCCATCCGTCTACCCACCCATCCATCTATCAATGTATCTATCCATTTATTTACCAACTATCTACCCATCCATGAATCTATCACCTACCAATCTATCCATCATCTATCCATCCATGCACCCATCCATCCATCCAGCTGTCCATCTATCCATCAATTCATTTGTTATCTATCCATCGATCTATGATCCATCCACCTATCCGTCCACTGGATGAAGGAAAAGAAAGCAGACACTGTCACACCAAGATGGGATGTGTGTGTGCTTGGACATGTGCTTGACGGGTTGGAGCAGAGGTGTGCAGGGCGTGAGGGCGGGGACCCTGTGCACCCCAGGAAGAAGCGTGTGGCAGGTGCACTGCTGGTCCAGCCATGGACGTGAATTCATGGGGTGGGTGCAGACCGGGCAGCCTTGCAGAGCACCTGGAGACCTGGGCTTCATCTCTGTGTGAGATGGGGGTTGGGGGGATTTTTTTCCCCCGGTAACTTTAAGTTACTTTTTATTGGGATGAAATTCATATCACATCACATCAACCCTTTCACATTGAACAGTGGGGTCACACACGATGGGGCCTCTTTCATGAGCATTATGAGTTCATGGGCCGTCCGTGGGGCAGTGGACGGCAGAGCTCCGTTCCTGTTCCTGGCTGAGTCATACTCCCCTGCACACATACAATGGCTATAGTCTATCCGTCGGTCCATCCGTGGGCACTTAGGTTCCTTCTGCCGTATGCTCTCGGAATAGGGGAAGATTGTGTGAGTGGGGTTCACTGTGTTGGCTCTGGGTAAGAATCAGCGGTGGTGCGGAGCGTGGGACTCGAGCGCCGGGGCGAGAGGCATGACAGCTCACAGGCAGGTGGTGACCGGGGTAGCAGGGCATGGCTGCACTCGGGGTGCGTTCTGGAGCCAGAGCCCCTAGACTTGGGTGGGCTGGATGTGGGCGTGAGGAGGAGGACCCCGGGGCTGGCGTGGCCAGCGGGGCAGGTGCTTCCCTTTTACCACTGCACGAGGAGCCAGGAATTCGCTCATTGCCCTGAGCCTGGCGTAGGCTGGGTGGAAGGAAGTCCGGTGGGTTATTGCGACTCCGTGGGTTTGGGTCTCCAGGCGTCCAGGGGCGGGGGCAATGCTGGAATGAACAGCCGACCTGGTGGCCAGGGACAGCTGTGGCATCCGTGTCTGTCTCAGGTGGCCTCGCAGCCCCCGCCCAAAATTCCAAAGGTCTGACTTTCCTGGGGCTTTCAGGGCTGGGAGGGCGGCTCCCACTGGGACCGTGAATAGGGGCGGCGGGGAGGGGGGGGCGGGGGGGGGAGCGCCGGTGGCCCCCGTGGCCAAAGCTAGTAGCAGGGATGGGCTAGCTGCTGGAAACCAGCAGTAATGCCAGCATCTGGGCACGGACCCCACCTTGCGTGGGGCACAGGGTCAGCGCCCCTTAAAGGCATGCAGAGCTAGCCTGCGGGGGAGGCACCTGGGCTCCCCCATCTCCAGAAATGCCATCCTGGCCCACGCCCCACGCACGCCACGCCCTCCCGACCTGCCTGCACCCCCCTGTGGCCTCGACCTCAGCCTCAGGGAATGTGGCACCGTCCGAATTAGAAACGGACCCGACCCACCCTCGAGGAGGGTCACGCAGTCCAGCTGCCCCAGAGCGAGCCGGTGGGTCCAGAGCAGGGCACCCCGCACGCCCTGGGCGTGGGTCTGTTCTGGGCCCATCTGCGGAAAGGGGATCTGTGCATCTAAGACCTTGGGGCCTCGCTTGGCCTCTCAGCTGTTGCTGACGGCCGTGTTTGTGCGGTTGCCGTAAGATACCAGCTATAAATAGGGCAGGGTCAGCCGGGGCCGGCCGGGTGGGCCGCCAAGGACCGGCTGTTGTAAACAGTGACATGTCCGGGTGCCGCTGGTTACGGGGGAAGCAGCCCTTAATAACCCGCACTACCTACCGCTCACAGTGCCAGCAACCCTGCCGATGACCCCAGGGTCAGGCGCCGGCCTCTGCCTCCCTGGCTCTGTCTGCCGGCCTGGCCCACGGGCCACGCACACCCTGGGTTTGCACTGTGGCTCACGCACAGCACACGTGTGTTGTTTCTGGAACGTGGCACGGTCCGCAGAGCAGCCTCGGTGCCCTTTGGAAAGGGGCTGGAGCTGAGTTTTGCAGAGCGTGAATTCCAGCCCACACGGATGCTTCTTAGCAGGAGGCTGACGGGCTGGGGAAGTGGAAGCGTTTAGACAGACGGCGAGAAGTGCAAAAGCGATTTCTCCAAAGCCCGGTGCTGACGGTGGGTGTGGAAAGGGGCAAAGCACCCGGTAATGTCCTCCCTGCAACGGGGCCGAGCCACCCTCCCGATGCAGACCAGGGATCCCGCGTGTGGCCTGGGAAGTCTGTGGGACTCCCCGACAATAGAGACGGGGGGTCTGGGACCTGTAAGCTGGGAATAACCAGGCTCCGGCCCCATGCAGGACCAGGGGCTGGTCCCGGAATAACTGAGACCCCACAACACAGAACACAGTCCCTCTGGCCCCCCAAAACCCTCCCTTGGAGCAGAGCAGGTGTGTGGGGGGGGTTAGAGCTCAGGAGAGCACGCAGGCTATTCGCGCTGCCCCCGGGGGGGGGGGGGGTCTATTCTCGTTCGCACAAAGCTGCACTTCCAAAGAGCAATGGGCCATCGTAACCCTCCCTTTGCCCCTGGGCACCCGGAGCCCCTGCGGGGTGGCTCTGCTGTTGCCGTCCCCTCTGCTCCAGTGGGACCCAGTGTGGGAAATGGTGCTGGTCCTTTTGGGACAGAGAGAAGGGACCCCCACCCTCACGGTGTAGCATCGTGACACCACGGACCACGGAGACACACCTGTCAGGAAATCATCCTGCCTCCCCTTTTTAGGGGACACAGTGATGTGCGTGGGGACGCTGCATAGACATCCAGGGAGGCCCCAAACAGCCTGCAGGGTCTGGACTGGGCTGTGGGACAGCAGACTCCAGCATGCACGGGTGGGTCCCGGCCCGTCAGGAGCCCACAGGCCACGAAATTTCACCCAGGGTTAGTGCCTGTTTGTTAGACCCGCCATGCTGTGAAATGGGCCGGGGTTAATATTTAATGTTTCCCAAATGAGGGAGATTGGTGTGATGGTGTCTTGTGTGATGGAATGGGCTGTGGGGTGGGGGGCCCTGGCCACAGCCCTTGGGGCTCAGCCACCTCCCTGGAAGCCCCCAAGGAGACCAGATTTTATGGCTTTTCCTACAAAGGCAGACGGCAAAGCTTCAAGAACACAGAGCTCTCTGGGCTCAGTCAGGGTCAAACGGTGCGTGTGAGGTACCGGAGGCTTTCATAACAAATGACCCCAAACTGGGGGCTTAAACCATGGGAATTCATTGTCCTGCAGCTCTGGAGACCAGAGCCTGAGATCCAGGCAGGGCAGGTCTGGGCTCCCTCCTGAGGCTCCAGGGAGGGTCCTTCCTGCCTCTTCCAGCTTCTGGGGCTCCAGGCGTCCCTGGGCTGCTGGCCGCGTCCCTCGCACCTCTGCCTCTGTCTTCATGTGGCTTCTCCTCTGCGTCTGTGTCTCCTCTTCTGTCTCTTACAAGAACATCTGTCATTGGATTTAGGGCCACCCCAATCCAGGATAAGCTCATGTGCTTAATCACATGGGCAGAGACGTTGCCATGTAAGGTCTCATTCACAGGTCACAGGGATTAGGACGTGGACATTTGGGGCCGTTACTCAGCCTGCCACATCTACCTTCTGGTCCTGGTGCCTCCGGCTCCGTGTCTTTGGATTCCTGGGAAAACTCATCTCCGTGGTGGGCTGTAAGCCCTGAGGACAGCAGGCTGCTCACTTGAAGGGAGGGGACCTTAGAGCCTTGGGGCTTCGGCACAGAATCTGGTAGGCTGGGCGGCTTGTAAACCAGAGAGTTACTTCTCAGGGTTCTGCAGGCTGAAGTCTAAGGTCAAGGCACCGGCACGTTCAGGTGCATGGACGGCTTCCTGGTTCATGGACCGCTGGCTGTCTTCTCGCTGGTGGGAGAGGCAGGCGGCTCTCTGGGGTCTCCTGTATGAGCACACGAATCCCATAGGGGGGCTCCACCCTCACAACCATGACCCCCCCAAAGGCCCAGTCTCCATAACAAACAGACAATGCACTACTCCCTGTTCTTCACTATCCTTCACCATGAAATGGGAGTCCAACCACTCGCGCTGCCTCCCCGAGGACCCCAGACCAGCTCACGGGTGTTTGTGCTCCAGACGCGCTCCCCCTGTCTTGGGGAAGCGATTACAGGAGTGCCATCCAAACGGCCCCGCTCTTCATGTCCGACGGTGTGCACGCCGTGCCGTTGATACCACCGGGCACCCCGCTCTGCTCTGTGCACAAAACCCGTCTGGCCCCACGGCCGTGACAAATCCTTATTCCTCCCCCAGCGCTCATAAACATGCGGTTATGAACCTCCCCGTGCCAGTAAACGTTTGCAGCATCCTGCACCCAGGAGGTGCTGGAAACATGCTATTGGTTTATCAGGTTGTAAAAGTGTGTTTAAAGGAGCCGCGTGGGGGGCTGCGGACGGCCCCCCAGCTCCTGGGCCGTGAGCTGGTTCCAGAAAGACGTGAGCTCTGGGTGCAGGCTGCTGACCTGACGTGCCAACGAAGGAGGGGGGGATGAGGTCTCGTGGTCCAAGCAGCCTCACGGGCACATCGGCGTGGGTGTTGCAGACCGTCAGCATGGCGGAGCATGAACCAAGGCAGGATTGCCAGGCGGGCGGGGGCGGGGGGAGCCATCCTAACCTTAGCAGAAAGCTGGCAGTTGTACACGGGCCACCCAGGATGGGTTTTCTCTGTCCCAATGTGGCCGGGGGCCATGGGAGGCCTGCGGGGCTCTCTCAGGTTCGGGACGTGGAGCCCCCATGATTCATTTAGGACCCTTCCCTGTTTCGTTCTTGCCACTTCAAATTTGGGTTTTGACCCTCACCTTCTTGACCACAGATAGGTCTCCTCTCTGATTGATGGGTTTAGCGATAGAGTGACTTGTCCTCCCAAATTCTACGGTACGCTTCAAGAAGCTGAATGAGACAGGGCATGAAAATGGAGTTAGCCACAAGCCGAGCAGAGTCAGACTGGGCTCCGTCCAGGTACAGGTGATCTCAGCACATGTACGCGGGGCCCGAGGGGCAGCATCCTGGTTCCGGGACCTTGTCCACATCCGAGACCCCTTTGCCTTCCTCTCTCTGCTGCAGGATTTGGCGTGAGGAGCCTGAAGTCCCCAATGGTCTGTAGTACTAAGTACCTCTCTTTACAGACTCCCTGGGGGGCTCTGTCTCTTTAGTTTACACCTGAGCACAGCATTTACCTGTACACCGTGCACACCTGTGTGATACATCCAAGCCCCTACCAAGCAAGGAAATGGTACTTTCTAGGCTTTGGAGTAACACGTGACAACCCCCTTGCCTCGTGTACCTCTCAGCAAGGGGGTCCCAGCATCACCCCACCTTGTCCCTCCATCTACCGGATGTCAACACATCTTTTTAGTTTTCCTTACTGCAGAATGTGGCTTCACGTCTAGCTCGGTGTCATTCACGTTGGGAATTATCCGAAGGATGGGATCTGCAATCCCTCATGTTGGAAAAATCGATCTGCATTTGGGCTTTAAAAAAAATTTTTTTTAAATCCGTGACCTATGATGAGACGCCCTTCTTACAAGACCTGTCATCTTTATTCTAGAAGCCTCTGGTAAAGGGGTCCTGGGATGACAGGGTGTCCCGTGGCCCCAGGTGCTTAGGGGATTTTTGTGAACCGCCGTGCCCACGTAATCACCGCTGTGTTGTCACGGTGTTTGACAAAAGGTCGATGCTTCACAAATGGCAAGGCTCACCTGCATGGTTTCCTCTGGCTGTTGTAACGAAAGACCGAAAATGGGGTTTTGCAACAACAGACGTTGATTCTCTCCCAAAGCTGAGGAGTCAGGACTGCGAAGTCCCTTTCTGCCCAATGACACCAGTCATAGAGGCCAGGGGCCCTCCCTGGTGACCTCATCTTATGCATTACCTTTGGGAAAGACCCTATTTCCAAATAAAACCACACTCCCAGGTGCTGGGGTTAAGGCTTCAACACAGCTTATGTGGGGGACACAATCCCATCAGGGACAACAGTTTCTTCTCCTATGAAAAAAGGATGAGAATGGAGCCCGAGGCTGCGAGTGCAGGTCCCTGGCATGGTTTCAAGTGCGGTTCATGGGTTAAATGGGTCTCTGCCTTCGTTCTGGGGTGGGATGAAATATACACTGTTTTATTTTTCAAGAGGATTGCCCCAAGTTTACTCTGTTTTTGTTTGTTTGTTAGGATGGGGGATTTTTATTGTACTTTTTAAAAAGTGCAACCAGATAGTTACAATAAAACAAAAATTGCTTTCCAGGAGGAGTTAACTTTCTCAGGGTTTGGTCGTAATTGCTTTGAGGTTTCGCGCTGATGCCGTTTAATTAACGGATGCCGGAAGAGAAACATCCAGAGACGTGAATTGACACATTGTTTCCCCTGCTGTGTCTGTAGCTGTGCAAGAATGATTCTCATTCGCGTGTATACTTATTTCTGTGCGACGTGTTCCCAGCGTTCTGCCAGTTTTGTGGTCTCACTCACTTTTTTTTTTTTTTTTAGTTTATTACAGGTACGAATAAAAATCTCTACCCAGTGGTCCTTATCTCACTACAAATTGCTCAGCAATTTTAGGGATGGGCTTTTTAAGAAGCATTTAATGAAAAGAAATTAAATTTTCCTTATTGCATTCAAAAACCCCCCAAATGTTAGAAAACATCCTACCAACTCTGTTCTTGGAGCCTGGGCAGCCGTCACGGAACCCATTAGAATGAAGCCCGAAGCCCGTGGCTGCTACCCTTGACCTGAGGACCTGTAGGTCTTTCATTAAGATTAGATACAGATGAAAGAAGTCACTGATTTTCTCTAATTATGTTGCGACTCAAAATCTGAACACCCCAGGTAGCGTGGATTCATGCAGATCTGAGACCAAACACCTCGATTCTGCATTAGGCAAAGCATTCAGCTGAAACTAATTATACAGTGAAGTGAGGGACGTACCCGGTCCTTCCATGGGGCTGCTTCTGCATTGTGGTCAAATGCACATAACATAAAATTTTCTGGCTTGATTATGTTTAAGTGCACAGCTCAGTGGCGTTAAGCACATTCCCACTGTTGTGCAAAAATCTCCACCATCATCTCCAGAACTTTCCGTCTCTGCAAACTCTCCATTCCCATCCTCAGCCCCTGGCCCCACCATCCACTCTCTGTCTCTATGGCTGGGACTCCTCTAGGAACCCCATGTACGTGAATCACACAGGATTTGTCCTTCTGTGGCTGGCTGATGTCACTGAGCACCATGTCCTCAAGGTCCATCCATGTCCTAGCAGGTACAGAACATCTTCCTCTTCAAGGCTGCATCATAGTCCACTGTGTGCATGGACCACGTTCTGTTTATCCATCCATCCGTCCATCCATCCACCCACTCATCTACCTATCCATCCATCCATCTATCCATCCATGCAACCATCCATCCATTCATCCATCCATCCATCCATCCATCCATCCATCCATCCACCCATCCATCTATCCATCCATCCATCCATCCATCCGTGCATCCATCCGTCCATCCATCCATCCATCCATCCATCCATCCATCCATCCCTCCATCTATCCATGCATCCGTCCGTCTGTCCATTCATCCATCCATCCATCCATGCATCCATCCATCCATCCATCCCTCTCTCTATCTATCCATGCATCCGTCCGTCTGTCCATTCATCCATCCATCCATCCATCCATGCATCCATCCATCCATCCATCCCTCCCTCTATCTATCCATGCATCCGTCCGTCTGTCCATTCATCCATCCATCCATCCATGCATCCATCCATGCATCCATCCATCCATCCCTCTCTCTATCTATCCATGCATCCGTCCGTCTGTCCATCCATCCATCCATCCATCCATCCATCCATCCATCCATGCATCCATCCATCCATCCATCCATCCCTCCCTCTATCTATCCATGCATCCATCCGTCTGTCCATCCATCCATCCATCCATCCATGCATCCATCCATCCATCCCTCTCTCTATCTATCCATGCATCCGTCCGTCTGTCCATCCATCCATCCATCCATCCATCCATCCATCCATCCATCCCTCTATCTATCCATGCATCCATCCATGCATGCATCCATCCATCCATCCATCCATCCATCCATCCATCCATCCATCCCTCTCTCTATCTATCCATGCATCCATCCATCCATCCATCCATCCATCCATCCATGCATCCATCCATCCATCCATCCCTCCCTCTATCTATCCATGCATCCGTCCGTCTGTCCATCCATCCATCCATCCATCCATGCATCCATCCATCCATCCCTCCCTCTATCTATCCATGCATCCGTCCGTCTGTCCATTCATCCATCCATCCATCCATGCATCCATCCATGCATCCATCCATGCATCCATCCATCCATTCCTCTCTCTATCTATCCATGCGTCCGTCTGTCCATCCATCCATCCATCCATCCATCCATCCATCCATCCATGCATCCATCCATGCATCCATCCATCCATCCCTCTCTCTATCTGTCCATGCATCCATCTGTCCATCCATCCATCCATCCATCCATCCATCCATCCATCCCTCTATCTATCCATGCATCCATCCATCCATCCATCCATCCATCCATCCCTCTCTCTATCTATCCATCCATCCATCCATCCATCCATCCATCCATCCATCCATCCCTCTATCTATCCATCCATCTGTCCGTCTGTCCATCCATCCATCCATCCATCCATGGACACTCGGGTTGTTTTTAATCTCTTACTGAATATCAAATATCATGTCTATGAATATGGGTGTGGAAGCATCTCTTTGCTTTCCTGCTTTCAATGATTTGCTGTGCAATCAGACCAGAATGGGTGGATTATAGGCTGAGTCAATGTTTCAATTTTTTCCTCCTGCTGTTTTCCGTGCACCCGACCCATGTCACATGGTTTCTGGGAGCAGCCGTCCTAACGGGGGTGAGGTGGGATCTCATCGTCTCCTGACCTCTGATGCTTGCTTCTCTTCCGTGCTCTCCTTCGCCAACCATGTCCGCTGGCAACAAAGGCCAGTACCCTCAAACACGGCTCCATGCCATTTGTGTCCAGCTCTGTGGGTGTCCAACACGTCGCTGTGTCGACAGGCTCTCAGGTCGTGTCTCGCAGTCCAGGTATTTGGGAGAAATGGGAGGGGAATGGGGAGTGTGGACAATCATTGCCAAGTGTGGGTGGCCCACAAATACTATTTCACAGGCAGGTGGAAGTCTGTACAAGCCTATAAATATGCCAAGGGCCCAGGTGACTTCTTGGTGGGGGCGGGGGGGGGGCAGTTCTTGGGAGAGTCCCACATCATCGATCTGGGATTAAAGTGTCCACCGAATGCTGAGGACTGTGTCTGCACAGAGAACGTTGGAGTAAACCCTGCTTCCTGGGCACCTTCACAGACGTCCTCCCCAGAGCTGGCCTGGTGGCTGGTTTGGGGAAGAAAGTTGTCAGTCCTACCACACCTGAGTTCAAATTCACTTCCACATCTGAGCATCTCAAGGCCGGTCAGGGAGGCCGACACAGAAGAAGACCCAAGAAGGGCCTTGAGCACCCAACCAGCAGATGGCAGAGGGCTCCCCCTGGCACCTCAGCTGCAGGGCCCACCAGGGACACCAGACGCTCTGACACCCCACAGGCCTGGACACGCCGCCGGCCCGCCCTGGAGGGAACTCGGCAAACATGATAAATCTTGCTTAATGGCCACGTTCCCGACAGTCAGAGCCTATGGTCTTTCTTTAGTGGCCTGGAAGGTCTGGGCTGGCGGGGGAGATCTCACTTCTGGGCAAATATTGCCAGCGCTCCGCTGCCTCGCCTGCCTCCCACATCACAGGGCCGTCTTTAAGAAAACAGCCTGCTTCCGCGGGGTCACGGCAACCTTGGTCTGCATCCGCCCACATCCGCAAGCACTGATCCTGCCTCACCGGCCACCTCCACGTCCAGGACACTGGAGGCTTCCCGAAGGATGCGTTTCTGCGGCTGCCGGGTGGGGGCTCTGCCGGCACAGACGAAATGCACGGCCAGGCCTCTCACCTGTGACTCACCTGTGTGCACGCCAGGCGGCCGTGGAGGTGGGGCGGGGGGCTGGTGTCCTAGGCACGGTTTCAGCACCTGCTGCGTGAGAAGCAGAATAATGGGGTAATCGTGTGCGGCGAGGGTCCCTCAGGCTGGCCCGTCTCAGTGACCCAGGTGGAAATTCCAGTCCCCAGTGGGGGGGGGTGTTCTTTCTTCCTGGGGGGGCTCTGAAGGCATCCAGCTGTGCCTACATGTGTCCCTGAAATGGGGTCCTGCACGGTGGGGGCAGTCGCCCTGCTGTCCTCCTGACAAAGACAGAAGGAAGCCTTCTCTTGGCTTTTAAAAATAACCAGGCTCTCCCCCTCTCATTGCAGAGGCAACCTGGACAGGCTCCTTGTGGAAAATTCTGGAAAACAATTGAAGAAAGAAAAGATCAAGTCAGTCTCGGAACACATAAAGGCTAAAATAACCCCATTGCCTAGACAGGGACTCAGACCTGCATTCTGCTGTTTCCTTCTGCGCAGTTATGGGCCATTGGTATTGATCGTTCCCTCTGGGGACTGATCTCTCTCTCTCTCTCTCTCTCTCTCTCTCTCTCACACACACACACACACACACACACACACACACACACCCAGTTTCGTAGGTGGGGCTCTTGCCACGTTTACAGGGATTGCCTTCATATCCGGAATTTTTCCACTCAAACTGTATGATGAGCGTTCTCCTGGCCACTAAAAATCTTTGCTGACAGTTTCCAAAGTAACTTTTCATGGTTGATTCAACAGTTTCCTTAACGTGGGGTGTTTTGCTTGTTTCCAAATGAAACACGATGAATTACTCTGTGCGGAAAGTGCCCAATGCATGGGTCTCTGGGCACGGCTCTGATTTATGAGTTTGGGACCGATTCCTGGAGGGAAGGAACGGGATGAAGGTTTTTAAGTCTTTGATCCCCAGCGCCAGATTGCTTTCCCAGATGCTCCACCAGCTGATTGCCCTTAGCCGTGGACAAGACGTCCCCCCGCTGTGCTATCGGTTTCCCTGATGCCTACCAACTTGAAAACGGGCTCTGTATGAGATTCCTGGGCTGGCTGTAACAAAGGACCACAGATTGGGGGGCTTAACAACAGATATTCAACGTCTTCGGCTGGAGACCAGGAGTCTGGGATGCAGGCGGGGCAGGGCTGCTGAGATCCAGGCGGGGCAGGACCCCTGAGATCCAGGCGGGGCAGGACCACTGACATCCATCTGGGGCAGGGCCGTGCTCCCTCCAGAGGCTCCAGGGGAGGGTCCTTCCTGCGTCTTCCAGCCTCTTCCAGGGGTCCCTGGGCTGCTGGCCACATCCCTCCTGTCTTTGCCTCCATCTTCACGTGGCTTTTCCTCTGTGTCTGTGTTTCCTCTTCTGTCCCTTATCAGGATATTGTCATGGGATTTAGGGCCACCAGGAGGGTCTCATCTGAAGTTGACTACATCTACAAGGACCCTATTTGCAGAGAAGTTTCCATTCATAGACTCCAGGGGTTATGACTTCAAGGTATCTTTTTGGGGGGGGGGATGGTATAATTCAGTCCACAATAGGGTTTCTTTATTGCTTTATTTTACTTTTCTTTTTTTTGGTGACTGCCAATGAGGTGACCATTTCTCCCATTTTTTAGCGAGTGGTCTCTCTTTCCCCTGTGAAACATCGAGATGTCTTTTTCTAACACCTGCTGCCACTTTCCGTACTGATTACTAAGGGTTTTGGAATAAAAATGTCCCCCGTTTATCATCTGCCTTGTGATTTTTCTTGACGTCGGCGCTTCTAAAACTTTTGCGTCAGAACATTTACCGCTGCGAAGTTCCTGTGTCTGGTGATCGGAAGGCCTCTGCCCATCCCAGAAACACACACACACACGCTCTGGTGTGCCTCATTTAATTCCTTGTTTCAAATGTTGAGAGCACACAGGCTCGGGCCTGGGGGGTCTTGTGCGGGGCAACCAAGCAGAACCGGGGGAGACACAGGCCCTTCCAGCTGCTCCGAACCCTGGGTCAGGCTGGGGGTCCCAAGCCAGCGGCCGGACGAGCATCTCGGCTTTCCAAACTCTTGCGTCTCTCGTGGCTTCTCCCCCTTTCTTGGTTCTTGGGGCCCCCGGGGACCTTCCCGTTCAGACCCCCAAGCCCTGCTGGGAATCCCGATAAACTCATTGGGGTAAAGGCATTCATGCCTGGCCCACGTCTAATGCGTTTTGCCACCCAGACAAGATGTGTGTTTTGACAGCTGCCCTTGATTTCTTCCCCGAAGAGGAAAGCACACACTTTGGGGCACCTTTAGGGAGCTGGGGGGAGCAGTCTTTCTGGATGCTGGGGGCAGGGGGCTGTGTTCCTGGTATCCCTGGAGCCACACCACGTAGGTGGCTGCCGGCTCCGATGTGCAAGGGGCCGGCCCTGCAGGCCGCAGCGTTGGCGAAAGATTTATCACGTGCATGGCCTCAGAGACAGGGAAGAAAAACAGGGGCTGGGAGGGTCCCGGCAGTGGGACGGGGCCTGGAAAATCGGCACAGAGAAAGCTTTTCTGTCTTCCGCTATGGCCTCCTGGCAGAGCTGAATTCGGCTTTGTAAACGCTTGTTGAGCGTCCATGATGGAAGAGATGAAAAGTCATAGACAAACAAAATAACATATAACTGTTGCTGGTGGGGAGTTCCTGTGGGAAACAATGTTGCAGGGTGTGGCTGGGGGAAGAACCCAGATGTTGACTTGC
Organism: Ursus americanus; assembly: GCF_024610735.1. Classification (NCBI taxonomy): domain Eukaryota; kingdom Metazoa; phylum Chordata; class Mammalia; order Carnivora; family Ursidae; genus Ursus; species Ursus americanus. The sequence continues at coordinate 122,586,453 of NC_142164.1, read as the reverse complement.
ACTGGTTATGGAAGTGTGCACGACTACAGGGGACTCACCCACCAGGAGGAGCCAGCCCAGTGCAGGGAAAAGCAACACAGGCAGAGGGATCAGCATTTGCAAAAACTCTGAGCTGGGAAAGAGCTGAGTGCACTCTGGGAATTGAAGGTCGTCAGAGACTAGATTATGGGAGCTTGCAGGCTTGACGAGCAGCTCAGATTTCATGAAAAGGATGGAGGAAGCGACGTTGGTGGTGCCCAGTGGTGTTCTGTCCTCCCTCTGACCTACGCAGGACAGGTGCACCCATATTGTGGCTTCACGCTGGGCTTCACGCCGGGTGGTACGATGGGAGAGTGTGACATAACCCCCCTCCTCGGAGGTCACGTTCAGCTGACCCCACCCCTCCTGCCCTGCCAGCCACGAGTCTGCTTTCTGTCCCCACAGCCGTGCCTGTTCCAGACGTTTCACACGGATGGGATCACACATGTGACCGTGTGTGTCTGGCTTGTCTCACCGAGAATCACATCCTCGAGGTCCATCCATGTGGCAGGTGTGTTGTGCTCTGTGCCTTTTCGTGCCCGAGTACTATTCCCGTGCATGGACACACCTGCTTTGTGTGACCACTTACCGACTGACGGACACTTGGCTCTTGTCAACGGGGCTCCTGGGAGCCTCCAGGTACACGTATGTGTTGGGACACCTGTTTGCAGGTATTTGGGGCTGTAATTGCCGGGTCCTATGATGACTGCGTGTTTAGTATGTCTGGGAACCAGCTTCCCTGCCTGTTGGCCTCACCTGTGTGTCCAGGTGTGAGGCGGTCGCTCACCTGAATGGGTCTTATGCCAGTCTGTTTGCTGCTGTATGGATAAAACCACGTGCTGGGCTCTGCCTCTGGCCTCACCTCACCCCCCACCCCCAGCTGTCCTTGCAAGGTTCTCAGGCATGGACGGTGGTCCACTAGCGCTCAGATGGTCAGGCCCCTCCAGGCACAATCTTTCCTGCCCCAGGGGTGCCCTGCAGCTGTTTTCCTGCAGAGCTTTCTTTCTTTTCTTTTTTTTTTTTTTTTAAGATTTTATTTATTTATTCGACAGAGATAGAGACAGCCAGCGAGAGAGGGAACACAAGCAGGGGGAGTGGGAGAGGAAGAAGCAGGCTCATAGCGGAGGAGCCTGATGTGGGGCTCGATCCCATAACGCCGGCATCACGCCCTGAGCTGAAGGCAGACGCTTAACCGCTGTGCCACCCAGGCGCCCCCTCCTGCAGAGCTTTCTCACCATTGGGCTGGACAGGGGTCGCAGGGCAGCTTTCTGGGCACTTTCTGGGTGCTGTTGAGATGCCCAGAGGACAGCAGTCTTCCACTCCGGAGTTCCCTCTGCCATGACTCGGTCTACCTGCATGGCAGTCCTGGGGGTGGACACCAACATGGGCCCGGGGACGCTCACGATGACATTTGAATGAGTGGCCTGCTGAACGGGCCAGCATTTGGATGGCCAATCCCTGGCTGAGGCCGCCCTGGGAAGGAGCCCAAGCGGCCCCACAGTGGGGCTGGTGTGGACAGAGACCTGAGACCCTGTGTGCCCCGAGGGTCTGGGGACCAGCGGGAAGCTGGGGAGGGGACGCTGCCGAGGATGGCTGATCAGCTGGGGGTGCCTTGTGCATGAACTGGGGGGTGCTGCCCCCTCCCCAGGACACAGTGCTCATGGTGAAGCCACCTCTTGGGGAAGGGGGGACGGGACAGGGAGACACAGGCTTCGGGATGGGGGCCGGGTGGGGAGAATGGCTGCAGGCTCTGGAGGCCTTAGACAGAAGGCAAACGTCTCTGTCCGTCCTTCCTCCCTCCGTGCTTGTCTGTCATCTGTGCACCCAATAGCGATCAATCGATTTCTGTAAACTATCTCTATCTATCTGTATCTGTGTGTATCGGCCGCGTATGTCTCTCTGTATCGTAATCTTTCCTCCATATACACAGGTATTTACACACATCTGTCATACGCACCCTGGGCATCTGAACATACATGTGTTTTTACCCGAATCACCTGAAAACGGTCTGCACGGCTTGGATGGTTCCAGCATCTCCTCGGAGAAGACCTGCTCCGTCTGACGAAATGCACCATTCCCTGAACACACAGTGTGCAGACCGCATCCCAGCTTTGCAGACTTCTCCCTGAATGTACAGCATGGCTGTTTTCCTCCCCAAACCAGTTCAGGTAGAGGAGGGGTGAGCCGTCCTGAGCTGGATAACATTGCCTCGTGGAGGACGGCGCTCGGGGATGGGGTCAGCAGCCCGTGCAGCCACACGATGGCAGTGTGAGCCACGGAAACGCTCCTGTGGACTTCGGAAAAAAAAAACGCACTTCCTACAGCTTTGGGGTTTTCGTTCCCATTTTCTGCAGATGCCTTCCCCACTGGCCAGTGTTTCACGAGGCTGCAGTGTTGCGTTGCTTTCAAACCTCATTGCACACCAGCCCCCACCCGCGTGCCTGCCCCCTGTCCTCCTGCGGGACGTCCACTGGACAAGGTTGACCAAGGGATTCGGAACTGATGTCGGAAAGCCTGCAGGCTTTTCCCAACAAAACCCCCACGTCGGCTGCAGGACCGAGGTCATGCGGGTTAGTGGGAACCTCGTGCATCCGATGAACACGATGGCCACGTGTTGGTGTCCAGGATTCCCCATGAGCCCCACCCTCTGCCCCAGCCAACGATCCCTGGGAAGAAAACCCCCAGACCCCAGGCTCCCCATGGTCAGGAACATGCCAGGCAAACTTCTTGCTGCTTGCGACACGTGGAGGGCAGTCTGCTCTGTCCTGGTGCCCCCACCCCTCGCGGTTCCAGCCGGCAGACGTCCACACGCACGCTGCCTTGCAAGGGTTCCCTGCCATCCCTTTCCTGGACTTTCTGGTTCAGCGTCGCCCTGTAAACACCACTTGTGAGTAAGGTTCCCCCAAAACTGCCTTGTCAGCTTTCTGGTGTTTCCTGGAAGAACTCTAAACTATTTTTTTTTTCCGAGATGGTTTAAGTGGCTTCAAGAATCCTTGTAATTCTCCTTGTGGGTCTGCCATTCGTGGGCGTCTAAAGGCATCTTGACCCCGGTGCCTCAAGTTCTGGGTGTTGGGCTAGATCCCGTTCTTCTGATTTCTAAGGGGAAAGGCATGGAACGTTCCAGAAGTGCAATGTGCGTCTGCTGTTTTCATTCATGACAAGGACGGCTGGAGCAGACCTGAGGTGGGGCTTCCAGACCCCATCGACGGCTTCCAGACCCTGTAGACAGCGGCCGTTTGCAGGTGCTCACTGGGTGGCTCTGGACTCCAGCCGCGTGCACACGGGCTAGTCTGCAAACTGCTCATGGGTCCTGCTGCCACTTCCAGCGACCTCGCTGAGTGGTGGGTGGGGGTCTTCAGAGAACTGGCCCCCACGTTCTGGCTGCTCCTGGCCCTCAGGCCATCTGCCCTTCCAGCCTGCGTGCTGATGGTTTGGCAGCCCCCAGGTTCTCCGCGGTGCCTCAAAGATGCCCCAATGCGGCAGCTCTGACTCGGGTTGGGGTGAGATGTGGGTCCTGGCCACGTGGGGAGGGAGGAGGCATGGAAGACCTGAAGCGATGTAGGGTGGCAGATCGGCCTCATTGAATGTGGCTGCAAAGAGTGACATTGAGACGATGCTGCTGGTGACAGAGACAGACACTGGTCCAGGAGTGGAGAGGACAGGGTATTACGGGAGGTTTGGTGCATGAGAGGAGGGCTTCGTGTGGCAGTGAGGTATTCAAACCGCAGGGACGAGGGAACCTCTATCTGGCATTTGGACAGATCTGACAAACCTGTGAGCAGGTGGTCAGCCTGGTCCTCCTTCCTCATTACTGCACTTAAAACATCCCACCGTTAAACTCCCATCAACGCTGCTTGGCAAGGCACCATCACAGTGTGGCTTGTGCCGGGGACAGACAGCTAGACCCTACAGGAAGGAACACACACAGGGACCAGCTTAGTGTCATAGGTCCTCTTTCAAACATACAATGTTCAATACCTGAGTGTCCATGGACGGATGGATAGATGATGGATAGATGGATGAATGGATGGATGGATGGACGGATGAATGGAAGGAAGGATGGATGGATAGATGAATGGATGAACAGGTGGATGGATGGATGGATGGATGGATGGATGGATGGATGGATGGATGTGTTGATGGAAGGATGGGTAGATGGATGGATGAATGGATAAACAGCATGTGGTCCATGCATAGAATGGACTATGTTGCAGCCTTGAAGAGGAAGACATTCTACACCTATTATGGCGTGGATGGACCTTGAGGACATGGGGCTGAGTGACATAAGCTAGACACAGAAGGACAAATCCTGCCTGATTCCATGTATATGGGGTCCCTAGAGGAGTCCCATAGAGATAGTCATAGAGAGAGAGAGTAGATGGTGGGGCCAGGAGCTGCGGGAGGGGGATGGGGAGATAGCGTTTCATGGGGATAGAGCTTCAGTTTGGGAAGATGGAAAGTTCTGGAGACAGATGGTGGGTATGGTCACACAGCCCTGTGAGTGTGCCCAATGCTGCCAAGTTGTCCACATAAAATGGTGAAAATGGTAACTTTACATTAGGTATGTTTAGCACGATTTACAGAAATCTTTGAAAGATCGGATTTGCTCGTTTGCTGGTAGCCCTTCGCATTTGCCTTACAAGAGGCACTGCAGTGGCTTACTGTGACTTCAGGTGAGTTTGAGCCCACCTGCCCAGGTCACTTGAACCCGGTCTGTTCTAGCTGCTGCCCCGAAATCCCGCTCAGCTTGATGCGGGACATGTACGTGGGGACGATCACTGCAGCTCGAGATTCCCACATCGCCCCCTGTGCATCTTGCCCCAGGCTCAGCAGGAGCGGCTCTCAGGGTTTCTCTGGGTGGCTCAGTGACAGAGGCAGGTGGTGGGGATGGGGTGCAGGGGCTGCAGGGAGTATGGAAAGGTGTCAGTACGCCTGCTTATTTTAGGAGGACGACCTCCTTCCCTTAGTTTCCGGACACTCTGATCGCTCCAGCTTTCTGAGTGTGCGAGGAGGGGCAAACTCCAGCCCAAGATTGCTTCTTTTGTGTAAGTTCATTATTAAATCTTTTTTTTTTCCTTTTTGACTGGGATAAAATATACATAACATGAAATTATGATTTTTAACCATTTTTAAGTGCACAGCTCAGAGGAATCGAGCACATTCACACTGTCGTACAACCATCCCCACCGTCCGTCTCCAGAACTTTCCACCGTCCCAAACTGAAGCTCTATCCCCATCACACGCTAACTCCCCATGCCCATTCCCAGTCCCTGGCCCCACCATCTACTCTCTGTCTCCACAAATGTGACTCCTCTAGGGACCCCATATATCTGGAATCAGGCAGGATTTGTTCTTGTATGTCCGGCTGATGTCACTGAGAACCATGTCCTCAAAGTCCATTCACATCTTGGAAGGTGCAGAACATCCTTCCTTTACAAGGCTGGGTCATATTCCACTGTGTGCATGGACCACATGCTCTTTATCCATCCATCTGTCCATCCATCCTTCCATCCACTCATCCATCCATCCATCTATCTGTCCATCCATCCATCTGTCTATCCACCCACCCACCCACGGACACTTGAGTTGCTTCCATCCCTTGGCTACTGTGAACAATGTCACTGTGAAAATTTCTGTACATGTTTCTAAGTGAAGATATTTTTGACTCCTCTGGGTCTACACCTGGAGTGGAAATGAAGGATCACATGGTGTTCTGTGTTTTAATCCAGTGAACAGCACTCCTCATTTTGCCTGGGTGCCCCCATTGCCTGTGGCTCAGGCCTGTTAAAGGGACCACAGGGTCTGGCTCCTGGGGAACAGCAGGTCTCCTCGTCCCCCAGCTCTCATGAGACGTCTGCTTTTGCCATAATTTGTATTTTACATTTCAGCCGCTTGAAAAGTAAAACTACGTCAGGGAAGGAGAAGACCATTCCCTCTTGGCTTCCTAGTTTCCAACCAGTTCTGAAACTTAATCCTGTGGGAGCTGCTGTTTGGCGGGATGCGAAGGAGCTTTAACCCAGCAGCACTGCCACCATCACCTCTGTGCAGCCACCACCCCTGCCATTATCACCTCCATCATCAACTACCATCACGGCCATTGTCTCCTCCATTGTCACCTCCAGCATTGTCATCTCCATCTCGGCCACCATCACCACCATTGTCCTTTCCATTGTCATCTCCAGCACGGTCACCTGCACCTCAGCCACTGTAACCACCATTGTCCCCTCCATATTCACCTCCAGAGTTGTCATCTCCATCTTGGCCACCATCACCACCATTGTCCCCTCCTTTGTCACTTCCAGCATGTCACCTTGGCCACCATCACCACCATTGTCCCTTCTGGTGTCACCTCCAGCACCATCACTCGCACTGCGTTCACCCCTTCGCCAGTGTCCCCTCCCTGTGGCCACAGCAGCCTTGTCAGGGGCAACTACACGTGTTAGGAGAAGGTTGGTTCACTCGCTGACTGCATGCAGGGAGCGCTGCGTGGGAGGCCACCAAAGGTGGACTGACACTGGTTCTGTGCCTTTCTCTCTGTCAGGAAGACAGCCCTGCCCTCCACTCAGGCTTGTTTCGAACACCCCACATTTGCTGCACTGTGTCCCGTGTCCTCACTTGGGAAACATAAACCACTTTCAACGGGCTGTTTCCTCAGCTTTGCACATGGACGCTTCACAGAGGTGCATGTCCTAGGTCAACTGGCTCCGGACCACTGTGTGTGTGGGGTCTTGTCTGCACTGCCCAGCTGTGCGTCCCTCTCCTGGCGGGTGGGGGTCTCCTCTCTGCAGCCTTGGGGCATTCCTGGCAGCGCTGGGGTCTACTCCACACGCCCCTCCCTGCCCTAGGCTCCAGACACCCATGCTTCTTCCCTGGACCACTGGTCGTGCATGCCCCCTCCCCAGCTTGCTCCCCAATGTCTGCACCTGGCCATCCCCAAGGGCCCTCTCCCTCATGGGGACCACGCTGTGCTCCTGCCTTCTTTGCACACCCTGGTCCTGGCCCCGGACACTGGGAGCCCCCGGTCACCCGGCGTCGTGAGCTCTGTTTCTGCTCCAACGACACCCACCCCAAGACATGCCCCCTTCCTCAGCTCATCTCTCCATCCCCTGCTCTTCCTGTGCTTTCTCCCCCACCAGTCCCGTCCGGGGCACCACCATCTCTGTCCTGACCTCTGTCTTAGCCACCCAGCAGCTCGTGCAGACTCTGCCAACTCGTGACCCCTGCTGCCCACAGTCTACCAGGTAAACACCAGCCCGTTTTCTGTCTTGGGATCGGCCTGTTCTGGACATTTCACGTACGTGAGATCATCTGGTATTTGTGCTTCTGTGCCCGGCTTGTCTCACTCGGTACGTGTTTGGGGTCTGTCCACGTGGGAGCAGGTGTCAGAACTTTGCTCCTTTTCCCGGCCGAGGGATATTCCCCCGCGTGCACGGAGCCCCATCCGTGCGCCCACGTCCGGGCTTGTCTATTCGTACCACAAATAGCCGTCTTTAAGCAACAGGACCAGGGCCCGTGCACGTGGGTGGCTTGTCTGCCTGTGGCGGCATCACAGGACAAGACCGCATAACCGTGGGACAGAGGAGGAACCCGCGTGGGAGCTCGGCCCGCGACAAGGGGTGATGCAGTTCAGCGTCTAGAGAGGCTGCTAGCGACCCACGCGGATGCTCCCCCTTCACCCGCTGCTCCCCTGGTGGGTGTAGACCTGCACATCCAGCCTGGGGCTGCGTTTCCCACGGTCTGTGTGGCCTGGTGGGGCCGAGCGTCCTCACCCCAGCCCGTGCCCTTGCACGGACATGAAGCGTGCTCCTTCTGTCTCGCCTGCTTACGAGGTGGTGAGGGGCCCTAAGTCTGCTCCTGTCCCTTCCCCGTACGGATGGAGGCAAGCAGAGGGCTGGCCGGCCATGTGCAGAAGACAGCAGAGCCCCACGCAGACAGCGTCCCAGGGGACTGCCCAGCGGCTGCCGGCCGGGGACTCCCCCTCTGCTTTCTGTGTTTACTTCTGTGCGTTTGTCCAGCTGCTGAAGTTCCCTCTTCTTGGCGAAGCCCGCCGAGCCTGCCCTGAGCAATGCAACAGGATGCCAGTGGATGCCTTTCAGAGCAACGCTGGAATACAGTGTGGTGGACAGAGCTGGACTCGTGCCCCCTGGGGCCACCATGCTCCCTGGCTCTCAGCCAAGCCGAGGGCGGAGCACTGATTTCATGCAGGGAAGGACACAGGCGAATGCCCATCTCCTGTTTTCCCGGATGGCTTGGGTGCGAGGCCATGCCCTTTGGGAGCCGGTTTGCGACGATGCTTCGGGTCTCTGGATCTCGCTCAGCTAGAGGAAGGTGGTCTGAGCAGAGAGCGGAAGGGGCAGAGCCCCCCGTGCTCTCCCGAGCCCTCACCTGCTCTGACCCGCCTACCGCCAGGCTCAGCAGCGGGGAAACAGCTCCCTGCCCGGGGCCGGAGTGCTCCGAGTTGCCGACAAAGGTCAGGTTTGATCTCCTTGTGTTCCGGAGGAAGGCGGACGGCAGGCAGAGAAGCTAAGCGGCCGGGATTTGCTGGGCTGCTGAGTGTTCTGCTTCTTTCTGTCTTTTGATTCCCTCAGCCGCGTTTCTTTTGGTGTGGAAAGAATCGCGGGCGGGCGTGCACATTCTGAGCCCGCTCGGGCGAGCGGGAGAGAGCAAAGGCCATTCTGGAAATCTTTGATGAAGGTTCTGAGCGTGGCCGGCAGGACTGAAGGAAGCGCTTTCCCGGGACCGCAGGGCTGGTTTCCGAGGTCAGGGTCCGAGCTGCGGGGGCGTCAGCGCAGGCTTGTGAGATATCCATCGCCTTGTGCAGACGGGCAGACAGCAGCGCGGAGGAAGAGCGTTTCCAGGGATGTGTCCTTTTTTTATGGTATTAGAGACACATTTGCTTGGTGGAGCTGTCGTCTGTCCACTGGTTTAAAGTCTTAGAGGGCGGATGGGGTGAGTTACCAGAAGTCTGGCCGGACCCCCGAGTGGGGAACTAAGCCCCTGTTATGGGTGAATCTCTCCTGGATCCTTGGGTGGCGGACACTTGGGGATGGGAACGAGGAGGGTCCTTATTATTGAGGTGATAAGACAGCTACCGTCTGCAGGGCATTTCCGACATCTTTCGTATTCTTAGGCTTTCCAAAAAGACGGTTCTTGTTCAATGAACTGCTCGCGACTTTTTGTTTACTGCGGTCAAGTGCACGTTACACGAAATCGTCATTTTAAGGTCAACAATCCAGGGGCACGTAGCGCATTCATGATGTCACCCGCCCATCGCCTGTATCTGGTTCTGGAACATTCTTATCCCCCCAAAGAAGACCCCCATCCCTGTCAGCTGTCCTCCGTTCCCTCCCCCAGACCCTGGGGTGCACACACCCATTTTCCGTCTCTGGATTTCCCTGTTCTGGATGTTTTCTATCACTGGGATCGCACACGATGTGTCATTGTGTGTCTGCATCTGTCCCTAGCATCATGTCCTCACGGTCCGTCCATGGGGCGGTAGGTGTCTGAGCTGCATTCCTGTTCACGGCTGAGTCCTATTCTCTCCACGGACGGACCCCATGGCATTTATCCATTCATCTTTGGGCATTTGTGCATCAGAGACCCCGTTTTCCAGTGTGGAGGTCCCTTAAAAAGTTAAAAATTGAGCTACCCTATGACCCAGCCATTGCACTACTGGGTATTTACCCCAAAGATACAGACGTAGTGAAGAGAAGGGCCATATGCATCCCAATGTTCATAGCAGCATTGTCCACAATAGCTAAATCGTGGAAGGAGCCGAGATGCCCTTCAACAGATGACTGGATTAAGAAGATGTGGTCCATATATACAATGGAATATTACTCAGCTATCAGAAAGAACGAGTTCTCAACATTTGCTGCAACATGAATAGCACTGGGGGAGATAATGCTAAGTGAAATAAGTCAAGCAGAGAAAGACAATTATCATATGGTTTCTCTCATCTATGGAACATAAGAAGTAGGAAGATCGGTAGGAGAAGAAAGGGATAAAGAAAGGGGGGGTAATCAGAAGGGGGAATGAAGCATGAGAGACTATGGACTCTGAGAAACAAACTGAGGGCCTCAGAGGGGAGGGGGGTGGGGGAATGGGATAGACCGGTGATGGGTAGTAAGGAGGGCACGTATTGCATGGAGCACTGGGTGTTATACGCAACTAATGAATCATCGAGCCTTACATCGGAAACCGGGGATGCACTGTATGGTGACTAACATAATATAATAAAAAATCATTATAAAAAAAAGAGATCCCGTTTTCAGTTCTTTGGGGTGTACGCCTGGGACGGGAACTGCGGGACCCTGTGGTAACTCTGTATTTGACTGTCTGCAGCTTCCAGTTTTCAGTAGGGATGTATAGCTATCCCACCCGCCTGGACGTTTCCCTAGACGGCACGCTGATAGGTTTTGGGACTTGGCAGACCCCAGAAGGCCACCCTTTACCTTTCTCATTGGCCTGTCTGCTGTCTCGGAATTAGAAGCCACGCATAGGGGCGCCTGGCTGGCACAGCGGTTAAGCGTCTGCCTTCGGCTCAGGGCGTGATCCCGGCGTTATGGGATGGAGCCCCACATCAGGCTCCTCCGCTGGGAGCCTGCTTCTTCCTCTCCCACTCCCCCTGCTTGTGTTCCCTCTATCCCTGGCTGTCTCTGTCTCTGTCAAATAAATAAATAAAATCATTTAAAAAAAAAAAAAGAAGCCACGCAGTTAGGGGGAAAATCGTACGTGGAACTCAGTGTGCTGGTTGAAGACGTGCTGGGGGCTGCGAACACTTTGCAAGCAGCGTCCTTCCCCAGTGCATGGTGTGGACATCTGGAGAGTGGCCTGTGGGCTGCACATGTTAGGCCATGCTCCGGTGACCTCGGGGGTCAAGACATTTGTTCTTGGCAGGGCGGTGTCCTCAGACCTCAACACAGAGGTTCATGTGTGTGTTGCTTTCCACGGGGTGTGCGGTGAGAGCTGGAACACGAGGATACGGTCCAATACCGAGCCTCTCCCTGTGGGTCTTCACGGGTCTGCCGGGATTTCTTTAGGGACGACACTGGCCAAGACCCCACAGCTCATCAGACCCGCAGAAACCTTTACACTCCTAACTGTAACTAAACACCCCCGGAAGTTTCTGGTTTGTGTGGCTGGTTGCTGTTTACGTTGACCCCATAAGACCACATGGTCAACTTAACATATTACCGCCGAAAAGGAGAAACAGAAAACATTACAAAATACTTACCCGCGTGCCTAACGACAACAAGAATAAACCCACCCCCTGTTAACATTGACGGCATGTTTCTTTTTTGTTTTTTTAAGATTTTTATTTATTTATGTGACAGAGAGACAGCCAGCGAGAGAGGGAACACAGCAGGGGGAGTGGGAGAGGAAGCAGCAGGCTCCCGCGGAGGAGCCTGATGTGGGACTCGATCCCGGAACGCCAGGATCACGCCCTGAGCCGAAGGCAGATGTTTAATGATTGAGCCACCCAGGCGCCCCCGACAGCATGTTTCTTACCCAAAAGCAACTGTGCTCTTCAAGACAAAACATTTAGTGAGAAAACTGGCTTTGCTTTTGCTTTTCCACAGACGTCGTTCTGCGTGAAGGGAGAAAGCCGCGAGCTCCTGTCCGTTTCTATGTTGCACCTGTTGCGACCCGTTGTTTTCTTCGAAGCCGTGAAGAAAATCCAGGCTTGCACAGGCACGGAGGGGAAAAAAGAGACAGGCATTTCGATAGCTTGCTTACGTAATATTAGACACTATTTTCTCATGCTGTTCCTAAACTTGAGAAGGGGTCGTTGCTTAGAGGGGAGCAGTGGTGTGGATGCTGAAATCCCATCAGCGAACGTCCGTGGTCTCTCAGGTTAACATCTGTTGGGCCGCCCTGCGGGGCAAGACTTTGCCCGGAGAGCACAAAGCCCATGTAGTGGGGTGACTGCCGTCCCCCCACGTATTCACATGCAATGGGAACCCGTGAGTGGGGACTTCTTTGCAAATAGGGTCTTTGCACGTGTGATAAAGGATCTGATCCTGGATCAGGGTGGCCCTAAATGCAATGACAGGTGTCCTTGTAAGAGACAGAAGAGGAGACACAGAGGAGAAGCCACGTGAGGACAGAGGCAGAGATGGGAGGGACGTGGCCACCAGCCCAAGGACGCCTGGAGCCCAGAAGCTGGAAGAGGCAGAAGGACTTTCCCCTGGAGCCTCAGGAGGGAGCACAGCTCTGCCCCGCCTGGATCTCAGACTTCTGGTCTCGAGAAGGACCCTCTCCTCGAGCTTCAGGAGGGAGGGAGGCCCTGGGACACCTTGATTTTAACCGGCATTGGTCCTTCGTAGCCATTTGCTGCTCCCTGGATAGACAACCTTAATTCTTCTGATAGGAAACAAGCACGAGGGGCAAGAAGGTCCACGTTCCTGCCCACCTCGTGCCCGTGAGCACGCCGGAGCCGTGGGACTCAACCTGCCCTGGGCCCTGTCCACCGAGAGCCCTTCCTGGTTGGAACGTGGAGATGTCCTATACCCCGGACCGGCCCTCCCCGTGGGAACGGCTCTTTCCCTCAGCCTCTTAATTCATAGACACAGACCCCGCAGTGCTCTGTGCCCGGGCGCCTCTGAGCTGGCCCCTCCAGATCTGTGTGCAAATGAGCTTTACCTGCGGTGTTCCGCGAGCGGCCCTTTGAAGTGGGGTCTGACACTCGGAGACGGTAAGGAAGAAAATAACTTTAAAAATTTTAAGAAACCTTAATTGAAGTTAACATAAAAGAGGATACAGGGTGTTAATTGGTCTGTCTCAGGCATAATGTGGGCCCTGGAGACCGTGTCCCTTACCCCCTGCCAAAGTGTCAAGACTCACATCTTTAATTCAACATGCTTTGTATTAATTACCTCTGGATAAGGTAAGCTTTGATTGGGAGCCCTTTATTATGAAATTACTGTGCATTGCCTGCCTTAAGATAAATAAATTAGGGCTGAATTAGGGAGAAAAACTCTCCGTCCGACTGCGAAAACGGGAAAGAACGTTTGTGTGTCGAATGCCTGATGAAGAGGCCGTGCTCCTCGGGCATCTGTGATGGTGGGGGGAATCGCCCCCAGACGCCCTCCCCCACCATGGCGTTGGCCTGCAGCTGTTTGGATGGCCACGCTCTGCATCCCGCCCAAGGTGGACGGAGGATGCTGGCTGCTCTGAGAGGTCTGCTTCCCTGGAGGTGGGGAGGGTCCCCCTTGCCGCTGTCCGGTCTGCGGAAGCCCCCCAGGCCTAGAAATCAGGCTGCGGGTGGGCGGTGGTCCGGAACGTGGAGGGTGTCATGAGGGAAGGGACAGGTGGGGTGGGGTCTAGGTCTGGTGAGCCCCCCAGTGAGGAGCGAGATTCATGGGGAGGATGGGCTCAAAGCTACCGAGACGGGAGCGAATGACAGGCAAGGGCGTCAGAAATGGCTGGAGACGTGGGTCAGAAACCAAACATCGACTTCTCTGGGAGGGGAACGTACATAGATCAGGAAAATGCACGTGTCGGCCGCCAGCGACCCCCCAGGAAAGGAGCGTTTGCACCTGCTGGGGCTGCTGCAATACATTCTCCCCATGTGGGAGTCTTAAAGCAGCAGGAATTTATTCTTTCCCAGTTTTGGGGGCCAGAAGTCTGAAATCCAGTGGCTGGCTGACGTCTAGAGGAAATCAGAGACACAGAGCAGAAGCCACGTGAGGACAGAGGCAGAGATGGGAGGGATGTGGCCACCGGCCCAGGGACGCCTGGAGCCCCAGAAGCTGGAAGACACAGGAAGGACCCTCCCCTGGAGCCTCTGGAGGGAGCACGGTCCTGCCCTGCCTGGATCTCAGGGGTCCTGCCCCGCCTGGATCTCAGGGGTCCTGCCCCGCCTGGATCTCAGGGGTCCTGCCCCGCCTGGATCTCAGACTCTGCTCTCCAGACCCGAGGCAGGATAAATTCCTGAGGTTTTAACCTCATGCTTTCGGGTTACTTGTTACAGCAGCCCCAGGACACTTGTACAAACAGTCCGTGTCCACAAAACATAAACAAACTGGTTGGGACAGATCCCTACATAGTCCTACGTTCCTACATACATTCCCAGGCACGCATGTGAAAGTATTTGCTGCTTCTTATCATTTCCCACAACTATATATGTGAGAAGAAAATACAGTGTTTACGGCTAAGCCCTCCTTTATACAATAAATTTATTTCTGCAGAGTTTGGGGGGAACGAATGACATTTCCTGGTTATAGTTCGGGGCATCCGTGGAGCTATGTTCCCACAGGACAAAATCCCCTATGAGGCTCCTCACCCTGTATGTGCCTCCTCCCCGGGGCCTCTGACTCTCTCCATGGCCTTGAGGTGGGCATTGGAGGCTTTCTCGTGCAAACAGAGTCTTGCTGCAGGGTGATGTCTCCCTGTCCCGCACCAGTAAACCAAATCTTGACATTCCGATACTGGTTTTCCACGCGTCTTCACAGATGCATTTTCCGTGTGGACAGCACCGGAGTGGGAATAGAGAAGCAGATTCAGTCCAGAGCACTGGGCATCCGTATTTCTCTACGGAACCCAACATCCCCACAACACCGCCGGTCGCGATACACTGAGGTTTCACATTTGAATTTCAACACTTTCTCGCTTTGCGGGGACCCAGTTTGTGAATCCGTTTTCGTTATGACGCACGGCCGAGAGCGCTCCCTGCAACGCATATCGGAGGGTCTTTGTGCTCTAGTGACATGATAGTAGAAATAGCCTGGTCGTTCCAGGGGGTCCTAAAGACCCCTTTTCAGAAATGGGTTGAACCGTTAATTAATTTGAGAAGGAGCCGGTTGCGTTAAAAGGTTCACCGAGGAGAAGTTTATGGACGTCAGTGCGATGGCAGCCTGGGCGTGTGAGAGGCTGCTGGGCTCTTGGCCTCCCTTCCTCGGCCCCAAGACGCACCTGCTGCCTCTTTGCCATGTTTGTAGGCACGCCCACTTCTGCGCCCACGTGCTGGGTACAGGACCATTTCCGTCACACCTGGATACTTTGTGCAAGGTGCCCACGCAGAGAGTGCATGGGCCTGGAAGACACGGGCCCAGGTTTGCATGTTGGGTCCGCCATCTTCCTTGGGTGTAGCTTGGTTCCAACGTGCGCCCTGTGGGCATCCAAGCACAGAAGTCCAAGAGAGGGCACAGACTCTCTCTGGACCTCGCCAGGACCACCTTCCCTGGAGCCGGAATCACCCCAGGTGGGGGTCCCTGGCTTGTGACCTGGGAACGTGACTTTCCAGGGTTTTGCCGCTGGCGTGGGATTTAGTTGTCTCGGTATTTCCGATAGGACCCGGAAGCATGAGGCACCTGTAGTGATGCTTGCGTCCGCACTCACTTATGTGGTGTGTGGAAAACGGGTTTGTCAGGGCCAGTGTGTGACTGTCACGGTTTCGTGGGCTGTCATGACCAGTACCCCAGACGCACTGGCTTCAACAACACACATTTATTGTCTTGTGTCCTGGAGGTTGGGAGTCCGCGATCCAGGTGTGGCCCTCGTGGACTGAGATCCCTGGGGTCAGGACTTCAACATGGGCGTTTCAGGGACACGGTTCTGCCCACGGCAGAGACACATGAGCCTCACGGCTTGTGTCAAGATGCAAGGATTAAAAGAAGACTGGCAGCTCCTTGGGGGACGTTAGCAAACGGAAACACGGCCCTGACTTCCGTGCAAGACGACGGCCCCCCTGGCCCAGCTGGCTGGCTGGAGGCCTGGGGTCGGACTTGGCTGGACACACTGTGGCCTTGGTGAGCCTGATGTTGGCGCAGACGTGAGCTGCTGCCACGGGCTTTTGTAGTAGCTTTGATGTCCAAAGGGAGGCTGGTCAGGGTGTCCCGTGGACACCACGTGGCAGGTCATATGTGTGTGGATTCCAAGAGCCCTCCTAGGCCTGGACAGGTCCGCCTGGACACTGGGCTGTGCACGCCTGTGTGCTCAGAAGGATGGACCAGGTGTCCCGGGCATGCCCCTTCCTGCGTGGGCCAGGGTCTCAGTGCTGTCCGGAGCGTGGGCTGGGCTCTGGATGTGGGGATGGCTTCCGCCCCGCGTGTCTGCAGAGCTCCGGTGGCCCCGGGTGGCCACCAGCATGAGGCCCATTAGCACACGCGCCTAGCGCTGTTCCCGTAATTATTGCTCATTAGTATTCGCCTGCGTGGACCTGTCTGGTCTGGGCTCCGCGTGCCTCCACGAGGCTGCGGCCGTTTGATACGGGCAGACACGGAGGTCAGTGTGCAGGCACTAATGAGGCCTGGACGTCAGGAATGATTCCCGTGCCTGGCGGCTCCTCTCACATGCTCGCGGCCGGCTCCCCTGAAGCCAAGGCAGACGTGCCCAGGATGCCCCGGGGCCGGCACCCACCGTGTGGGGCTCCAACGGCACATCGGGGTGCCCGTGCTCCTGCTTATATCATATGGAAGTCGGTGCCTGCCCAAGGGGCTCCACGCGCCCGAGGGCCAGTGGCGGGTTCCCTACTCTCTGCACCTTTCTTTAGAGACAACGTTTGTCCATGTACCAACTTGAGGATCCCGTTGACCAATAGCTGCAGGAGGGTGGACGCCAAGGAAATTCTGCAAGGCTGCTCTCCATGCCAAGGGAACTTTCAGGGGTGGCTCCACGGGGAGCAGGGCATGAGGGCAGGGGGAGGGACAAAGGGAAGGAAGGGAGGGACGTGAAGGACAAGGGAGACTCCCACCTGATGAGAACGCCAACCACCCCGATGCCCTGGGTCTTTCGAGACATGGCAGGAACACAGCCGTCCAGGCTCAGAAACATTCTCTGCCCGAGCAGAGCCCCTTAATAAAAAATGAGGTTGCTTTCCAGTGCAGAGGATGAGAAGTTCCCCCGAAACGTATTTCCCTTTCAAAAGACTCTCGGGGGAAACGCTCAAAGCTTTCTTCAACGGGAAGCTCTCTGCCTTTGCCACATGTTTAACTTTCTGCAGCACGCTGAGAGCCGGTGTCCACGTCGGGGGCGCCCCCAGGCGTCCGCTGGGGTGGCGGCAGGGTCCGTGTCCCCGTTCCTCTGGACCACGGGTGGGAATGAGGGGAAATCCGGAGCCCGGAACATTTGAAAGGAGATCCACAGGCTCTACAGGCAATGTCAGGACGAGGCAGAGTTAATATTTCCAGTTTGGAAATAACACCTTTTTTCAACATTCTCCTCCTCCATTGGGCTTGCGTGGGGAGCGCTTCTGAAATATGTACAGAGACCTGTTGTACAAAATATGGGGAAATGGATGGAAGGCACGTGTCAGGGGCCCAAATACCTGAGTGACCTGTTGGGGTTGATTGGAACAAAGTGTAGGGTCACTGATTTATTGGGTACAATGATATCGCGCAGGAAGCTCGCCTGCACGGAGGCTCCCAGCCTCAGCCCCGCCGGATCTCAGACTCCCAGCCTCAGCCCTGCCTGGATCTCAGCCTCCGGCCTCAGCCCCGCCTGGATCTCAGCCTCCCGGCCTCAGCCCCGCCTAGTTCTCAGCCTCCCAGCCTCAGCCCCGCCTGGATCTCAGCCTCCCGGCCTCAGCCCCGCCTGGATCTCAGCCTCCGGCCTCAGCCCCGCCTAGTTCTCAGCCTCCCAGCCTCAGCCCCGCCTGGATCTCAGACTCCCAGCCTCAGCCCCGCCTGGATCTCAGCCTCCCGGCCTCAGCCCCGCCTGGATCTCAGCCTCCGGCCTCAGCCCCGCCTAGTTCTCAGCCTCCCAGCCTCAGCCCCGCCGGATCTCAGACTCCCAGCCTCAGCCCCGCCTGGATCTCAGCCTCCGGCCTCAGCCCCGCCTAGTTCTCAGCCTCCCAGCCTCAGCCCCGCCTGGATCTCAGCCTCCCGGCCTCAGCCCCGCCTGGATCTCAGCCTCCCGGCCTCAGCCCCGCCTAGTTCTCAGCCTCCCAGCCTCCAGGAGCAGCATAATAAATGCATGTTATAAAGCTGCCCCATGTGGTCTATTTGTTACAGCAGCTCGAGCAGACTCGTACAGACATTTTGAAACACATGCAAAACTAGAGAATAGTACGATGACGTGCCTATTCCCTTCACGCAGGTCCAAGAATTACAGCAATTCACGGATCCTTTTCAGGTCTCATCCTGCCCATACACCCGATACATACACAGTCTTTTGTGGGTTCTTGCTCTCATTTCCTTTACTTCTCTTTTCAACTCCTTGTCTGTCCTTGGTTTCCCATTTGGGGGATGTTGAAAGCAGCCAATGCATCAGATCATTTTGTCTGTTGATAGGTCAATAGACGTCTGTGAAAGATGAATGTATTTTATTCTGGTTATTTTTATGTGGTACGGAAGGATTCATCAAGATTTCCAACCCAACGAGGAGCAATTCTAACGGCAGACACATGGAGGGAAGGCAGAGGAGGCAGGAGCTGAGGTGACAGCACAGCAGAGCTTTGCTTGACTAACGTGACCGTGTTAAATGCCTGGGTCCCACTGGTATGTTGCATTGGGGTCCTGCCCTCTCTCTCCAGCTGCCATCACCCACCACACTCCTCTGGTCACCTGCGGGGGGTCTCTCACGGTGGGCTCTGTGAGGACCCATCTGCCTTGAAATTCTTCATTGGCCTCTGGACTGTGGGCTACGGTTAACCAGGGCTCCCGCGTCCACCCCTCATGCCCTGAGGGCACCATGGAGGCCCGTGCTTTCAGTCCATGGATCACAGCCCACCAATGGGTCGTGGAATCCATCTGCTGCGTTGAAAGCCGATGAGGCACAAAGGTGGGATGATGGGTTCATGAACCACATCTCCTCCCGACCACCATGCAGGTCCAGATTGGAAGGTTTCCAACAGCCAGGAGGTTCCCACCTGGGCCTTTTTGGTCAGTATCCCCTCAACGGACATCCCCGCCATTGTGGTTCCTGTCAGATTGTGAAACTAGTTTCATTATAAGTGTTTGCTACGCTTGTATCAATATACACATTGCACGTTTACAAAGGGATATGCATTGTGCATATTAGTGAGACTTTTCTAACAGTGTGGCGTGATCTGGAGTGAACCCTGGTCTTCTGTCGGTCACAGTGTGTGCACCCTGGTCTTGTACGTGTCACACTGGGTGCACCCTGGTCTTGTATCGGTTACAGTGTGTGCACCCTGGTCTTGTATCTGTCACACTCTGTGTACCCTGGTCTTGTATCAGTCACACAGTGTGCACCCTGGTCTTGTTCCGGTCACACTGGGTGCACCCTGGTCTTCTATCTATCACAGTGGGTGCACCCTGGTCTTGTGTCGATCACACTGTATGTACCCTGGTCTTGTATCTGTCACACTGTGTGCACCCTGGTCTTGTATCAGTCACACTGTGCGCACCCTGGTCTTGTATCTCTCACAGTGGGTGCACCCTGGTCTTGTGTCGGTCACAGTGTGTGCACCCTGGTCTTGTACCTATCACACTGGGTGCACCCTGGTCTTGTTCCGGTCACACTGGGTGCACCCTGGTCTTGTATCTCTCACAATGGGTGCACCCTGGTCTTGTGTCGATCACACTGTATGTACCCTGGTCTTGTACCGGTCACACTGTGTGCACACTAGTTTTTATCTCCCACACTGTTGCCAGGGATGGCAGAGTTTGGGAATAGCGGCTGAGATGACTTCCTCCCACAATGCCACCGCAAGGCTGAGGGAGGAAGGGACTAGCGGTCTGCAGCACCCCCAAGGCCCTCAATTTGTAATCCAAACCCTGCTTCCCACACAGGTTACACTTCGTCCAGCCTGCATGGACTTGTTGAGGGGGACGAAACAGGGCAATCCGGCAGAAACCCCGCTTCACACCACTACGGTGGGAGCCACCCACCTTAACTGGGAGACGCTTGCGGTCCCAGAGTGGAGATGCTGAGAGAGGGAAGTCTGATAGCCCAGCATCTAATGGCGCAGTCACTGACCACACCCACATTCTGGGCAATGAGGAGGCGATCTAGGTCCTGCTCTGAAGAGTCCCATTTCCCCTGAAGCTCCCATCACAAAAAAGAGATAGAAACACAGGGAAACGTGTATTGATGTCTTTTTTCCTTTGTACAGATGAACCTTTTCAAAGGAGGGGGTGAAAAGAAATTTGTAGTGCAGAGCCGTGGGCTAGTGGGGTCTCACCTGCCTGCTGGTAAGCCCACAGGTGTGCTCATAGGTGTGTGCACAGGTGTGTTTGCTGGTGAGCCCATAGGTATGCTCACAGGTATGTGCGCAGGTGTGCCTGCAGATAATCCCACAGGTGTGCTCACAGGTGTGTGCACAGGTATGCACACAGGTGAGCCTGCAGGTGTGTGCCCAGGTGTGTTTGCTGGTGAGCCCATAGGTATGGTCACAGGTATGTGCGCAGGTGTGCCTGCAGATAATCCCACAGGTGTGGTCACAGTTCTGTGCACGGGTATGCACACAGGTGAGCCTGCAGGTGTGTGCACAGGTGTCGTGCACAGGTGTGCCTGTAGGTGAGCCTGCAGGTGTGTGCACAGGTGTGTGTGCACAGGCGAGCCCGCAGGTGTGTGCACAGGCATGCTCACAGGTGAGCCCAGGCACCCTCCTGCGGTGCCCACCTAAGTGCTCATGACGCGTGGACACGCGTCCTCTCCCTCCTCCCTTCACTTCTCCTCGTGCAGCAGAAGGACCGGGGCTCCCACACAGGCTGCCAACTAATACGAGCCCGTGTTGACAAATGCTCGTCAAGAAGCAAAGGCGAGAAGCAAAATCAATATGTTAAGTCCCGCGGTGCCCCCGCCGCCCCCGCCGAGCACTCCCTGATTAATTTACAACGGGGCCGAGCCAGCCCTCAGAACCATGCAAGTTTTTAGAAAAAGTTTACAGCCAGTCTTGTCAGGCGTTGTGCCGTTTCTTTTCCTTTCTTTTCCCTTTTATTTTTTTAAGGAAAAAAAAAAGAAAAAAAGAAAAAAAACACACCCCCTCCCCGTCTTCCTTATTCTGACACCGTTTTCCTTCAGAAGATCTCAAAGTACAAGCGGGTACATGACATCCGCCGAGCTCCCCAGCGCACACACTTTCCGTTTGATTTATGACACGGCTCCGTAGGTGCGGCTGACAGCTTTCAGATTGAAGCCCAGGCGCGCGGGCTTTCAAGAGGGGCGGGCGAGCCGGGCCCATCCATCGCCGGGCGTCCCGGGAGCCGCACGCAGCCTTTGTAGCGCCCCGCAGCGCGGCGGCCCCCACGCTGGGCCGGGCCCCGCTCGCTGACAGGCAGCCGGCACTTCACCCTAATCACGAGTAAAAGGCAGCTCCCTGTAGGTTACACATCTTCTGTGTTTTGACATTGACCTTAATACATAATTTAACCACAAAGCTTGAGCAACGTGGAACAAGATAAGAAAAGACCACAGAACTGGCAAATAAAGTGATGTTCCATCAGAAATCATATTTGTTCCCGATGGCGGAGACGTGGGCATTACGAACAAGGGCAGGAGCGGTGGGGAGGGGAGGAGGGCAGGGGCCGGGGGCCGGGGGGCGTCTGCCTCGCCGCCGAGCCGTGTTCCAGGACGGAGGGGCCCTGTCAGGTGAAGGTCTGTCCTGCGTCTGGGATGCCGGCCGGCAGTCAATCACCAGTAGGTTCCCAAAGACTCGGATGGGTCTGCAGGAGAGGCAGCGAGCTCCTGTGCCTGTTTGTTGGCACGGAGAGGCTGGCGTTCCGGCAGCGTGGGAAACAAACGTGGACACCCGAGGGGCTGGGTGTCGGTCATCTCCCGGGAAGGGGGCAGGTGACGCCTGCAGGTGTCGGCTGTGCAGGTGGGGGTGCTGGGGCAGGTGCGTCCTTGGAGGAGGCAGCGGTGCACACGGGGTGGGTGTGCGTCAACACCATGACCCGCTGGATCCGATTTCCAGTTTGCTCTGCCATGAAGACTGAGCGCCCACCGGGCACCGTGCTCGGTGTGGGGCTGGGGTTTCTGCTGAGAGCTGCAGGCGTGCTCCCGTGGGAGGCACCTGGATGCTGAGTGATGGGACGACAGGGATGCGGATCGCCGCCTGCCTCCAGGCTGGGACACGCGGGGGCAGCTCCAGGCACCACACGTGGCTGGGCACACACGCTCTGGGCAGGGCAGCAGTTCGCACAGAAAACACCCCGTGTCTGTTCTGGGAGCCCAGCTTCCACAGGGAGACACAAAGAGGGGTGAAGGAGAACACACACGCTTACACACGCTTACACACGTGCATACACACGTGCACACCGACCTCCACACAGATACACACTCCCAACTTACAGCCATATGGCACATACGAGAGACCTCTACACACACCCTCACCCACCTGCACGCCCGCACAGGCACACACACGCCTGTACTCCTCACAGCCCTCACCACTTACCCACACGCCCCAGGACACACACACACACACACACACACACACACACACACACACACACTCCCCAGTGCCCTGGCCCGTCCCCTGCATGCCCGAGATGGAGCTGAGGAAGCAGGTGAGGGCACAGGCAGCCATGCTGACCAGGAGCCTCCCTTCTGCCACGAAACCCCCTCCCGGGGAGGGGAAGAACTAACGCCACCAGTTTGCGGGCTCAGACATTTACCTTCCTTGTCCAGTACGGGTCTAGACGTAAACACTAACACACTGGGCTTGTGTCCAGCCCCAGCCCACAACCCCGTGGTGGCCGCAAAGGACCCACGGTCATTCACGATTCAGGCTCCTGACGTGGGACCAGCTACCTGTGAAATACAAGGATCCTGAGGTTCAAACAGCCCTTGGAAGTGCTGGTGATTGACGTCTGTTTGCACGCAGCCACGTGACGTGTGCAAACCACACATATGTCTCCGACAACAAATGATTATTTCTGCAAATGAAGAGATAAATATCTGCAGGGCGTTTTCCCTTTGGTCTTCTCTGCTGCAGCTCAGAATTTTAATTTTGGCATTTTTCCGTGGAAAGAGGTCCTTTTGCTATTAGATTTTCGTGCTTGACATCAGAGATGAGTGTGGGATTTTTATGATTTCTTCCTGTTTTTGTAAAGCTGGCTGTAGGATGGCCCATGAGGCAAAACCTACTCATTAATTTTTGATGATGAGAATAAAAAATATATAAGGTAAAAATTAGAAGACAGAGGAAATCGTAACAGACTTACTTTGGTGTATGTTGGTGATGTTTTGCCTTGCTCTTTATTTTCTTAAATATGTGGTTTTCCCTGACAACTTAGAGAGGGTTAGTGACTTTCCCAGAGCCACAAAACTGTATTCCAACATAGGTCTCGAAGGTCCCAGATACTCAGAGTGGCTCTGTTGCTGTAAACACCTCGGGGAAGGGAGCCATAGGATGCATGCCACGGGACACATGCCACGGGACACATGCCACAGAACACATACCACAGAACACATGCCGCAGGACTCATGCCACAGGACTCATGCCACATGGTGCATGCCACAGGACTCATGCCACAGAACACGTGCCACATGGTGCATGCCACAGGACTCATGCCACAGGATGCGTGCCACAGGACACATGACACATGGTGCATGCCGCAGGGCACATGCCACAGGACTCATGCCACAGAACACATGCCACGGAACACACGCCACAGGACTCATGCCACAGGATGCGTGCCACAGGACACATGACACATGGTGCATGCCGCAGGGCACATGCCACAGAACACATGCTACAGGATGCTTGCCATGGAACACATGCCATGGGACCTGTACCACAGAACACATGTCATGGGACACATGCTACACTTGCCAACCTCCTGCTACCCGCCAATTGCATTAGTGTGATTCTCATTATGCTTTTGTTGTTTTGTTATCTACCTAATCTATCATTTATCATCTATCATCTATCTATCATCTATCTACCTCTATCATCTATTATCCATCTATCAGTGTCTTTTCATACATATAAGGACTATTTTTAAAAAGTTCTTATAAGATTTTATTTTTAAGTAATCTGTACTCCCAACATGAGCGTTGAACTCACAACCCCGAGATCAAGAGTTTCACACTCTACCAACTGAGTCAGCCACACGCCCCAAGGACTATTTTTATGTCTTTGTTTTCCTGATTCATCTGTTTGTCTAATCTAACCATTTTCTATAGGACTTTTGGTCTTTTCCCTCTTTCCTTTTTTTTTTTTAAAGTTATTATCATAGGGATATCAGTCATTTATCTGTGATACATGCTACTAAAAAATCTTTCTCAATTTGTCTTTTGCTTTTGACTTTGCTTATTTTTTGGGGGGAGAGAGTCAATTACACCAAAAATACATTATGTGGTCGAATTCTTCACTCTTTTATTGTATCTAGATTTTCAGTCCTGGTTAGAAAGTCTTTCCTTGCACACAGATGAGGTAGGAATTCAACCATGTTTTTCTTCTACGACTTGTATCATTGCACTTTTAAAAAAGTGTGGGTCTGGGGCGCCTGGGTGGTACAGCGGTTAAGCGTCTGCCTTCGGCTCAGGGAGTGATCCCGGCGTTGTGGGATCGAGCCCCACATCAGGCTCCTCCGCTATGAGCCTGCTTCTTCCTCTCGCACTCCCCCTGCTTGTGTTCCCTCTCTCGCTGGCTGTCTCTCTCTCTGTCAAATAAATAAATAAAATCTTTAGAAAAAAAAAGTGTGGGTCTATAATCACTCTATTTGTGTAGGGTGTCAGCAATGGAGCTCATTGTATCTTTTTCCACTTACTGGAGATGTCTATCTTTCCCTAGTGGTTTAGATGTCAGATTTCCATGCGTAACTGGCACTCTTTTATGCCCTTTCTATGCACTAGCACCCTCTCTTCACAACAGAGGTTTTATCTGGGCTTTACCATAGGGAGGCAACGCCTACAGCACCGACCCCACTGTTCAACGTTTCCCTGCTAACCCTGCCGTGAGCATCAGCGTTGACTTGCCCGATGCCTGAGAAACGGACTTCGCGCTGCTGTCACTGAGGTCGCATCCCATTCATACGTTAACTCAGGGAGAGCTGATGTGTATACTGCCGAAACGTCCTAACAAACAAGGAAGGTCTTTCTCCTCGTTCTGTTTCACTCTTGTTTGTTTCTGGAGTGTTTTATAGTCTCATTTCATATAGTTAATTGCTAAGTGTTTCATCTTCTTTGCTGCTGTAGCAAACGGCATGTTCTTGTGCGGTTGCTGTTCTCACTGGTCCTTATTTTCATCTGCAAAGCCTGTTCGTTTTTGCATGCTAATCGTATATCCCACTACCTTGCTCAAAACTTGTCTTGTTTGAGTTAGCTCTATTGTTATTTCTCTAGGGTCTTTAAGGTTTTCTGTAAGGTTATCCCATTGTTCTCTCACATCACTTGAAAAATAAATAGAGGTTTGCTTTTTATTTTTCAAGCCTGCTTAATCTGATTATTTTCTTTTGTCTTGATTGCATTAGCTAATTCCTCCAGTATGAGGTTAAGAAGTAGTAGGGGCTGCAGACATCCTTGCATATAAACATATATGTTGTGTATATACACAGACATATATACACATATGTGTACATATCATTTTCATAACTAGCCATCTGTTTCTTGTTTTTCCACTGGTTTTAGGAATTTTGTCAAAGATTTTTCTCCTTAGATCTACTTTCATGTGATTTCCAACAATATTTTTTGTGATATTGAATCATCTTTTTACGCCTGGTAAAGGTCTGTGTCGTGTGTGGCTTACCTGTGCTCTTGGTTGATCTTGTGAGTTTTCTGGAGTAAGTTGGAGAGATTCTAACTGACGTGATGATGACTGCCGCTATCCTGAAGTCTGAGAGCCCACCTTGATTTTACTTCCCTGTTTTAACCCAGGAAGGGCAACCATAATGGGGTCACTCGATATAGGGTAGACGAGAGAGTAGAAACAGATGGAGAGATTTTCTGTACCCAAACAGCCCAACAGCTATGATGAAGAAGTTTTAATGTTCACCTAATTAACTCATAGTCAGCTACTTGCCCTGAGCAAGCAGGACGCCTGTGTGTGTGTGTGTGTGTGTGTGTGTGTGTGTGTGTGTGTGTGCATGTACTTCCTGTCATAGTTTGTCTTCTCCTCCTCGTCGTGTTCCTCAGAGGCAACAAGAGCAGAATGTGGGTTGTTCCTTTCACAGAGAAAGTGTCCACATTTCTCTTCCTTTTGAGAACAAATAGTTGAACCTACCAGAAGTTCCTCCCAGTTGAACCTACCAGAAGTCCCTTCCAGTTGAACCTGTCAGAAGTTCCTCCCAGTTGAACCTATCAGAAGTTCCTCCCAGTTGAACCCATCAGAAGTTCCTCCCAGTTGAACCTACCTACCAGAATTACCAGATGGTTACTTATTTGCTTGGTTGCTAGAGTGTTTGCAGTGTAGATTGGAGTTCTCCCCAGCCAGGGCGGTAAGAATCTCTGTTGTACACTCATTCATTCATTGGACTCAACTTTGAGTGGACGTTGGTTCCTCCCCAAACTCCTCAAGCCATGTCCAGTAGTTACTTTATTTTAAATCTACAGATAAGATGGTGATCAGCCATTTTCCAAGCAGAATGCAGATGGTGTTGAGACAAATATGAATGTTCTGCCAAGTCACTGACCTGCTTCTTGTCATGGGGTGTGGCTTCACCTGTTAATCATCAAGGGTTCAACTGCGCAAGTTCCTGGCAACTGAAAATACGATCCGAGAGCTTGTGGAGAAGCCACATGCAGAGAGGTCAGAGTGTCACTGCCGATTTATCCACCTGGGTGGGGTGAGAGTGAACGTGGGGAAGGAGCGGAGCCATGTGAGTCAAAACTCTCATTCAGGAACCAAGAAGACCCACAAAACTGAGACGGACTTAGATGCACATGAATCTGGGAAGGAAGTTGGGAGTTTTCACACTAGATGGGAAGTCTGAAGAACTAGCCTCAGAGAATAGAACAGACCCCAAGGGTGGAGGGGCCAGAAGAGCTTGCCAAGCAGCCATGGACCCTGGAAACGTTGTGGCCACCATCTTGAATTTCTCAACTGGACCTGATTGGAGTCATTCTCTCAAGATTTCAAGTGCTGGGCAGACAGTCCCATTCCCTGGAGTGTGTGGATGGCGGGACGGCAGGATGGAGAATGTCCCTACCCTGTGGCTTACCGAAAAGAGACGTGGTGGTGGCTCCCACCAACACTTGCCAAGTGGGAATGACCCCAGTTAACAAGGGTCTCAATCCCAGCAGAACAAGTCTGCTCCAACATTGCCATGTGCCCATTGAGGGGTCATGGGGACTCAAGGTCAGAGAAAGCAGAATGTTCAGTTTGGTGGTGGAGGGGGACGTTGCTGGGGCTCCAGGGAGGATTTCAAGCATGGCCAAGAGGCCAGTCTATGGGACAAGGATACGAGATTTGTGATAAGAGGCCAGCCCGTGGGAGAGGAATACGAGATTCGAGATGGCTAAGAGGTGGGATTATGGTGGACACCAGTCTGACTGAGGGTGGCCAAGTAAGGCAGGGAGGGAGAAAGCAGCTGTGGTTGCTACATGGCAACCATGTGTGGGAAACCAGAGCCAAAGATCTCTGACCTGGCTGCCTTTACTCTTTGCTGAATATAGGCTCTCAGATAGCTGGAGGAAGTTGTTTTCATGGGCTTCATAAGCCATAGTTAATGTGGGTATGGGAGACTGCCCACGGAATAGCATATTCCCGCCCTCCCCACCCCATGAATCCCTTCCCCCTCTATGTGTGATGATGGTGAAACTTTGTGCACCAAAAGAAAATCCCACCCCGAAGCCCCCTAAACAAAGTTCCCCTCTTGACCAAGCGCAGAGAAAGGTGGAACTCTCCAAGGCTGGTCCTTCTCCGAGTTAGGAGCAGAAAAACTTTGGATACTTTTCGCAAAAGTCAGAAACATATTAATTTTTCAGAGCCTTGTGAGTCAAACCTGGCTCGTCCAATTTGCTTCAAACTTCGCAGCCCGAGATGAAGCATGAGAACTTTCCGGCCAAAGGAGACATTTTGTCAGAGCGGGAAGGAGGTCAGTTGAGGGCAGCGAGCATGGGGGATGTGATCGCCCGGGCTTGGGATCCTGGGCTGGTGTCTCTAATTAGCAGGCGCCCTCTCTCGCGAAACCAGGGTGGGCAAGTGCTCAGGCTGGTGCCCGTGACCGACACACGAGGGCATCAAGGGGAGACCGTTGTGCTGTCCTCAGGACATGGAGGAGGGAGTGAATGAGGGACACGTGGGTTTATTCCATGTTTCTCAGAGCACTTCTGGTTTATAGTATAAAAATCTCATTTCCAGGAAGGAAGGCAGGAAGGGAGGGAGGGAGGAAGGAAGGTTTGGGGGTGAATTAGCTGTATCTAGAATGCGACTGAGGAACCGGATGACAGGTTGGGGGTTGGGCGTGTGGGGAGGCAGAGCCCCCGTGGGGACCGCTTACCATTAATTTGCAATCCAGGAAGTGAAATATTAATGCCCAAAGCAAGGCCATTGTCTTCAGCGATTCTCTGATTCTCTCCGGTCCTTTTATATCCAGTCCGATGCAAGCCATCCTCCTTGACCGGTTTATTTTTGGCAGCATTGACATTGCAGCAGGGGACCCCCACTTTGTACTCAGAGGGGCCTTTGGTGTTTGCTATTGTTGGAAAAACCAACACTTCCCCCTTTGCTCTGTCATTCGCTCGCTGCCCCAGAAAGACATTCTGGTCAGTTGTTGGAAAGGGTCCCACGGTCATGTGCAATTACAGCGAGTCCCTTCTCTGCATGTGGCACAGCCCTGGGGCCAGCTCAGAGTGGAGCAGGGAGACACGGGGCCGGGTACGTCCGCCTCGGGCTTTGTCCTGCTGTGGAAGTCAGCATAGAGCTTGCAGTTTTCTTCAGCTTTCTTCTTCCTCTTTTTTACAAAACATACACTTTACCATTTTTAAGTGAACACGTCAGGGGCGTTCAGGACATTCATTGGGCTGGGCAACCCCCAGCTCTGTCTGGTTCTAGAAAATTCTTATCCCCCCAAAAGGAGACCCCGTCCCCATGGGCAGTCCCTCCCCATCCCCGTCTGCAGCGCCCTGCCACCACGAATCCACTTTCTGTCTGTGGACTTGCCTGACCTGGACGTCTCATATCCGTGGGCTCACACACCACGTGGACTTTGGTGTCTGGCTTCTCTCACTGAACATCATGTTTTCAGGGTCCGTCCACGTGGCAGCAGGTGTCAGAGCTCCGTTCCTTTTTGTGGCCGAGTCATAGTCCCCTGTGTGGATGGGCCACGTTCTGCTTATTCGTTCATCCTTCGGTGGATATTCGGGCTGTCTGTACGTTCTGGCTGCTGTGAAAGGTGCCACTATGAACGCACGTGGCACGCTTCCGTGTGGATGGTCTTTACACATCTTGGATTTTTAAAATCACAGAAAATGCCTTCTCAGGACTCAGGAGACTGGAGTGGAATCTGGCTAAGGTTGTGGGAATCGGGACCCCAAAATGTCCCAAATTGTGTTGGCCGGTCCTAAGTGATGGCAAATTTAGCTGGAGTTGATGATTCATTACCAGCTCCTCCCTGACCAGGCACAAAGGTCTGTTTTTCTTCCGTGTCCACATAGGGCCATGCTTGGGCTCCTTGCCCCAGGAGGCGGTGGTGACAACCTGGCCAATGCAGACATCATTGTAGCCACTTTGCTTTGCATGAGTTGAAAATGGGTCTAAAGGCTCCACTCCGGGTGGGACCTCAGAGCAAAGGGGCCTTCACCTTCCTTGGAAAGGACAGATGCTCCCACCGAGACCAAGAGGGCGTCTGCTTACTTTTCATTTAGGACAAAGCAAGGCCTCTCTTTTGCATTTATTCTCGGAGGCTTAAAATTTAACCACGTGCTGCTGTTTTTATTTTCTAGAGTGGCTGTAACAAAGGACCCCAGACTGGGGGCCTGCAGTAATGGGAATTCATGCTCCCCCAGCTCTGGAGGCCAGAAGTCTGAGACCCAGGTGGGGCAGGGCTGCTGAGATCCAGGCAGGGCAGGACCCCTGAGATCCAGGAAGGGCAGGGCTGCTGAGATCCAGGCGGGGCAGGGCCGTGCTTCCTCCAGAGGCTCCAAGAGAGGGTCCCTCCTGACTCCTCCAGCTTCTGGGCTCCAGGTATCCCTGGGCTGGTGGCCACGTCCCTCCCATCTCTGCCTCTGTCTTCACATGGCTTCTCCTCCGTGACTGTCTCTCCTCTTCTGTCTAAGGACACCTGTCATTGGATTTAGGGCCACAGCCCCTTAATCCAGGACGACCTCATCTGGGGATTCTTAATTACATCCGGAAAGACCCTATTTCCAAATAAAGTCCAGTTCCCAGGTTCCGAGGGGGCATGCACATACAACGGCCTAAAGGAACACTCGAGTGATTGGCACTGCCTGGGCTCAGTACTAAAGCCAACAAAATGCCATTAAAGAGGAGAAAGGCCAGACCATTTTTTTCCTCTGGGTTTTGCAGCCCACATTCCTTTCTACGATGGCAGGATCCAAATTCCTGGTTTTGCAGAGAAGGCTTTTGAAGAGTCTGTGTGGCTTCCGGGACATCAGATGGTTCTCAGGAAACAGTTGGATGAGCTCAGTGTAAAGAAATGAGAAACAGATGAGACGCAGTTCTGATGAAAAGGTACAGGGCTGAGATTGAAGGGGGTGGCGTGGCAGCGTGCACTGGGGTTTTGGCGAGGCCCTGAGCTCCGGGGCCGTTCCACGCTGGGCTGGCGAGCGGAAAGCATTTAAGCCACTGGAGGGGGAGGGTGTTGCTGCCGTGGTAGCACACGTGACACCGTGACACCGTGGGCTTAGTCGGCTTTGTCCACCTCGGGAAGGTGGGTCTGGGGGTGCTCGTGGGGGCGACGTTCTCTGGCTGCTCCCACACGCCTCCACAGACCTGTTTTCGCTGTGCCAAGTGTGGTTCAGCCCTGACCACACCGTGCCCACCATCACATGGAAAGACCATCGAGGCAAGTGGTCTGGGTCCATTTTAATTCCTTGGTGTGGGAAGAGGCTGCTGGCTGGAGTGCCCGGGGCGTCACTGGGTCTGTTTCCAGCTCCCCGGGAGGACCCGGCGATACGGTGCAGCCCCTTTCCTCCCCTGTTCCAGGAAGTACGCTGGGTCGCAAACTCCCTCCAACTGAAGCCATGGCAGCGAGGAAGCAAATGACCCCGTTTAGAAATCACAATCTGAAAATGCACAGACGTCTCCAGCACGGTCTTCAAGGCAGGCTTTGCAAGGGGCGTTAAGATTTTTGTTTCCACGACAGTTTTCTGCTGTTCCCCTCCCCTCCCCCCTCCCTCTGTCCTGTCCTGATTTCCACCTTCACCACCCCCCTCCTGCCCACCAATCTTCTTTTTTTTTCTTCTGATTTTCAGTTTCTTTTTTCTTCTTTTTTTTAGCTTTATGGAGCCAGAATGGACTAAGACCATATATATATTTCAGGCATCCAACGTGATGTTTTCATCTGAGTGCACACTGTGAACGGACTGCCACAATCAAGCCTGTTAACACACCCATCACTTCGTGTGTTACCATGTTTCTCTTTGAAACAAATTTTGTCCCGGGAACATTTAAGATCCACCCCCTAGCGGCTCGCAAAGATACAAATGATGCAGTATTGTTAGCTACGGTCACCATGCCAGACCTTAGACCTTCCAGAACTCACTCGTGTTCTAGCGGAAAGTTTGTGCCCTTGGACCAACCACTCAGCGCCTCCTGACTCCCAGCCCCTGGAAACCATGGTCTGGTCTCTGCGTCTGTGAGTCTGAGTGTTTTAGATTCCACATACAAGTGCGAGCGTGCAGAATGCATGTTTGTCTGACGTGTTGCACACAGCGTCATGCCCTCGAGGTCCATCCATGGTCTTGCAAATAGCGGGATTGCCTCGGTCTTCAAGGCTGAGTGATACTCCCTCTATTGTAAATCCTTCCTCTTTCTCCCAGCTTCTGTTTACCAGGTGCCCCATGCACAGCGTTTCTCTAGGTATTGTTTACCTTATTCATAGCTTTGAGACCCACACGTCCTTTCTGGAATGGATAGGAGCTGTGCTGGGACACGTGGCCCCTCCAATTTGGGCTGTTTGCCCTGCGGTTCACTTTTTCCTCTTTTCTGGCATCCCCAAACACCTGTGGCTTCCACGGGCTGGTCCACACCTGGACAGACAGTGACATTAGACCCACCTGGCCAGCCTGTTACACCTGCCACATCCAGCTTCCCTCCCTGGGCCCGGGACCTGTCCAGAGTCTGTTTTTACATGGTCCCCAGGGGACTCTGGTGCTGACCGGATTGGGAAGCCTAGGTTTTCCTCCTATACTCCTAACCCGTGCACGCACAGTCCATGAGCTTCTGACCAGCACTCACCTTGAGCTCTTCTGGGCCCCTGGTAGCAGGTGCCCACGTTGTCATCCCAGTAATGACCTGACCCCCATCCCCCTGCATACCTGTTCCTTTCTTCATCCTCCTTCTTGCTCATCTGCAAGGCCAGCTTGTCCGAAGCTCAGCACACAGGACCCATCAGTTATAGCTGTTAGGGGTATGTGGATCACCCTATACTGGGCAGGTGGAGGAAATTATTTTAGTCATATTTCTTCCCATAGTCCTTCTGGGAGTCTACCCAGCTAAATCAAAGGAGAACATTCAATCATTGATTCAGTTGCTTATTTAAAAATATGTTGATTATTTACCATGTCGCAGGCACAGGATGCTGGGGACTTACTGGCTCATGGGAAAGTTTGACCTCTGCTCTCCTGGCAGAACGGGTGGGGAATATGACACTCACTAGGAGATGACAAGGTGCCATGTTAAATTCTAGGGGGTTTTGTAGGAGCTCCCTATCCAAGCACCCACACACTTATACATCTATCCAGCCATCACCTATCCAGCCATTCTTCCATCATCTATCCATCCATCTATCCATCCATCCATCTATCCTTCCACCCATCCATTCATCCTTCCACCTGTCCATCCATCACCCATCTATGCATCCATCCATCACCCATCTACCCATCCATCCATCCATCCATCATCCATCCATCATCCATCCTTCCATCCATCCAGCATCTATCCATCCATCCATCCATCCATCCATCTATCCTTCCACCCATCCATTCATCCTTCCACCTGTCTATGCATCACCCATCTATGCTTCCATCCATCCATCACCCATCATTCCATCCATCCATCATCCAACCATCCTTCCACCCATCCATCCCTCTGCCCATCCACCTCTCCATTCATCCTTCCACCTGTCCATCCATCATGCATCCATCCATCCTTCCATCCATCCAGCATCTACTGAGTCACTGAATCAATGAATCACGGTACCTGCATCTTTAGGCTTTACATACAGGTAACTCTGTCTCAGATTCTTGACAAATAGTTCTTGTCTTCTTGAAAGGATACATTTTGGTATTTACTGTAGGAGAAATCTTCTATAACAATGACAGAACGATGAGTTCCAGGCTGAATGGGTGCCACTAATGGACACTAAAAGCCTCATCTCTTTCTGATTCCCTCACTGAAAAGACAAGAAAGCCCTCATGGGCTGGTCGGAAAGTCTTATACTACACATACTTTCTATGAAGACACCGTCTTGCTTCCAGCTTTTTCTTCCTCCTCCTGAATACCCATCTGGCTGAGTGACATCATGATTATCTCCACCCCCCTCCTCTACCAGACCAGGATTCCAAAATCACTCTAGATTCTTCTAGATTTACTCTTCTCCTTGTCCCTGCATTCGAGGCTCATCATATCGTGCTGACTTCCCTCCTTTATGACTTCCTGGCTCTGTCCTTCTACCTCCCCTTCCCCTGTCCTGCTCAAGCAGGGACTCCCCCGTCTCCTCCTGGCTTAGCAGGATCAGGACGGCTTCTTGGCTGGGGTCCCTGCTTCTCGTTTCTATTCTTTCTTGCATTGGGTTTTCTGAGACTGCTACAACCAAGTGCCACAAACTGGTGGGTGGCACATCAGAAATATATCTTCTCACAGTTCTGGAGGCCAGATGTCTGAGATCCAGGTGCCATCACGCTTGGTTCCCATGGAGGACCATGAGGGACAAGCTGTTCCAATCCCATCCCTGGTTCTGGTGGTTTTCTGGCAGCCCCTGGTGTCCCTTGGCTCGTACACACATCACTCCAGTGTCCGCCTGCATGGTCATGGGGCCTCCCTGTGTCCACGTCTGCCTCTCTTCCCAAATTTCACCTTCCTATAAGAACACCAGTCACACTGGATTAGGGCCCCACCGTGAGGCACAATGACTTCATCTCAACTGATTACATCTGTTAAGACCCTATTTCCAATGATGGCCACCTTCTGGGGTGCTGGAGATGAGGACTCCCACACATGAGATTTTGGTGGCAGGGGGACACAAGTGAGCCCATAACACCTGCATTCTACCAAAAGTCCACGTGCATTTGCAGTGGTAAGTGCCTTATGCGTGGCTGAGGATGGCACTAAAAATTGTGCCCCTGTTGTGTCGCGGAGAACGTGCATGTCGTGCCGCATAGAAGGTGCTCAGATGAAAGGCACTTGGCGATAACATGGTGACACCAAGTCCCAACTGGCTCCTGGAAGAACAACCCACATTTAAGACGCAGAGAAGCAGCCGCAAAGGTCTCACTTAGGGGTGTTGGGTGAAGTGGTGCAGGCAGGACGGAGATGGGCCCCGGGATCACAGCCAAACCCCGACAAAAACCCGGTGTCCTTATTTCATTTGGGGGCCGTTACGTTGGTTTCCACGAGCGTGGGTCATGGGAAAAGTCTTGGTTTCTCTGGAACGCTCGGGCCGCTCGTCCGTTTCAGAGAATTTAACTTCAAAGTTGAAGTAGGGCGTCCTAACGATGATGAGAATGTAGATGTATGTTTTATTGAACAACCCGAGGCACGGAGATATAAATGATCAAAGAGTGTGCATGGGCATGTTTCCCCACTTACGTGGAGTGGAGCCCCGTGCACTGTGATCTTAATTGTGGTCAAAGGTGACTCTCCCCGAGCGGGTGGTCCTCTTGCTGACCTGCTGGGGGGCGAGGTGGGGTCAGCAGCTCTAACGGGTGCCTCTGGCTGTCTGAGGGCATGTCGAGACACCGCACAGAATGACTTTGCAATCAGAAATTAGAACTCTTCTTTATTCAGCAGAGCCACGTGCTTTGGTTTGGGTGGTATTTGTGGTCGGAGCAGTGGTGGGGAGGAAGGTGTCGATCCACTCACAGTGCTGGTGGCCACGGTCTGAGATGAGACTTTCAGGGCTAAAACCAAGGTGTCTGCAGGGCTGTGTTCCTCCTGGGGACTCAGGGCAGAAGATGGGCATTCTCGCCCTTCCCAGCGTCTAAGGACGGCCATGTTCCTTCACTGATGGTGTCTTGTCTGCCTTCTCTGCACATTGTCCCGTCTCTGGCCACACCTCATGTCCCTCCTCCTCAGGGTCAGACCCCTGCCTCCCTCTTATAGGCATTTGTAATGGGGCCATCCCGCCAGGATAATCAGGACACCTGATCCCATCTGCAAAATCCCTTTTCTGTATGAGGTAGCACATTCATGGGCTCTGGGGATGAGGACGTGGACATTTTGGGGGCCCCTATTCAGCCTGGCACATTATCAAAGGTCACATTCACAGGTTCTAGAGACTGACACGTAGACACCTTTGGGGACATTACTCTGTCTCCCACGTGGGGATCGGGATGTGAACACCTTTGGGGACATTCTTCTGTCTTCCACACAAAGATCAGGACGTGGACATTGTTGGGGACATTTTTCTGTTACCCATGTGGGGATTAGGATGTGAACATCTTTCGGGACATTTCTTTCTGTCTCCCACAGCACTAATCAGGTCTTTTGCTCTTCCTGACATTTTTGTTAGACTAAGTCTCCTTCAAGTCTAGTTTGTACCAAAGGGCATTGTCAACATTTTCGTTACGCACGTGAGGAACCGATTAGGAGGACTGCAGGGTCAATCTCTTGCCCGGGTGCCTTTCATGACTTCTGCGTGGTATGAAGTCACAAGACGAACAAGAGACACAATTTTGAAATGGGTGGTTATTAGATCCAATGCATCAGCCATTCAATCAACAAACATTAGGAGAGCATCTGCCATGTGTCCATGCTGTGCAGCACTAGAAATCCTCAAAGTACCATGGCGTCCCTCAACCCAATTGTGGTCTGAGAGAGGATGGCATGACAATTTCATGGTGGGAAAGTGGCACCAGTGGGATGTCTCTGGTGCCGAGTTCTGTGGGACCCTATGCCCTCCATGATGATATGCCCATAGCTCCCCTTTGGGACAGCAGGGATGGTCTCCACATCTTCAGGGTGAGGTGGAGACCTGGTCTTCATACCACCACCTTCACACCTCCATATGCTGGAGGGACGGTAGACGGTGCTCCGTGGACATCCTGGGAAGAGCAGGAGGGCCACGTGCTCACATGGTATTCACATGACAATGACAAATGTCATCTGTGGTTGGTATTTTCAATGAATTGATGTTGACTCCATGCTGAGACCGTGCTTACCATGCCCCTGCCCTAGTTTTGGCACCCTGGTTCCTGGTTCTTTCTTTGGCCCTATATGGTCACGTTTTGCAGTTGCTTGGGTGTGCCACAGTCAATGCATGAATGGGAAAACCAACATGGTGCTGGGTATTCCCGGGTGTTTTCTAGATTCATAGAATGTTTCATCTGTGGTGCGGTTGGCGGTCTGGCTGCCGTGAGGGCAGAACATCCTTTGTCCTGCCAGCGTGTCACTGAGGTGTTTTGTGTAGCATCACATGGTGACACAAGCTTTTGGCTCAGGCTCGAGTCCTGTGGGACTGCGGTAACTGCTGGGACGCCTCCCCGCAGTGCTGAAGGAGACTGAGGTGGTGGGAGAGGGGGTGGGAGACTACCCCTGTGTGCCCAGTGAGATGCACACCTGATGGTGGGAGTCTTCATCAGAAAGTCCTACCCCATTCTCTTACCGTAAGATTTTCAGTGCCTCAGTGTGGTCAATGGCAGCCCAGCAGATGGCCTACGGTACACATGGCTCACATCTCAGCATTCCAGTGGGTTGAGTGCTGTCATCCAATGCATCCTTGAAGAGCGTGGGGCTGTGGTGTGGACAGTCCATTGAACTGGAAGGGGCATAACCTCACATGGCGATGAATCAATGAGTGAAACTGGCATGTCACAGCGGTCCTGTGTGTCCACAGCACAAGACTGCAGGAGGAGAAAATGGCGGACAGAGCCGTTGTTAGGCTTGGAGCCATCCAGCTTGGTTGAACGGATTAACCAAGCAAGACCATGATAACCTGTTTCTTTGACTTGTGTAGACAAAACCACACTGATTTTATGCAACTTGGATACTTTGAGTTGGCTAAAAACCTTAGGGCAGAGGTTTTCTAACTGATGAGGAACTCCGTTCTGCCCCAAGCGTGCTGGTTCCCAGAGTATGACATTTAAATTTTGATAATTTTTGTTTGGGAAGGACGAAATCGCTCTAGGGTATTACTCTACTCCGCCGGTCCTGACTTGGGGGCAGGGCTTTCAGACTATTGTGAGGTGGCATGGGCACCCTTCAGAACCACTTGGGGTACACAGGGCTAGAGGGCCCTCAAGAAGTCTGCATCCCTCTGCTCGGCGTCTCACTCCTTCCAAGGAAAGTGCATTTGGACGAAGGGTTTGTCGGTCTAGAGATGCCTGAAACCATCCAGTCCGAGACGAGAACAATGGTTTGGTTAGTCCGTTCATTGAAGAAGGAAAACGAATACTTACCAGGGGCAAGGTATTCCCTGAAATCCAATGACATCCGCCAAGGGGCTCTCCATACCAGTAACGTTTGGATGAAACAGACCCACCCCCTGCTCAGGCCTCTCAGAGAAACTCTTAATTGCCCACCCCCATTGGCTAAATGGATTCTTGGCCACCTCCATGGAGGACCACTGAGATACTGCTGGTATTTGTCTTGGACTTTCTGTTCCATTTAACGGGATACTGGGATATCATTCTGAGACCAGTAGATACATAGAAAATGAGAAGGAGACTATTAATCATTTCGGTAGGCACAATGAAGGAGGAAGAGCTGGGTGCCACGGAGACAATGAGGCGCCATCTTTGTTTTGGGAAGAGCTGACGTTTGGACCCCAAGGATGAGGAGGACGGGGCCGCCCACATGTTATTTTGAGGTTTGTTCCTGAATGTGGGTTCTCGGGATCTTGGAAAGTTATTGTAAATGCTCTGCTCCAGAACCATAAACAGCACACAGTCTACTCATGAATCCATCCCATTGATCCCATGTTTTGGCCCTGATTTCAATGCTGGGGGATCTGAGCGGGGGCTGTTGTCAGATCCCAAGTATGGTCAGCAGGCTATGATGCCCCCTGTGCCCATCCACCTTCCTCTCCGAGAGTCGTCTATGATGCCGTGTTTGGGGAAGTTCTTCTTGGCAACTGACCCCAGTCCCTCATGCTTCAGCCTGAGCTCCTGTTTGTTGCTTCTGCTCTCGTTTGTTTTCTCGGCTGGAAGTCATCTGCATTTGCCCCTAATTGTTCCCTGCTGTGGCTTCCATACGCCTCCCTCTGCCCGGGATCCCAGCTCTCGGGCTCCTACTGGAGCAGGATTTCCACCTGGGACCCCATGGTCTGAGTCAGGCCTCTCAGTGTGGCACACTCAGTTTTGGGGCAAAGACCCATGAGAAGTAAAAAACAAAAAACACTCTTTCTGTGTTGAAGAATTTAGTCGAGGGGTTCAGCCACCAGAGGACTCTGTGGGTATAGATATAAACACAGACCAATTCTACACGCATCTCAGCGTGGGAGCAAAATGCTCTTGGAGAGAAGCAGAGCCCCTCTCAGATTCTTGGAACATTGGAAATAAGTCCTTCGAAGTTATTCAGAATGGTGTTCTCAACCAGGGACGGTCTGCCTCCCGGGGGACGCTTGGCAACATCGGGGGACAGTGTTGGTTTTGTTACGGCTCGAGGGGTGCCTTTGGCACGTGAGTGCAGATCACAGATGCAGTCAATACAGTGTACAGAGGACGCTCAGCACGAAGAGTCATTCTGCCCTACACGGCAGTCGTGCCGAGGTTAAGAAAGCCCTGTCTAGAGGAACCGAGATAGTTTTGCAGACTCTGAAACTGGGGTCCCTGAATGTGAGGTGGCAGTGACGGAGGCATCTGGCCCTCTCGTCTTGGCTCAGCCCTCCCCCCTCGGATGGCCATCATAGAATGACCCCATCGGTGGGTGAAGGCATTTTGGGGTGACCGAGTGGTTGGGAATGAGAAAGCACGTGTGTCTCTCTCCAAGCCTGGCTCCTGCTCGTGCATGGGACCGGTTCCCCACGGATCAAGGTGCATGAAAGCTGGTGGCCGAGTGACACTCCCCAGAAGGTGTCTTATCTCTGGGTCGGTGACAGACCCAGGCAGGGTGACATCAGGTGGTGGACAGTCCACGTTTGTGCTGCCGTTTGGGTCATGTCTGTAGCCTTTGTTGTCAGGAACTGAAACGGGGGCAGCGTCCCACCTCCAAGTGGGCTCTCCGGCCCGTTCTTGTCCTGCTCACGCGAGTTCCCATGGCGAAGCCTGGCGGTGGAGACGCAGCCTCCCTCCTGGAGGGGAAAGGCCGTTTTGGTTACGATGTGCTGTATTTGAGAAAGAAATGGGGTCTTTGGGTATGGCTGTGGGCCCCCTGCACTGCCGAGATGCCCAGTCAAACACAGCCCCGTGTCAGATGATTCCAATAAAAACATCATTGGAGGCTCATTTGCAAAGGGGGCATGGGGGAGGGGGTTGGGTAGCATAGATTCTTCTAGCCTTTTGCTCACACCACCCCCCCAGGGGGGCTTTCTCTCCGTTCTCTTTACGGCGTTACTGTAAAATTGGCAACAGAACCGAGTGCAAGTCTTGGTGGTACCTCGGTGACAGGCACAAGGTTCGTGCAGGGAGGCACGCACGTGGTGTGGGGCCTTGTTTGATTCTGAAAAGAAACGAAGGTGATTTGCGTTGATAGATTATTGCAACATGACCGTGGGGAATCCACCGCATTGGGAGCTCTGTGGTTTGCAAAACTGTGCTTCCCCGGGGAGTCTCCATGGGACACCCACCGGAATGTTCTCTTGGGTGCTTCTCAGGTTGTGGGGAGGTCCGGGTTTCCAGTGCCCACGGTGACAGGCACCCCGGTCCGCATCCACTGCGGCTTTGAGCGCTCAGATGCAAGACAGACAGGGGTGGCTGTCTTGGGATCCGGAGGTTAGGAAGAGCAAAGTGCGTGTTGGCTTTATGTCAGGATTTCTCGGTTTTGCTCACAAAACCTGCACAGCGTGGGGTTTTTGGTTACGGCGCAGTGGCTCTGAGTGGCTGCCGTGAAAAGCCCGGTTATGTGGCTGACACTGCTGCCCCGGGGGCGGCGGGGGCGTGTGGATCCAGGGCTTCTCCCAGCCGGTCCCGGGACCCGCACTGACAGCTTTCCCAGCCTGTCACTGACGGCGGTTTATTTTCCCTGGCCTGGAACCCCCATGTGATGCGCGCCCCCAGCGCACGGTTCCAGGCAATGGCCTAGACACTCTGGTAATGCGCTCGCGGTGTTTGATTATACTTCTGCGCATCAGGGCGCTGCGTAAACACCGGTGACAGCCCAAATAAGCACGGTTAATTTAATTTGAGCTTGGCGGGCAGGGTGATACGGCTGAAATGCGGTGGGAGGTGGGATGCCGGCGTGTCCGCGGGGCGGCTCTGCCCCCGCTGCAGGGGCCCTGTTGCCACCACGGTTTTCCGCGGAACATGGTTTCCCCGCCGCGCGGAGAGACGCACTTCTCAATTGCATTGAGCGCGTGTGGTGAGGAGGCCCTTACAGCCACCGTGTCTGGAATGATTTAATTCCTTCATCTCTGCACCTCGGCCTGTGTCTGACTCGTTACACACAATTAGGGCAGTTGAATTCCTGCAATTTGACCGGTTTCCCGAGTGCAGCCACTGGTTACCAGCGTGTGGTGCCCACGGCCTCGCTGCGTCTTCACGGGAGTGGCTTTCTTTGGGGGCCCTTTGTGCTGGTGCTAGGGACCAGGAGGGGGGTCTTGCCTGCAGGTGGGGAGATGGCGGTGTGGGTGGGGGGCCCGGTGCCTTGCTGGAAACCGTCTGACATGCCTTTAGGGTCCTGCGCACAGCCGTGGGAGGGGGTCTTTTGGAAAGGTGCAGGCAGGCCTCCAGCATTCGTGGGAACCGCAGAAGGAGGTAGGGCCCAAGGCAGTGCCCCCGGCCAGGCTGCGCCCACCTCCCCATCCTCAGGCACAGGCGTTCGGCCAGCTCAGGTGCACGGAGCTCACCACCGCGGGCGCGCACCGCCCTCCTCACCCGCGCTCCGGGCCGGGACAGGGGACCCAGAGGTTTCCGCGGCTCCGAGGAGCGTCTCACGTAGGGGAACGAGGCCTGAGTGTTGGGAACGCGCGCGCCAGGGGCCGGCCAACGTCTGCCTCCGCGTCGGGAGCCCGTCTGCGAGCTGTAACTGCAGGATGAGCTCACATTATAGACTTATTTGGGATTTAAGGCTTAGTTAAATATGCCCCTCAAAAAAGTTTTCTCCCTTTTTTGATACGCTACTTTTGTTATCAGGGTGTTAATAAGGCGGGACGCGGCGGCGCGCGGAAGGAAGCTGTTGGCGTGTCAATTACACGGGGCTGCATTTCCGTGCTCATTAGTATTCTTGGATGTCTCTAATTTACATCTAAATGTACTGACTAATTTTGATCCAATCATGTCAGAAATGATAGGTACTGTGTGGGACGAGATGACAGCCCCACCAGCAGAAATTGCCAGAGTGAGGGATCCCCCAGGGCGATGATTTAATGCCCGAGTCAGCCAGGGCTGTCAGAATCCGCGGCCAAATTATGACACATTATGCCGGCAATGGACCCACACGTACGCGGTGCGGGGGGAGCTCGGTTATTACACCCGCGCCCCCCGCCCGCCCCTCGGCGCTGCTCCCCGCCTGCCGCCCGCGCTCGCCCCGCGCGCCCCCTGAGAACTGCTAATCACCCTTCAGAGACCCCTTCCGTGGAGCGGGCTGCGGGCCGTGGGGGGGACACGGAGGCGCCGGAGGGTGGCACTGCGTGGTGCGCGCCCCGAGCCCCCAGAAGGACATTTGCATTGTCCCCGCAAACTTTGGACAACGTGTGTGCTGCAAGGGTGGGCTGCCTTCTACCCGGGGTGTGCGTGTGCGTGTGAGTGCATGTGTGTACGAGCTTGTGCACGTGTGTGTGTCTGCGTGTGTGAGCGTATGCATGCGTGTCTCCGTGTGTGCACGTCTCTGTGTGCATGGGAGGGCTTGTGCCTGAGTGTGCATGTGTGTGTGTCTGTGTATGTGGCTATGTGTGTGACTGTCTGTGCCTCTATGCGTCTCTGTGTATCTATGTGTGTGCATGTGTGTGAGACTATGTGTCCCTGTATCTGCATGTGTCTGCAGGTCTATATGACTGTGTGTGTACAAATGTGTGCATGTGTCTGTGTGTTCGAGCATGTCTACATCTGGTGTGTGTGTGCATAACTGTGTGTACACGTGTCTACGTCCACTTGTGTGTGCATAACCGTGTGTATCTGTGTGTCCATAACCATGTGTGTGCACATCCCTGTGTGTGTATATAATCATGTGTGTGCTTGCATGTGTCTGCGTGTACCAGTCTGCGTGCACGTGTCTCCATGTATAGCAGTGTCTGTGCACACGTCTGTGTATGTAACGCTCCGTGTGCATGTCCCTGTATCTGTATGTCCCTGTGTGCGTGCCCGCGTGTAAGTGTGTGTGCACGTGTCCCTGTGCGTGTGTATACCCATGTATGTGTGCGTGTGCCTGTGTGTGTGCATAACCGTGTGTGTGTGTCAGCTGCCCTCAGGACCCCCTCTCCTGAAGGAAACGACCACCCTCTGTGCACACAGGCAGAGATCCCCTCCCGCAGCCCAGCCTGGCCCCTGCTACCTCCCTGCTCTTAGCTTAAGGGGATTTTTCCTGTCACAGGTGAACCTCCGTGGCAAGAAAAGTTTATTTTTGCACCTGCTCTTTTTATTCGTCTGAGGGAGGGAGACATGCATTAGGGGAACAGCCCTTGGGGTTTGTTTTTTTTGCCCTGGACGCTACTGCCCTGGCTGTGGACTCAGACGTCCCTCTCCTGGTCCTGCCGCCCCCTCGGGCAGCGATCCAGCTGCCCCGTCTCACCTCTTCAAACCCCCGTTAACCACCAGTGGGGGCGAAATGTGTTCCCTGCTTTCCCTTGTGGTGGCTTCCCACGGGCTCACGTGGAGTTTTCAGTGGCCGCCCCTCACACCTATGGTTTTGTTTTATTTTCGTCGGGTCGCGGGGCAGGTAATTTCCTTAGGAAACTCCCCGCACGCTGCTTCCCGAGCACGTTGGTGTGGGAACTCGCGATAGGGATGGAGATGAGATGACGCATAAAACTTTCTGGTTGGGGGGGAGCAGGGATACGGATCCACGGGTTGAGAAATGTGGGGTGCCCTGAATTCAGCATTTCAGAGAGCGTCCCCTGCACGGGGAGGCATTCACACCTGCCCCAGACGTCCTCAGGAACGAGATGCCAAGAAAAGCACAGCTCCCTGGCCACGCAGGCGGGAGCCCGGATCCCCACAGCTCCAAGGACAGGGCACGTGGCTTTCCAAGAGGGGGGAGGAGGAGATGGGGCAACTGGGATCTGGCGTTCTCGGTGAGTCGTCCTTACTGTGCAGGACACGCGGTACTGACTCAAGAGGGCGAGGGGACCAGACAGCGGTGTTTCCTCCCAACGCGAGGCTTCCCACGCGGACATAAGGACCTGCTCTGTATACCACGGTCTCATCACGTTGGCTGCCATGTTCTGTGCATACGTGTGTCTGTTTTCGGGAACCCGTGGAGGCCAGTGCAGCAGGCCGGATTCTGTTTCCAACTTCCTGGGGCGTCTCCGTCCGGGAATCTCGAGGTGCGCGGGGACACTGGCTGGCCATGGGGCATCAGGTTCATGTCAAGAAACCGAATTCCAGCCCCCCAAGAAAAGCACCTTGGCAAACCCCCTGATTTAAAAGGAAGGCTCGGATGTGGACGATGACATTCACCATGGAATTTCAAGTAGGACGGAAATGCCGGCCATGAGCTCAATGCTTTTTTTGTGCTCCTTCTGGCCACTTGCGTAACCAAGACCAGAGCAATGAGAGGCAACGAATATTAAACTGCAGTTGCCATGACATTTCTAAGGTGTTCGCTCCATATT
This sequence comes from Ursus americanus, assembly GCF_024610735.1. Lineage (NCBI taxonomy): Eukaryota > Metazoa > Chordata > Mammalia > Carnivora > Ursidae > Ursus > Ursus americanus. Next base: position 122,542,378 of record NC_142164.1, on the reverse strand, counting down.
TGAGTATCGGGGCAACATAAGGAATTAGCTAGTCCCCTTGAAGGGCACCGTCCAGAATTCGGTGTGACGTTTCTCTTCTTTGTGCCAGTTTTGTGTTTAGTTTCGACAGGTTGAGGCCCCCAAGGAGATGCCCTCAAGGTCCCTGTGTGTGGGAAGGACGACTTGCAGCCTTGTGAAGCCAGACGGGGGGAGGGAGCCATGCAAGCGCTGCCTGCACGGGTCTCCCGAGGCCCGGAATCCCTGCTCCAGTCGCCACACCACCTCCTGGAGCTGTGCGTCCCTGAGCAGACCAATGTTGATTCTGTGATACCCAGCATCTCCCTTTGCAAATTCAGAGGCCTGGATGCCTGATCTCTAGAATATTTCCTGCACTGGCATTTTGGGACTTCATCTGGACAATCACAGAACACCTCCTGGGTCCTGGGGCAAGGGTGGGCAAACCAAGCCCCGCCACCTGCTTTGGTACGGCCCACCCAGGAGCTAAGAACGCTATTACAAGATTTTAAACAACTTCATTGAGATAGAATTCATACAGTCGTGCAGCCCTCAGTGCAGCCAATTTTGGAACCTCCAAATGAAGCACCGTAGCCTTTCTATCACCCCCTCCTCTTGCCCTCCCCCAGCCCTGAGCAACCAGTAATCTATCGACCGTTTCTATTGAATTGCGTGTTCTGGACAGTCCATATGTAGGAAATCATGCAGCGTTGGGTTTTATTTCACAACTTTGGGATTTTTTTATTTTACATCTTTAAATGGCTGGAGACCAGGTGCAAAGAAGCACGGGCAGACAGCTCGTGGCCAGCTGGGCTCATGGCTTCAAGCCTGCAGCCGAGACAGGTGGGGCCAGCAGCTCTGGGAATTGGAGATGCTTCCTGGAGATGGTTCCCAGGCTGCGTCTGGTCCCAAGGGGGTGTGTGCACTGGAGTCCACGTCCATCTGCCGGATGCTTCCTGGCTGGGCTGCAGGAAGGTGGCCGTGAGCACTCAGGGGACACCTAGGCTGGACCATGGGTTCTCAAGCTTGCACAAGATCCTGGAGAGAATGGAAGGTACCAGCTGGGGTCCTGGGGTTGGGATGGTGGGGATGTCCACATGGGCACCCAGCTGGACGCAGAATGGCCATGTTGGGCTGCAGGACAGCCTCCTGCATTGTGGCTGACCCCAGGAAGGGAAGGGGATTGCAGTCGCAAATGCCCACCTTGGAATTGTCACCGTGCCGGCCAGACAGCCCAGGTCGGGCCAGAGTAGATGCTTGAAAGAGAAGGGTGTCCCTGCTTCTATGGGGTTGCTGCCCTCAAGGCAAGGCTCAGGACCTCATATGGGGCCTTACAAGCTCTCAGGGTATCTCATCGTCTCCCTTCCAGACCAAAGCAGCCCCTACAACAACATCAGGCTGAGACCCGGGGCATTGGTGAAGGGCGACAGGAGAGTCTGTGGGGCGCTGATCTCTTCAGAGCCCCAGCACTGCCTGATTCTGGGGCCTCGAGAGTGTGCACCCCAGGCTGCTTGCAGGGGCAGAGGCTTTCCACCCTGCTCCTATGAACGGAGGGGCCACAGTTTGCAAAAGGAACAGACTTTCCCAACAGGGTGCTTAACCCCCGAAGGGACTCCTTGTGTATCTCTCTGTAGGAGTGTCCTGGGGCTGCTGAATTACCGAAAACTATGTTGTCAAAACAATAGACATCCATTGCCTCCCAGGTCTGGAGACCAGAAGTCTGAGATCCAGGCAGTCCAGCCTGCTGAGATCCAGGCGGGGCAGGACCCCTGAGATCCAGGCTGGGCAGAGCCATGCTCCCATCCAAGGTTCCCAGGGAGGGTCCTTCCTGCCTGTTCCAGCTTCTGGGACTCCAGGCATCCCTGAGCTGGTGGCCACGTCCCTCCCATGTCTGCCTCTGTCCTCACGTGGCTTCTCCTTTGTGTCTGTGTCTCCTCCTCTGTCTCTTACAAGGACACCTGTCATTGGGTTTAGGGCCACCCTGATCCAGGATGAGCTCATCTCAGATCCTTCACTTGATTCCATCTGTAAACACCCTATTCCAACAAAAGGTCCCGTTATAGTTTCTGGGAGCAGCACGTGGATATATCCTTTTTGGGGACATGTCTTTCATCTCCAAAAGGGTCGGGTTCCCCATACCTAGGGAAGCAGCAGCGATGGGGTGTGCGGCTTGCAAACCACAAACGTTATGAGATACAGCAGCTTGGGCATTGCGGGTGGCATCTGTGACCCGTGGAGTCTGCCCGTGTAACCGTCTTTGAAGGGGTCCTGTCTTCATCCTGCACTAACCAACATTAGAGAACCAGCAGCCCAGGATCATTCTTGCTCCTTGGTTTTCCCTCCATCAGCATTAATTGGGAAGACCAGGCTCCCTGGGAGGGTGTCCCGGCTGGTGACCCCTGCCTACAGTGGGACCTCACACTCATGATTGGAGTCACAACTTCATAAATTCTCTTGCTACACAGGATTGGGGGTTTAGAGCCTCCCATGCCCTGAAGCAGGTGTAATTCTCCTGGAAAGATGGACACCAGCCGTGGTTGAGAGGTGAAGCTGTGTTCCGGGCTCTGCGTGGTTCCTTTTTCCAGGAGCCCCCAGTCTGCCTCCCGATGCAACACGCAGGACTACCTTGACTCGGGGCCACTGACGGGGGCATCTTGTCAAGTGGTCCTGGGCTCAGCGGCGTGGCAGGAACGGCTCTTCATCTTTTTGGAAAGGCTTCGGGGGGGGGGCAATAAAAGAAAGCTCATCTTTTCCCGGTAGGTGCTGCAGGTGAGTGTCATGATAAGAACATGCTGGATGTGGAGTCCCAGATTTTTAAAAGCAAATTAATCAGGGACCGCTTATTCCCACCTCGGAAAGATGAAACAGGAGATCCTTTGAGGTAGCAACATCCTTGGCGAGCTTTTTCTCCCTTTAAAATTTACATCCCTATTATTTTAAAAACAATTTACGTTGACCTATATGCAGTGGATGGAATGGTGATGATAATACTAATACCGGTAAAAATAGGTGAGGAAATTGGGGCAAAGGGAAAACCAGGCCAGGAAAGAGGAGGCGAAGCTAGAGCTGACGGGTGCACCTGTGTGGGCTGGGTTCTTCGGCAGCAGACACAGAGATTTGGGGGTTTAGGGGGCAGGGAACTCATCAGGGGTCAGCATCCCTAAAGGGCGAGGCTGGGAGCAAGGCTGAGTATGGGGAGACATCGAGGCTCATGCCGGCTTCGGTGGGGGGGAGTTCTGGATGGGCACGCCCATCACAGCTGTCCCGAGTTGGGCTGGTAAAGCCCAGTCTCTGGCACCCACCTGGCTCAGTCCTCGGACGGTGTGATTCTGGGCGGGCAGCTCTCTGCAGCAACGTTAACCCCAAAGGAGCAGGTAGCTTGAGGATGCCTGCTGACAGCCATCCGTGCCACTGAGTGGTGAGGCCCTCCTTGTGGGGGATCTGGGTGGTGGAGCACGATATCTAGCACAATACACCAAATGTGTGTACACCGTGCAAAGGGACTGAAAATGCATGCAGAGATTTCTACATGCATCTGCCACTGTCCATCACATGTGCATGCCCCATGAATACGGGCCACATCTCTACACGAGCTTCCTACACGCACCCTGCACTGTACCCCACATATGTGTGCACAGGGAGGACGGACCACACATTCACATGGAGCTTTCTACATGCGTCGGCCACAACCCATCACCACATGTGTGTATGTTTTGGAGATGGACCACACACGCACAGTGAGCGTCTACACCGTGTGCAGAATGACACAGGTGCAATTATGGGCTCTCGGGGGCTGTCACTGGCCTCTCCCCTCCCCCATGCCAGATAAGGAGCCCCAGGAAGTCACAGGTGACCCTTGTCTTCTCCATGGTGGCATTTCCTGTGCCCATGTAGTGCCAACGACATGCTAGACATGCCACGCACATTCACTTAACCAAAATTTTAAAAGAGATTTAATTTATTTCAGAGAAAGGGGGGGTAGGGGCAGAGGAAGAGGGAGAGAGAGACTCTCAGACTCCCCTCTGAGCATGGAGCCAGACGCGGGCTCGATCTCATGACCCTGAGATCGTGACCTGAGACGAAATCAAGAGTCAGAGGCTTAATGGACTAAGCCTCCCAGATGCCCCTGAATTGGATTTTTTTTTTTAAAGATTTTATTTATTTATTAGACAGAGACAGAGACAGCCAGTGAGAGAGGGAACACAAGCAGGGGGAGTGGGAGAGGAAGAAGCAGGCTCATAGCGGAGGAGCCTGATGTGGGGCTCGATCCCAGAACGCCGGGATCACGCCCTGAGCCGAAGGCAGGCGCTTAACCACTGTGCCACCCAGACGCCCCTGAAGTGGATTTTTAATTCTAACTGTGAAACGATTTTTGCCATAGGGACAATTTTGAGCTGCTCTGTACTTGGCTTCCTGGTGGAGTTGGCATGAAATCTGGGGGCCAAGCATGTAAGGGTTTCTTTCCACCCTGTAAGGATTTCTGGGTGACATGGCTGTTGGCTTTGCGTGATTGACCGATGGGGCCACCGAGGTCCCGTGTCCTCCGTCTCTGTCCTCTGTCTTCTGACTGTTGGCTGTTGTCCTCATGCTGTTTCTCTGTGGCTTTAAAACGGTCTTGGAAGGTTCTGGTACTGAGGAAATGCCGTCCTCGCAACCGAGCTGGGAAATCTTCCTTCTTTTTCTATGTTCTGCAGGAGTTTGTGTAAGATTGGTGTTTTCTTTCTTCCTTAAATGTTTGGTGGCGTTCCCTGGGGAATGCCATCTGGGTCTGGGTAATTCTTCGTGGGGAGTTTTAAAAAAAATACGAAATCAATCTGCATGATAGATACAGAACTAATCAGATTTTCTATTTCTTGTGTCAGGCTTCATGCATCGTGTTTTTCTGAGAATTTGTCCACTTTGTCTATATTCTCCAATTTATTAGCATAAGGTTCTTTTAAATATTTATAGCAATGTCCCCCTCCATTTTTAAAATTCCTGACTCTGCTGATTTCTCTCTCTCTCTATTAGTCATCTTGCTCAAGGTTTATCCATTTTATCAGTCTTTTTATACGACCAACATTTGGATTATTGATTATGTTACATTCTTGTTTCCTATTTTATTCTTTTTTTTTTTTTTTTTTTTGCTATTTAGCATTCCCTGCCCTCTGCTTTCTTGTGATTCAATTTGTTTTCCTTTTCTCCTAATTTATTCAGACGAGTTCTTAGACACTGGTTTTCAGCTTTCCTTCGTTCCTAAACAAATTTAGGGCCAGAAAGCTTGCCTCAGATGCATTGTTGGCGGGAGACCACGCGTTGTGCTGTGTTATGTTAGCATAAGCATTTCGTCCAAATCGTCTTCTGATCATCATTGCACTCTCGTTCTTGACGCATTGGTGCCTGGGGACCATGTCGCTGGATTTCCAAACATCTGGGGAGTTGTCTCAGCGTCATTAAAAATACATTCATTTCTAGTTTAATTCTGCTACGGCCGGGGATCCTATTTCGTATCGTTCCGGTCCTTTGATATGTGACGAGCCTTGAGTGGTGACCTGGGATGTGGTCGTTTTTGGGAAACTGGTCCCCTTGCAACATGAAACAATGTGTCTGCTGTACCAGACGGAGGAAGAATTCCGCCATAATCTTTAGGGCAACTTTGTTCAAACCTGTACATCCGCGCTGAACTGGCTAGCCCTTTCCTCCCCGCCCGCCAGCGTGTGGCGTGAAAACCTCCCGTAACGATTACGGACTTGGTGTTTCTCCTTTTCTGTCTGCCAGGTTTGCTGTACGTAGTTTGAGGATTTGTCGTCCTGAGCACAGATTTTTGCCCTGTTGGGTTTTCCTGGCGGCTCGAGGTCTGTGTCGCTCGGAAACGTCCTCCTTTATGCGCAGGAATGCCCATTACCTTACCGTGTGTTGCGTCTGACGTGGGTGTAGCCAACCCGCTATCTTTCCAGTTGGCGTGTGCGTGAAATAGGCATCGTTTCTCTTCTTTGAACTGCGAGTCTGTGTCCTATTCTTAAGGTCTGTCTCTTGTTAGCAAGTGTGTATTTTGCAAATCTGGTCCGACGCTGTCTGTATTCGAACAACTTAGCCCTGATCCATCCCATGGATCCATTATTACGGATTATTGGTCCATTTGCCTTGAACTCTGTGTTCTCACTCTTTGTTTTCTCTCTGCCCACTGTTGTCATTCCCCCCCCCTCTCCTGGTCTCCATCTTTGCCTTGGTTTTCTCTTGTTATTTGACCGTATCCCACATCTATTGACTTGCTAACTCACCACTCTTTTTCGGTTCTCATTTGTGATGTATTTTGTTTTTACCTAAATTTGCTGTCTACCGTCTGCGTTTCTCATGTGGAGCCCTGGGTTTTTGGTTAAGGTCATGCAAATGGTTGGTGAGATTCAGTTCCCTTGTGGTTTTAGGGCCAAGGTCCCTTTTGCACCCTGGCTGTTGGCTCTTAGGGGATGTCCCCACAGTCCTGCCACGAGGACCTCTCACCACGTGGTGGCTTCCTTCCTGAGCCTGGAGGAGAGTCTCTCTCTGACCTAGCAAGGTGGGGTCTGATGTATTATAAGGTGGCTCACTCATTTAACCACCCGAGTCTTGATTCTGGCTCAGGTCATGATCTCAGGGTCGTGAGATCGAGCCCCATATCAGGCTCTGTGCTGAGCATGGAGCCTGCTTGAGATTCTCTCTCTTCCTCTCCCTCTCCCTTTGCCCCCGCCCTGCTCTCTCTCTAAAAAAAAGTAGCCTATCAAGAGAATGACATCCGACACGGCCACCAGTTGTACCCCCATGCTCGGAGAAGAGGGGGATCAGAGAGCACCAGGCAGGGGGAGTCTCAGGCCCATTTCAGACTTGGACCCACAGCAGGTGCCCACTGTGTGGTCCAGGCAGGCCTAGAGCTGAGGATGCCTCTGTGATCCAACGCCAGCAAACCCCTTTAGACGTGGTTCACTTTGCTTTGTATACGACTCCTCATATGTCCATGTGGTGAACTCCTATGCATCCCTCAAGACCCATTTCTGAAGCCCACTCCAGCATGAGGCTTTGCTCACTCTCCAAGCACAGTACTTCCTGTTAGCATGTCACCTGGCCATCCCCTCCACGCCGGCCGGGGCCCTGACCTCAGGCACCTTCCGTGTGGACCCTTCCAGCCTCTAAGACCTCCAGAGGGCACCCGGTACTGCTCAGAATATGTTTACCCAATCAGTGAACATCCGACTGGCAAAAAACCGAGCTGGGTGTTTACATACATCCTGGTAGCTCTATCACATGTATGTCAGGTAAGTAAAAAAAAAAATTATTAAAATATTAAACTGGTTTTAGACATAGTGTTAAGTATTTTATGTTTTTAAATTAATTTTATTTTTTTTTTTAAGATTTTATTTATTTAACAGAGATAGACAGCCAGCGAGAGAGGGAACACAAGCAGGGGGAGTGGGAGAGGAAGAAGCAGGCTCATAGCGGACGAGCCTGATGTGGGGCTCGATCCCATAACGCCGGGATCACGCCCTGAGCCGAAGGCAGACGCCTAACCGCTGTGCCACCCAGGCGCCCCTAAATTAATTTTAAAATACTTAGTTTGGATTTAGTTGTAACTAAAAGAGTTAAAAGAGTTAAAAGACTAGAAACCCGTAACAAAAAGTTTCCTCCCCAGGCCCCCCCCCCCCCCCGCATTCTCCCCATGTCGGCGAACATCGTCCCGGAGGCCGCGTGAACCACTCTCCAGGTGGGGCTCCGGCTCCTGGCCTCCATGTTGGTGCGGTTTCTGCCAGCAGGAGCCTCCCCGACTGTGGCTGCTGGCTTCCTCTCTCAGCACAGGCTGCTCCAGCCTGCTGTCTGTCCTGGGCACGGATGCAATGCACACACACACGTGTGCACACACACCACACACATACACAAATGCACACACACGTGTGCACACAGATACACACCACTCCACACGCAGCATGCCCTCACATACATGCGCATGCCCTCACCCCACACACAGAGCAATGTATGCACACACGTGTGCGTGCACGCACCATGTGACTGGGCGTCCGCACACCCGTCCCTGCAGACAGGCCCACTGAGGTGCTGGGTCACATGCACATTTTAGCATTTCTTCTGGAGCGTGTCCTGCCCTTGCTGCGTTGCAGAGCCCTGGGGAAACACCGTCCACTGGGGGTATCCGGCCGTGGGGACGGGTCAGGAGGAAACCAGCCCTGGCCCTAAAACCATGCACGTGGAAGACTGTAACTCTTGATGGAGAACACGGCCAGGGACACACACAGGTCCCCGTCTTCCCGTGCCTGAGCCTCGCCCGCCCCTTCTTCCCTGGGGCTTCCCGACTTCCGAGAGGGTAGCCTCGTCAGGTGAGAAACCACCCATGGATGCTTCCTCCGTGTCCTTGTTTCCGCCCCGCTCCCCTGTGGCAGGACATTGTGCGTTCTGGCCACAGTGTACCTCGTGCTGCTTGCGGCCCCCGCCCGAGGGTCTTGCATACCCCGCCTTTCATGGACTCGTGTGTCTGATTTTTGTATCTGTTCTGCGAGAGGAACAGACACCGGCCGCTCCTGTCCCCGGGATGATTGCTCAGAAGCACGACGCCAGCACTGGGTGCGAGACGCGTTTCTATTCTATCGCCCGGGGCTATGCCCAGCGCTCACTGGTGAGCGAGTGGAAAGTATCTCAGATGCGATACAAAGTTTAGCGACTGTGACTGCAGCTGGATACAGGTGGGTGTCCTCCCGGAGCACGGGTCTGAGAGGCCGGGGGGTGTGCTCCTGTGTGTCTGAGTGTACCTGTGTGTGAGGCTGCAGGTGGGTGTGGGCAGGTGTGTGGCTGGTGCATGCGTGACTGCGTACACACGAGGGCATGACTATGTGCATACGTGTTTGTGCATGTGTGTGAACACACGTACGCGTGTGTGCGTCTGTGAGTGTGCACATGTGTGTTGTGTGTGCACGCATGTGCATGGACGCACTTTAATGTGCGCATGCCTGACTGCATGTGCATGTGATTGGGTGTTGTGTCCACACGTGTGTACATGTGTGTGCACGAGTGTGCTGTGTGCACAGATATGCGTGCACACGTGTTTCTGTTAGTGGGTTGTGTGTACGAGTGGGTGACATGCATGTCTCTGTCCGTGTGTTGTGTAGGTGGGTCTGTGTGCATGCAACTGTGTGTCCTTGCGCTTTCCCTTGGGACGGAGCAGGTGATGGGGTCCTCGCTCCCCGGCTGGCGACAGTGCTCGGTCTCGCTGTCTCAGCCCTCGTCCCACAAGGAACCCGTGAGGACGTGCTCTCCAGATCCGCGCTCCCGCCCAGAAGCAGCGTCTCCTTTCCATTCCGTTCTCTAGGGCTTGCCCGTGCCGCGTGCCGCGTGCAGCGAGCACAGAGCCAGGCTCCTGTGGTTTTGCAGGACTCCTGACACAGCCCCGTTTGAACTCACGTCTATCTTTATGATGAATTGCGTCTTCCTTTTACCTGGCTTCCCCTCTCTGCCTGCAGAGATGCCGTCCCCGGGGGCGCTGGGGCTCCCCGCCACACAAGCCTCCCTGTGTGTGGAGCTGAGGCAGACCGGTGAATCCAGGAGGGCACGGTTTACACTGCAAATAACTCCAGGAACACCGGATATGCCCACTGCAGCCGTAGCATTCACAGGGCTCGAACCATAAAATGTGCAATTTGAAGATGGTTGCGGGAAACGTCCCGTGGCTGAAAGTCATGCGTGCAGACGACACACAGTGCTATGGGCAAGCCCGGTCCCAGAGCCGTGGCATTGGCCTCCCCTCCAGGTCTACCTGCTCCCATCGGCATCCTGCAGCTGCTCTCATGGAATCTGCCCAACCACGGGGTTGTGCTGTCCACAGGCGAAGCTCAGTCTGGTGACCCCCCTGGGTCATCTTGACAACCTACGTCATCCTGTGGGATCTGCCATCCAGCCACCTCTTGGAGCCTCGTGTGCTGCCCCTTGACTGCTCCCAGCTCTCCATGTTCCAGCCACTTGTTTCCTACCCCAGGACCTTTGCACTGACCATTCCTGTCACTTTGAGCATGCTTCCCACGTGCACTGAGGTGGCTCACCCCCTTGCTTCCTTTAGGTCTCTGTTCCAAAGCCACCCCATCAGAAACGCCTCCTTTTTTTTTTTTTTAAGATTTTATTTATTTGACAGAGACAGCCAGCGAGAAAGGGAACACAAGCAGGGGGAGTGGGAGAGGAAGAAGCAGGCTCCTAGCGGAGGAGCCTGACGTGGGGCTCAATCCCAGGACCCTGGGATCACGCCCTGAGCTGAAGGCAGACGCTTAACGACTGCGCCACCCAGGTGCCCCTAGAAACACCTCCTGATACCCCCTTTAGAACAAGACTGCCCACCCCTGCCGCCTCTCCCTCCTGTTTCAGCAAGCTGTCTTTCTCCTTTTAACACCGTGATTGCATTACTCCCACATCTTGGATTTGCTTTGTGTGTGGAGGAATCGTAGTTTGCAGCCGATGGACATTTGCTGAGTAAATGAATGAAGGAATCTCTCGACCTTCCTCCTCGCAGACGGGCATCCTCCCGCCTTGCACGTTATAGAACTCTGGTCGTGAGTCACCTGTTCAAGAAGCTGCAGTGGGTCCCTATGACCCCAGCATGAAGCCCAGCTGCGTTTGAGGCCCCAGGGCAGGCTCTACACCCTTCCCAAAGTCTTGCCCTCAGCGGGCATGTGCTGGACCCTGGGCATCCCCACATGTGGCCCCCAGGATCCCTTTATGTGGACCACCCCCTGCCTGCCTGGTTGGAACCCTCGGGTTTTTGCTTGCTGGGTCCACTATGGAAGGAGCCGGAATCCTGTTCAGTTTAGTGATGTCGATTTTATCCCCGGAGGAGGTGGGCACCCACACGCACGGTTGCTTTGAACACTTCTCGCTACCTGCTAGGCATCTCGTCAGGGTGAAGGTGGAGAGTGTCCGGTCCCTGAAACAAGCCGCTGACTCTGGCATGGTGTCCGGTCTTCGCAGGAACCCATATTCCATGGGGTTCCTACTAAATGCAATTAAGGCCATGATGAGAGCTGCATGAACCCACACAATGTCCCCCTTGCCCATCCTCAGGGCAGCACCCCCCCAATACCCCAGTCCCAAAACAGAACAATTCCACCAGCTCCCTGTCCTCCTTCCGATTTTCCTCTCCTATCACCTTGCGCCCTCCATCCAAACTCTGAATCATGGACGTGTCAGCAAGGACGTCAGCACAACGGAGGAATTCAGGAGAGATCGAGGATGCCCATTCTCATGTCAGAAACGTCTGAGTTGCAGAATCAAAGTTGATTTGAAATGTTTACGTATGGGTAGTTCCGATGCAACGGGGCTCTGCTATGTGCTCAGGGCATCTGCAACACAGGGGGTTACAGAGTAGCGTTCGGAACGTGCATCAGCATTTGTAAAGCAGCTGCCTCCTCAAGGCAAGTTACGACACTCAGGGATGTGTATGAGTCAGCTGGGGCAGCTGTAACAAGCATCACAGACCTGTTGGCTTAAAAAACACATATTCATTCTTCCCAGACCTGGAGGCTGGGAGTCTGAGATCCAGGTGGGGCTGAGGCTGGGAGACTGAGATCCAGGCGGGGCCGAGACTGGTTGCTCCTGAGGCCCCTCTCCTTGGTGTGTAGACCCTGTGTTCTCCCCGTGTCCTCATGTGGTCGTCCCTCTGTGCATGTCTGTGTTCTCATCCCATCTTATTAGAAGGACTCTTGTCTTATAGGATCAGGGTCCTCCCTACCGACATCCTTTTACCCCAATCCCGAGTCCAAAGACCCCGGCTCCAAATACAGTCCATTTCTGAGATCCTGGGACTGAGGGTTCCAACATGTGAATTTGGGGGGACACGGTTCAGCCCACTAGGGTACGCAGATCTTTCCACTTGTACTCTAGAGGGGCAATGTGCGTGGTGCTAGTGAATGCTGCTCACACCCCCGGGCGTTACCTGAGGGAAGGCTGGCGTGTCTCGAACCCACAACGCGATGAGGTTGCACTCTACCCCGTCGGCCCCGGAGGTGGGAGCCACATTTGGGGGCAGGCACGGGGAGCTGGCGCTCAGCTCCCCTCACTCCGCGGGCAGCCGGCCAGGGGGTGGTGTTGCTTCCCGGTGTCCTGTTTTTTGCATCTTGGAAGTCGTAATGAACTTTAATTGCGAGCCCTTTGCATGCTATGGCTCCAATTTAGTCTCCATCAAAATTAGCTAAAATCCACGGGCTTGATTTATTGCATCAGCAACGGTCCCGCTAAAGGGACGTAATTCCTCCTGAAAATGCCACATGCCGGCGGAACAGGAAGCCAATTAGGGGCCCGCGGATGATATATGGGCATTTTAACCAGCAGTTTACTTAATATCCCCATTAAACAAGACTCTTTGCATTAATCATTTCATTCTCCTCCAGTCTATAAGGCCCTTTAATTGCTGCTTAAATGAGCCCTGTGTTTCAGCCCAAATTCAATCTTGGATCGGGAGAGAGAGATCCTTTCCAGGATTCAGCTGCCAAGAACTGTCAGATACGATCACGTAACTGCTCACATTTCTCACGGTCTCATTGGAGCGCCGTGAGATTGACAGAAATACCACAGACGTGTGTGCGGGTGTGTGTGTGTGCGTGTGTGTGAGCGGGGCAGTGACTGGCGTGTGCGTGTGCACGGCGGGGCAGGGAGCAGCCGGGCCGCTCAGCATCCCAGGACCGCCGTCCCTGTACCGCAGCACGTCACTCACTGATGTTACTGTTGCACGAGTACTAATGTGTCTTGGGGAACAGTATCTAGCTGTTCGTTGGGCCCCAGGAGCAAATGTCCACTGGCTGCTGTCCTGTCCAGCTGCACCCGACCGGCTCAGGTCCCTGAGGCAGCTGCCGGGAAAAGAGGGGCAGACGTGTTGCACGAATGACAAAGGGAGCTGGCTTCAGGAGGCTCCCCGGGGCTGGGTGTGGGCTTGCAGTCTCAAGGTGCAGCTGGGTCGGGCCCAATCAGCCCCCCAGCTCCAACTCAGACCCCCTCATCCCGGAAAGCCATGGGGCTGGCTTTGTCCTCCACCTTGGCCGTTGCTGGAGGAAGGTCCTGCGTCCGAGCGCTCCCCCCTCTCTTGGGGGCCTAGGTCTGGGTGAACCTTCGTCGGGACTTGAGAAATGAAACGGGGGGGGGGGGGCAGGAATGTGGTGGCGACCGAGCAAAGCTCGGGACGACTGTCTGAGGGACGACTGTCTGGAGGCCGACGGCCATCTCCGAGGGTGGTCCAGGCCTCTTTCCTTGGCCAGAAATTCAAGACGGGAGATACAGCCCTGGACCTCATATATTTTGCTCTCTGTGAGATTTGGCAGAAAGCAAAGGCCCCCTCCTCCGCCCCAGGCCTTGGGAACGCACCTCCAGCATGAACTTGTTGAAATGCATGCTTGTGTGCTGGGGACGGGGAAGAGCAGTGACCCTTTGCTGTGGGCTTAGGAGCTGGTTAGGAAGCGGGGGCCTTGCTGGCCGCCCCCTCACCCTGCAGGAGATCGGACTCCTGAGACCTGCTTCCCGGTCCTTCTTGGACTGGCTGCGGGCTGACGGGTCACATGGCACCAACCGTGACCCATTCTGGGAGACCCAGAGCCCGGGACTGGCTCCTTGGAGCATGTTGCCCCACTCAGGTGGTGGTGTGGGGTAATTAATAGCTTTAATTTCGGCAGGCGCTTTTGGGGAGATCTCACGCAGACTTTCCAGGGAGCCGGGCCAGGAGAGTGCAGACAAGTTCACCTGGGAGACAGGGTTGAGCGCCCAGCCTTGTGCCATGGTACCGACTTCTTAGCGCCTCTGGCCCTGTCCCCGACACCAGCCTCCTCGGACGGGGGACACTGGCCCTCGTACATGCTCCCAGCCCCTGAGGCCCCGAGGACACCCCACAAACACGTCACACGGGCGAGGAAGTCTGCTAAGTTGGCCCCCGCTGTTGCCCGTGCATTCCGTGAACTCTGTGGAAAGAGTACGTTTATTTTAAGACAGAATAAATAATGCCAAAGCATTCTGAGCGTCCGTAGGACTCGAAGGGAAGGGGAGACGGGGGGGGGGGGGGACCGAACGTCAGTGTGAACCACACAGGATCGCTCGCAGAAAGGCTGCGCGGACGGAGGAGTGGGGTCCAGGATGATAAGCACATTGGCGTCTCGACGGCAGCCCTCCATCTCCGCTTCGCTCCTGAGCGCGGCAGAGAATGTCAGAAATTCCTGTCTGTAAAATCGGCCTGACTTTGGGGAATGGTGGTGTCATTAATTGGCAACAGCCCGCACGGGCCCCTCTAAGCGTGGATGTCCCAGGATAACAGCTGCCCAAGAAATATAATGAGGGAGCTATTTCTTGCCCTGATGTCTTGAAACCGGTGCCTGCCATGGAAAGCAGCGGGGCCCCTCCGCTGTGAATGTCTGGTTCGCAGTCACTGTGCGTAGACGGACACTGTTTAAACGGCAGGATGCGTTTTTCCGAGCCGGCCCGCAGACCTCGCAGGTACCTGTTGTGTTTCCGGTTGACGAACGCACGGATCATTGGGTGGCGGGTCTTGCGACTTGGTGAAGCACGATTCAATCGACGGATATCAGGGGCGAATTGGACACAAAACAGAACCAAACCAAACCAAACCCCAAGCAGTTTTGCCGTTAGAAAGCCCGACCCTTCCCTTTATTATTATTATTATTATTATTATTATTATTATTATTATTATTATAAGCAGCTTTGCCGTTAGAAAACCCGACCCTTCTATTTACTATTATTATTACTACTACTATTATTATTAGCAGTTTTGCCATTAGAAAGCGTGACGTTTCTATTTATTATTATTATTACTATTACTATTATTATTATTTTGCTTTGCAGAACATAGAGAATCGAGGTGAGTCTTTCTGGGCTTCAAGCCATGTGCCGCGTTGGCTGCCTCTATTCTGTGACTCTGACTTGTGTCCTGAGAATGAGACATGCCGGCCAGCTGTCCACGGGCTCTCCACGTGCCCCGGCGCTCACCAGGCACCCATCCTGGGGTCCCGCCAGCCATACTTCTAGATGTGTAAGTGGGGGGAATGTCGGGAGATCCCATGGTGACCCTGCACACCCTGGGACTCCAGTTGTATGGGCAGGAACGCTGGGATGTTGGTGGTGATCAGAGGGTGTGGTTTTCCCAAACCCAGGATTTACTTGGAGGGAACGTGGCCCCTGGCTGGGCTTTGGCTACTAGCAAGCCCCCTTCTCCTCATGCAAATGCCCTGGGGTCCTGCCGGAAAGGGGGGCCAGGGCTCCTTGGTGGTGACGGAGGGAGCTCTGCAGTTTCTCTCTCTCTCTCTCTCTCTCTCTCAAAGAAGCTCTTCCAAACGATGCAGATACCCCATCTACAGACAGATGCGTAATCACAAACGTGGTCCATGCACACACGCAGGGAGCTATTACTTGGCCGGTCGGACACCCGCTACCCCGGTGGATGGACCTCGAACCCACCATGCTCCGTGACAGAAGCCAGAGAGTAAGACCACACCACGCGGGACTCCATTTATAGAAGTCGTGCAGGGCAGGTCGGTCTGTAGAGACAGGAAGCGGATTCGTGGTCACCAGGAGCTGGGCAAGGGCATGGGGACGGGCTCTCCTTCCGTGGGATGAGGGTGTTCTGGAACCAGACATTGGTGTTGGCCCCGCTGTGCGTGCCGAGGACCCCGGATGGACAGGAGTCAGCACACTCTCGACGGCCAGTGCATACGCAATCTCCACTGTCCCCCCCTTGGCCCCACCGCAGATCACTCAACAAATTTCCCTGAAACTGCTTTATGTAAGTTGTGAGAACGGAGGGGAAAGGGGGTATTACCACCGCAAGCTGAACAAGCCACGGTTAACCAGTTCGGTGAAAGGTTCACACCCCTGCAGTGGTGGAATGTTCTGGAAGCAGGGTAGCAGGGCAGGTGCTCAGTTTGGGACAACGTCCGTGCCACGAAGCAGCCGCTTGAGCTGGTGAGCGGTGCGATTTGCCGCAGCGCGGGGAACTGGGACGGGTCTTGGTGCGCACGCGCACCGCATGGTGGAGGGGACTTTTCCTCCTGGGGCGCAGGGCGCACATCCTGGGTGTCTGGACATGCTGAGGAATGCAGGAGTCCGCAGGCCCCGTGGGAGCCCCGAGGGGGTGCAGGTGACAACGTGCGGGTGGGCTCCGTCTACAGCTGGCCTTGGGTACTCGTGATTCGGGAGTGCGCCTTGGTCAGGGCTGGACGCATGGCCTTCGTGGAGAGGCGGCTTCATCCGAACGCGCGTATTCGGGAAGGAAAGAGGAGATTGTTTCTCCGCAGAGCACACCCCGGTGGCGGCACTCAGACTACTTGAGTCGGACCCTGGCACTGAGCACCGGGGAACAGAAGGTCGCCCTTTAGTGACATCCACCAAGTCCCTCTCGCCGTGTAGGGTCACAGAGGCTCGGGTTTGGGGAACTAGCCCGTGAGCATCGTTCCTAAACCCCGGCTGGGCCTCGCTCCGACTGGGCAGCATGGACGCCTCACAGAAGGCAATAGAGAAGGGGAACGGATTGTCTGTTCTCCGCGAACAAATGCTGTTCCACACACGCTGCGTTTGGAAACTTTCCGTCCAGTGAACCGGGTGAACGGTGTAGTGGGCACCCGAAAGGGCGCCTTTGTGGCCCATGTGAGTGAATGCCCCTGAACTGTGCAGTGGGCAACCTGAGCAACTGTTCATGGCGGCCTTTTCCAGCCTTCCTTTGCTGCCGTCTTGGGACAGATGCACCACTTGGAATGCACGTTGGACATGCAGAGCCTTACCTTCTAGCCTGAGTTTAAAACCGTGCAAACCTCCAGTTTTCCTAATCAGTGTTTTTGGGACACTGACGGCCACCGTGAACACTCCCAAAGCCTTTCCTTTCGTTTATGGTACATCGACACGCACACTTTTATCACACGTTGGATTAAGACAGGGGCCAAAGTTTTGGGCAATTGGCCACGTATATTAACTGTTCACGGTCCCCCAGCCTCCCCCGATTCCTGCACAGGGTTGGATGGAATGTGAGAAGAGCATTTGGTTTCTTTCGATGTCTGAACTGCGGGGATCCTGGAAGTGTGGGTTTCCCCAGCTTGGAGGCATCGGTCCGCGGGGCTGACAAACCCTCTGTTTCCCCAGCGGTTGCCGGTCAGGTATTGCGTGCGTGCTCTGTGGCGAGTGCGCCCTTACCGCCGGCCCTGGATCCGAGGCGCGCGCGCACCCTTCCCCAGCTGGACGTGGACCCTCCCACCTGCCCAGTACACACCGCACATCGGACAGAAGCGCGGGAGGCGTATTTCCACTAAGTGACGCCAAAAGGAAAAGCATCCCGGGGAACGCACCGCCTAAAAATTCATCCCTTCCCTGAGTGGCGTGGAGCTCCTTGGAGCTGAGTCTCTCTGTGCTGCAAACGAGACGGAGCGAGGGCGTGCACTGAGCGCGAGGTGTGGCCCCTGAGGCCACGGGGAGCTCTGAGCCCCCCAAAGCGGCGTCACCCCCACCCCTGGCCTCGGCTGCCGTGTGCGAGGGTCCCCCCAAATCCCCCGCGTAATGCACCCCCTGGCGCACAATACCGCGCGTCCGTTTCAGAACTGACTCCTCCAACACGCGAGTCATTTTGTCCGAAAAAATAAATAAGTAAAATAAAAGAACTTAAAAATATATTCAATTACCGTTTTTTAAAATGAAGCCACGCCAGGCCCTTGACAGCTAAATAAATGGATTTTATTAAGCCGGTGATTACAGGCCGTGATTATTTAGTATTCCTGTTTTATTATGTCGTCGGGGTCTGCGGGGAGTTGGGAGTCTCTGTTCTTCATTTCCAACATTGATTCCTGCATTACACGGCTACATTGAATAATTAATATAGTTCCTATGATGGATGGCTCGCACGGCCCGGATATTAGGTTATCAATCACGACCCACTTGTTGTAATGTAATCATATTGAAAACGTGTCAGAAGCTGTTTATCCCGGGATGACGAGGTGCGCACGGCCCTCTGGCAGGTGCGTGCGCTCCGGCCGCCGCGGGAGAGCCGGGAGAGACGCGCGCTCTTGCAGCCGCAGCGCCGTCCGGACGCCTGCGTGCGCCTGGGCGCGGCCGCTCCGGAGACTTGCAGGCCTCCCGCGAAATGCAATTATCTTCCGCAAAGCGCTCGGAAAAGGGGCTTTTTCTTCTCTGCTGAAGCTGACGCAGGCGTTCGGAGGTGGGAAGGCTCTGCTGCCCGCCCCCCCCCCCCGGGGACAGCCGGTCCTTGGAAGCTGGGAACGCCTGTTTGGAGCGTGTGCGGGCGCCCAGCCCCAGGTTGGTTTTCCCGAAGAGCTCGCTGTGGTGTCAGCGCTGATTCGGTCACCAACCGGAAAGTGTGCGACGCAATCTTCTTGGGGCTCTGGTGGCGATTTCTTTTTTTTTCCATAAATACGGGACAGTTTTGTAAATGTGCTTTCTCTCCCTTTTGATTTTCTTAATCACATTTTCTTGTCTCCTGCGTACTTTGTTGTAAGGACCCAGCACGTAATACGCAGAACACACAAAATGTGTGTGCGTCCGCTGTTCATGGCACGGCTAAGGCTTTCCGCCAACACTGGGCTGTTGGTTTTTCACCTTTGGGGGAGTCAAAAGCTATATGTGGGTTTTGGACTTTGGGGGGGGGTCAGCACTCCAATGATCCGTACTTCAAGGGGCAACTGTACGTCCCCAAGGCCCCACCTGCAAATGCCACCTGTCAGGGCCAGAGTGTCCACACACCCTCGTGGGAGGCACACGCGCTTTCAGCCCATAGCGGGATGTTGGGATTCCACGCAGTGTAGGAATGCACAAGGCTGGCAGGTGGGGAGGGGGCGTGGCGTGCAGGTGGGGGTGTGCTGGGAGGCACATGCATGTAGCAGGGGTCGCAAAGAAGGTCGTGGTGGGTTCTGGGGCAGCTTCCCCGGGGGGGGGGGGGGTGCTGTAGCAGATGAGTCCCGGTGAGGGATTTAAGACCCTAAAGACCACGGGAATTCACCGGGTCCCAGTTCTGGAGGCTGGGAGTCTGTGATCCAGGCGGGGCAGGATGGTCCGCACCGAGGCTGCGGGGCGGGGGGTGGAGGGAGCCCGTTCCAGGCCCTGCTGGCTGCTGCAATCCTTGGGGTCCCTCGGCTTGTGGCCACATCACTCCAGCCTCTGCCCGAATCTTCATGTGGCTTGTCCTCTGGGCGTCCAAATTTCTCTTTCCTTATAGGAACACCTGTTCATTGGATGGGGGATCTCCTCTGCCCCACGACGACCTCACGTCAGAGCCTAGTTCCGTCTGCAAAGCCCCCGGTTTCCACAGAAGGTCACATTCTCCAGTTCCATCTGTGTATGTCTATCTCTGCGGTCCCCTTGATGGGAGGTCCCCATGCACCCCACAGAGCGTGCCAAGTCTTTCTGGGGGCAATGTCTGAAGTGAGGGTTTTCGGCAAGAAACGGCTGTGAGCTTCGCACTGCCCTGTTCACTCGTTTCTCCTGACCCAGCAAGGCTGAGCTTCGAGGAGGCCCGGGGGACACTCAGCAGCCCCACGGCCTCACTCCCATTCTGGCCTGACCCCCAACCAGACCCCATGTCCCCCGTGGCCCCTGGCACCAAACTCACTGGACGTTTCTTCTTTGCTTCCCTCCTGTAGGTCTTAGTGGTCCTGGACTCTGTGGACCCTCAGTTCACGTTGCCCTTCTGCATCTCTTGGGTAAGACTCTCCATCCCCTCCTCCCCTTACCAGGGGTCTCCATGGCCCACAGAGGCTCCCGTCACCTCCACCTGCCAGGGGGGGTCTTGGAGCCTGGACACGGGGAGGAGGCAGATGTGGGTGCAAGACGGTGCGGCCAACTGGCTTCTCCTGCATGGGTCAGCGTCGCCATCAACTGGGGTGTGCCATCAGCCCTCTGTACAGGGAGCTCCATGCTTCCTGCCCTCTGGTGCCTCCTGTAGTCCTCTCTGGTTGGTGCAGAGTGCATGCACGGGCAGTGCGGACCCAGAGACCACGAGGGCTCCGCCAGGGCCACCTTAGCTCCAGACCGAACTGCCCTGCAGCTGACCTGCAGGTCCTTGGGGTCCTGGGCACATTATACAGGCTCCCACCCTCTGCGACCTGCGTGGAAGCCCTGTGGGGACCAGTCCCCTCTCCGCAAGTGCACGGGCTTCCGTCCGCTGGACCCGCCTCCCTCTGCTCCTCTTGCTCCTGCTGGGCTGCCCTGACCCCCCACACATCCCAGCTTCCACGCACGTGGGCCGTTCCAGGTGAGGTGAGGTTCCAAATTCTTTTCAGGGCTTTGCCGTGAGCTGGCATCTGTGGAAATCCGTCCTCCCCCTGCAGGGCGTGCAGGAGGCCCCCTGGACAGACCCATACCTTCCCAGGCCCGCTGTCCTACTCTGCCGTGGAGGGTGAGGACACACGTGGGCTCCCAGCTCATTCTGGGCATATGTTACTTTGAATTTCGTGTATATTAAAACATCCTAATCAGGGTACCCCTCGGATGGCCCAGTGAGCCATACAGAACAGGTTTGAGGTAAAAAGAGCACACGTGTGCACACAGGCACATGTGCACATGTGTATGCACGCACATGCACCAACAGATGCACACACATGTACACATGAAGACACGTGTGTACACGTGCGTGCACACATGTGCACGCGCCCACAATCGCACACATGTGCACATGCAAGCACACAGGCACACGCAAGCACACAGGCACACGTGCACACATGTATGCACGCACATGCACCAACAGATGCACACACATGTACACATGCAGACACGTGTGTACACGTGCGTGCACACATGTGCACGCGCCCACAATCACACGCATGTGCACATGCAAGCACACAGGCACACGTGCACACGCAAGCACACAGGCACACGTGCACACATGTATGCATGCAGTGCACCAACAGCTGCACACAGGTGCATTGCAAACACAGATGCACACCCGTATGCACACACGAGCACCAATACGTATGCACGTCCATGCTCAGCGCACCAAGAGTTGCACACACGTGTGCACACACACGCGCGTGTATGAACGCACACACATTTGCACACAGTGACACATGCAAGCACACGGGCAGGCACCCGTGCACACATGTATGCGTGCACACACACCAACAGTACACACAGGGACACGCACGAGCACACGGGCAGGCACCCGTGCACACACGCGTGAGCGTGTAGGCGCCGTGGGGGCGCGGCGCGCATGAGAGGCGCTGGTTGCAGGGAAGCACTGGGAGCCCGCGAGGTCACTTGTGGCAATCATCTGCTCATTAGACGTGTAATCCATCACTCAAGTAATGGCAATTTAGGGCCGGAGTTTAATGCAGGTTGGTTTAATCCTGAGCAGCTTGTCAACTGCATAATTCACAAGGGATTGTGGGTATGCATGATTTAGCAGGCGACCCCTGACCTCCGCGAGTAAGGAGCCTGCCTTCCAGGCAAAATTAAGAGGGACAATAAGGGAGACCCACTCACGCACAATTATTATGCTTAACAGCCCCACTGTCATTTTAGGACGGAAAGGCGGCAGAAAGGGGGAAAACAGAAAAAAAAGAGAGAGACGGAAAGGAGCATCGTGAATAATGAAGGATTAGCATTCGTGCAGATCCGGCTTTGGGAAGAACGCAGTAAATCACAGCCCGGTCCCTGTAGGGCCGCCCAGCACCAAAGTGTTTGTGTTTACTTCGCGGACTCCCGGCTTTCCTGGTAATTTCCGGGCGGGAACAAAGGAGGAGGCCTCTGGCAGCCAGGGTGCCTGGAGTCTGGCGGGAGCCCCCCCCCCCCGCCCCCTCCTGCAGGAGCCGCCCCCGCCCGCTCGCCCTGCAGGCCCGCGAGCCGGGCAGTGACCCGCGATTGTCACAGGTGAGCGGAATCAGGTAGGAAAGTCAGCAATAGTGTCAGGCAGGTAGATTTCCCCCGAGGCACTAATTCTTCTGGAAGCAAGAGCAGAACGCCCGGGACCGGGTTGCCTGGCCCACCCCAGACGCGCTGGGACTTCCACACGGGGTTTCGTTTGCCCATCACTCTAAATGTAGGTCGGTACCCTATTGTATTTCCACCTGCCGGGACGCTCCTAGCGGGCGCCCCCTCTCCGGAGGTGCTGGAGCTCCGGAGGGGGGACCCCTGTGCTTCGGGGGGTAAAACTCCAAAACTCCCCTCCGGCTTGTTATGCTTTAAAATTAACCTTGACTCTGAAGAAGACACGAGTCTGGTGGGGAATCCGCAAGCTGGGCTGAAGGCTCGAGGGGCTGTGCAGAGGGTGGGGGTGGACTTCCCCGGGTGACAAGGGTCGGGGCTGAGCGGCTGGTCCCGCAAGGCTTGCTGGGTGTGTCCAGCCCTCTCTGAGGCCGCTTGGACCCGGGGTCGGGGGTCTGGGGCTGTAGGGAGAAGCATCCAGCCGTGTCCCTCCAGCCTCTGGGGTCTCTACCACGGCCCCCCGTGGGGTGAGCCCATCCCAAGTGGGGGCTCTGTGCTGTTTGATGTGGGGTTCGACTTCAGGGAGCAAACTGGGGGGTTCACCCGACAGTGGGTCTCAAGGGCTGCGTCCCCACCAAACCCATGGGCTCTGTCTTCCTGGCGGAGCTGTGGGAGGTGACTCCTGTGTCACCCCATGCCACCAAGAGTGGGCAGCATTCTGCTTATGTCCCTGCTTGGTGTGGGGAAGAAAAACAGGGCACCACTGCCCTGCAAGGTCCCATGCACATGTGCACCCCTTCCCACTGTGCAGCCACAGGGACCTCACGGGTGACGTTGCTATTTGCCTGGAGCCAGAGCGCACAGGGTGAGCAGGGGACCAGAGGCACCTTGGCTAGGGGAGCTCACGTCTGCACAGGTGAGGCTTCTGAATCTGGGCGGGGTCCACAGGGAGGAGGAGGTGGGGACACACAGGGAGGAGGAGGCGGGGGTCCGTGGGGAGCAGGAGGTGGGGACCCGAGGACTCTGAGTTTGAATCCCCGCCCTGCTGCTTATGGGGGACGTGTGACCTAACATACCTGCCTGTTTCCCCAGCTGTATCTTCCTCCCAGTGGTGCAGGAAAATGGGACAGGTTAACGATGGGCCAGGTTAGTGATGCACTATGTTAAACATGGGTTGGGTTAGTAGTGGAGTAGGTTAGTGCTGAACTAGGTTAATGATGGGTTGGGTTACTGATGGGCTAGGTTAGTGATAAGCTAGGTTAAATGTGGGTTGGGTTAACGATGGCTAGGTTACTAATGAGCTAGGTTAATAATGGGTCGGGTTGACAATGAACTTGGTAACGGCAGACAAGTTTACCAAGGTTAACATCCGGGTGCTGGGCCGTTGAGCGTTCAGTGGAGGCAGGGAGTCCTGAGCTGTGTGGGGCCCTTCGTGCTGATGGGGACAAGGGGACTGTCCTGCCTCGGGCTCCGGGCTGCAGAGGGCAGCTGGTCTGCAGGGACGTGACCAGTTCCCAGTCACCACGTGCTCACCATTACCGGTGTCCCAAGCACTGAGGACCGAGGCCGCTCCGGCTTCCCTCTATCCCTCGTGGGCGGCGACCCCACCCCAGCGACTGGGCTCTGATGACTCATTTGGAAGCCACAGATAAGGCAAGGTCAGATTATTCTCTCCGAGGCCAGATCGCTTTACGACGGGAAAATCCTCACCCTCTCCCTGCGGTGCGTTTTGGCCGCTATCTCAGAGATGTTCAAATAAAACTGTGTGAGGAAAAGAAAGACCTCGGTCCTCACGGCACGTTCCAGATCTGCTCCATGGCACAGAGACAAGTTCTCCTGGGTTTCGGGGCTCCGCCCTGATGTTCAGCCCAAACTGCGTGTGTTGGACTCAGCACGCGTGTGATGTGAACATAGGGTTAGCTGTTAGTTTTGCCTGGAAATGCCGAGGACGGCCGCGGCCATGGTGTCGAGGGTGACACGTGATGCGTGGGTAACTATTTCCTGGTGGTTGACGGCGGCCTCAGGATGACTCCCCGTTTGCTCGCGGCTGCTCCCTGTGGACCCTGATAGGTGTTCCCATACCTGAGTCCAAAACGATGGCCTTCCCAGGGTCGCGTAATGCCCGTGAGCACCCAGCTCTCGTCCTTTGAGATGGCTGGTGTTCATCCTTCGGGTCTGGGGCTCTCTGTCCCCATCAGGGGAGCCCACGATGTGGGTGACCCCACACTGGGGTATGAAACGCACCAGCAGCAAAACTGACGGCCGTCCCAGCAGCAGAGCCCCTTCACCAGTGATTTTTGTGAACTCCTGAGAACATTAAACCAAGGAACGTGTAGGAATGTCCTGGGGCGACGGTAACAAGGGTCCCATGCTGGACGGCTTCCAACAACGGGAACTCCTCTTCCTCCAGCTCTGGAGACCAGAGTCTGAGATCCAGGAGGGGCAGGACCCCTGAGATCGACACGGGGCAGGGTGGTCCTCCCTCTTGAAGCTCCAGGGAAGGGTCCTTCCTGCCTCTTCCAGCTTCTGGGCTCCAGGCATCCCTGGGCTGGTGGCCACGTCCCTCCCGTCTCTGTCTCTGTCCTCACGTGGCTTCTCCTCTGTGTCTGTGTCTCCTCTTCTGTCTCTTATAAGGACACCTGTCATTGCATTTAGGGCCACCCCGATCCAGGATGAGCTCATCTCAGATCCCTCCCTTACATCTGCAAAGACCCTATTTCCAAATAAGGTCCCATTCACATGTTTGAGATAGACATTAACTTTTAGGGACAGCACTTATCCCACTGAGGTTTTCTCAGCAGACTGTCATTTGTGCCTCCATTTCCCCGAAAGCCCCAAGGCAAATAAGAGCTCCCATCCTTACCTGCGCCCACTGGGACCTGGGGTCCTCATGATCCGGGATGGGGGCCGTGGCTCGGAGCCTTTCCTGCCCTCTTCCCACAGTGACCCCTCACCATGTTTATGGTCCCCCTTTTCCCTTCTGTGGACGCCCCCACAGGGGCCACAGCTGCCCAGGCCTCCTCCCCGCCCCTCCCTGCAGACGACTCAGAATGACCAGTCCCAAGGGGAGCCCACAGGAGCCTCCTCTGGGCTCCTGACCAAGAGCTGATGCTTCTTCCTCTTCTTTTCATTTTTTTCAAATTGCTTTGTTTCCTTTTATTGCAATCACAACACTTAACGTGGAAGGTACCGTGTGAACCGCTGTCGAGTTGGCCGGGACAGAGTTGGTATCTGCACGTAGCCCGGTGCACGGCACGTCTCCAGGCACATGCGTGTGGCCTAAGCCATGCTTTCTTCCCCCAGAACATCCCCCGGCACAGCCCGTGCTGAGCCCCAGCCTCTTCTGTGTCTGCAGGGATTAGGGGGCTCTGGGGTCTTCTGCCCGAGCAATGACACGGCATTTGTCCTTCTGCCTTCCCATCCTACCCCGAGCACAAGCTCCTCGAGGCTCCTCCACGACCTTGCAGGATCCCCGTCCCGTGTAAGGTAGAGTAACGTTTCATTCCAGGTGCGTGTGGACCGCACGCCTTGACCCACTCACCTGTCAGGTGCATGGAAGTCCCTCCTTCGCCACGACCTCGCCACGCACCCTCTACCCTTTCTCCTCACTTTGCAAAACTCAACCTACGTTAAAATCAAAGAGCACCCCCTCCCTGGCAGGTGTGTTCAAGCTTTTAAAGAACCAGGTGTGGTGGGCGTCCCGGCTGACGTCCCCTGGGTCCCCTGCTAGAGCCTTTCCCGAGGGGGGTCTGTTCTGCCTCTGGATTTCCCCGCCGGCCCCTCTCGCCATACGTTTTGACTTTAAGGGATGTTTGAGTGTCTGATTTGCGGCCAACCCTCCGTGCTTGATGCTGTTTCTAATTATTTTCCTGCTGATTTTTCACCGCGACGTGGGCCTGTCTTTGCTGAAATTTCATCCCTGCCCCAAATGGGAGTCGCCGTGGGGCGGAATGCACCTTCCCTTGCCGGCCTCCCCCGGAGGAAGAAAGGGCACCTGGGACGGTCTCCCCAGACTCATTTTTCAGCGGCATGAAATCACGGTGCGTTCTCTGATTACAGGAGCGCCGTAATGCCCGCTAATAATCCATTAATTATGACGGATGGCCCGTTTCCTGGGTATTACTGGTGGGGAACCATCATTCGTTATGATCTCCTGGTCCTCGCTCACCTTCAGCTTCCAGCCCGGGCATTTGCTACGCCGTGGATTCCCGCCGTCTTTGCGAGCGCGATGGCAAACTTGTAACAAAAGGTACGGCGCCCGAACGCCCCGTGTGGACCCAGCCACGTCCCCGTCCCGAGGCCACGGTCACGCAGCGTTGAAGCAGCTTAGATGAGTTTCTGTTACTTGTGGACTTCCTAGGATGGGAACACGCTTTCCTGCCTGGCTTCTTGCTGGGAACTCCGTGTTCTGAGCTTGGCCCGCGCTGTGTGAGGAGGCACACGTGCGTTCCCGAGCCCCGTGGGCTTTCTTTCCGCGTGGGATCGCGGCCTTTACGTTTGGTGTACGAATTGATACATGTATGTATTCCGCGGGGAATATACCCAGGACTGGAATGCGCGCATCTTTGCCTCTTTCTTAAATTGTGGTCAGTTCCACTCGTAACCAACTCACACGTATTTGGCGTTGAGCGCATTTGCAATGTGACGCAAACGTCACCTCCCTTCTGGTTCCGGAACGTTCTTATCCGCGTTCGCAGTCTCTCCCCACCCGCCCCCTCAGCCCGTGGCAACCGCCAATCTGGGGGTAAAGAAAATGGAAACAGTATGTCCGCGTGGCCACGTTCACGGCAGCCGGGACACGGGAGCCACCCGCGTGGCCGTGGACGGGCGGATGGATGAAGACGTTTCCGTGTATCTGCAGCGGTAATACTCTGTTATCAAGTAGCAGGAAATCGTGCCGTTGGGGACGACACTGGACGGAGCCCGAGGCCACGAAGCAAGAGAAGACAGCCGTGCCGTGTTGTCTCACTTACACGTGGAATGGAAGGGAACGGCACGCGGATGGAAGCAGACATCAGATTTGAGGTGAGCGCACACCGCGGGGCGGGTGGGGGCAGGTGGGTGGGGAATGGAAGGAACACGGTGGAAAGGCACGAGCTCCCGGTGATCCGATCAACGGGTCCTGGGGATGAGATGTGCCACGTAAGGACCCCAGTGAACACGTCCTGTATTTGCACGTTGGGGAGACAGTCGGTCCTAAGGGATGTGTTTGCAAAAGAAGAGCATTCCCTCCTCTCTGCGTTTGTGTTTGTACGAGACGATGGTCGGTCCGTGTGCGTAGCGTGGTCCACGTTTCACGGTCCGTGTAAGACATCCTGCTGCGGCTACAGGGACTCGGGGCCGTTCTGTCTCAATAAAACGGGGAAGTGCAATGCCCGGCAGAGGCCTTTGCATAGATATTGGGGCCGAGGTGGCAGGAAGCCCACCTTTCGAGCAGCTACGTGGGGACCCGCGTCCCACCCGTGTTCTCACCCCCGACACGGCTGGTCTGCAAAATCTCCACACTTGGTGGTGGGTTTGCGGGCTGGAGCCCATGGATGTCAGACGCGCTTGTCCTGGGGGACGGGCAGCACCTTTGTGGATGGGGCATTTCAGAGCTGCTCCTGGTTTGGGGAGGGAATGTTCCGGATGGAGGCCCTGGCCGGGAGCACGTGGAGCCATTGGAAGGATTTGCCTGTGTCTGAAAAGCACAGGAGAAGAAATTGTAAACAGGCAGGTGGGGGCGTCTCTTTTCTTGCTCGCAGTGGCGGAGTTCTGCCTCTCGGCTTGGGGGCGTCTGTCCTTGCACGGGTACAGCTGAGCGTGTGGGGCTCTCAGCCTGCGCTCTCTGCTTCCTGTGGTCTGGGCTGCTGCCCGCCCGTTGGGACATTTCGGAAGCTCCCCGGGCAATAGGCGGCCGAGGTCCCCTGGACTCCGGGTATCAGCCTAGTGGGCAGTCAGTGACACAGGTCAGCCTAGCTCTGGTCCTGTCGGCCGAGCTCTAGTCACCATCCCAGGCCACGGCCCGCACGTGGGGGTGCAGGAAAAAATGCCCGGGAGCTGGAAAGCAGGCCCAGGTATTCCTCGGTGACCGTGGAGGAGGGGTCCAGGTCAAGGGTCTGCAGGAATGCTGATGCTCTCAGGAGCCTGTGTGCTGGGGGCTGTTAGCGCAGACCGGCTACTTTGCAGCTCTGCAGGGGTGAGTCTGACCCGCCCTCGGCCCATAGTCATGCAGATGACCCCGGGCATAGAGATGCAGATAACCGTCTCCGCCAGGATCTATATTTTGTAGTCTGGTCCCCCCATTAATGAATGAGGTCCACAAGCCTTGGACATAGGGTTATTTCATTTCTGCCTCACGGCCCGTTTTCACAAGCACTGCATTTCGGCCGGGATGTGTCCGGGCTGCGGTCAGCCTGAGGGGCTGGCGGAACACTGGGGCCTGGACACACGTGGAAGGCTGGGCTCAGCGATGCGGGACACGTCTCGGGCTGTGGGGAGGGGGCTCAGGCTGGCTGGGCACCGTCATCCTGGAGGGGAGCCCCGACCCAGGACAGCAGGAGGTTACCAGGTAGGGTCCTAAGAAGCAGGACTTGGGAAAAACTAAGCAGTTTCTGCAAGGGGCCCAGGACCCTCTTCCACTGACCCGGGGGTGTTAACCACCCAGATTCTGATTCTCACTGGGATTTCCTTTTCCTATCCTGCTATGTCTTGGTGATGGGAAGTATATCAATGACTGGTTTTCAAAGCTCCTCCTTTGACCTCACAAGACGCGTGTCACATCATCTGTCTTGAGACACGCAGGGGTGAGGCTCAGAGAGGGAAGTCTCTCTGCGGGACACTCAGCTGGGACGTGATGCCTGAGGACCCGAACCCCGGTCTCCTAGGTCGGCTTTCTTGTCTCTTCGTCCGCTGTGTTCTCTTGGCGTGCAAGATGGGGGACTTTGGGACACACATCACAGTTACGTCGGTCAATCTCTTTTCATCTCTGACTGTTGGGTGAGTTCCTCACCACTGAGGAATCCTGTGTGTAAGTATAAGTAAGCCTTGTCTTTCCTCCTGTTACTCTAGCATTGCTTAATTTGCAGGACTCCAGCACCGCACCCAAGTTGGAAGAAGAAAGGGTTTCCTCCCAACAATCCCCAATCCGTACTGCCCAGCCCTTCCTCCACCACAAACACCTGTTCTAAAGGGTTTGACGTGTGACTTGACATACTCGCGTGTTTTCTCTGTGCGGTTTTGTAAATTTGCACACATTGCATTGTGCCTGAACTCCTCTGCTCTTCCTTTTTGCCCTGGGTGCTATGTTTGCATGCCTGTCCATGTTGCCGTATGTCTCTGCGGTTCGTGGTTTGGAATTCCCGCGTAGCATCTCCGGGGAGCACGTACCCACCCCCAGTTCACAGCACAGTCCTCCCCTCCCCCCCGGGTGGGCTCCTAGCTTGCTGGCAGCTCCCCATTGATCACGCCCAGGTGACCATCCTCGTACCCATCCCTTCCTGACAGGGTCCTTGTTCAAGCTCACGAAATCTCTCCAGTGTGCTTGCTTGGAGCCCTGTGCCCGTGGACACGTGTGACGGGCAGTGGACGACTTTGTCACCCATCACCCTGCCCCACTCAGTAGACCCACCTCCCTAACTTTGGTGCCCCCACCGGGAGTCAAATAATCTCATTTTAATGCCCATTTCTCTGGTTATTCGTGAGTTGGGGTATCTCTTTGTATGTTTTCTGTCCCTCCCCACCGTGTGACCTCCACGTTCCCGTCTTATTCCTGTTTTCCTTCGTGGGCCTTTCTTTTCCTTGTGGATTGACGTGTCCTAGAAATAATCGTTAGTGGTTTTGTCCTTTTTACTGATTTTTATTTTTTTATCGTTTCTCTTTTATCTTTTAAATTTTTTAATGTAAATGCAATTGAGTTAACATGCAGTGTACGATTCGTTTCAGTGGTCTTAAGTTTTTGCAAGCGTCAGCCCTGAGGCTGTCCCATCTCTGCTGACCCGGATTACGGTGCCCTCGGTTGAACATAGGGCCTTCCTTTGGATGCCGCCGGGGTTATCAATTGTCACCGCATGGCGTGTGTTTGGGGGTCTTTGGAGACTTTTCTGTCCCGCCATCCGGGTCACAAAGCATTTTCTTATACTTCATTCTACAGGTGTCTAGTGTTGGTCTTCTTTGTCATAATAAATGCTTTCAATGACGTAGGACGTGGATTCTCAGGGGCAGGAATTGGTTCCTGGGGGCGATGAGAGCATTGGACTCTTCTCACAGGCAGAGTCCAGGTACCCTGACAATATTTATAGGTATACGGCATATCCGTGATGCTGAACTTTTGTGGGGAGTGATGAGGGGAAACCGTTGAAAGTCCCCTAAGGAAAGAAACAGGGACCACCTTTGAGCAACGCTATGCAGTAGGAATGCAGAGTCCTAGGTGCCACCCAGGACCGGCTGCATTGTCTCAGGACTTGCATGATGAGGGGAGAGGCAATGGTCTGTAGGATCCTGCTTGGGGCTGAGAATTAGATGCCCAGCTCGGGAGTCATCGGGGACATCTGCTTGTACTGCCTGCAAGGGCTCCCGGTCTTAGACACCTGGGGGTCCCTGCATCGGGGAGAGTTTTCTTTCTCAAATAGGACAAGGAGCACAGGGAACCCTGGAGAGGGTCGATCATTGGTGCCTCCGTTCCAACGGGGACAGTTTGCAATCAGCTGACGGGGCTTCCCGTGTTGCCCGGCACCATCCTGAAGGGGATCCTGTATCAATGGTGAAGACTTTACTTTCATTTGAAGCCGGTGTCTGTCCAGCCTGGGGTGGGAAGGACGGCCCAGCGTGGACAGTCGGCACTGGGGTGGGACTTTGTCTTCGAGAGAAACCAGGCTTCCAGACGGCACACCTGAGTCCACATGAATACGTCCTGCTTTCCGTTGGGGCCAGGACGCGGGGCTGGGCAGGTGGCGTTCTGTCTCCAGGGCGGTGGGAGGAGACGGACAGAAGGATGCCAGAGGGACGCCTGTGTGTGTTTGCTCGACCCCAGCTGGTGTCTGCGGTGATACCTGGACCTTGGCTGCACAGGGCAGGGAGCAGGGATGCGTCGGGCCGGGATGCCTGGAAACAGTGGGTGCACGCTTCGTGCATCCTTGCAAAGTGCTCTGCCCGCCGTGGACCAGACAGGAGGCTGTGTCCTAATTGTGGGCGTTCGTGGATATGTGTGTTACACACATTCGGTTGTATCCGTACCTGGAAATATATGTGACCTATATATATATATACATATAGATCTGTTTAATGTATCAGTTAGTATATGGCAACAATGTTTATAAATATGGATATGTTTAATCTATCAATTAATATATGGCAATTATGTATATAAATATGGATGTTTAATATATCAGTTAATATATGGCAACGATGTTTATAAATATGGATATGTTTAATCTATCAATTAATATATGGCAATTATGTATATAAATATGGATATGTTTAATCTATCAGTAATATATGGCAACGATGTTTATAAATATGGATCTATTTACTATATCAATTTATATGTGACAGTTATATAATAATATATTGATGATGTATTAATAATATTAATACTAGAGTAATAATAATTATAATTATTCTATAAAAATACACATAATTTATATATAATATTTATATAGATCTTAAATATATCATATACTATACTATAAATTATATATAATTATATATAACAACTATACAATTTAACATATATGTTTGTATAGAATTACATGTAATTACATATAACAACTATATAGTTATTATGTATTATCTCTAACAACTATACACAATATACAATTATATATCACTATATATACAATGATATATAACATGTACATATACACAATTATATATAATAACAATTACATGTAACAACTATATAATTTAAATTACATGTTTATATATAATTATATTATAGCAACAATATAATTTTATAAAAATTGGATAATAGTATGCAATTACCATAGTTAATCATGGAATTGTAATGAATTATCTGCTAGCTAATGAAAACTAAGTGATTTGTAAGTAATTAATATACAAGCAACACATAGTAACATATATAAGCAACTTGATATATAAAGATAAAATGAATACATAAATACATACATTTCTCTTTTTCCCCAGAAGGGAGTCCGCCAGACGTTGGCACACAGGGGCGTGTGTACTCCCAGTATTGCTTCCGCTAACGGGCACACGGTGCAGGGACACGGCCAGCGGTCAATCTGGTGGCGACTTTCTGCCCGTGGGCAGGACATCCTGGGGTCACCCCAGCAGACACAGGAGAGAGGGTGACCATTCTCTCTTTGCAACCGTAAGGCACGTCCACCCCCATGGGGCACACCAGCGCTCTCACGTTCGGGCTCACTGCCCGTGCCGGGGCGAGCGCCTCCGAGGGGCTGTTTCTGCTAAGGCACCAATTATGGTTTTCCTAACACAATCGAGATGAAATGCAGGCGTCAGGAAATTCTCCGTAAGTGCACAATGTAGTGGCTGAGTCGGCTCGCCGTGCTGTGCAAACACCACCCCATCGACTTCCAGAACATGGTCCTCACCGCCTCGTCTTTAAATACGACATTTACTCTTAAATACTGTTGATATTTAGTAAATATTAACAAAGTTCCAGCAGTAACATTTTATGTTACGTTTGCGTGTCAGTGCCGATCGGGGACGCAGTCAGTCCCTGTCCCCCTTCCCAGCCCCTGGGGACCACACCTGTGTTTTCTGTCCTATCGACGTTCCTGTCCTGCACATGTCATCTCTGTGGGCTCTCACGTGACGTGGCCTCTGTCCCACGTCCAGCCACGGGGCAGCACGTGTCAGAGCCTGGGCCCCTTCCATGGCCGAGGAACCGTCCCTTGTGTGGACGACCACATTCTGTTTTTGCATCCGTCCACCCACGGACACGTGGGTTTAGTGGTTGTGGACCACGCTCTGAGTTTCTCGGGGAAATCAGCATGTTTGCTGTCATTTCTAAGGACGCCTCACACCCCAGTGCCAACCTCACCTTTGAGAGGCTGGTGGCCAAGCTCTGGCTGCGGGTGCATGCGGGAAGCACGCGGGTACCTCCTTCTGTTGTCCTGCTGACCATCCTTCCGTGGGTCCGTCAATCTGGGGACCCCCGTTGTCTTGCAGGGTCCTTGCCCCCTATTGAACACCTTCCGTCTGGGGACCCCCGTTGTCTTGCAGGGTCCTTGCCCCCTATTGAACACCTTCCGTCCGGGGACCCCCGTTGTCTTGCAGGGTCCTTGCCCCCTATTGAACACCTTCCATCTGGGGACCCCCGTTGTCTTGCAGGGTCCTTGCCCCCTATTGAACACCTTCCGTCCGGGGACCCCCGTTGTCTTGCAGGGTCCTTGCCCCCTATTGAACACCTTCCGTCCGGGGACCCCCGTTGTCTTGCAGGGTCCTTGCCCCCTATTGAACACCTTCCGTCTGGGGACCCCCGTTGTCTTGCAGGCTCCTTGCACCCTGTTGAACACCCCAATCCCGCCTTCCTCCGCCGTGTGCATGGACGCTCGTAACCAGCTCACTGCAAAGGCAAAGAAGACACAGACGAAGGAACCCTAATTCAAACCACGTCCTTCACACTCAGCGCTGGGCCAGGTTCTCCACCAGGAAGATGTCGTCCCAGCCGAGGGGCGTGCCTGCCAGTGGCCCCCGGCCTCCAGACCATCCACGCAGCGATCGGGCCTCGTTTGTCTACAGCGCAGGGTGCAAAGCTCCGGGCGCTCTGTCTAGCCGTTCGTGGCCGCCGTGTGTTTGGCTCCCGCGGTTAACTGAGTGACGAGGCACAGGCT
Source organism: Ursus americanus (assembly GCF_024610735.1). NCBI lineage: Eukaryota > Metazoa > Chordata > Mammalia > Carnivora > Ursidae > Ursus > Ursus americanus. Next base: position 122,508,686 of record NC_142164.1, on the reverse strand, counting down.
TCGAAGTCTCCGGAGAACACAGGGGTGCATTTCTTAACGCAGAAGGTGTGCAGGGAAACCGGAGGGGGAAGGGGGAAAAATGCTTTTTAATGATAATACCTGAAAAGTGTTTTTCTCCGGAACCATACATCATTGTCAAGTGAGAAGATTAAACTTATTGTTTCTTTTTGAACCGGGAACTCAAGGTGAGTGGAAATGTCTTGAAATGCAAAACAGCCCCGCAGACAAAGTACATTGGGGATGCTTGCAGACAAGGCAAGTTTTCTTCCTGGGTTTTTTTATTTTTTTTCCTTCCTCTTTTTCCATTTGAAGTGATTTGGGGACAAAACTTCACAAACAACAAGACTCAAATAACGCCGTGCTTGGAGACATCTGTTGACGTCCTGGATTTTATTTCTGGGCTGGTAACGAAAGTGATTTTGCTCTGTAAGTCGGCACACCGTGATGCGGTGGGGGAGGGGGGACGGAATAAACAGGATCATTTATTTAGAAGGAAACATGAAATCCAAGGAGCCCCCTCTCCTGCAGGGGGCAGGGAGACCCAGGCTCGCGGAGGACCCATCGCAGGCTCTTGCTGGCAACGCGGGCGAGAAATCCGGAGGGGTTGTGTGGCTGGGTCTGAATGTGCACATCGGGGACAAACGCGTGGGTTTTCCTGTGTGACGGGATCTTGGGTCTGTCCGCCTCCCTTGTCTGTAGTGTTGGGGCTCCTGACCTCAAGCTGCACATCAATGCTGTCTGCGTGACCGTGCACATCGGCGGGCATCGTACCCAGGTGTACGTGTGTGCACGCTCGTAGGCTCAAAGGCACACGCACGGAGCACGGGGTGGGGCGTTTTCTGTCCACGCGTGCATCGGGGCACACCTCTCTGGAGATGGTGGTAGGCGACTCACAGATGTGTTCACCTGGAGGGTTTCCCAAGGGAAATTCACACTTCTGGGGCACAGGCACCCGGGGGCGTGGACGCCTTTGCAGGCATGTGACCTGCACGTCCACGGCGTGACCGGCCTTTGCGAGCTCCCTTTCCGTGTTAAAGAAAGTGCATACGTCCGGGCTGCTTTGGGGGCCTGGAGCCCACCGGGCTCACACGTGGCTGTTTTGTGCACGTACGGTTTTCCTGTTGCCCTCTGCGGGAAGAAAGATCTCCTTCTTCCTGTGTGCACGGGGTCCCAGTCTGTGACTGCTCTCCGTCCCTCGTTCCCTGGGGAGCGGGCTTTGCTCTGGGGCTCGCCCTGCACGGTGGGTCAGGTGGTCTTGGCTCAAACTTGGAGAGATGAGCAATGAGATAGAGAGAGGCCCGGGGGAGGGTCCTGGCTGCCCGTGGACGTCCCTCCTGCTGGCCGTGGGTGAAGGGGAGGGCGACACATCTTGTCATCATAGAGGGTGCAAACGCTCTCCAAAGCAGAAAAGAAATGCATTGTAAGGTTTCGGAGACCGCGTGATTGGTCATCTATGCAGGGGCGCCCAGGGGGCCGGGGAGGGATGCCGGTGATGAGAGTACAAGGCGTTGGAGCTGGTGACCAGGAGTGGAGCTCCTCGGGGACGCCCCCTTCGCCTGCAGAGGAACAGGGATCTCTCCACCTGCCTCCAGCCTTTTCCCCTCTGTGTGCATGGTATGGGGAGGAACGGGGACATTGGCCCACACGCCAAACGTATGGTTTATCGTTACTAAAACAACGCAGCCTGTACAAGGAGCATGTCTCAGCATTATTACGAGCCGGTTGCAACGGCAGATTTTCGGCAGTTACGCGGGATCTCTACATGCACGGGTATTAGCGTCTATGCAACCAGGCTCTGATTTGGGGGAATTCCGATCATTCCGTGCATACCCCAGACTATGCAATTTGGGCTTTCGGGTGAAACGCGTGGATCAGATAGGGGGACTTGTAAATGGCCCACTTTGCAGTGTCAGGTGGGTTGGCAGAAATAGTATTGTATGCCTAGTTTACTACTTACACCAATACGGCACGGCGTTGCCTGGGAGGCACTGTGTCCAGCATTGAAATTTAGGTTCAAGGAAAAAAAAATTGCAGATTTAATAATTTTAAAAGGCGTCCGTCGTTTTAATTTTTAATTTTTAAAATTAGTTTCAGAGGTAGAGTTGAGTGATTCCTCGTCGGCATATCACACCCAGTGCTCATTCCATCACATGCCCTCTTTAATGCGTTGTTTGATTTTTAGGAACGAGCATTTATTTTTTTCCCCATGTTTTATTGGGCCGTGCGTCATTTTCTCCCACAGATGGGTTAGGGTGCTGGGTCATTTTCCAGTGTGTTCGGGGTGGGGGAGTATCCGTGTTTAGGACCATGAGCTTTGGAGTCTTTGAATCCCAAAGCACAGCTCAGTCGCTCTGTGACTCTGGGCAGTTTAATTAATTCCTCTAATCCTGTTTCTCAATCTGTAGCAAATCAACTAGGGTTTTGGGGATATTTAAACTAGATATTTTAGGGAAAGGGTGCAGCATACACATTTTAATGCACACAATGCATTCAATGAGTAGCTGTCATTCTTATTGATTTGTAAGAGCTTTTTACATATGAAGGACACAAGCCTTATATCATGAATATAGTTTACAAATACTCTCCAGCTTCTTTTATGTGATTTAATATGGTTTTGTAGTTTTTAGACACAAAGCATTTTCAATTTACGTGTAGCCAAATCCATCATTTTTTCCATATGATTTCTCCTACTGTTTGTATTTCTGGGAAGTCCTTGTCAATGGACACAGTGAAAATGTACATTTAATTCTCCATTTTGTGATTTAATTTTTATACTGAACACTTTACTGTGCTTGGGATTAATTGTGGTTTTTGATCTGAGGTGGGGTCCTGATTCATTTTTTCCCCAATAATTCTCCAACACTACATGCCAAATAATCTTTCATTTCCCCCTCTGTTTCTCTGTTGGTTTTTAATAATTTATCAACTGTAGAGTGTTCTTACACACTTAGGTCTCTTTATCTCCAAAGGCCTTTCTGTTTCTCCCATCTGTTAATTCTTACTGTCATTCCATACTGTCTTAATTATGATAGCCTTAAAATAAAATATGTTTAGCTCTTTGAATGGATAACTCTTTCAACATTGATCTGAGTTTACCAAAAAAAAAAAAAAAAGAAGACGTCTTAGCTTTTCTTACAAATTTATTTTCCAGATGAGCTTTACATTTATTTTGCCAAAGTTAAAACAAATGCGTCTGGATTTAATTGGAACCACATTGACTTGGAACACTAATTATTAAAACAATCAATGTCTTCATAGTGTTTTAAGTCTGTTTTCATGAAAACGGTACGTCTGTCTGTGTATTCCTGTTGTCTTTCGTTGGTCTTTCGACACCGTTTGGCTTTTTTCCCTCAGATGGGTCGTATGGACTCCACACTTAAGTTGTTAACTGTATTTATACGCATTTCATGTTTGTGCCACTGTTGTGCATGGAGTCGTGTTGTCTGATATTTCCTGACGAGCCACGGTTGCTACAGAGAAGGCTGTGCATGTCGGGATATTTATTTTGTGTGAAACGCTCCTGCCAGATTTGCTTATGGTTCTTAACACTTTTATGATTCATTGTCTTGGGTTTTATTGGACGTCCACCATGACCATCTGGAAACGATGTGTTTTCTTCTTCCCGTATGTTCCAGAGCGTATTCCTGTCTCCCGCGGAATCGCGTGGATGACCTCTGTCAAGGTGCTCCTCGGTGGCGGTGACAGGATGGAACCATCAGATCTAACCAACGCCGTGGACGGTCTTCACGAGCGTGAAATGGAGAGACTCTACAGAAAGACGTAGCAGTGAGAAGCAGCCCCGGCTGATTACTCCTCTGAGTCTGAGCAGGGTTCTGAGAGGGTAGGCGGGGCCTCCCGCTCCGTGGCCATGAAGCCACCATCAGGTGTTGGCCAAAGGGCTGTGGTCACACCTGCCAGTGCTGGGGAGGTAACCCCAGGTCCCGCGTGTGGCTGGCCCCCCAGTTCGGCAGCTCACTTCTGCAAAGACAAGGACAGGGAGGGTGGGAGCTTGTTCCTCAAGCCTGCTCAGATGGCAGCGTGGAGAATGTCTCAAGACTACAGGTGACACCCCCTTACCTTTGCCGCGAGCATCCACCAGCACTGAGGTTGGAAAAGGTTCTGTGATGTGTCACCTGGGGATGTGTTTATACTGCACGGCTGTTAGACTGGATTCTTCTCTTCCTGCTGGTCACGGGTATCCACCTGCACCTTCTCCAGCATCAGTCATGGTGACGGTGACTCTGGTGGTCACGGGAATCCACCTGCACCTTCTCCAGCATCAGTCATGGTGACGGTGACTCTGGTGGTCACGGGAATCCACCTGCACCTTCTCCAGCATCAGTCATGGTGACGGTGACTCTGGTGGTCACGGGAATCCACCTGTACCTTCTCCAGCATCAGTCATGGTGACGGTGTCTCTGGTGGTCATGGGAATCCACCCGTACCTTCTCCAGCATCAGTCATGGTGACGGTGACTCTTGAGGTCACGGGAATCCACCTGCACCTTCTCCAGCATCGGTCATGGTGACGGTGTCTCTGGTGGTCACGGGAATCCACCTGCACCTTCTCCAGCATCAGTCATGGTGACGGTGACTCTGGAGGTCACGGGAATCCACCTGCACCTTCTCCAGCATCGGTCATGGTGACGGTGTCTCTGGTGGTCACGGGAATCCACCTGCACCTTCTCCAGCATCAGTCATGGTGACAGTGACTCTGGAGGTCACAGGAATCCACCTGCACCTTCTCCAGCATCAGTCATGGTGACAGTGACTCTGGTGGTCACGGGAATCCACCTGCACCTTCTCCAGCATCAGTCATGGTGACAGTGACTCTGGTGGTCACGGGAATCCACCTGTACCTTCTCCAGCATCAGTCATGGTGACGGTGTCTCTGGTGGTCACGGGAATCCACCTGTACCTTCTCCAGCATCAGTCATGGTGACGGTGACTCTTGAGGTCACGGGAATCCACCTGACCTTCTCCAGCATCGGTCATGGTGATGGTGTCTCTGGTGGTCACAGGAATCCACCTGCACCTTCTCCAGCATCAGTCATGGTGACAGTGACTCTGGAGGTCACGGGAATCCACCTGCACCTTCTCCAGCATCGGTCATGGTGACAGTGACTCTGGTGGTCACAGGAATCCACCTGCACCTTCTCCAGCATCAGTCATGGTGACGGTGACTCTGGTGGTCACGGGAATCCACCTGTACCTTCTCCAGCATCAGTCATGGTGACGGTGTCTCTGGTGGTCACGGGAATCCACCTGCACCTTCTCCAGCATCAGTCATGGTGACAGTGACTCTGGAGGTCACGGGAATCCACCTGCACCTTCTCCAGCATCGGTCATGGTGACGGTGTCTCTGGAGGTCATGGGAATCCACCTGCATCCTCTCCAGCATGATCGTGACAGTGTCTCTGGAGGTCACGGGAATCCAGCATGATGGTGATGATATCATGCTGGCTTTAGAACTGGGACGGCATGCCTTCCCCCTGTGGGGCCAGCCCGGGCAGCACCTCTATCCACGGCCTGTGCAGACACTCACCTCTAGGAACACCTGTCAGTGACGTCATGTCTGATGTTTCTTCAGGGCGACCCTGCTGTGTTATTTCACGGTGATTGACGCATCTGGGTTTCTCCTCTCTCCCAGCTGACTATCGGTAATTTACATTCGGATAAAGGTTTGAACGAAACATTTACAAACAGACATTGGTTCTCTTGACCGCGGTCGGACTCTCTCCTGCCTGTGCTGCCATATTGTTTCTCGTTTCCTATGTTCGCGTTTGAGGGCAAACGGGACTTTTTCAGGGGGCCTGGCTGGGGCTCCCGCCCCCATCAGTGGCCTTTCCGGTCAAGCACGTGCATTATGTGGGTTCAGCTGTGGGGCGACTTGGCCGCTGGGACTAGGGCTGTAGTAGAGCCCGGGGCCATGACTTGGGGGACGGGGGGAGCATTTGGGGTCCTCCTCTGAGGGGCAGACAGTCTGTGATGCCAGGAAACCAAGTGATGGAGAAGGAAGCTGCTGCTGTCTGAGGGTCTGTGCCCCGCCCCCCCATCCCTATGTGGAATCCTGACCCCAAGGGCACAGAGTTAGGAGATGGGGTGTCTGGGAGAGGACCAGTGCATGACATTAGTGCCCCCATGACAGGCCCGTGTCCTCATAAAGGAGACCCCAGAGAGCCCCCCCGCCCCGTCCAGCATGTGAGGAGGACCCAGTGAGAAGTGGGCCCTCACTGAACCCGGAAGGGGGTCCCCCCACCAGACCCCGCATCTATAGGTCCCTTGAGGTTGGGGTGTATGGTCTCAGGACTGTGCCCTGTTTATAAGCCCCCCACCGGTGTCTGCTGCTCTGTCCCCACGACCCTGCAGACTGAGCAGCTGTTGCGTGTGAATTCTCGTCTCTGGAACTTTCCAGGAGGTGCTGTGGCCGCTGGCCGGGTCAGCACTCTGAGAATGGCTGGGTCGGGGGATTGCAGTAGGACTCAGGTTGGGATGTGCGGCCAAGCTGGGGAGCAAGCCCGACAAACACATGGCCGGAGACCGCGTGCACCTGTGCCTCCCAGGTGAACTTGGGGGACGTTCTAGCTAGAATATTCGCGGGAAGAGCACGCGTGTGGGTTCCTGGAGTGGGCAATGCCTCATTGTCCTCTCCCGCGTCCGGGGCAGACCGGTGTGCTCAGATCCACGCACGTGGGCCGCGTTCCCTCCCCCGCGAGGCCCCGAAACCTCCACGGGAGACGTGGGGCATCGGGACGCCCTGATTAACACGGGAACGGAAACGGGCGGCAGTTTTGGGGGCAGACCCGCTGGTGGGGACAGAGGGGGTACACGTGCCAAGCAAACTCCTGCAGGTTCCGTCCAGGTGAACCTGGAGTCAGCACGGGGAGGGCGGGACCCCGTGCGTTCCGATGCAAGACGGCCCCGTTTACCCCGCGTTCCCACGATGCCCCACATCCCCTCAGCTCGCGTCCTTGAGACCGGACGCTTGCAGAACTAATGACATCCTGCGGTTTCCTGCGGGTCTGAGGCTGCGCGGACGCGACGCTGGGTTTGCATCCGCCTGAGTTTGGATTTCAGGTCCTAGCCTCCCCTCCCCCGGCCCAGCCCCTGCAACATATAAAACATATCTAAAATCACTTTTTTCTTTTTTTTCCCCTGTGCTGTCTCCTGGCTCTGCGGATGGGTGCAAGAATGCATAGAAAAAGCTGGAAACCCGTGGACCAGGGCTCCTCGTTGGGCCCAGACGACGCCTCTGATGTCCTGACGTGGTTGCTTATATGTTGAAAGCGGCCGATGTACCGAGAGAACCCAGCACCTGGCTTCCCTACGGGTCTGGAGCGGGTGCCGTCCTGGGTTGGCGTTGCAGCTGAGGACTCTGGGCTGCAGTGAGCATTGGCTGGGCTTTGCAGACCACTCGTGAGATCCACTTAGGAGCTGCCCCTCCCCCGGGTCCACAGAACCCCTCTCAGGTCAAGGGGGCTCACTCGTGATGCCAGCTGCCTGCTCCTGCAGGCTGTGGGGTCTGGGATGCCAGGTGCAGAGAAATCGCCCCTGTTGGGTGCCCAGCACCCAGGACTCAGCGGCATCCCTCCAACATTAGCTGAAAGCAGTCCCACACCCGCGAGCTGGTCCCCCCCAGTGTGCATCAGACGCAGCCACACCAGGGCTGGGTTGGGGGCCGGCGAGCTCTCTGCGTGGACGCCTCTGGTGGCCGAGTAGCATCAGGATGTGCAGCCCGAGCCGGCCGGCATGTGAGAGGAGAGCCCGGTATTGGTGTTGACGGCCACCTCTCGTCGTCATCTGCATGCAGGTGCTAACGGAGCCCACGGGACCAGGGGACCTGAACGCTCGTCAATGGTCTTCAGAAATTTCTTTAAATGGACAATGTGATTTTGGAGAGTGGACAGCAAGCAGACAGAGGCCCTGGGCATTCGCACGAGGGCCGGGAGAGACGAGGCGGGAGGAGGGACAGGCATGTCCTTTTGCAAGCCGCACGCCCCGGGAGGGATCATCCGTGCATATCCAAGCCCCCGCCCCCGTTCAGCGCCCGGCGGGTCGTTTGACAGATGCTTCGTCTTCGGAGAGGCGTTTTTCTGACAGTGCAGCCGGTGGAGAACAGCTAACGAGGAGGAGAAGGAGGGTGTGTGGGGCCTGCCGCCCGAGGTCCCGTGAGGTGGGCAGCGGCCTGAGGTTGGGGCCGAGGCAGCCGGAGCACAGGTCCGGGGGCTGCCCCATCCTGCAGACGGGGGCACAGGGCGGTGGCCTCTGGAAGGCACGAGTCTCCTTGGAATCCGTGTCACCAACGGAAGACATGACAAGGGGTGTGTAGAGATGCCTTCGAGGCCTTCAGGAGAAGAGAGCACGGCAAGTTGGCGTTTCGTATAATTAGTGATAATCGAGACACTGTCACCCACGCCTGATGCGCTGGGGCAGGGAGAGGGGCGGGGAGACGGGGTTTCAGCAAGGGGGTGGGAGAAGAGGCTCGTCTGTCAGGGTGCGAAGCACACGGAAGGAGAGCAAAATTGAAGGAAAGGGGAGAAAGGGACAGCATGGTACTACACGTGTGCACGCATGCACGCACAGATGTGCACACCCCTGGTCATGGATACACACGTGAAGATGCAGGCGTCTTCATGTACACACATGTGCACACAGCTGTTGCCACATGCACACACCTATGGTTACACACACATGTATGCCTGCATGCACGTGTACACACGCATGGTCATATGTACACACACAGGTGCGCACACACGGTTACATGCACACACGTTTGCATGCATGGGCACTCGCTCATGGTCATATGTATTCACATGCAGATGCATGCACACATGCATGGTCACGTGCACACACATGTATGTTTGCAAACACGCACACTCACTCGTGGTTATATGTACACAGACACAGATGTATACACACATGTATGGTCACATGCACACACGGGCACACCTTGTGGTCATATGCACACTCATGCAGATGCTGGAATGCACTCACATAGTACCCACACATGCAAACACGGGCACAGGCAGACATACACATAAACACGATCACATACATATGCGACCACGTGGGCATGCCGGCATGTATGCACATAGCTTCACACAGACACACACGCATTCTCACAGTCGCACACACACACCTGATACCTGTAAGCGTGCATTCACACACACCTGCACACAACCACACACAAACACACATGTGCACACAGAGCCACATGCTTACACACGTGTGCACATCTGCAGGAACGCACTTGCATGCACAACAGGCACACAGGCGTGCCCTCACATAATCACACCCACACCTCACACTCTTTCACACGGGCACACACACAGTAACGTGTGCACACTCTCCTGTGTCTGCAGGCACACGCATGCATTCACACACAATGGCACACACATATGCAACCGTGTGTACCCACGTGCATATATTCACACACTCACAGAGATTCCTGCATGCATGTGGACACACACATGCACAGAGTTACACACACACAGAGACACGTACATGCCAGAGATGCCCAGTGCCCAGATGGAGCTCTCTACTCGGCACAGACCAGCATCTGCGAGTGTGACAATCTACCAAGTTCCCGTATGCCAAATGTCCCCTTTGGTGTGCAAGGGGTGAGCCCCACTAAGACTTGAGGGTTCTGCACTGCAAACACCAAAGACAGCAAAAACGTGACGATACATCTGCCTGTTTGTGTGCAGGGAGCGGGGGGCACGTTACCGGGATCTGAGTCATTTTTTTCCACCGTGGGTAAAAAGCAGCTGGGGGAGGCTGGCGGGTCTCCGCGGCTCCACGAAGAGAGCATGTCCTCTGGGGCTAGACTGACGGCGTGTGAATCCTGGTCCACAGACGCATCCCAGCTCTAGTCTCGGGGCTGACCCTGACCTCGGGATCCCTCAGTCGAAGCTGGTGTTCCTGGGATGAAGGGGGAAGGGGATGGTCATGGGGGATGTGCAGGCCGTCCCGGGTCGGATGGTGGGTCAGCGTTCACCAGCGTATGTTCACGCTGTCACGTACTCATCCTTCTGGAACCTTCTGTCCTGGAAGATGCTCATCCCGGCTGCTGGGCCCCCACCCCCCATACTTCTGGACCCTTCTGTCTTGCCTTCCCATGCAGGCTTTTCCTGCTCCTAAGGCACAGAGAGAAATGCCCCTTTCTTATAAAACCTCCCCTTTCTGACAGCCTGTTCTCAATCCTAGGGCTTCTTACCTTCCAGGATGGAACCTGGGGACACTTCATACACCTTGGGGCAACCAAAGGTTCGGTAAATCTTTGCAGCCGAAAGGTGGGTCCTTTCTCGGGGGGTACACATTTCATGGTGGTATTATTTGCAGGGAAACATTGGGGTCCCTCTGAGGACCCCATGAGGACCCGCCTTAGAGGAACCCCGTGGTGTCTGTACGTTCACGTACATTAGGTTTTCAACGACGGACGAACGTCTTTTCAGGACAGAACGTCCATGTTTTGTGGAATCAGAGGCAGGGGAGCCGTGAAGCACGGTCTTTTCCCGACGGCACTGCATGGTTGGAAAATGCCGTGCCCGTTACCAGGTGGTCTGCGTGGACACAGCCGCTCTGCAGGAAACCCCGCAGGGTGGGGAGCACCTGTGAAATCCTACAGATGTTTTTGTAATGTGCACCCCATCGATGGTTTTGTCTGGAAGAACTGGATGGCCGCGTGGGCTCATAGACAGCCCAAAGCTGCCGTGTTAGGACAGCAAAACGTGAGGGCTTCAAACATTTCAGGTCTGGGCGGTGGCCAGGTGGTGGAGGGCGGGTGGCTGGAGCTGCCGTGAGGGCCGTGAGGACCGTGAGTAGGGCTCACGGGCCACCGACCACGTCGCTTGGCCACTGCATTACTGTGAAAGATCGTGAAGTGGAAATTAGTACCCAGGGAAGACGTGTAATGAAACTTCACACTGTCCTATGGGACGCGGGCCACCGCCTCCCTCCCCAAGCAGAGCCCCCGCTTTGGTTTTTTCTTTTTTCCTTCCGTCCCCCTTGCCCATCATCTTACAAATACGCTGATGGAAAGTTTGGGCTTTTTCGAGGCTGAGCTTTTGTAAGAATGAGCCATCTGGCTGTATTAGACATGAGAGAGTATGAGGGTGTACAGTCAGAAGGCTGCCATTCAGGTGCTAATGCCCCCCACCCCAGCTCCCGGGATAGAGGCAGGGACGACGGGGATGACGACGGGGTAATTAAAAGACTCCTCCCAGGGATGGGACACAAGCAGGAGTGACACGGGCAGCATGAGGACGGACAGCAGGGCAGGCTGGCGATCGGCGTCGGTGGGGCTGTCTCCGCCTTATTTCATGGGGACCGACGAGGGTCAACCAGCCGGCTGGCCGGAGACACAAGCCGGCACTCTTCCCTCCGTTTGTCCACCCCCGCACGGTGAGGACATCTGGCCGTTGCCTCTTGCGCCCGATGAAAGGTTGGCGCTCAGGGGACACAACCAACGTGGGGTGAAAAGCCTTGTTTTCCCCCAAACGTGAAGGTTTCCCTGACTCTTGCGTGGTGTGCAGGGAGCAAAACCAACCTTCCGGCTGCTGGTGTATTCCGAGCGTCTCCCGTAGAGATGGGCCGGGCGCCTGGTCCATGCAAAACACTTTCCCATTGTTGCCTGGCCCGTGTGTCCGTCTGGAGGGGACAGCTCGCGCTCAGGGACGCCGATGGGGACGGACGCCGCGGGGGCTCTCGCCGGAAGGGGGAGCACGGGCCCCCACGCTTCAGCCTGGGTGGTATAAAAACTATGCGGACACTAGCTATTCAGGTGTGTCAACAATTCCACCTACGTGAACCCCCACGTGTTTATTATCTCTGTCCGCAGACATGCCCGGTCCCCGCCGTCTTTCTATGGCGCCTTTATGCCGTTCCCTGTTTCCATCTGAAACTAATCAAGGGCCAAGCCCCTCCACGGAGAGATGTCGCCACTCCCAGGACCGACTTCTCAAATATCCAAATGCGGGGAGAGAAGACTTCCACGTTTGTGGGGCGGCCGAGTCCTCTGCTGGGAGGAGTACGCACGTGGCCGTATTTCGGGTCCCCAGGTCATTTGAAACTTCCGGTCAGAAACGGGAACGTCCCGATCGGCTCTTTAGCCCTGTGTTTTCCAAAGTATTTCCTCCTCCCCCCGCACCGAGGCATTGCTCCGGTGTTTCAACACACAGCATCTGTGTCTGTTGGTGTGTGTGTAAATAAAGTTTTATTGGCACAAAGCCACATTCATCCTTCACAGACGGTCTCACTATTTTTTTTTTTTTAATAATTTGCCTCTGAGGACTGGTTTCCAGGTGCAGAGGGGTGAGGAGAAGACAGCTTTTCCCATCATATGGGACGTGCCTGTGTATCTTCCTAAGAAGCCTCCTGACACACACTCCCGTGTCCAGAATGCTGAAACACGGCCTCCGGGGTCTGCCCTGGCCCCGGCTCTGCTACTCACAGAGCTGGCTCTCCCCGCAAACGGGTTTTGCAGCAAAAGCTCTGGAAGGAACGTCTCCACGCAAACAGCAGTTGCCTTCTTTGCTCTCGTCTTGTTTTGCAAAATAGCGTGATGGTTTAATTTGGGGGCCCAGTCATCCGTGGACTTAAGACATGGGTTGAGCAAATGTATACACAAAGACAGTGTCCCTCCTTCTCACCTTCTGGGGAGGTTCCCAGGCCTGTGTCACGTTTTCCCTGCCACCCCGTGGGCATTGGCCACCTGGCTCTGCTGAGCCATGGGTGACTCTGGTCTCTCTCTTTTACATCAGAGAAGAGCAAGTCTTCATTTCCCTGTTAGAAATAAGCAGAGTGAGTGAATTCACCCATTGTTTTTTTGTCTGAGCTAGGAAGTATCGTTCAGCGCTCAAGCCAGCCCAGTCCCGCCATTTGCAAGAGCATGGATGGCCCTCGAGGGCATGACGCTGTGTGCAACGTGTCAGACAAAGACCCTTTCTGCATGTTTGCACGTGTACGTGGACTGTACAACACTCAGGCTCAGGAAAATAAATAAATAAATTCGACTAAATTAAATGCTCAGAGTTGCAGAAGCAGAGAGCACAACGTGGTTTCCAGGGGCTGGGGGTCTGGAGACGTGGAGTCGTTGGTCCGAGGGCACAGACTTTCAGCGAGAAGCAAGAGAGCTGCAGGGGATCTAACGTCCAGCATGTGAGTGTGGGTACAAATCCCATATTACCTACTTGAAATTTGCTAACCCAAGTGGATATTTAATGTTCCCGCCCCATGCAGAAAATGGCGGTGACGTGGCCTGTGGGGTGTGTTGATTAGCTCAATCGTGCTGATTGGTTCACAATGGGGGCAATAGGTCAAACCCTGACGTTCCACCCTTCAGACACTTGTAATATTTGTATGTCCCTCATACCTCAAAAAAGTTGGAAAAGATTGGAAAAATGTCACCCAGAGGTGTGACCTGAGCTGCTGTCAGAGTGGCCGGTGGGGAGGGACACGATGTGTGCGAGTGCGTGTGAGCGTGCGGGCCTGCGTGTACGTGTGTGCATTTAATGAAGACTGTGGCCACGTGGTGCCAGCCTCATCCTTCCGTGGGCACAAGGTTCAGCTCCCGTGACCAGGTACAGGAGTCTTTCCTCTGCAGGTGCATACCGGTCACCTGGCTTGTAGGCACGTGGCAGCGGCCGCCTGGTAGACCCGCCTGCCGTAGGCTGGCGTGCTGTTGGTTTTAGGGACACGGAGCGGTCAGCCCATTTCCCCACTACATGGAACGGGTCAACCAGCAAGGGTGTGTGAGCCTGGGCTGGGCTCATTAGAGCAACCGTGTCTGAGCTTGGCCACCCCCAGGAACCCGTCACTTGGGATGTCCCCATGAGGGCAACAGGAGAACGGCTGGTTCTTGCTGACTTAGGTCATCACTGAGTGCAACGAGGACGGTCCCAGCATAGGAACAGTAACCAAGCAGATGGGGGTCCACCCGGGTGGTTCTCAAGCTCTGGGACCCCATACGCATGTCCTGATGCATCTGAGCTCAGTTCCTTCCTCACTATGACAGGAGGTCTGAGATCCAGGCGCAGGTCCCCTTGGGGGTCGGGGGGTGTCAGCACACAGCTTTGGGGGGACAGACATGAGTCTGCAGCAGGAGGTCTGAGATCCAGGCGTGGGTCCCCTTGGGGGTCGGGGGGTCAGTACAGGACTTTGGGGGGGCAGACATCAGTCTGCAGCGGGAGGTCTGAGATCCAGGCGTGGGTCCCCTTGGGGGTCGGGGGGTCAGTACAGGACTTTGGGGAGACAGACATCAGTCTGCAGCGGGAGGTCTGAGATCCAGGCGTGGGTCCCCTTGGGGGTCGGGGGGTCAGTACAGGACTTTGGGGAGACAGACATCAGTCTGCAGCGGGAGGTCTGAGATCCAGGCGTGGGTCCCCTTGGGGGTCGGGGGGTCAGTACAGGACTTTGGGGAGACAGACATCAGTCTGCAGCGGGAGGTCTGAGATCCAGGCGTGGGTCCCCTTGGGGGTCGGGGGGTCACTACATCAGTTGCAGAGAACGTTCTTTCTGCTAACAAAAGCCGGGGTTTCCTCCTGGGTCAGGCGTGGGGCTCGCAGTGTGCGATTGGGGCAAACGCAGGGCTCTGGGAAGGGGAGGAGCCGGCTGTGGAGGTCAAAGGGTCGCATGTTTCCTCTGCAAAGGGCCAGAACATTCATGTTTTCAGTTTTTTGGGTTTATGGTCCCTGTTGCAACGACTCTACAGATGTGGCGAAACCAGCCACAGGGAAATACATCGATGCACAGATGGGGCTCAGTTCTAATAAAACTTTGTTCGCAAAAACATGCCAGGGGCCGCATTCGGCCCCCCGGGGACCCCTGCTCGGAATGTTTGCATACAGAACTGGGGGTCCTGGGCCAGCAGGCTCGCGACGACCTGGGAGCTGTGTGGCTGTACCGACCCTCAGCCCCCACGTACGCCCCACCCCGGACCCCCTGACCCAGAATATTCACTGGAGCCGGATCTCCAGGTGGTTTGTGAACGATCCGAATTTGAGACATGCACATTCTGAGCCACGGTTGCTGGCTGTGAATTTCCAATCTCTGGGGCACACGCCGGCTGTGGGTGGTGGGTGACTTCAAAGTCTGGCTGTCCGGGGGAGAAATCGGGTTCAGACCTTCTGCTGCCAGTGGGTATCGCGCGCTGGTGGGAGTAGGATGGCCCGCGATCACCTGGACAGGTGAAGCCTGTGTTTGCATTCCACCTGTGCAGACAGTTTCCGGGCAATGCCAGGTGTTCCTCCGAGTCCTGCAACCTGGGGACGTCTGTGCTCACGGAGCGGCAAACAAGCTGTTCTCGGCTGGTACGTCGGTCGCCTGGTCAATCACCGAGCCTCAGAAGTCACCCCAAAACAGCCGTTGAGATCCCCTGCACCCCAGATGTGGAACCGGACCCGGGAACTCAGGGATAAAAACATCCTGATGGGGTCCTCTGGGATTTGCAGGCACAGAGCGAGTGGTCTTTTTTTTCCCCCGCTAAGTGCCTGACAGAGAGAGAATCTCATTATCTTAACAGCTGTAAATCCCAATTATTTCTCAGCCGGTAAGTCTGCCCTAAAATATGCATGCTTAAAATAATAATAATAATAATAATAATAATACCCCGCGCGCCCCCGAGAGCGTGCGTATAATTTAGACCCCGGATTCAGACCGTCAAGAGCCGCGCTCTCACGGGCGTGCCCAGACTCTCCGCGCTCTGATGCTCGTTTCAGGACATTGCCATGTCCCCGTCTCGGCAAGCCGCGAAACCGCTTCTGACCCAAGCTTGACATGCGGCTGAGCCCTTCAAACGCGAGCGTGGTGTGCAAGGCGAGGCAGCCGGCCGCTAATGAAGGCTGCATGCCTCGCGGGGTGCGGCCGGCTCTGAACGCGGCGTCTGCGGACGCGGCCGGGCGGGCCCGAGCCTTCCGGGCGGGGCGTGCAAGTTTACATGCGTCTGTGCCTTTGACGTCCGCGCGCCGGAGACGGACGGCACAGAAGGTGCGCTCGCAGACCTCGCGTGTCCCGAAGTTGGGTCGAGCTCAGCTTCGGCGCGAGGCGGGCTTGACGTTCTGATGTTTTTTCTCATGTCCCTCTGAGCTTCTGCAGCGAGGGAAATGTAAATGAGCAGGAATTTTAACAAGGCAGGCCCTCGGAGGTGACCCTCGTGGATCTGAGCTGCGGGCTCAGGCGTGGCCCGGCCCCGCCGCGCGGGGGGACCGTCGTGCACGGGAACACGGGCGCTGTATTTCATCCGGACCCGCCGTGCAGGCAAGAGGTTGCTTAATGAGAGAAGATCAAGGCCGGCCGGGAAGGCTGTGATGGGGGACATCAGTCGCCGTGCGCCCACAAACCCGGCCCCTGCCCTCGCCGTCCCCCTCTCAGAATAAATAAATAACGCCGGGCCGGCTCCCCTCGCCGTGTCCCACCTCCCGGCTCCAAGGGGACCCAGTGGCTGCCCCCCCTGCCACTTAGCTGTGAGCCCGGCAGGGTCTTTAAAGCTGTTTAAATTCCTCCCGAACTCCGGCCGCGTCCTGTTTCCCCGGAAGAGGTTAAATCAACGCCTGAGACCCGGGAGCGCGGCGTGGGAGGGACGTCGGTAAAGCGCGGATCGCAGGGACGTTTGGCTCCTGTGCGTCCCGGGCTGGCCTCTTCCTCAGATCAAAGTTCTCCGTCTTGGCTCTCATTAAGAGGAGCTAATGCGGGATGCGAGGCCTTCTGGCACCGAACGGGGTCTCGGAGGATGCGGCCGGCATATCCCCAAGATTTAAATAATTAATATGACACCTTGAGCTCCGAATGGGACCATTAGGAAGAAAGGGAGAGAAGCAGCGGCAGGCCCGCGTTGCAGTTTCCGACAATGCCCCTGCCGGTCTGATGCCATTTGTTGGGGGGAGACGTTGGGGGCTCTTTGTCATGCTAAGGGGTCCCTTTGTTGGCACTGGGTCACTGGGCAGGGCCCGGCCCCCGCGGAAGGAGGCCGGGAGGAAGGCCAGGCTGTGCCGACCGGAGCTGGAGGAGGACGGGCGTTGAATGGTGTTTAATCCTCTTAACCGGGCGGGCACGGCGGTCCCCCCGGTGCACGGTGGTCCCCAAAGCCGTCTGCAGCAGAGCAGGGCCTCCGAGGAATGGGGGGGGGGCATGCTCTCGACCAGCCTGCATTGTGTTCGGTTTCTCCCTGGCCTCCGGGACCATATGACCCCGCCCAGCCCAAGGTGCGATGGAAATCAGCTGCAAATCCCGCATGGGGGCCGCGGCCAGAGGGGGCCCCGGTTCCGGTCTCGGAGCTTTAGACCCAGCCCCTCGCTGCTGATTTGATAACTCGGCAGAAAACCGGACCCGGAGTAAAGAGGCCGGTGCCCGCCGTGGCCGTGTGCGTGCCACCTCTGTGCACGGCGGGGACGGGGCAACCCGGTGGGGCTTCCCGGTGGGGGCGAGGAGCCCTCGCAAGGGTGGGGGCACAGCCGGGTCGTGTGTGAACACGCGTGTCTCCGGGAAGGGAAGGAGACGCTGGGAGGAGACGTGGGACGGTCAGCAGACGTGCGGAGGCAGGAGGTCGGGCAGGAAAATGCTGGTGCTGGTGCGTGTCATGCCTGAGCTGTGGGCCCAGCCACGGGGGCTGTGACGAAGGAACACGCGTGTGGGGCCGTGTGGGGCAAGACGGGACCTGCCACCCAGGGCACAGAAGAGTCACAGGTCACAGAGGGCACGTCAAGGTGGCTGAGGCCGGCCTTGGGGTGTTACGAGGTGTGGGCGTGTGAGCAGACAGCACACGTCGCACACGCAACACGGGACACACACAGAACACATGCACGCAGCACACGCACACCTGGGTCTGTTGGGGTGCTCTTCCACCAGAAGCTGGTCTGTGTGGCATGGGGATCCCCCCCTCACCGTCCCCGGCCTCACCGCCTGCTCCCCGGGCCTCCGCGGGCGAACTTGCAGGGACCCCGTGATTTAACACCTGCTGTTGTCATGTTAGGCGGTCGGCGGGAAGACCGTGCGAGTCAGGGTCGCGTACACAGTCAAGCATCCCGTGCAGCGGTGGCCACCCGGACGGCCACGGCCTGGGGTCGTCGGTGTGGCTCGGGGAGCGGACGCGCCCGCACAACGGGCTGCAGCTGGAATCCGGTGCTGGGCTCCGTCCCAGGAGACACATGGCCACGATGGCAGGTGCGATCTCACGCAGCCTGTTCACGGGGGTTTTGAGATGCGTCTACAGCTCTCCGCACGGCTGCCCAGGAGAGCCAGGAGGACGGCGAGGACCCTGGGCCCGGGTGGAGGACACAGTGGACATGCCGTCCAGCAGGTGAGGCCCGACCCCCAGGGGCTGCGGCTCAGGAGAGTCTGGGACCCTGGGCGTCCACGTGGTCGCTGTGGGCACGTGGGTGCTGGGGGTCCAGTCCACTCCTGGACATCACAGCGGTTTGAGGACGTGCACACGGCCGAGGCTGGTGGTCTGAACGCTCGGAAATTCACCAACGGGAATCCCAGCTCGTGCTGCACGAGCTGTGACCCTCTCCCCGGCCGTCCCTGCTGGGACCCCCTGGCACCGCGGGATCCCCAGGAGGACGCGTTCCTAGCAGGACTCGGCGTGCCGTGGGAGGGTCCCAGATCTCATCCAGAGTCGCCGGGACGCCAGAGCAGGGGCAGCCAGGTGGGAACCGTGCTGGGGACGTCTAGGTTGTGCAGACCATGCCCTCATGGTCTGTGGGGACATGAGGGGAACGGGGGAACCTGTCGTCATATGCACGTGTCTCCCCAGGTACGAGAGATGCGGTCGTCTGGGGAACCGGGTCCATACAGGCCCCTGACCCCCACTGGAGTCCAAATTGTCCCAAGGCCTCTACCCTGCTGGCCATGGCCAGCTTCCCAGCATGGGGACGACCCTGTGACCCCCCGCCCCCAGTGCAGGGACACCTGACCCTCTCCTGTGCTCATGGCCTCCTTTCCCCATCCAAGCACCTGCTGGTTGTCACCCGAATGTCTCTCAGTTGCCCTCTCCACACGCACCTCCTCACAGGCCTCCCGAGGCTCAGGGATGGTGTAAGCAGGGGGCGTCCGGCCCCACTTTCCTCCCTCCCGTCCCTGCTCCACACGGCACGCAGCAATGCTCCTGACTGACCCACACAAACCCTCTCCCTGCTCAAACCCTTTTTAGGGCTTTCTCTCATTTCCAGGCGAGCTCACGGACTTTGCAGCAATAGCTGTCCTGTCTGGTCTTAGACCATCTCATGCCCCCTCCGTGCTGGACAGAGTTAGGTCCCCAAAGTCGTCTGCCTCCTGATCCCCATGTAGTGGACAGAACAGTGTCCCCCAGTGATGTCCATGTCCCGGTCCCCAGAACCTATGATGTGTTACCTTGTAGGACAAAAGGGAGTTTGCAGGTGGGTTTCAGTGAAGGGCCTTGAATCGGAGAGATCCTTCCGGATCATTCCTTTGGGCCCTAAGGGCAATCACAGGGGTCCTTATAAAGGAAAGCAGGTGGACACTTTACTATAGTAAAATTGCCAAGGAAATAAAAAGGCATAAAACTTTGAAAAGCATGGCACTAAATGGAGCAGAAAAGGACACTTGTTGCAACCTGGGCTTGGACGGGAAGACCAGCCACGCTGGGAACGTGTATGTCAGCTCATAAGCGGCACACTCAGGAGGGACAACATTAGCACCTGAGTATCGATTTGGGGGTGACCCATGCATTCTGGCAAGTGCGGAATCTGCCAGTAACAAGGGTGCATGGCAGCTCTGAAGACCCGGGGGCCCAGATGAGCCGTTGAGCACAGGAATCTCTCTGGACACGTCCCCGGGGGATGGGAATGTGTGCGTGAGTCTGAGTTTGCAGTGAGCGGGAACATGCTCGGGGAGGACGGGCTCAGAGTAGAGCTGTGCGTGTGTGTCTGCACCTCCGTGTGGGTCATGGGAGGTGTGGCCGTCTCATGCATGGAGCTGTGGGTCCCCCAGTGGACCACAAACCTTTGTCCAGCAGGTGCAAGCCTGCCGACCTCTGGCTGCTTTTTAATTTTTTTTTTTAAAGATTTTATTTAAGAGAGAGCGAGCATGAGCAGGGGAATGGACAGAGGCAGAGGGAGAAGCAGGCTCCCCGCTGAGCAGAGAGCCCTATTGGCTGCTGGGGTCGGGACACCAAAAATTAAGGGTCAGTTAAGGGAAGGACAGACTCACCAGATTGATGTCAAGGCCGGGTGCTGCTGTCTGCTGTTTCTGTAGTCGGGTTTTCCCAGTGGTGCCCAGGCCAGGAGCATGCAGGGGTGTGTATGACGAGGTCCGTGGGGAGATGGGCCCATGGAGGTGGGCGTTCACTCCTACCTGCTGCCTTCATGCAACGTGGAAGCTAAGAATTTCAGCATGCATAAAGTTTTATTGGAACACGGCAAATCCCACCTGGAGTTATTCGGGGCAGGAACTTTCCACAGATTTGCTGATGGAAAAATGTAGATGGTTTGGTCTGGGTGGTGACACCAGGTCCTTTGGCATGAAAAGCACAGAGACCACTGTAAGGTGTTGTCAGAGGCTGCGTTGGTCCCTGGAAAGAAGTCATCTGTTGAAATTGGTCAAAAGGTCAGCCATCGGCTGGATTTTGCAAAACCCAAAGGCAAACACAAATTGAAGAAATAATCTCACAAAGCCAATGTCAAGATCGAAAAGAAAGACAGGTGGTCTCGAGTGATAAAAATGCACCATGTTGACCCAAAAGAATGAAACTTGCTTGTATGAGAGAAAAGGAGAGAGAGGATTGTGCTCTGTTTGCAGGTGAGGCAGATAGTGGCCCGGCAGGTGGCCAGCAGCACAGGTAAGCAGATGGGACCGTTTCTTTCCTTTAACGTCTGTGGGACGAGCCCCCATGTCCACTCAGGACACGCGTTCTGGGAGCGAGTTGATGGGACAGCCAGTGCCTTCCCGCGGACCTTGGACATGTCTTTCCCTGACATGACTGGCGACGTAGGAGGACACGGCGCTTTGGGGAGAAGGACACTCCATGCACGGTGTGGTCCCAGCACAGGGGGACAGCGGGCTGAGGGCTGGGGCTTATGGGGTCTTCGGGATCAGGAAGGACTGTAAGTCAAGCCTGGAGGGAGGGAAACAGAGGCAGGGCATCACTCACAGATGAGCACAGGTGTGTGGCCGGGCCGGGCAGGCAGGCGGGCGGGAGGGTGGGACGCATTCTTCTCTTCTGCCCTCTGCCTCCTGCTGGAGCCTCCCTCTGGCCAAATGTCGCCATGAACCCATGAACAGGGGCACCCACCGTCGTAGACCAGCCTCTCGGGGGGACGAGAGTAGCAGGTAGGGTGGGCAAGGTGTGGGTTTCAGGGGTGAGCAAGGTGTGACTGGCGTATGCTGTCTTTCTGCAAACAGAGGCTGAATCTTCCCCTCGGTGGCGGGGTATGTGTCTCAGTTGGGGCATCGGCCGCAGAACCGGGGGTGGGCTCCCTCTCCCCAGGGCTCAGTCACTCTTCTGTGTCTCTTCCCACAGACATCAGGCTTGAGCTGTTGGACCTCAGAAGTGGATGGACATCCCACAAAGTTCCCACCTGACCCCTCAGTCCCCAGCGCCCACCAGCACGGACGTCACTGCGGGAGTGCTGGTCACTCAATAGTTAGCAAGCTGATACTCGCGCTGGACAGGATTAATTTTGCAGCTAAATTGTGCTGAATATCAGAAAAGCATATCATTCAATTATCCTGGTGTTACCTTTCCCTGGCATTCCTCCGCTGCCTGAAATTGCGTTTTATTCCAATTATGGATTTTTATGGAGAAATTGTTTGATAATATAATAATATTTGCCTCTTCCCTTCCTCGGAGGGCGATTATGAATGTTTAATAAGACACCAAAGTTGGAGACACATTATGAGGCTTTCCAAAGAGAGGTGGTCCATAAATTAATCATAAGGATAAATTATGCAATGTTTTGTGTAAAAAGGAAAAAGAAATCAATTGGTGTACTTTCGACGACCGCCAATCTGTTTTATATTCTGGGTTTTCGAGTTAATTAATTAAGTTACACCCTGTATTAAAAAAACAAACATGTCAGCTTTTTTTAATTTTTATTTCCGGGGCCAGAAGATCGCAGGGTCCCCATGGGACTGGATTCCGCAAAGTGCTCGGATGGAAACGTGGCGTTTGTGAATGAGACACGGAGTTGGTGGCCGTTTCGAGGGTCCGAGGTGCCGGGATGTGTAGACGCCGTGGGGCGCAGGGGAAAGGCCACCAAGCAGGTGTCGTGTGTGTGCAGGGTGGGGAGGGGTGGAGACATCTGTGCCCCCAAGAGTGTCCACAAGTAAAGGGTTGCCCGTCCCTTGATTTCCTCCCTGAGCCCCATGTCCGCCCTGCACCTGGGGAGGAAGGGAGGAGAGCAGAAAGCAGCCCCCGAGCTTGCCTTACTCACCACAGCACACTGGGAGGCACAAGACATGAGCCCTGTGTTCAGCTGCCCTGTTTGGCTGGAAGCATCAGGAACCCTTTGTCACCACACTTTGGGCATGAGTGGGTGATGTGCCCCAAACGCCACCGCCAGTCATAAGCACCCACTTCCTTTGTCATTCTGAGTCTACCCTTTCCTGCCTTTGGATGGCGCTGCGATGCCTGGAGGAGTGGCAGCCATTTTGTCACCTTGAGGCAACCAGGAGGAAAGCAGGAAGAACAGGGGTCGTTCGGGATGAGGCCACCAGCTGTGCATTTCTCATGTGGGAAGATGTCAGCTCCTGTTCCCACAGGACTTGCTGGTCGGATGTGTGTGCTTTTATTTGCACAAAAGGTGTGTTTCCTTTCAAAGATAGTTGTGGATTGAAGAGGACCGAGTGTCAGATTTCATAGGATATCACACTGCAGATGAACACATGGACTAAGGGCACGTGTCCAAATTCCAAGCATGTTGCCTTCTAGACAACTTTTAAGTCTGTGTATGTTGGCACTAAGGTGCATTGTTTTTCCAAGACAGACCACGACTCGAGCCACCTCCCACCGGTGTCCTGGGTGCTCGGACATGGAACCCTGGCTCTGCACACGTGGAGACCCTCAGTTGCATCCTTTGTTTGAGCAGAAACGCGGCTGTGGGTTTCTGCCATGCTGCAGGGAAAGTGTACGTGGGGGTCACGAAACGTGGTGGTGTTGCCCGTGCCTTGTGGTGTCTGTGCTGCCCACACAGACTTCTGGGGGCTGCTCACCTGGCGGGTTTCCCCGCTATACCGGCGATGTGGTCCAGGTCAGAAGGGTTTCAGAAGGGCTGGAGCACGTGGCGTGTGCGGTCCTACTGCCGTCCGCTGGGTGTTTCAGCGAGGGGACAATTTTGTGAGGCTCTCAGAGTTTGTGTGTGTGTTTCTATTAACTATCATCTGTCTATATTAATATCTACACCTATCTAAACTATTACTGATCTATTATCTCTCATTATCCATCTATCTATCCATCCATCATCTATCCACCCATCCATTATTCCATCCATCCATCTATAATCTTTCAATCTATCATCCATCCATCCCTTTATCTATCCATCTATCATCTATCTATCCATCCATCCATCCATCCATCCATCATCTATGTATCTTTTTTGTAAGATTTTACTTATTTGAGAGAGACAGACAGACAGAGATAGTGGCAAAGAGCATGAGTGGCGAGGAGAGGGAGAAGCAGGCTTCCCACTGGGCATGGAGCCCGATGCAGGACTCAGTCCCAGGACAGTGAGATAGTGACCTGAGCTGAAGGCAGATGCTTAACCAACTGGACCACCTAGGCACCCTCATCATTTATGTATGTGTGTATCTATCTATCTATCTATCTATCTATCTATCTATCTATTAGCTAGCCATCCATCCATCCATCCATCCATCCATCCATCCATCTGTATTATCTATCATCTCTCTATCCATCCATCCATCCAACCAACCATCTACCATCCATATTTATCCATCCATCCATCCATCCATCCATCCATCATCTCTCTATCCATCCAAACATCCATCCATCCACCATATCTATCTATCTATCTATCTATCTATCTATCTATCTATCTATCTATCTATCTATCTATCATCTATCCATCCACCCATCATATCTACCTATCCATCCATTATATATGTTTCTCCATCTACCTATCAATCTATTATCTACCTACGTACCTATCATTACCTATTATCTATTACGTGTCTGTCCACTTACTCGAGATAAGTGATTGAGGTGTTGGCACCTCGCTGCACGTACTTTTGGGACATAATTTAAACGAGGCGCCGTTCCGTGGCAGGGGGAAAGCAGTGCTATTTGAAGGCGGGTACAAAGAACGAACGTGTGATAAGGGTACGCAGGTGGCAAATCTCCCTGCGCTGTCTCCTCGGACACTTGGATTCATGTCCGGTCCTGTCTCCACAGGAGAACAAGGGCCAGTGAGCTCCGTGTGGAGCCAGCCAAGGGCCTCACAGCCGGGCTGCACCATGGCGTCCCTTTGCGGGAGATGCAGATGTGTCCACGAATGGAAACTTGCTTGTGTTGTGGGTGGAAACTGCCTTGTGTGGGAGGAAGGCAGGCACCCTCTTCTAGAGCTTTCCATGCGCCTGCTGTTTCCCGGTGCCCTTGGGCACCGAATGATCCACAGAGCAAGGGGGCCCACAGTGGGGGTGGCATGTGTGCCCCTCGCTGGGCAGCGTGCGTAGTCCTCGAGGGCATCTGTCCCTCCGCAGAGCCTGGCAAACCTTCCCGAAGCACAGGCTCCTCCCAGGGCAGAGCAGGTGGGTGTCCATCCAACAAAAGCAAATTACACATAAAAGGCTTGAAGATAAGTCCAAAGACCCCCGCACCTGTCCGTTTCCCCGATTTCCTTCAGAATGGTCCGACCGTGCAATGCTCGTTGCCTTACCAGACTGCTGGTCACCGCCTGCAGGCCCCTCCAGCCGCGGGTGCGAGAAGGCAGAGGCGCGCATGTCTGGTTGTGCACGCACCATGTGCGTGCCCCCCCCCCCGTCCACCGCGTGACACCTGGAAGATGCTCAGAGCGCACGTCCAGTGGGTGCCCAGCCTACTTGAATCCTTCCTGCTGGTGCCACGGGTCCTCTCCTGCAGCGAGACTCTGCGTTTTGAGTACATTTCCTCCCAGAACAATGCACGGGTTACAACCTCTGCGATCAGCGTTGGGGGACAGCCGTGGAATGCAACAGGGGACATGGGCAGGTGGGTGTGCGTGCGGTGGGGTCAGGGGTGACGACCAGCTGCCCTTCCAGCCCCTTCCTGGTGGCCCCATCCTGCCCCCCAGCCTGCACCCCGCACCCCAGTTCTCCTGCTCGTCCCAGCACGTGAATTCCTTTTTTGGAGGCATTAATCTCTGTTGAAGTTTTGATTTATATGCTTCCCCTAAATATTTATTGCTCTGTTCACTTCTAAACAATTTATTTTGTTCAATATGTGGCGCGTCGGCTTTTTTTTTTAAAGTTTGATTCCGACGTCCCCCGCTGGCGCGTCTGCGGCGGATCCCCAGGAGCCCCGAGGGGCGGGCGTGTCGCCATATCCGAACGTGATGGGCCCATCTGTCTTCCTGTCAGGGGCTCGCTTCGCTCCCGTGCGCCCCCCTCCATTATGCAAACGACCCCCGTCGAATGCACGGGGTAATATCCGATCACGGGGACGCCACGGCTGTAAACACGGGGAGGGTTTGGTGACGTCGGCTCGGGCTGCGGGAGACAGATACGGACCTCTGCTTATTGGTTTTTCACAGGGATGTCCTTATTTGCCGAGCGGGACGGCGTGCAGACATCCCTCGGAAGAACAGGGAGGCGGCAGGTGTCCAGGTGCGTGCATGTGTCCGTCCGGGTGCCTGCGTCCAGGCGCACGTTGAATGAGTGCAACAGACTCTGACGCAGGTGCGTGACTCCGCGTCCCACGCACGTGCGCCTCCTCCTCCAAGCTGGCCCCGTGTTTTCTCCCCGCTGGGCCGCTTCTTCTTGGGGAGCGGGGCCCCTAGAACTGCGTTCCCTGCAGCCCCTGCTGAGCAGACTGGTCACAGCCAAAGCGCGCCCTGGAGAGAGAGAGAGCGCATGGGTTCCCTCCGATGAAACTTTCCAGTGGTGCTTACGTTCCCGCGTCCCCTGGAGCGGGTGGCGGCTTTCTGTTCCTGCCCAGCCCTTCCGCCTACCCCACACTGAGCGCTCCCAGACCCGCTGCCTATACCGACCGCGAGCACGGCTCCCAGAGACGCCCAACCAGTCGCACCTGCAGGCGAACCGCCCAGGTGTCACCCACCGTGCGGCGGGACGCAGGGAGAAGCCTGACCTCGCTCCGCCCTGAAGGAGGCTCAGGCGGAGGACAGGGCCGGGCACTGCAGGCGAGCAGGTGCGCGTGGAGCAGGATGCCCACGGGAGGAGGGGGCTGCAGGCACCTGGGAGCGCTTTGCGTGTGGTGGTTACCTATCCGGCACACCTGCCCCGGGAGCTCAGTGTCTCTGCTGCAGGGAGGACGGATGCAAGGCACAGAGAGGGCAAGTGACTTTCCAGGGGCCACAGAGCCGGTGCATGGGCGCCTCCAGACTTGACCCCGCACCCCCCTGCCGTGTGAGACCAAATCCACCAGGTTGAGCCCTGCTTGTGGCCGGTGGGGCCCGGGAGGGACTCAGTCCCTGGAGGAGGAGGTCCGTGTGCTCAGTGGCTTAGGTTGGGTCCAACGGTGCAGAGAGGCCAGTGCTGGGTTCAGGAAGGGGTGGGTCTGCTCTGACCCACATCGGACGCCGATTATTGGAGTTGGAGGAAGGGGACAGAAGGCATTGCCGAGGGGTCCTGTGGGCAGTCCAAGGGTGGATTTGACACCTGCCAGGTCGGAACCCCTAGGGTCAACCTCATGGTGGTCACGGGCAGGTGGCTCTTCCTGTCCCCAAATGGCTACGAGGGAACCAGGTGTGGGGCTGTGGGGTGCTAGACCCTCATTTCCCCCTGGGCGTTCATGGGAAGCCCCACGAGGGGGCCAGGGTCGCCACCACGATGGCCTTCCTGCTGTGTCAGAGGGATAGTGCCAGGGAGCCCTCCGCCCGCCGTCTCGCCGACCTCTCCCTGCAAACTGCGTGTCTGCTGAGAGGCTCCAGGCTGCAGAGTATCAGCGCCGTGGGCAGAGTGGAAGATTTGCGCCTTCGAAGGGAAAGCCGGGGCCATCCCGAGTGGGCGTGTCAGAACAGGGCCCATTTCCACCGCGTCTTTCCATGTCACTTGCAGGCTTGTTGCGTTCTTGGGAAATAGCTATCGCACCGCCGATGCCTGGTTTCCCCAGTTCCGGCCACACTGCTGCCCTTACTGCCGCCCCGTGCAGAGCCAGCCCTCGTGGTGACCTCTGAGAACCCGACATTCTTTGTGCAAAGCACATCTGATCCGGCCGCAGATTGCTTTCATGCGCCCTGTAAATACTGTCACATGCTCCCCTGCGCCCCAATGGGGGAGCACGCTCGCCTTTCATCACCGACGCGGAGAACCCGCCTTTCGTGCGCTCCCGTCACTGCGCGCACATGCATGCGCGCACGCACACCCGTCGCCGCACACGCACACGCACGCCTTCCCGTCACCGCGCACGCACACAAGCACGCATACACGTTCCCGTCACCACGCGCACGCACGCACGCGCGCACATGGACATGCGCGCTTGGACACGGGCGTTCAGTGCTGTGCCGCTAGCGCCCGGAACCAGAGATGCGCAGCCGGCCGGGGAGGTCAGTCGTCCACCGCGATGCTCCCGGGTCCCCACTCCCACGGTAAGAAAGGACCCAGTGTCTGCGGCGCCAATGGAGAATTAGAAGTTCATTTTGGGAATGCGAGTGCAGGCCTCCCTAGGCACTTGCAGGGGTGGGAGGGGATCGATGCGTCGGAATACGCGGCGGTTCAGCTGGGCTTTCCAGCGACCGAGCTTCTCGGCGCCTTGATTTATGAGGGGTGTTTGCGGCCCTGCAGCCGGGCCCTCGGCTTCTTCCTGGAGCGGACACACGTGTTTTCTTCATCCCCAGCTGAATGGACGTTATTCACATCCTATTTTCAACCCCCACTTTTTCTTTTTCTTCTTCTTTTTTTTCCTGGACATTCATTAAAAAGCTCTCAAGTGTTCTTTAGCTTGCAACGGGCGGGGGCTCATTTTGGTTCCACTGTGCGTCCTGACTGTGCCACAAAAAAGTCCCCTGCCCCAGCACAGCCGTGGGACCCTGGTGGTCCCGAGTGGTCAGGCAGGGTTAGCCAGCCGTCAAGATACTGCGGGATATCAAAGACATAAACTAAAAGGCGCGCACGGACCAACGCGGGGAGGTTTTGTATTTACGCACAAGGCCGTGGATGGCCACGTCCGCCCACCACTCATATGAAGGGCATCTTCCCCTGATCAGAACAGAGCGCAGCCCTCTGCATACAATCAAAGCGCTCTGCGTTGTGCGCCCTGCTGCGCCAAAGGTTGCAAAGTCTCTGTGCGGCGCTGCACACAGTCTGGGGCGGGTCTCAGGGGGTGAGCCCTGGAGCGATGAGGCCAGCTTCCTGCGCACGGTGGCCCTGCCTTGGCAGCCGCGGATACGCACGGACGGCTGCCCCACCATCCTGGATGAGCCGGGTTGCGCGTGGCTCAGGGCGTTCCCCAACCCCCATACTTGGGGCCCGGCTGTTCATTTTTCAGTGCCATCATTTTAACAAGGTAATTTTTGGTGTATGTTCAGGAGCGGTAGGTGCCGCTAAAAAAAGTCTATTAGTGCTGTGCGTTTTTAACTGTTTAAAAGTATTTTTTTTTTCTGCGTATTAGTTTGGGGAGATCATTGTAGATTCACGTAGAGTCGAAGACATTTAAAAAATTTTTTTTGGTCCACTTATGTCTCTTCTGACTCTATGGAGGTCCTTCCACATTCACACAGTCTTTAAGACACACAGTGGGTGTAGGTTGGCACGGTTTTGAGCAGTAGTGACGTTTTGGAAATCCCTGGCACAATTCACAAGCAGGAAACACGCATCTGTGCAGCCCCACCTGGCCAGCCCGCGAGGACACCTCGCAACCACGTACGTCTTTCCTGCGCCTTCCACGCCTCTGAGACCGTGGGTCCATCCCCGTCTCCGTACGTTTGTCATTTTGCAGCTGTGCTCTAAGCGCCAGCCTGTCCTACGGGACGTGGTGGGATTGGCTAGGACCCCTCAGCCGAATTCCCTGGAGGTTTCTGCAAGCTCCCGTATCTGCCATCAGGTTTCCCTGTGGCTGAGGGATATTGCAAACACGGTGCATTTTAGAGCAAGACCCAGCGGAGCCCCGTCTGCCTCGTCCTCCCCGCACACTCTGTGCAAACCCTGTATCGGTTCCTGGGACCGTGGCCTCCAGTGTCCACGCGATGTGGGTGCAGAGCTGCACCCAGTAAATGGGAAAGTCTGGGAACAGGAGGGTCTTGCATGGGCGCCGTCGCTGGGCTCACACCTACCACGCACAAAACACTTCTCGCACAAAACACTTCTCACATCCACACTTGCCCTTCCCCCGGAGAGGTTTTGTGCACACTGGCCACGGGGCTGGGATCAGGGTCTGTCTTCCTGCAGCTGATAATTGCTCCCTCTCTGCAAACTTCATTCCGCATGCCGTTGCCCTGCTCCCATCCCGGGAGCGAACGTCCTGTCCCACGGGGCCAACCACAATCCTGGGTTTTGCACCCTCATCGCCCCTCTGGGGCCCTCCATTGGCCTCCAGCCCCGGTGCTCCCCGATTCCCCTCTGCCTGTCTTCTCCCTTGTCTTGTTTTCCTGGACCACATTCTGCATGCGTGTCCCCAGAAACCAGGGTTTTGCTTTTTTTTGTTTGTTTTTATTTACTTTTTGACAATATCAAATATAAATCACGAGTCTAGAAGGAGTTGGGGGTGGAGGCAAGATGAGCCTGTGGGGTGACCCCACACTGATCAGGGGAGGTCCCCCCATGCACGGCCGCTACAGAGTGGCCGTCCTGCATTCCAGCGCTGGTTTAAGCTCAAGGGTCTGCAAAGTGCAGTGACGCGGGGAGAAGAGAAGCCACACCCAAGTCCCTCCACATGTGTTTGTTCTGATGGGACAAACAGCAGATCAGGTCCCCGTTGATCCCACACAGAATGGGATTTGGAGGGTCCGTGTGGGGCGTGCCCAAGACACATGGGGGGCACCACTGAGTCGTGTCTGAGTCATTTAGGGACGGGGTTCCTCTGCAAGAAGCCAGTTCGGGGGACACAAAGGCAGTGAGGGAATTCTTAACTGGAGATTCCAGGAACACAGGGAGGGGACGGTTTGGCTACGTGTGGACACTGCAGTGTCGTTGCCTCGTTTCCCTTCCACCTTTCGTCATCCTGGGGTCTGCCAGCCGGGCCGGACGCGTCCTGCGATGTCGAGTGACGCGGAGTGGGTTGGAAGATTCCCGGAAGCTCTGGGGCCTGAGTGCCGCTTGTTTTCTGGGGACGGGGCTCAGCTGCTTCTCTGGAGACTTCCCAAATGGGGAGGACACGTAGTTTCTCGGGAGGTAGAACAGTCATGTCGGGCAGTTATAAGAAGTGGCACAAACTGGTGACTTAAGACAACATTCATTCCCTCCCAGCTCTGTAGACCAGAGTCAGAGATCCAGGTGGGGCAGGGCTGCTGAGATCCAGGCAGGGCAGGGCTGCTGAGATCCAGGCGGGGCAGGACCCTTCAGATCCAGGCGGGGCATGACCGTGCTCCCTCCTGAGGCTCCAGGGGAGGGTCCTTCCTGCCTCTTCCAGCTTCTGGGGCTCCAGGCGTCCCTGGCTGGCGGCCACATCCCTCCCATCTCTGCCTCCGTCCTCACAAGGCTTTTCCGCGAGGTCCCATTGCACGTGATCCCATTTATGCAAAACGTGCAAACCAGGGACATGCACGGAGACAGAGGGAGGCTGAACGGTTCCAGGGGCTGGAGAGTGGACAGGGAGGGGCTGCCAGTGGGGACGGGGTCTCCACTGGGGGATGAGAATGTTCTGGAAGCAGACAGAAGTGGCGGTCGCAGAGCATTGTGGATGTGCTAAGGACACAGGACTGCAAAGGGGAGATGGGTCTAGGGTGTGAATTACGCCCCGATAAAGCCGTGAGTAAAGCGAACGTGACAACGTAGTCTGTGCTCCCGCCGGGGTCCTCCGTCAGCTCTGGAATCCGTAGGAACGCGGGGTCTGCGAGAGAGGACGGTGCAGAGAGCACACCCCGCTCACGGGAAACATCGCCCTTGCATTGACGCGGGGGGCGGCGGGGTTTCGATCAGACGGGCACCATGCAGGCCGAGAGGACGCGGCGTCCCTTCAGAAACCACGCGGCCGACCCGGTGCCGTGTGCAGGGCAGCCGGTGTCCGTGGGAGGAAAGAGAGACACGTGTTTGTGGCTGAGTGGGAGCCTTTTGTTTCCTCCGCCATCCATCACGCGGCCCTGACAGGCCGGGAGGGGCGTGTTTGAACTTCTCTTTATCTGACAGCTTCATGCATCAAAACGTAGCAAATAGAATTAGATCAAAGTCCACACTGGCTGTCTGCTTGCGAGGTCGGCGAGGATGCTTGTGTCTTTATCGGGGAGGTGACAGTTCCCTGTCACCAGCACTGGGTCGGGGGCTGCGTGCGCGGCGGGGACGGACGGACGGGGTCTCCGCGGCGTCGCCCCCCACGGAGGACGCAGGGGTGCTCAGGGTCGGACACCTGCCAGCTCCTGGCTCACCACGGTCGGCGTGTCCTTCTGTCCCGCGGCCCACGCGTGCGTCCCGGGTCCTCCGGGCCGGCCGGGCGCGGCCCAGACGGGCTTTCGTAACCCAGACTTTTGTGCAGAATGAATAGGGGAAGCAGGAGAAGGCCCCTGCGAACAATGGGATATTGTCCATCGGGGCTGATGCTGCGAATTACCGTGATGGATAACAGGTTTACCCACAGCCTGACCCCGCTCCTAGGGCTAGGCCTGCGTGCTCTTGTTAAAGACGCAGAACATGAACCGGGGGCGGGGGGGACGGGGTGCAGGATGCAGGAAAAGAAAGCTACCAGGCCGGTGGAGAGGTGGGGATGGAAATTGCAATGCTCTGGGTGTCTGAGGTCTGGCCCTGCCGGAGGGAGTAGAGACCGTGTCCCTGTCTCCTCAGATGTTCTGCTAACGGGGTGGGCACGTTGCCCTGTGCACGTGGGCCGGCTTGCAAAGTTTTTTCCGGGACCCCCGTGCACACCGAGGGGGGAATGAGGCACGTTTCGGGACTCAGCACGGTAATTCATAAGCATTTGAGGCACGGCACGTTTAATGAGGTGATGGACAGGGGAGTCCTCAAAATGCAGCATTCCTGAAAAAAAAAGGAGAAGCCTGGTGCGTGTGGGCATTCTGTTTTCTTCAGCCTGGTGTTGGGGCTTAGAGAGGTTCCCGTCAGTGCACACGTTGGTTTATGGCTAAGCACGGGAGACGTGCGGCCGAGTCGTGACACCTCTACGGGGGGGACGTGTCCACGTTGCGCTCCCACAGGGACAGACTTGCACGGTGCGTTTTTCCGACGGACAAGACGAGAGCGTGGGACTCTGTCCACGCCAAGCTCGGGTCGCTGAGCCTCATGCTTCTGGTGTCGGGAAGGAGCGGCGGGTGGAGGGGTCGGCTCGACGGGGGAACCGGGGTCGGGGTGCTGGTGGTCTGGGACAGCGAGGTGCCTCGTGGCCTGAGTCCCGGCCTTGGGGGCCGCGTGCGGAGGCCGCCTCCGTCCCCGGGACGCAGTGGGGCATCCAGCAGTGGGATCTAGAGTCGAGTGGTGTCCAGGCAAGCCGCCATATTGGGGAATTTTTACCAAAGAGGCTCTAGTAGACATTTTGGAGGCTTTTCAAGGCCCTTGACGATGCTTTCAGGCAAATTGGGACTCTAGGCCGTGGCTTCCCTCACGCGCATCTGTAAGAAGCAAGTTTCATAGACAGGTGTTGGTGCCACGCCTCCCCCACAGACGGGCCAGGTCTGCCTCCTGTCCTTTGGGCCACGGGCTTCAGACCACGAATGTCTCCTACTGTCTTTTGGGCCACGGGCTTCAGACCACGAATGTCTCCTACTGTCTTTTGGGCCACGGGCTTCAGACCACGACTGTCTCCTACTGTGTTTTGGGCCACGGGCTTCAGACCACAAATGCCTCCTGTCCTTTGGCCTATGGGCTTTGGGCCACATCCATGTTCTGTCCTTTGGGCCACGGGCTTCAGACCACAAATGTCTCCTACTGTCTTTTGGGCCACGGGCTTCAGACCATGAATGTCTCCTACTGTCTTTTGGGCCACGGGCTTCAGACCACGAATGCCTCCTGTCCTTTGGCCTATGGGCTTTGGGCCACATCCATGTTCTGTCCTTTGGGCCATGGGCTTCAGACCACGAATGTCTCCTACTGTCTTTTGGGCCACGGGCTTTTGGCCACAAATGCCTTCTATTGTCCTTTGGGCCACAAGCTTTTGGCATGAATGCTTCCTACTGTCCTTTGGGCCACAGGCTTTGGGTCACGTCTGCCTCCTCCTGTCCTTCAGGCCACTGGCTTCTGGCCATGAATGCGTCCTGTCATTTTTGCTGTGGACTTTGGGCCACATTCGCCTCCTGTCCTTTGGGCCACGGGTTTCTGGCCACGTACGCCTCCTCCTGTCCTTTGGGCCACCGTCTTTGGGTCACGTCTGCCACCTCCTGTCCTTCGGGCCACGGGCTTCAGACGCCTCCCGCCACCTGTGTCTGAGTTTCACTCCCTGTGTCCGCCCTCCCGCCCCGACATCTGTCCACGGTTACTCTCTCGACAGACGCTGCGCATAAGACAGAAGGAGGAAGGCCGCCGTGTCCCTCTCTGGCCACGTTCTGCCCGTTTCACAGGCGAACCTGTGTCTTCAGGGCAGCTCTCTGCCTCGCAGCCGCGATTCCCCGGTTTTGAACTCGCCTCTGTTCGTGCAGCCGTGTGGTCTGCCTTACTTTGACTTCACGGGAGGGGGCGACGCCTGCTGCGGGGAGCTGGCTTCTCAGTGGCCCCGTTCGCAGGGGCTTCGGGTGACAAGGCCCCCACTGGGCTAGGACTCGGGGGCTGTGTTCTGATTTTTTTTAACGCAGCATTTTCATCCCGCCACGTGGCCCGCGCCACAGTGGGCTGCTTTTCAACCTCCACTCCCCTGGAACAATCAGTGCCATCCTCCCGCTGGAGTCTGGAGGCGTCTCGAGGCCGCGGGGAGTCCAGCCAGGGAGGCGAGGCTGGGGCTCTGCCCCCAGGCCCGTGTCCAGGTGTGCCAGACAAGGAGGGGGACCCACGGCGTTTGCATACCAATTGTGATTTGCATGCGGCAGCTGGAAAAATCCCAGAGCAGCAGCTGAAGGGAAACTTAATCACGGTCCTCGGGGTTGGAGGACGGGGAGCTCAATGGGACCAGCTGTTCCAGCTCCTCCGAGGGCAGGAATGAAAATTAAATTAAATTAAAAAAAAGAAGAGTGGGGAGAGATGCAGGCGCGGGGAGGAGGTAGGTTGACCCAAGCAAGGCAGGGTCCCTGACGAGGGCGGTCACAGGCACCCAGGTGGGGGCCGCCCCAGGTGAGACCCCCAGCACGCCCTGCCTGCCCCAGTCCAGCTGTCTCGCCGGCAAGGGGCGTGCGGGGATGCGTCCCGGGGCAGGGCACGTCTGTGACCTCACTCAGCCTGCGTGGACGTCAGAACCGCCCGTGGTTCTCGTAGCTGCAAGCTTTTATTATGAGGAGAAAACAGCCAAGGGTACAAAGGGGCGGAGAGACGTCTGCAAGGAGCACCTGGGAACTCGGCACCTGCTTGAGGAACTTGGCATCGCTCGTGGCGCGTGTCTATGCGTGTGTGCATGCATGGGACCCTCGCGCAGAGTTCTGTGTAGACGCGGGAAACCCGGCCACACCGACCTAGTGATTTCAGTCGTGTCAAGTACACGGGTGTATAGGAAAGGGCATTATACAATACATTCTTTTTTTAAGATTTTATTTATTTATCTGACAGAGATAGAGACAGCCAGCGAGAGAGGGAACACAGGCAGGGGGAGTGGGAGAGGAAGAAGCAGGCTCATAGAGGAGGAGCCTGATGTGGGGCTCGATCCCGTAACGCCGGGATCACGCCCTGAGCCGAAGGCAGACGCTTAACCGCTGTGCCACCCAGACGCCCCTATACAATACATTCTAAGATACGTGTCCGTATACTTTGGGGTACTCACATTTTTATACTTTCCATACAAGCCATGTATAATATACATTGTTTATATAAAGAGGAACTTTATTCGAATCATATTCAATGTACTTATCTATATAAAACAAGATATAATACATGATAAAACGTAATATTTGTATATATGATATTTATAACTAGGTTTTATATATGAGTTGAATGTATAAATGGTTACCTGATATCATGAAATATATTAATAAGAATCGTTAAATACACTTACCCATATAAAACCACATAATACATCATAAAATATAATACTTACATACTTTATATATTTTTATATTTATAAGTAAGTTAAATATATGAGTTAAGTATATAATTAGTAAATTTATTCATTTAAATTATAGTAAACGTACTTATATAAAACAATAAATTTCATGTATATTATAAAATACATATTTCATGTATATTTATATTTTTATAGTTTATATGTTATGTATAATGAGTTAAACTTGTAAATAGTAACTTTATTTAAGTCACGTTAACATAGTAGTTCTATAAAATACATTTTATAATCAATATAAAATAAAATATTTATAATATATAAATATGAACTGTAATATACATTTGTATTTTTATGATTTATATTTTTATTATGTTATACAAATGAGTTAAATATATAAGTAATAAGTATTTGAGTCATATTAAATAGGCTATTTTTATAAAACAATACGTGAATAATTTATAAAAGATATTCACGTATTTTATATATATTTATATTTTTATATGTCATGTAAAATATGAGTTAACTATATAAATAGTAACTTTATTTAAATCCTATTAAACACACTTATTTGCATGAAACAATAAATACATAATAAATTATAAAATATTTGTGTAATTTCTACATATTTATGTTATATAAAATGAGTATATAAATACTAACTTTATTTAAATCATACTAAATGTGCTTATTTGCAGGAAACAATAAATACATACAACAAACAGGCATGAGTCTCTTCCCTCCCATCACGTAATCCCGAGCCCTGTATCGGTTCGCGGGTCACATTGGTGGTGAGGTCTGCACGGTGTCCATACAAAGCCCGTGTCTCCCTTTTCTTGTTTTAGACGCACGGACGGTCCCAAGTGTCACCAACAGCGGTAGCCGTCTGTGGTGTGGCACGCGGGGTCCTGCTGTCTCTTTGCGCGGGTCGCCGTGGATTCAAGGATGCGTTTTTTCCTCGTTGGTTTCGGTGTGTTGTCGTCAGTTACCAGTATCGCACCGTTCTTCTGTGGGATGCTTTGCGTGCAGTGGCGACGTTTGAAACCGCTTCCATTGCCCTCGACGCGAGCCCGTCTGTCTCTCTTGCATGTAACACGCAGTGCCCTCTGAATGCCCATCCCCCAGTTACCCCATCCCCCACCCACCTCCCCTCCTGCCATCGTCCGTTTGAAGAAACAGGCTTTCAACTACAGAGAACACACTGAGGCACAGCCCAGGGGAGCTGGGTGGGGGGACGATGAACTAGGTGATTGGGATGGAGTGCACCTGTCGTGACAAGCACCAGGAGACGTAGGGAAGCGTTGAATGTCCATATGGTACACCTGCAATTAATCGTATTGTATGTTAAATGGACTTCAAATAAAAGGGCAAAAAATAAAATTGTACCCTAAAAACAAGCAAACCCACAAGGGCAAACAGCATCCTGATGACCTTCGCCGATGAAGGTGCGTTTTTGGGTCCCGGTAACGCCAGGAACAAGCTCAAAGACCCAACGCAGCGAAGGTAGAAACTTGGTGTAAAAACATTTGAAAAGGTGCGAGCGTACGATGCATGGAGACGTGTGTGGGGCGGAGGACAGGCTGCAGCTCTGAGGAAGCGTTAGGGTGCTTCTCGGTGGGGGCTCCCACGCGTCCTGGAATTTTAGAAGGAGAACTCATGTGGCCCAGATGAGAGGGAAATTTGGGAACCTCGGGACCGTCTGGTGTGGACTGATGGGACAAATCCTGGAGAAAAATAACTAAAGTCTTAAGGAGACGGGTCATTGATTAGGAGGAAACATGAAAGGGTTCCAATACATAGATACCGCTGGCTCAGTACTGGAGGGTCCTCCAGTAACCTGCGAGCACTCGAAACACGGAAAGACGGAGTGGGGCGAGGAATTACCCAGCAGGGCGCAAGCAGACTGGAACAAAATACAGAAAGGGACCTGGTCGGGCTGAGGATCGCGGAAATGCTCTGGATGGGGCGCCTTGGCAGATTACGAAAATATATCTCAAGAGGACAGGCGGAAAGCCGTCCAACGCGGTTTCACAAGACGCAACCCAGGAGCGTGATTTGGCAGGGAGAGAAGCGTTCTCGAATCTTGTGGGAGGTTTTGAAGTTTCTCTTAAGTGATCCCCCCCCCCCGTCTCTTCGCGCTGTGATTCTCTAATTTTATATTTTCAGAGACCGGCAGGAGATAAACGCAACAGAAGACCATCGAAGCGGGTGAGTTGGTTCGGAATTTGGGTTTCTAGTGTTCTCTGACGATGCCCGAGAGGGGAAATGGTTCCAGCCATGGACTTCTCAGCTGCCGCGTACGACACGGTCAAAACTGACACGGATTTCTAGAATACTCACGAGGCAGAATCGACTCTAGCTCACATCGTTACAACTTCTTTTTTATTTTTATTTTTGTAGCAACTTGAAAAACAGAGGATTATTTCATGTTTTGAAAACATACGCTCCAGCAGTTTCGCAAAAGTACGGGTTTCGAAAATAGTTCCCAAGTCACGTTGGGGAGGAAGTTCTATCATGGCCAGGAGGCCGTCCTGGGAGAGCGTCGAGTGGGGAGGAACCTGGAAGGCACGGTTTTTCACCATGCCTTTTGGGAGTCAGGGGCACCCTGGCGTGAGCCATGCAAGTTTTGGGACAATCCACACTTTTCATGAGTAGGGAAATGTGGATTGGTGGAACGAGTGGCCAGCCGGGAGCAGAGTCATGGATATCCCCATTTGCCAAGCGGACATGACCATTCTCTGCCTGTGCCAGGGTCACAGAGAAAGAGCCTCTGGGGGGGGGATCTTGGGTCTTGGGGGTCTTCATTCATGGCATGGGCTTGGAGGACCACCATCAATATCCCCATCGTCTTTGGGTGAATCCTGTTGAGGATGCTGGTCTGACCTCTTGGAAGGCGCCCTCCATGACTGCATGACCAGGAAGTACGTACTTTGCTCATTCTTGGCCTTTGTCCCAGGATTCGCATGCCCCCAGGCCAAGGCAGATGGAAGCAATGACTCTCAGTTGCATCCCCCACCCCTCCCCTTCCTCTACTGCCACCCCAGTTGATATGTTCCTATCGCAACGCTCCGTCTGTGGGCAAAAGCGCGATACCATCTCTAGATATTCAGGACCAACTCTCTACACTCGGTTTCCCAACCCGCGCGGCGAGCTTGGACCGTAGCTGGCTCTCGGGATGCGTGACTGCCCCGACGGCCGTTATCTATCCGGACACATCTATAAGTGGACGACAAGGCCACCCTCTCCCTGGATTCCGGTTGGGGCAGCTTCCCATACATGGCGGATGGGAAAGAACCACGTCATGATCCGCGAACCGCCCCCCTCGCGGCGAACTGGGTGGCTTTGCAGGGAGGGGAAGCAATTTAAAAGACTTCGATTTAGCAAAGCCTGGGCGGTGCAGAACACAGGCTTGTTTCTTCTCAATGGTATGGCTAAATTATAATTATATTTCATTCTGTGTTTCCCAAAGAAGAACGTTTTTGTAACAAGATCCCACCTCGCCGTGCTGGTATTATAAATCTTCTCCTAACGTAGAAGCACGCTGGCGATGGGAGGGGGGGAGCCCTCTGGATTTGTGGGCGGGAAGCGAGCATCGCGGGGTCCGCTATGCGGCCGGCTCCATATTTATGACGCGTGGGTGCTGGAGAAGGCAAGGAGTCTGTACTGGGTCCAGTGGCGCTAAGTCTCAGCCCACGTTAGGTTCCTCCCTTGCTTTTCTTGAATTTATCTCCCGGCAAAGGAACACTGAACGAATTCCTTAAAACTAATACACTTTGTGCCAAGAATACGAATGGGGGCGGCCAGGAAGGGCACCACTAATTACATCGCTGATTTGTGGCGTCCCTCACCCCGAACGGTTTTCTGCATGAAGAGCATTAAAAAAAAAAAAAAAAAGGAAACACCAAAGGGGGACCTCCCGCCGCTCTGGTTGGGCGCAGCTCACAGAAAAGAATGGAGAGCTCCGGGCCGCGTGGCAAACCCACCGTGTCCACTTCCCTGGAGGTGGGAGGGCATCCGGCCCCTCTCTGGCCTCAGCGCCCTCCTGTCTGGATTGGGAACCCTCCGGAAGGGCCGGGCTTCCTGAGGACACATAGTTCTGCCCTGTGTGTTTTGCAAACCAGCCTTGCGGAGGGCGGATCTTACGCCCAGCGTCCATGATGCTTTTCTCGGGCAACCGCTAGAACATTCCTGTCCTCATTCTGTGGCGATGCATACTTTCCAGCCAAAGCCCTTTGGGTTCAGCTCAACGGGTTGCATTCCGATACCCCTTTCTCCCAGAGGTGGGCTTGGGGCCCAGGGTGTGCCCAATGGTTCCGGGGATGTCATGGAGGATTCTTCTAGGCCTGGGTCTGTGTCACAGTATTTGTAATTCACGACCAGCTTGGTGGGAGGCTCAGAGGGGAAGATGGGGCGGAGGGAGAGCCCAACGCTTCTAAGGAGTTAAACAGTTGTGTGTTTTTTTTTTTTTTTTAAAACCAGTTGGCTTGGATTAACAAGTGGAGGGCTGCCTTTCAAACACAAATCAAGTTGTTCGCACCCACAAACTCAGCCTGCTTTGGCCGCCATTCTGAGCTTCTGAGATGGGGAAAAAAACAGCGTGGCCTGGGATGGTCGACCCCAGGGAGATGGGAAAGCCAGGAACGCAGAACAGAAATGCAGCCCTACATGCAGTGGACGTGAGTACGTTCGTTCTTGCAAGTTGCTATGCTGGTAAGGCTCGCGGAGTTAGGACGCTGTCCGCTGCGTGTGGCCCCAGGATGGCGTGTCTTCATAGATCAAATTGGTCGTGTTGGAACGAAAAACCAGAGACGGCAAATGGTTTGGAGTGGTGAGCTGGCTTGGTAAAAGAGAAGGTGCCATGTATGTGTCCTCAGTGATCTTTGCGTATTCTTGCGGGAATGGGGAGCTAGGCGTAGACAAACTGCGTCCTGACCCAGTGGGGTTGGCATGCGGGTCGCAGACAGGGGGACAACCGAGATTTTCTTTGTATTTCTCCACATTATTTGCCTGTCTCAAATATAATTTAAGAGTACAACAAAGTAAGAGGGAGAAACAAAATTCTACCAAGTTGTGTTAGTAGAGGGGAGGTATTTCTGAGGAAGTCGAGATGTTTCCCACCCCTGTTTCGCTGAAATATGATACAGAATTCTCTGGTAGCTTCGTGCTGTTGGAATACATATAAAAACAGTCAAGTGTGGGCTCATTCTGCAGGCTAATGTTGAAAATTGAAGAAAGTGTGGGTTCATTCTGCAGGAGAATGTTGAAAATAGAAGATAGTTGGACGAAAATATGTAGATATTTTCAACGAAGGGAGAGCAAAAAGAATAAGGGGAACACGAATGAGGGTCGAAAGAGGTATTTTGCATTTCTTTTGGGCGCTGGAGTTGCTGGATATTAGCCGATTGATTCTTGGCTTTGTATGGACCCAGCTCTTGCTAATGGAACCCATGCTGAGCAATGGGATTCCCATAAATTTTGGGGTGAGCATGGGGACGGATGCAAGCAGCAGCCCACGATAAGGAGGACCAGGATCTTCTCGGTCACCAGCATGTCCTCTCTGATGAGGACCAGCATTCTTCTCGGTCTCCACGATATCCTCTCTGATGAGGAGGACCAAGGTCTTCTCCATCTCCACCGCATCCTCTCTGATGAGGAGGACCAAGGTCTTCTCCATCTCCACCGTATCCTCTCTGATGAGGAGGACCAAGGTCTTCTCCGTCTCCACCGCATCCTCTCTGATGAGGAGGACCAAGGTCTTCTCCGTCTCCACCGCATCCTGTCTGATGAGGAGGACCAAGGTCTTCTCGGTCTCCACCGTATCCTCTCTGATGAGAAGGACCAGCGTCTTCTCCGTCTCCACCGTATCCTCTCTGATGAGGAGGACCAGCGTCTTCTCCATCTCCACCGTATCCTCTCTGATGAGGAGGACTAGCGTCTTCTCCATCTCCACCACATCCTCTCTGATGAGGAGGACCAAGGTCTTCTCCGTCTCCACCGTATCCTCTCTGATGAGGAGGACCAAGGTCTTCTCGGTCTCCACCGTATCCTCTATGATGAGAAGGACCAGCGTCTTCTCAATCTCCACCGTATCCTCTCTGATGAGGAGGACCAGCGTCTTCTCCATTTCCACCGTATCCTCTCTGATGAGGAGGACCAGTGTCTTCTCGGTCATCACCGCGTCCTCTCTGATGAGGAAAACCAGCATTTTCTCGGTCCCCACCGCATCCTCTCTGATGAGGAAAGCCAGCATTTTTTCGGTCATCACCGTGTCCTCTCTGATGAGGAAAACCAGCATTTTCTCGGTCATCACCGCGTCTTCTCTGACACGGAGGACCAGCGTCTTCTCGGTCCCCACCACATCCTTTCTGACATGCCGAGCATTTGCCAGGGAGTCTTGTAGCCGATGCGTGCCGGCCAGGTGTTAAGGCATGTTTGCAATCCCTGAGTATGTGCCACTGGTCCCCACTCTGTCTCGTGTGCTTCTGGTAGACTGGAAACACCTCCTGTTGTATCTCAGAGTGTTTTGTTTTCAGTCAGCGGGTACGACTGGCGATAGGGTGAACCTGAGGGTCACTTGGTAAATAGGATTTAAGACGGCAAAGGGAAAGGGGCAGGTTGCACGAGGCTCATACCCCTGAATGGGGAAGCTCGTGTCTGACACCCGT
Organism: Ursus americanus; assembly: GCF_024610735.1. Classification (NCBI taxonomy): domain Eukaryota; kingdom Metazoa; phylum Chordata; class Mammalia; order Carnivora; family Ursidae; genus Ursus; species Ursus americanus. The sequence goes on along the minus strand of NC_142164.1, from coordinate 122,466,669 downwards.
TTTGTCCCGTAGGGTCGTTGTTATTATTATTTCTGAAAGTCCTCATTAACTATGCGTGCAGAGCAAACCTTCTTAGAAGGGGGTCGTGCCTGGCGCTGGCACTTGTCATGAGGATGCAGAGACAGGAGGACGGGGGCACATCTCTTTCCGGGTCCCCTCCTCCCTGAGGCCACAGTCCAGCCTCTGCATCTGTGCCTCCCTCCCACACACACCCAACGGGGGCATCTCTGTCATTGGCAACAACCGGCGGAGGCCAGATGTGTGGGATTTTCTGCAGCTGGGCTGAAGCCCTTGGAACATTCTAGAAAGATGCCTGCACGTCTTTCTGGGTTTGCAGTAGGTCCCAGAGTCCTTCAGAGATGCTGAAATAATTGTGTCCACGATACTGGCCCTTTTCCTGATGCCGATAAAACTAGTTTCTACTCAACATACGCGGGAGTGATGTCTAGTTCCACGAGACTGGGTAAGCGCCGAATAGAGGGACGTGTGATTTTTCGGAGTGTCATCCTTGGTCATGGTGTACAGTGATGGGAAGAGCTAAGGATTTCTAGTTACCGAGAACTGGTCCATGCAATTCAGTCGCACTCAGCACCAACGCTGTCTGGTGCAGAGTACTGGTCACCGATATGCAGCGATAGCACATGACAAGTGGATAATTACGGACGGCCAATCCCAGCAGGTGGGTCTAGTCACCGAATATTCCTCCTTCAGTTCCTGGTGATCGGAACAGGTGCGTGGTTGCACGACCCCCCCGCCCCGGGTAGCTGAACCCCCAGGCGTGGGGCCCCCAGGGGCAGGGCTGGGTGCTGGAATCCAGACCGTGCATGGGTCTGTGTGCTCCAGTCCCTCCCTCCTCTGACCCAAAGCCCAGGCTTGGGCCACGTCAATGCGTCGTCATGGACAGTCCACAGGTGCCTTCCGATTCCCTCATGACGGAACTCGAGCTAACCCAAAATGTGCTTGTGAGACCTTCGGGTCACCCCCACGCACCAGTTGGTGGCAGTATATCCCAGTTGCAGGCAAAATATTAGGGAAAATACAAAGGTTTTGGATTTTGGGGTTTTTCTGGACGGGTAGACAAGCAACCTATTAATTTAAAAAAACCAAAACGGTATATGTGTGGAGGGGGGACAGATAGAAAAAAAGACGCAGGAAACTTGAACTCTGATGCACCATCCGGAGACAACCCATGCCAACTTCTGGGGTCACACCGTGTGTTTCGCTGCACAGAAAATGCCAACATAGCGAGGAACAAATACGTCTGGGTGCCCGGGATGGGCACACGGGGCGGGTCTGCCCGCGTACCTGCTTCGCGATGCATGTGAACGCCCTTCCCCACCTGCCGTGAGACACGTGCATCATCTCGGGTGGGTGGTGAGCGCTGGGGGACCGCAAGCTCTAGGAGGACCAGCATGGCATCTGCTTGTCCCTTGTGGGAAAGCACGAGCAGGCGGACATGGGACTCGCGTACGAGTCCCTCGTGCGTCACCAGCCACTTGTGGGAGACGTGTGTGCCTAGAAAGGCTCGCACGGATGTTTCTTTCCACGCCCGTGTAGGGACGGAGTCACCAAGGCCAAGCCGGCACGTTCCGGGGCCGTCTAACACTCTTAGCACTGCCGGTGATGGTCTTGCTTGGCCATTTGTGCCCACATGGTAATGGAGGTCACACTTTGCCGTTCTGCCGATGTCACGGATGGGAGGCTGTTCCCCGGGCATTGCCTTGTACCGATGGCATCTGAGCGTTCATGTTTGGAAGCCCAGGCAGCAAGAGGAATGCCAGGAGCAGGGTGGTGACGGGAACCCGCTTCTAGGCCAGATGGCGTTGGCGTTGGCCGTGCTGAGTGCCACTCTGCTCCCTGTGTCCCCGTCTGCACAGTGACCATGAGCACGGTGTCTGCTTGGATGGGACAACACAGTGAAGATCTTCCCCCCCCCCCCACCCCAGAAAACAGCTTTTTAGGTGCAGATTCAGCCCCGAAAGAGGTTCGCATGTTTTCCTGTGGAAACCACCGGCCAGGGCTAAGTGGAAACACGCAATCATCTGCCCGGTTCCTGGCTCTTCTTGGCGTTGAGCGGAGAACCCGGGCCTCTCTTTGGGATAACAAGGACTGTCTGCGGACAAAGTGCTTGCCCGTTGTTCAGACGCAGGGACGCTTCCGGACGCGCTCTGGAAATCCAACTGTTCTGACCCAGCCCCGTGGCGATGAGTGAAGTCTCCATGCGTCGCAGGCATGTGGATTCAATTTGCTTCTTCACACTCGGCGTTGAAGGGCTTTGGCAAACGCTTGCTTGCTTGCTTTCCTTTTTGTTCCCCGCGCCCCGTTCCCTTAACCCCAAGCACTCGAGAAATGGAGATGTGTTGATAAAGAACAGAGGGGTTCGGCTGGTGCATATGCATAAACCAGGGGCTGTGAGAAGGAGCATCTCCACCCGTAAATGTGTCGACGGGGTTTGGATGGAGGCCTGTGTTCGGGGACCTCGGAGGCTGGAGGTGAGAAAACCTACAGGGAGTGGCCAGGCGATGGAGGAAAAAAGCCTTCACTAGCCCGGGGTGCTGTCCAGGGGTGCCCTTGACTCGGGGAGCGTGCCGCGGACGGCTTGGACCTTGCAGGTGAGCTGACTTTTCAGGCAGGAGGATGTAGTGAGGACGTTTTCAGCTCCCCAGGGCCGGCCGCAGCATCGGCCTCGTGCCTGCTCCCCGAGTCCAGCCCCGGGCGGGCGGGCGAGTGTGAAGAGTGCAAGCCGCCCCTGGGTTACCTCCGGGAATTTGCGTGCTTGCGGTGACCTCCTGCCCCCAGCGACTCACATTCTGTGAAACGTTTGCTCTGCCCGGCGTGAGGAATCTTGACGGGGCCGTCGGGCTCGGAGGTCTGGGATGATTTTAGAAAGGATCCCCGGCAGTGGCCGTCCCTGCCGCTCTCCGTCTCTATTTCCAGGAGAGGGGGACCCGTGCGGTGTCATGGCGGCCTAACGAATAGAAGACGAGACGTCATCAGGGAGACGTGTCACCAGTCGTGTAATGGTGTCATCTCTGTTTTTGTCGATAAGGATTACAGGCAGACGCGGGGAGGGAGAGGGACTGGCAGAGCAGGGCTGTCGGAGGGCTCTGCTGTCTGTGGGGAAGTGATTAGATGCCACGCACGGACAGTGTGGCGAGCGTCCCTCACGGGGCCCCTAATCACCCTTGGCGTGCACTGTCAGGAAGACGGCTTTGCCGCGGAATGGTCGCCCATTAGGCATGAAGCACCAGATGATGGAAACAAATAGGGTCTTCATCTCCCAAGAAAGGGGGCATCACGGGCTGGCCTGGGAGGCAGGGTCCCTGAGCAGCGGTGCTGGCTGGCGGGGCGATGTGCTTCCCGCCTCGGGGCTGACTCCTGCCTCCAGGACCTGAGGCGTAGCCAGGGCTGTGGCTGGGCCGTGGCCACCGTAGGTCCTGACGGGAAGGTGACCGTCCAAAGTGGGTGCTGGTTTTGGTGAATACACACAACGGAGTGGTACATTTTAGCTGTTTGCTCTTGCTTTCTGGCATGAAGGGTGTTCGCAGGGGTCTTTGTATCTGGGGGAAAAAGGAGGATTTTTATGTGAATACATGTAAGGATGTACGGTGCCTGAAGAGAGCGCTGGCCTTTCCCCTTGGCTCTTCTGGGCGGTCTGAGCCCTTTGAGTGGGAGGCCTGATAGAGGTATCTCTGTGTTCATTTGTTCAGGCACCTAAAACAAAATACCATAGACTTGGGGGCTTGTGCACAATCTTTATTTCTCATCGTCCTAGAGGCTGGAAGTCTGAAATCCAGGTGCCCATTGGCGTCTGGTGAGGACCCTCTTCCTCGTTCATAGATGACCGTCATGGCAGAAGGGACCAACGGGCTCCCTGTGCTCTCTTTTATAAGGAGTAATCCCATCATGGGGGCTCCATCCACATGACCTTGTCCATTCCCAAAGGCCGCACCTCCAAATGCCACCATATTGGGGAACATATGAATTTGGGGGAGACACACCCATCTAGGTCATAGCCGCCTTTGCCTGGGGAAGGGCTTGGGTCACACTGGATTGTCTAAGGATGTGATTTGGGTTGGGTATTGGCACACGGGATAGACTTAGTTTGGCGTCGGGCCAGCCATGTGAGGTACTCATGTAGGGTGGTGGATTTGGGGTCCCGCAGTATCAATTGAGCTGGAGACTGACATCAACCATCTGGGTAATCAGTGGATCCATCAGTCAATGATAGATCAGTCATGCCTCCATGATGGAGCCCCCTCCCCCCCCAGGAACTCTGGATGCTGGGACTCACAGGGGCTTCCTTGCTTGGCATTCTCCATGGTAATTATCACACGTCAATGCTGGAAAGTCCCGCTTCCCCAACTCCATGGGAGAGGACAATGGGATGCCTCTCCCTCCTTGGACTTTAGAGTTCATCTCTTAAAAGAGTCATTATTTCCTGCACATTTCCTTTGTTTCCCCAAGATTATAAACTCCCAGAGGACAAAGTATATGTCTGATTTTTCTAGGTGTCCCTCATGGTGCCAAATGCCTTCCCCTATCCTATAGCTCACCTTCTCAAGGTGGGACCTAGCAAGTCTCGGCGAGGATCATTAGAGGGACAGTGGTTTGCGGCATCAGCAGACTCTGCTTCAGTTCCAGTTTGGGATTTGCCAAATTCAGAGGCAGGGGAGCTCTGAAAGAGAATGACAACCAGCCTGTTTTGGAAGAACCTTTAAAGATCTGTGGTACCGTCATAAGACAAAGCAGGTACCATAAAATACGTCAGGTTATTCACCATTATTCACAGTAGCCAAAAGGTAGACGCAACCCCAGTGTCCACTGAGAGCTGAATGGTCTACCCACACGTGGAATATTAGTGTTGAAAAGGGAGGATATTCTGCACCTGCTAGGATGTGGATGGACCTTGAGGACATGGCGCTGAGTGACATGAGCCAGACACAGAAGGACAAATCCTGTGTGATTCCACAAATATGGGGTCCCTAGAGGAGTCCCATCCACAGAGACAGAGAGTGGATGGTGGAACCAGGGGCTGGGGATGGGGAGATAGAGTTTCATGGGGACAAAGCTTCAGTTTGGGAAGATGGAAAGTTCTGGAGATGATGGTGGAGATGATTGCGCAACAGCATGAATGTTCTCAATGCCACTGAGCTGTGCACTTAACAATGATTATGGTGGCACTTTTTGTATTCTGTGCTTTTTACCACCATTTTTAAAAATTAAAAAAAAATAAAATGAGATTATTAAAATGAGAGGAGGGGTCTCCTTTGCTTTTGATTGTCCAGAGATGACTCAGACGTCTCCCGTGATGTTTGGGTGGTGGTCTTTACTGTAAACCCTCCTGTTCAGATAAAGGATGCAATGTGATGGCCCAGGAAAGTAGGGGGGCATGGGGTCCATTATCCTGATCTTTGTGTGCCGAGCTCTGTTTGTGTAGGGTCTTGGAGAGGTACCTCTGAGATGGTCAGACACCAAAGTTGACTCGGTTCTTCAGAGAACTGGCCAAGCTCTCCAAGTGTTTGAATTTGGGGAAACCAAAAAGATAACCTATCTCTGTATTTTTATGAGTATGGAATGTTTGCCCTAGACCGGAGAGAGACAATGATCATCTTGTGTGTGTGTAAGATAAAGTCCGAACTCCATCCAGATCAAGGACCCTGAGTAGAAGTCAACACCAAGGACCGTGAGATCACCTTGTTCAGGGGGTGCTGGTGTCACTTTGGCCGTTTCTTCAGGGATGACCTCTCGGTCTCCGTTCGGGGTCAGACCCCACAGACACTGTCCTAGCCCCCACTTTGCAGGAGGACTTTGTAGGAGGATTGGTGGATAACCACAGATGGAAAGGATTTTACCCTAAAACTGTGAAACACACAAGGAGGAATTTAAAAATCCCACCAAACGCCTCCATGTTGATTTTTAAAACAACTTTAGAGAGACATCATTTACACTGCATGTAATGCACTCTTTTTGAATAAACAATCGGATGCTTTTTAGCAAATTTACAGAGTTGTGAAAGCATCACCACAATTTAATTCTGAAATGTTTCCACCACCCCCAAAAAGAAACCACATGCCTGTTTGCAGCCAGGGCCCTGACCTCCCTGCCATCCACCTCCAGCCCTTTTCAACCACTAATCTGCTTTCTGTCTCTACAGATTTCCCTTTTCTGGACAATTCATATAAATGAAATCATGTGGCCTTTTGTGACTGGCTTCTTTCACTGAGCTTCTTTCATGTTTCTGAGGGTCATTGGAGTTGTGGTGTGTGTCAGTATGGGATTCCTCCTTACGGCGAGACACCATCCTATCATATGGAAGGACCAGCAGGTCCATTCACCTGCTGATGGACAGTTGGCTTGTTTCCACGTTTGGGGGGTCATAAATCATGGTGCTGGGAACATTGGCTTACCAGTCTTTGTGTAAGCACACATTTTCATTTCTCTCAGGTGTGTACCTACAGATGGGATAACAGGGTCAGATAGTGATAGTACTTTTGAATTTAAGGAAAGTGCCACCATATTTTCTGAGGCACTCGCACCCTTTGACATTTCCACCAACCGTGGACGAGCGTTCCTGTTTCTCCACGTCCTCACAAATACTTGACAATAACCGTCTTTGTAAAAATTCTAGCCACTCTTGAGAGTGCAAAGTGGTATCATGTGGTTTTCATTTCCCTGATGGCTAACGGTGTTGAGTCTAAATGTCAGAACCTAGGTATTGTGAGGCAGATGCTGATGTTTTCTCAGGGTGTAAGTTTTGAACATTGACTTTGGCATTGAAAGGACTCAAGTCACCTGGTTTCTTGCACGGCTGTGTTTCTCCCAACGGAAGTTGTTTCCTCACCTACGCGGAAAACAAAATGTAAGGGGAGTTGGTGAATGAGATAAGTTGACATACGAATGAGTAGTCCCAACGTGGCTTTATCATTTTAATCTTCTTGATGACAAAAGCCATTTGCTGGACTCGGTGACTGTTTCTCCTCCAGTGCTGGATTCATTATGTTCCTGATGGCAGATTGCTTTGGTCACTGCTCTTAATTTCATTGCCACGGTTTAGGGGATTGACGTGCCTGCCTGAAGGCTCTCTGTATTTCTGAGCTGCCCTAATCAGCCATTCATAATTTCCACAGATGTCTCTGAAATGTGCAACCCCCAGGATTAAATGCCCCACCTTTATTGTCCGGGAGACAAGAGTGTTTCCCTGCATTGCCAGAGCCGGCACAGATCGGTAAATTAATTATGCTACATTCACTTCTGTCCAAAGTTTAGTTTCTGCTTACATAGAGGATTCTCTGGCTGTACCAACTGATGAGTTTGCTGGACAGATTTCAACCATCCCTATTTATTTCCTCAGGCAAAGAAAATATAAGGTTCTTAAGAGAAAATACCTACCCTACTTATAATGACAAATAAGGCAAGGAGAGCTTTCTTCTGTTTAAGAATTCCCTGGATGACAAAACACACATTTAAACTTTGTATGATTTAAAAATAGATTGCCCTGTCTCTCCACAAATAAGTACACATGGAATTCTTGGATAATGTTAAACAAATCTGGGGAGCAATGCCAGCCTTCAAAAAAAAAAAAAAAAAGAAAACAGAAAGTCTAATAATCTAACTATAATCTAAACATCCACAACCTTTTTATTACATGTCCATCCATCCAGTTTCTATCCATCTACCCACCATGTATCCAACCATCCATCCATCCAGCCATCCATCCAGCCATTCATCCATCCATCCAACCATCCACCCATCCATCTATCCATCCAACCATCCATCCATCCATCCATCCATCCATCCATCCATCCATCCAACCATCCATCTATCCATCCATCCAACCATCCAACCATCCATCTATCCATCCATCCATCCATCCATCCATCCATCCATCCATCCATCCAACCATCCATCCAACCAACCATCCAACCATCCATCCATCCATCCATCCACCCACCCATCCACCATCCATCCATCCACCCATCCATCCATCCATCCATCCATCCATCCACCCATCCACCCAACCATCCAACCATCCATCCATCCAACCATCTATCCATCCATCCATCCATCCATCCATCCATCCATCCATCCATCCACTCCTCTGTCTGTTCATCCACTTACTCATGCACCCATCCATCTATCTGTCCATCCAACCACTCATCCTTACAGCATTTTAGCTGGAAGACATTAAGCTACAGACATAAAACACAGGCAGATATATGAACCCCTCCATCCCAACAAGAAACTGCCAGCAAATTCAAGACATACTCATTAGACTGACAAAGCAAGATTCTTGTTTGAAAGAAATTTTCCACCCATTTCTCCTTCCAGGGAGCCTCCTGTTGTTGGTCGGGTCTTGCTTGGCAAGACTGGAATGGCATCTATTGGCTCAAGAGCTGTCGATTTGGGCATTCACTTTCCTGATTGTTTACACCATGGATGGCTAGTGTCTTCATGGATTTCAGAGCATAGTCTGCATCTTCCAGCAGCTGTGATTAGGAATCATGCTTCCTGCTTGGTATACCGCTCCAACCCCCTACCTTTTCTCCTGCCAACAGACACACGTACGCACACACATACATACACACAGAGAACATGTTATAAATCGTTTATGTAGATGATCAGGAAATTCAAATTCAAATCCAAATTCTGAAGTTCAACTATGAGAACTGGCTGAGAGAGTGACGGGAACGGCATCTTGTACTCATGTCTTTATTTGCTTCTTGTGAGGTGTCTTTACGTGTCTATATGAACACAGACGTCTATAGATGTCTGTATATATTTATATGTCTGTCTACTTACAAATGTCTCTCTATACGCGTATGTCCACATACATACATCGTGTGTGGATAGATCCACACATCTCTATGAGGTAGGAACCCCAAACTCAACGTGCTGTATCTGAGGACCGGGGAATCTGTGAACTTTGAGTTCAGCTTTGCCTCTAGCCTAACGTGCACGACTGGGAATGGTTGGCCTTGCCATTTGGGGTGAGGGGTCAGAGAGCTCCCAGCAGGAGCAAGGAGGCCCCAGCTCAGTTCGAGGCGCAGATGTCACTTATCGGGGCCCTTGGGAGCCATTGCGGGATTTCCCACCAGCCTTTTCTCCATGGTGTTGAAGCTGCCCGTTTTCCTGCTTCCCTCCTGTGGGACACGTTGTATCTTCCAGGTAACACGTTGCAGGCTTAACACTTAATTCGGTGCAACGCGGTGAGCGCTATGACGTTCTGGGGGTGCACGTTGGGCCATCCAGGGAGTGAGCACCCTACTGTAGCTACATACACTCACTGGGTCCATGTGTTCAACTCGCGAGGTCCATGTGTATCCAAGGGGTGGTAAGCACAGCCCCCCAAGGGTGGCCGCCATGTCTGGTTCCCTGGAGCAGCCCCTGACACAGCAAGTACTAGACAACCATCATTTATTCAATGAATAAAGAGCTTGTGAGTATATACCTGGGGGTCATGTTTCTCCCTTGCTTTCCTCCCTACACCAGGGACTTAGGATTCAGGGGAATGGGGCCCACCAGTTAGGAATCTTTTTATGGAGGACATTTGGAATCACCGTGAAATTAGTTATGAACGCTTCTGAAGGCGATGGGAGGCTAACGTATATGGCGGGTCAGATGCTTTAGGCACTTTATGTCAGTATCTTGAGACGAAGAGTGCAGCATGCCTGGTGGTGGCCGAGGTGATTTTGGGGGCATGTAGATGGGCCCCAGTACAATGGATATTAAAACAGGTTACAGCGATGAAATTCACGTAGCTTACAACGAATCCTTTAAAGTGGATAGTTCAATGGGCAGTTACCATATGCACCATGTTACGTACCCACCACGTCTCTCTGATTCTAGAATATTCTCATCCCCCCAAAAGAAATCCCATTAGCAGTCACTCCCCATCTCCCCCACCAGTGCAGGATGACCTTGTATCCCCCATCAAATCAGACAGCACCATCTCCCCACCATCAGACTGACCCCATCTCCCCCACCATACCAGGATGACCTCATCTGTCCAACCAACCCAGGATGATCCCATCTTCCCCACCAACCCAGGTCCACCCCATCTCCCTCACCAACCCAGGATGACCTCATCTCCCACCAACAAAGTCGACCACATCTCTCCCACCAACTCAGGACGACCTCATCTCCCCACTAACTCAGGATGACCTCATCTCCCCTACCAACCAGGTTGACCCCATGTCCCCCACCAACCAGGTCGTCCCCATCTCTCCCAGCAACCCAGGATGACCCCATCTCCCCCACCAACCTGGACAACCACTGATGTGTTTTCTGTTTCCATGACCCTGTCCGTTCTGCACATTCTCATATCCATGGGATCACACACAATGTGACCGTGTGTGTCTGCTTCTGCCACGAGCATCATGTCCTTGAGGTCTATCCACAGGGTAGCAGGTGTCAGAGCTCCGTTCCTGTTCATGGCTGTATAGTATTCCATTGTACGGATGGACCACACTATGCTAATCCATCCTCCTGGTGATGGACACTTGGGTTGTTTCCACCTTTTGGGGCCAGACACTGTTTCCATGAACAGCTCTTCCCTCTTGTGTGGTTTTCTGATGGCTCCGTTTGGTGCATATCTACCTTTACCCACATCTCATCCTTATGAATCCCCCGTTTCCACACAAAAAGGGGGAGCTCTTGGCTGGGATGGCTCTTGCCACAAGGAGCTCAATGGCCTCATTGGGCTTATTTGCCTTGATTCTAGAGCTTCTCCTGTGGGACATGAAGTTGGCTCTGTAGATATTATGGTAGTTATACGAAGTCGTGTCCTAAAGTAAATGTGTCTGAACGTAAAAATGAGTCGCTTCAACGGAAATACTGTCAGTAACAGTACAGATGGGAGTGGGGTGTAACTAAGGTCCTCAAGGTGGCAAAGGAACAAAATGGGAGAAATCTGAGGATTTAAGCTTTCAAACAAATGTAGGTGAGACCAACCTGGAGATTCTGAGCCGAGAGATCTTGTGTTTCTCATTATCTGGCCTTCAGATGAGGATGTGGGGACTCAGAGACACCAGAGTTCCCAAAGCCATCCGTGTCGGATGGTGAGCACTTAGGCCTTCTCTTCCGTGCCACAAGGCTTCCCTAGACAGCCAGGAAGGACTGGCATTTTCGTTTCCAGTTATTTTTCTCCCCCAAATGCCTACAATTGAGATTTCTTTCCTGGTTGCCGGTGATGGCTAATTTTATGTCAGCTTGCCTGGGTACCCAGATATTTGGTCAAACGTCATTGTAGATGTTTCTGTAATGTTATTATTTTGATGGGACTAACAATTTCAACCAGGAGACATTGAGGAGAGCAGATCCCCTCCACAACGTGGGTGGGCCTCATCTAATCAGTTGAAGGCCTTAAGAGTTGGGGGGATAAAAGCTGTGATGTACCCAAAAGAGAGGGACTTCTGTGTCCAAAGGGAGTTTTCTGAGTCCAGCTATAGCACTGGGTCTTCTGTGGGTCTCAGCCGCTGGCTGACCCTCCAGAATTGGGACTCACAGCCTCCGTAATCACGTGAGCCAATTGCTTGCAATAAATTCCTGTTTATATGACTACATTCACAGGCCTGTTGGTTCTGTTTCTCCGGAGGACCCTGACCCCCTTGTTACACAGGTCAGCCAAGTTGGCTTCCAGTGGGGGTTTTTAAAAAGCAGCCTGCATATTATACCAAGAAGGTGGGGGGGGGGGGAGAGAGAGAGGGAGAGAGAGAGAGAGAGAGAGACTCTCCCCTTGAAACCCGTTGTCAAGGACCTCAGGGAAGTTTGCATTTCCTACTCACTGTGCCTGAGCCCAAATCCAGAATCCAGAATCCACACCAAAAACCTTGCTTCCAAGCCCCCAAATGCCCCATTTTTTATCCCTGGCAAAGGGATTAAAAACAAAACAAAACACTGGGATTTGTTCGCCAGCTTGAATCAGCTCCTGGGGCTGGGTCAGCCGTGCTCTGCACATGAGGTCAAGTCAACAGCGCGGAGTCCATGAAATGTGCAGGAAATGCTGCGTGTCCATCAGTTCCCCGAGGTCGACCATGGTCTGCAAGCAGGTGATCTCTCCTAGTAAATCATCCAAAGGTCAACGGTGGCCCAGTGTTGGGATGTGCGTACGTCATTTCCCTTATCACATGGGCGTTTTATCATTTCACGTCAGCACGAAAAGAAAAGTCAGCACAGGGGCGCCTGGGTGGCTCAGTCCGTGAAGCGTCTGCCTTCAGCTCAGGTCATGATCTCAGGCTTCTGCGATGGAGTCCCGCTTTGCGCTCCCTGCTCCGCGGGGAGCCTGCTTCTCCCTCTGCTGCTCCCCCTGCTTGTGCGTTCTCTCTCTGAAATGCATGGATACAATGTGAAAGAAAGAAGAGAGAGAGAGAGAGAGAGAGAGAGAGAGAGAGAAGAAAGAAAGAAAGAAAGAAAGAAAGAAAGAAAGAAAGAAAGAAGAAAAGAAAGAAAGAAAGAAAAGTGAACACAGCACGATACGGTATTTTGGGAGAGAGAGATTCATGTAACTTTATTCCAGCATATTGATGTAATTACCTATTTATTACTAGTTATTGCTAATTTCTTACAGTGCCTGACTTACAAGGTAAACTTTACCATCAGAATGTATGTTTAGGAAAACACATAGCGTCTGTAGGGTTCGGTACTGTCTGCAGTTTTAGGTCTGGGAACGTAGCCCCCGCAGATAGGGGCGGGGTCCTGCATAACAGCGAAGCTGTGACATTTTATATATAGATTTCCGATTTTCTACATGTGTCACTGGGATCTGACCGGCGGTCTCCGCTGTGGTCCCCACGCTCGGGGAATTTGTGGTTTGCAGACGCGTCTTGTGTTCGTCCCCTAGTCATACTGGTTGCAGCTTTGCCGAGTGGCTCTGTGCCCAGAGTCAAGCAAGGGCGCTCAGGGCGGCAGCCGGGGGAGACCTGAGACTCTGTGCCCTCGTCCCTTGAATCTAGGACCTCGCTGGAAGCCTGGAGTGCCCAGGCTCTCAAATGGCATGGATGCCACAACCCAAAAGAAATGTGTGTGCATAGAGGAGGATTTGGGGTGTATGGGGGTTTGCTCCCTTATGCCCTCCACCTGCCCCCAAATCTGTGCATTCGGTTGGAAAAAAATCCAGACGCACTTGGGGCTTGGTTCCCTGGATTCTCCTGCCTGGGACGCCCCCGGGGGAAAATGAGGCAGGGGGAAACCCCAAATCGGAAAAAGGACTGGTTCAATTCTTCCTCCTTGGCCCCAGTCACTTTGTCTGTAGCCACATCTTCAAGCGGCTGTGGGCCCCACGGACGCTTTCTCATGCACCCGCGAGCCTTCCCCGTTTTTCTTCGCGAGGGGCGCATGTGATTCTGAGCCGTGCACGGCGCTGTCCACCCCTCCTGTTCTCCCGTGCGGTCCTTATGAGTCTAAGGCACCATTGTCATATCTTGTTACGGGAACATAAACATACGAGAATTGATGAGGCTTTCTACCTAATGCGGTTATCCGAACCGGGTTTGTTTATTTAATGAACAAAACGTCACATCCCATCTCCCTTCTCCTGACGTCCTCGGCCATGGCAGCTGCTGCTGGCACATTTCTTGGAACAGGGGTGCTGGACGCAGTAATTCGATTTGCGTGTTGCCCAAAAGTAGACGTGAACGCGCGTGCCTCCTCAGACGGCATGTGTTATTGGAGTGCGCGGTTTTGTGTTGTTTTCACGCCGACGCCCCGGGTGCCGTGGTGTCGTGGGGACGCGGGGCAGCGGGACCCACGCGGACTCGGCTGTGGGAGTGCATTGCGACGCGGGAGGAAATGCCGTCCTGTGCGACGGACGTCTCCTGAACCGAGATCCCTAATCGCCCTGGGAATGTTGCAGACGGAAGGAGGTCTGCTAAGCTTCCCTTCTCGTGCCGTGCCAATTTCAGGGACCAGGATGGTCGCCAGGGTCAGCAACGCACTTTGCAGAAGTGACAACTTGTCACAGAGCTGTCCGCGTCTGAGTCACTTCATCATTGCAACGGGTGCACGTGGCTTGAAGCACGGAGCGGCGGTGGGGGCTGCATGCATAGATGCTGGGGGAGGCGGGGGCATCTGTGTGTCCGGGGCGTGCTTCTCCCTGCTGCGGCTTCCCAGGACCCAAAACGCCAGTCCCTTCAGACGGGGTGTGCCTTGCTTGGGTCCCACTCCCTGGGGAGAGGGCCCGGAAGGAGGGCTGTTGCCGGTAGACAGGTGTCTCCGGGCCCCATCAAAGGCGGGGAGGCTGCATGCACCGCCCATCACCTCGTTTGGACATTGCAGGTGCGTGCTGCCCGGTGACCAGGACCGGAGCGGACCTTCACAGGCTGCGGGCGGAAAACACAATGTATGTGCTTCCTTCCTGACAGCGCCGGGCTCTGAAGCGCATGGTAGGAGACCCAGTTGCGAGAGTGTCTGGCAATTAAAAATAATTGGGAAGCAGCTTGCGTTCGGGTCTTCCAAGAATGCCAGCTCTCATATAATGATGTTTCATTAGACATGCGAAAAGCTGTGTGCTCCGTATGGTGGTGGCAATTAAGGAGAATCGTACAGGGGGAAGAAAGAGAAACATTAAAAATACCCTGGCTGAGATTAGCATGGCATTTAATGGCCACTTCATTAACTAATTGATTTCTTATTAGTTACCGGGAGAAGCCCCCGTTAGAGGCTCTGTGCACACGTAATTAGCGGCATTTAGACAATTAGACGGTTGCTCATTTGGCCGCGCCACGTCGTTGGAATCGATGGTGTCAGTGTAGCTGTGGGCCATGTGCATTACTTTTTTATTTTTCTTGCTAATATTGGCTTAACCTTCAAATAAAAAAAAAAATTCTCGCCCCCCCCCCACTGCAGCCCCCCGTCGCCCCCCAGGCCTCACCATAGTTGATCGGGGTGTTAAACGCACAGGAAAAGGGGGCCTGGTCCAGGCTGACAGGAGCGGGAGCCTTCTGTCTGTCCTTGATTTTCAGATTCTTTCATGGGTCTCGTAAAGCCGATACCCTTCCCTTCTGAGAACGGTCTCTGGATGCTCTTCCTCCCCCCTCCTGCCCGCGAACGTGATGAGGGTTTTGTTTTGCAACTGGCAGACGGAGTGGCTGGAAGCTAGACCACACATAGCTTTTTTTTTTCTGAAGTCTTGGGGGGCGTGTGCGGGGCGTCTGCGCTCGGATGCCGCTGTCTCCTTCCTACGGCACGGAAACGCGCTTGGTCGGAAACTGGCCGCGGGGAGGCTCTTTGGACCCAGCAAACCTTTTCTCGCGGGCACCCGAGACACGACTCCTGGGGCTTATTACCGAGGTATGGCTGAGTTTCAGGGAGGACCCTGGAAGTATCCGGGGTCTCTGGTTTAAAGATGGTGTTTGTTGCCTTACGTTTTGCAAGGAGTCTCGGTTAAGGGAGTTTTGGTGGGGACAGATGTGATGCAGTGTCTTCACTGTGCAGACGACCCTGCAGATGGAAAGGTTTAAATTTTCAAGATAGTCGGGGCCAGTCTAGCTTCCTGTGTGGTTGTGTCCTGTGATGGGCTGAACTGGGTCTCCCCCAAATTCACATGTTGAAGTCCTCACCCCCAGGACCTCCGAATGGGACACTATTTGGAGTTGGGGTTTTTAAAGAGATGCTTAAGGTAAAATGAGGTCACGAGGGTGGTCTTTATCCCATAGGACTGAGGTCCTTATAAGAAGAGGGAATGAGGACACACGTACACACAGAGGGATGGGCCATGTGAGGACACAAGGAGGACATGGGGTCTACATGCTAAGGACGGGGGCCTCAGGAAGAACCAACCTCAGTCCCACCTGGATCCCAGACTCCCAGCCTCAGCCCCGCCTGGATCCCAGACTCCCACCTTCAGCCCCGCCTGGATCCCAGACTCCCAGCCTCAGCCCCGCCTGTTTCTCAGACTCCCAGCCTCCAGGACTAGGAAACAATAAATGTATGTTGTTTGAGCCACCCTGGTCTTTATCATGGTGTCTCCAACAAACCCACACAGCTCTCCTTGCTGAGGCTTTCCAGCCCCAGCCCAAGATGACCAGTGCCCATCTCCACCAGTGTCCACCATCTTCCTACCAAAGAACACAGCACAGAGCCCCTCAATGCCCAGAAAGATGTGGGCAGAAGGCATTAGGGGACTCTGCTCCAATTTTTTTTTCCTGCATAAAGATGCTATTTTTTTTTTAAATCATCGGAACCATATTTAAGTGTATAGTTCAGTAGCATTAACCATCAGCCCCATCACCTCCAAAACTTTCCATTTTGTAAAACTGAAACTCTTCCTCCGTGAAACACTAACTCCCCATCGCCCAGCCCCTGGCCCCACCATCTACCTTCTGTCTCCTTAAATATAAGTCCTTTACGGACCCCAGATACATGGAGTCCTACAGGATTTGTTGTTTCAGGTCTGGCTTATCTCCCTGAACACCACATCCTCAAGGTCCATCGAGGACAGTGCAGATGAGGAAAGTTCTTCCTTTTCAAGAATGAGCAGTATTCCACTATGTGGGTGGACCACGGTTTCTTTATCCCTTCCTCTGTTGATGGACATTTAAGTTGCTCCCACCTTTTGGCTGTTGTAAATAATGAGGCTTTATAAATTGGTGCACAAATTCCAAATATCTTAATAGTTGGTCTGTGGCAAGAAATTACATTTTTAACTATTTCAAAGGAGCCACCTCCACCCCCCAAAAAGCATCCTATTTAATCTGGGAGATACAAATAATATGGGTTAAGAGAAATCACAAGGAATCTGTGTTTATCTTTTGGGAGTTAAATCCAAGATGGCGACAGACTTTGTCCGTACGGTGTCTGGGGACCAAGTAGACCTGACCAGGAATGTTAGCTTTGCCATTTGCTGGCTGAGTGACCCTTGGAACATACCTCCTTTTGTTGTCTGAGGTCCCTGGGGGATTTAGTGAGTTCCTTTCTTGCATTCAGTGGTTGTTCGGTAAACAATGGTAAGCCTATGGTTGAGCCCACTGGTTGGATGGACAGGATGGTTCACCTTGGGGAGATGAATTGTGATCTCTCGATGAGCGTTGGTAGGAGTTGCTGGCTGCCAGGAGAGACGAATGGTTGGGACCCAGGTGTGGTGAACGAGGAAGAATGGCAGGGATCCAAGGAGTGGTCCCAGGTGAGAAATAATCTGAGAGGCAGTATGGGCGGTGGCAGGCAATTTCGGTGGTGAGGTTCTTTCTTCACCCTCTTCAGATGCCCTGACACACAGGTGGATATTCTGCTGTTCAGTAGAACTGTGGGTACCTCCCTCCCACACTGAATTCTGAACCTTCCCGGGAATCCCTTGGAAATGCCCACAAAACCACAGAGCTCGAGGCTGGCGATTCACCCCTTTCTACTTCACTCTGGGTCCAGCTACCGCTTATGTTCATCTCAGGAGGAGCTAAATACCTGAGCGTCACTTGGAGAAATTATTCAGTCATGCCCGTGGCAAGACAACTGGTAGACACATGGAAAATTTAAGGTCATGCTTAGCATACATTTGGGACACAGGATTCCGTCAACGTCATTACAAGGTATGACCTCATTTGCATTCTTAGGGAAACAGTGCCACAAAAAAAAATCACTCACAAAATAGGTATTGAGAAGTAGTTGTTGCAAAATGTTCACTCCCTCTCTCCCCAGCACTACCTCTTGGGTGGCTGGGTGGGGAACACGTCTCGATCCCAGGACCCTGGGATCATGACTTGAGTAGAAGGCCGACGTTTAACCGTCTGAGCCACCCAGGCATTCCGGTAGCCATCTTCTTGAAACTCTGTGGTTGCTATGAGAGCAACTCTCCGTGGGCCATTGCTGCATCCTCAGTCCAGACCCCAGGATGAACTGCCATGGATCGGAGAGGAGTCCAAGCCAGTCGAGAAGCATAGCTGCCTAGGCCACACCAGGCTGCAATCAGCCAACGCACATTGAATAAACAAGAATGAGTGACCATTTCTTTTGCGCATCCAAGTTAAGGGACAGCTCGTTACTCAGCGGTAGCTGACAGCTGCAGGCATTTGGAACGCTCTCAGCTAGACAGTAGGGCAGGATGCAAAAACAGAAAAGTCTAACCCAGCCCTCCTGAATGGGAAGCCACGCAGAAAACTAAGATATGAATACAAATTGACAAGACCAAGCCACACAAAATTGCTGACGTTTGACGATTTCAAACATATGAAAATAGCAATTTTGTGTCATGTGACCTAACATCATTTCTTAAGAAATCGGCTCACAGAAAACACATAGGGTATCCCCACCCCTCAGACACACGCTCCCACACATCTGTATTTACCAGGTGGAAAACAACTGAGAGCCACAGTACGAATGTTACTAATTTTAACCATGAGATTATGGAATTTAGAACTTGAAGCTCCTTGGGAAATGACGTACTTCTGGTCTTTTAGGCTTACACATGAAGAAATAAAAGAAATACCTACAGGGACGTTAAGCATCTACTCAAGTCAGGTAACCAGGTGTGAGCTCCGCTAGGACTAGAATCCAGACCCACAGCAACTGGCATTCTCCCATGCGCCTCAGCACACACACAACACAGTATCAGATAAGGTAATGCAGGATCTATAAAATAGAATTTTATAAAGGCATTCACTGCACTTTGCTAAGATTCACTCTAATGAAAATTTCACTAATTTTGTTGAATAGGAATAATGCAGGTCTTAAGGATTGGACAGCAGGTATTACAGAATATTGTAAAAAATAGACTTAGACTTTCAATGCATATAATCGTAAATGCTTGCAAAGTTTGGATGAATAATGTTTGGGTGGGTAATCTGCTCATTTGATAGACGGTTATAATTAATCCCACCTTTTTAGGTGTAAAATAAATGCTTCTAAGCTACAGAAGGTGTCAGTAACTCCCCTGAAATCTTTACACTATTAATTTACTCAGAGTCTTTTCTTAATAGCTAACGCTAAGATAAATTTCAGCCCAAATTCTGAATTTATGAGATCCTAATTAACGAGGTTTTATTGAAGAGACACCTTGTTCCTGATGTGATTTGAATGTCATCGTTATCAATTATCTTGGTAGTTCATAGCCCAAACATAGCAAAGTTTAATTTATTTCTATCAAACAAAACAAAAGCAAAACACACAGGTACCCAAAAGATGCATTAAGGGGGCAGAAATAAAATCATTCTAACATCCATCTTGAGGCATTGAGCCAATGTGTCTCAAGGACCACATCTATTTTTAAAGAGAATAAAATAA
This sequence comes from Ursus americanus, assembly GCF_024610735.1. NCBI lineage: Eukaryota > Metazoa > Chordata > Mammalia > Carnivora > Ursidae > Ursus > Ursus americanus. The sequence goes on along the minus strand of NC_142164.1, from coordinate 122,447,460 downwards.
GCCTGCTGTTGCTCCTGATTCCCTCTCCTGGGACAAAACCACAGGAGGCCTCCCTGGGCCATGTCCCCTCCCAGAGGACAAGATAGAGCTTTCAGGATGATGACCTCAGGCTTTCTCTCCACCAGCTACTCTCTGTAGACTTGCTAATGGAAGAAGAAGACCACACTTACCCCGTTAATGGCTTGGCTCCTGGCTTTCTTTGGGCTTTTGACTTTCAATAAGATGGATTGAAAAACAGCATAATGCAAGAAGACAGGCTGTGGCAATGACACATAGGATGCACTTGGAGGAATAAGGCTTAAATAAAGATTTAAAAATAGCATCAGTTCCTTATTATCATGGTGTCCATCTATCCATTCATACATTCGTCTGTTATCCATCCATCCATTTATCCATTATCCACCCATCTATCCATCTATCCATCCACCCATCCATTAGCCATCTATCCATCCATCCGCCATCCATCCAACCACTCACCATGCACCCATCCGTGCATCCATCCACCATCCATCCACCCATCCATCCATGCATCCATCATCCATCCATAATCCACCCATCTACCCACCATCCGCCCATCCATCCATCCAACCATCCATCCCCTCATCCACCATCTATCTAGCCATCCACGCACCATTACCTGTCTCATCCAGGTTATTGGGCATGCCAACAGGAATGCACTCTTGCCTTTGCCTTTAGATGAACTTATAATCCAATTTGGGATGCGTGTAGACACCAATAGAGTAAGACCTTAAGCTGATGCAGAAGTGAGGTGTTGGACCCCTGAAAGAGGGGGGTTTAGGACATCAGGGCATCAGCATTGGGTTTCACACAGTGCTAGGTTAGCACCCCTCATCTCTTCTTATGACGTGACCTTGGGAGAATTCGTTATCTAATAGCTGTGACTCCATCACTCCATTTGTAGGGTTGCTCGATTTAGCAGAGGAAAAGATTCCCAGTTAAATTTCAGTTTCAGATAAGTGACAAATAATTGCCCTGTACGAGTATGTCCCGACTATTGTATGTCGTCTTGGATTTTATCTCGTGACCCTATTCATCTATCAAACGGAGATCAGAAGACCTAATTCGTAGGGTTGAGGTGAACTTTGAAACCTGTACGAGTATGTCCCGACTATTGTATGTCGTCTTGGATTTTATCTCGTGACCCTATTCATCTATCAAACGGAGATCAGAAGACCTAATTCGTAGGGTTGAGGTGAACTTTGAAACCTGCTCCTCCTTCAGGGACCCCAACTGCACGTGTGTTGGGCTGCGTGAAGTTGACCCACAGTTCACTGACGCTCTTTTAATTGTTAAAGTCCTTTTTCTCTGTGTGTTTCGTTTTGGGTAGTGTCCATTTCCTTGTCTTCACACGAACTCATCTTTCTTCTGTGATGCTCATCCCTTTGCTACGCAACCAGGTGTATTTTTCAGCTCAGACCTTGTCGTTTTCCTGGGTGGAAGTCTGATTTGAGCCTTTTTTTGTATCTTCCACATCTATACCGAACATGGCAAGTTTTGATTTTTAACAAATTCTTTCATCTGTGTCAATTCTGGGTTGATTTGAGTTAATTGATTTTTCTCCATTGTTTGGGTTTTCTTTTTTTTTTCCTTCTGCCTTTCATGCCTGGTAATTTTGGATTAGATGCAGACATTGTTCGGTTTACCTTGTCGGGTGCTGGATAGTTTTGTCTTCCTGTAAGTATTTTTGAACTTTGTTCTGGGATGCGATGAAATTGCTTGGAAATACTTTCATTCTTTCACACTTTGGTTGTGTGTTTTGTTGGGATGGGCTCCAGCAGCATTTGACTTCGGGCTAATTTGTCCGACCTAGTGGGACAAGATTATTCTTATTGTCCTGTGGGTCGCGCAAGAGATTGGGGTTAGGGGTAGGGTTAGGGTGTTTACATGTATCTAAACATGTTAAAATTCACAGGACAGCACAGCACACACATGCTGAGTCAACCTGATGATAATAGAAAATGCAATTTTTTTTAAAAAGCAAACAAATGCAAATTCGCAAGCCCTACCTCCCAGCAGATAGTAACACAATCTGTGGAAAGGAGGCCGGAGAATCTTTACCCTAAACGGCATCCCGCAGGATGGATAAACATCCCCAAAGCGTAAACCCACATTCTGCTTTAGTCAGAGCATGAATGTCTGCAAAGCCTTATTTATTGAAATTTTTACTAAGGCTCCTTCTCCCATTCTCCAACGAGAGGTACAAAATTTAATTTTCTGAATCAGTCTTTTTTTTTTTTTTCTTTTGAACCCCCCTCTCCCTTCCCTTGTTTCTCTGCTCTATGGAAGTTGAACAAAAGCAATCCTCTCATGGTTTTGCCACGTGGCGGTGTTCGTATGAAAACGTCATGTTTCAAGTCAAATAAATAAACCATTGCGCATCGGGGCTGTCCAGATCCTTCCTTGGTTTTACAAAGACCCTTTAAACGGATGCCTCCAAGCATTTCTTCGGGCATTTCCTTTCTACCACGGGTTGGATGTATACAGATGAAGTGGAGGGGAGAGGGAAGGAGATGGGCAGGTGGTGAGAGAGGGAGGATGGGTGTCTGAGCAGAGGGACACAGCTGGGCACAGGGTCTGTGTCTGCGCCATGTCAGGGAGTCCTGGGTGCTGTGGGTGTTGAACAGCATCCCTGGTCTCCACCTCCCACCACATATCAGGAGTATCCTCTTCCCTCCCCCAGGGAGTGACAACCAGAAATGTCCCCAGGCATCGCTGGGTGTTCCCAGAGGGCAGAATTTCCCCCAGTTGGGCCTTGCAGCCAAAGACAGGTAGGTGGAAATAGTTATAGATAGATATAGATAAATACATAAAACAGAGATAGATAATATTTATAGATATATGATAGATACATGACAGATAGATGGATAGATAATATATTTACATAGGTAATACAGATTTACAGATAGGTAGATGATAGACACTAGGGAAGAATATAAATGACATAGATTGATGATAGATAGATATGAATAGGTAATAAACTGGTAGATTGATTGACTGAAGATAGATGATAGATTGATAACTAGATAGCTAGGTGGATAGAGTATCTTATGCCAGGTCGTGATGTCTCAACCTCAGCACGGCCAACATCTGGGGCTGGATGACTCTCTAATGTGGGGCGTCCTGTGCACTGTAGGGTGCTGAATAGCGTCTCTGGTCTCCACCCACCAGGTGCCAGGAGCACCTGCCCCACCCCCAGTCTGACAAGCAAGAATATCTCCTGTTCTCGCCAAGTGTCTCCTGAGGGTTAGAATGGCCCCTGGTTGAGGACCACCACTTCCAAACAGCTAGTTTTAGGGACACTCACGAGACACAGCTCACATTCTGCCCCAGTGATTGTGTGAATGCTTGGCTTCTCATACATGGAGCCAGACGTCACTGGATGTAAGTTCTCTGCGAAATCTAATTTACAAAGATCCCTTTGCTTCTATTTTTAACGTTGTCATCACGGAGAAGCTCATTATGAACTTGACTTGGGTAATGCCTCTTGCAGCCGGGGAAATATCAACTTGTTTGAAATTTGAAGCTTCGCTGTACCCTGTGCCCCACATCGGAGCCCCACTGTTGGCTCTCTGCTCCACCACGGACAGACCTGCTCTACCAGGAGACGCTTTCCTCCCTGACGGGAAAGAAAGAGAGTCTCACAAGGGTCCCTCCTTCCCTGCTGTAGCTTCTGGGCACTGCACACTTTGTGGGAAGTCCATGAGCACCTCTCCCCTCACGACCTGAGCAAACACAAATGCCTCCCCAAGAGAGGCTCAGAAACCCCAGCGGGTGGCTTGCATTCTCTGCGTTCCCAACTGCAGGAAGATTATCACTTGCATTGTTGTGTTTGCCCTTCCAGCTTTTTCATTTGCAAATCCCCTAATCGAGGGCCATTTGTTACCCTGGAGGGTCATGGCTAGGGGGTCAGCTGACGTCCTCTTTCCTTCTCATTGCCTTAGATTTCCACTCCAAATGCTTTCTTCCCCCAACATTCCCTGGTTCTCCGGCTCTGTGAGATCACAAATGTCCTGCAACAGACATATGAAGACCACATTGGACCCTGACATCTGCCGATTCAACATGGCGCCCCTGCCACCCAAGGAAACTTGGCCGCCTTGATTTCTTGTTGCTGCAAGGGCAGCAAGAGGCCCTCCATCACTTTTGGCTTCCACACTCAAGGGCATTCCAACAGCATCAGCTGCAGTCCTTCCATCTGAAGTCAGATTGTCACCAAAGAGGTTTGAAAAAGACTCTTTTCCCACAACCGGGGGTACTCAATGTGTGTTCCTTTGGGAATCCCCAACGGAGGGAACCAGCAGGTGTCCAGGGCTGCACAGCTGGTGGATGGTCTCCCAGGGAAACACGGCATGCATTGCTGCTGTGCTCTTTGCTGTGGGAAGCAAATCCTTATATATCACCCCACAGAAGGCTCTTTCCCCTTCGGGATGGTATGTCTGGGGTTCTAAATGGTCCAGTCTTTGGCTTGGGTTTGGGGTTTGAGCTCTCTGCCTGGCTGGAACGGAGCTACAACTGGATCCAAATAGCCCTCCTGTCTCTCTGTGTTAAGTGTGGGTCCCGCAAGGACCTCACGTTGGAGTCTTAGCCCTGCCATTTAGGCTGGGGCTTTGTAGCCCACCTATACGTCCTGAGAACTTCCTATTCATTCTGTGGGGACAAGGGCTCCTTACAGGTGATCACACCTGTTGTGTGGCCCAGACCATCCAGAATTGCAGAACCAGTGGTAAGGGTAGCTATTGTACATGTGGGTGATTTTCCTGTCATTGTTGTGGTTACTATTACCTTTATCAGTGTCATTATTATTGTTTCTAAATGCTGATGAGAAGAGGGAGGGAGATGGGGAGTGCCTGCGGGGACTGTGCTTTCTGTCCAAGATGATGCTGCAGAAGGACCCATGGTCAGGGGCAAGCAGGGCCCTGGGGGAGGCTGGGAAGGGGAAGGCCCAGATAGGAGAGAGTGGGAAAAGGGCACCCTCTAGCCTTCAGTAATGCGGGTGGGGAAGCAACCATGCCTTCCTAAGGGTTACACCCTTCTGTTCAATTGAAGATGGGGAAACAGGTAGAGATGATGAGGCTGTGCCAGGGGACACAGGTGGGATTGAAGGGTGGGACTGAAATCCAGAGTTTTGACTCTAGGTACAGAAATATGGATTCTGATTCACCTGGACTCCCACCTGTGTCCACAGCCTGGACCCGAGGGAAAGCCATCACTAGAACTTAACACCTGGGAAAGATGACTAATTCTATTTTCATTCCAGTCTCTCTTAAACAGGTTACATATTTTGTTCATGGATGTGATAATTGACTCTGATTTTTAAATATCATTTATTGGGTGGAATACTTAGGTTTACAAAAGCAATACATGTTTATTGTTGAAAACTTAGGAAATAAAAATAAAGCAATAAAAGAAGCTAATTTGCAATCTCCTATCCTGAGATGATCACTTTTAATAATTTGGCCTATTTACGTTATTTTTTTCATATATGTCAGTGGGTGGGTGGGTGGATAGATGGTTGGATGGGAGATGAATGGGAGATGGATGGATGGGTAGGTGAGTGGACAGGTAGGAGGATAACTGGAGGGATGATAGATGGATGGAGGATGGATGGATGGGTGCACGGATGGGTGTAGTTGTGTGTAGGGTGGTGAATGGGTGCCTGGCTGGGTGGATGGGTGGGGGATGGATGGATGGATGGATGGATGGATGGATGGATGGATGGATGGATATGTGGGTGGATGGATGGATGAATGGACGTGTGGGTGGATGGATGGATGGATGGATGGATGGATGGATGGATGGATGGATATGTGGGTGGATGGATTGATGAATGGACGTGTGGGTGGGTGGATGGATGGATGGATGGATAAATGGATGGATGGATAGGTGGATGGGTGGGTGGATGGGTAGATAAGCAGAAGGCTGGATGGGTAAATACATACAAATACCCTTTGACATGATTTTTATTCTATGTACTCTTCTATTTATCTTCTTATTGTCTTCAAAGACAATATATTGATTTCCAAATACTCAAGAAATTACCTTAAGATGTTTTCTTGGTGGGACGCCTGGGTGGCTCAGTGGGTTGAGCATTGAACTCTTGATCTCACCTCAGGTCTTAATCTCAGAATTGTGAGCTTGGGCCCTGCATTGGGCTACACACCTGTAGCTGTTCTAAGCATCCTTAGTCACACTGCCTTGTGCCTAGGTGTGATGGTTTCTGCAGGAGAGACACCTGAGCTGCCTGGTCCCAAGGAAGTGGACCCTGCACTGTCACTAAGGGAGCTAACCTGCCCTCCAACCCGTGGTTCCCATTTCCCTCCCCCATGAGAAGGCAATTGCTCTGCCTCCTTGCAGCCAACCTGCCATGGTCACACTTGGTCATGTCATTGCTATTATAAGTGATTTTGCCTTTTTGCTTTTCTTGACATTTGTAAAACTCTTATCTCAACGACACAGAACAGATAGAGGAACATGTGACGGTAATCGTTACCAGAAACCGTCAGGGGAAAGTGGGGGGCATGCTACCCACAATAATAACAAACGGTGGCCATTTGTTGAACACTGACTATGCACAGTCATACATGCTTGTCTCTCCTGGCTTTGGAGACTGCCCTCTGCGTAGCGATGCTGGTAGGCTGTCTTCACGCAGCCACACACGCTTAGAGCCATCAGCATCTTTCTGTCACTTATCTGGTGGCGTTGGTCTGAATGTGGGCACACGAGGGCGGGTGTTCCCAAAACACTCAAAGTACAACTATAAAGCTGTAATAACTCCGGTCTGGTGGCCAAGCAAAGACACCATGTGCAATTTCTCATTTTATAATTAGTGCTTACACCTGTTATTGGTTATCCTAGAACCACAAACTCTGGTGGAAACAGGTTAAATTGGGGTTTGTCTGTGCCGTGTAATGAGTGTGCTTGGTGTTGCTTGGGCACAAAGACCATTGGAACGGCCAGTTCTGTCTGCCTTCACCCCTCAATGCTCTTCTAGGATCCTGCCCTAGAACCGTGACCCTGCATCCCACTAAAATCAAGACATTTTTGTGATGGTGGGCAATCTCTCGACTACATGCGTGATACATGACGTGTGCGGGAACCACGGAAGTCAACCTGTGCATTTGGAGGTTTACCCTTCATCCGGTGGACTTTCAATTAACGCTGGAGTTTCCCCTGAGAAACTAGAGAGGCCCATTCTGCTCCCTCGTTGCACAGCATCCCCAAAACCAAAGGGCAGGTCCTACCAGAACCTTCACTCAGAACCTGGTCAGACACAACCGAGGAGAACGGAAATGATTCAAATCCTGGTAAGAACAAAGCTTGGCTCCAGAAACCCATGCAGCAGAGTGACGGAAGGAAGAGCATTTGAATTTGAGCAGTCATGCCAACTTTGGACACAGAAGGCCTAGGGGAGTGGTTGCACAGAGGCCAGGCCAATCTGTCTCGCGGTGGAGGGGCGGGGCTCCCACAGACGGCTGCGAATCTCATTTTCCGTGGACGGTCACCCATTGTCATTTCAGGCTGTGTCCGCGAGGCCTGGGCACTCGCCCGAGAGGTGTGCGCGCTCATTTGCGGGGAGCTGTTCTTGTCAGGATGGGCCCCTCCTGCTTCCTTCCCTCCACTCTTCCCACTGTCCGTATTCCGTTCTTGGGAGAACGGACCCCTCACCTTGTTTGGTTAAATGGAGGGTGAATAATAATTTACTAAGGTAGAAAGATCTGACAGCTCTCAGGATTTCAAAGCTAATATTTGACTTGTGTTTTTTTTCCCCCAAGTGCTAAAACTTAGTATGAAAAAATTGTAATATGACATAAAAACGAATGTTAGAGATTTAATACTATAGGAGTGAGGGTAACCTCTCTCACTCTCTCTCTTGCTCTTTTTTTTTTTTTTTTTTTTAGCCCATGGGGTTTTTATTAATAGATTTTTTTTGCCTCGCTACCTGTTACATGTCTCATCATGAATCTTGGTGCGTGGGGAGCTCCTTTGCCGTGCTCACTGGCGTTGTGCGTAAGGTGAGAGCCAATTTGGGGCTGTCACAGACGTGCTGGTTTGCTGGGGATGCTTGGAATGGGATGTCTGCGGTCTACCTGAACGGAGCACAGAGCACCTGTGGGTCCTGATAACATGAATGGGAATTATGCATGTTCTCCAACAGGGGGATAAATCCCGGTGTCTTTAGGGGTCTGCTGGCAACACACACACACTTAATCGAAGATCTGCCATGTCATGTCACAGCCCCGGTGAGTGACGGGCGGGTGCTAAAGGAGAGCGAGAGGTGTCTGTCACTTTCCTGACAGCCCCGGCACATTCCACCCCACACCTCCCTGCATAATGTTCCTCTGTGGGAGCCAGGTGGCTCCCTTTGGTCTGAACAGGGAGCAAAATGTGTGGGAAATGTTTTCCCGAAGCGGAGTCCTGATGTGTGGGCTCCCACCTTTGTCAGAAGCACTGCTGCAGAACCAGGATGAGAACGGGTGCCTGTGGAGAACGCCTCCTCTGAGTTTCCCGGAAGCCTCAGAAGGCTGGCTCTGAAAGCCAAAGGTGCACTGGGGCTTGGGGAGCGTCCTGGAGGCAGGTGGGTGGGCTGGAAGGACGGGAGAGGGTGCAGCCAGATCCAAGAGGCAGTGAGGCAATGGGGCATCCCCCACCTTCTGCCCACTGCTGCTGGTTCTTGTGGAAACCAGGAGTCCAAAGCATGGCCGTTGTCTTCGGTGGGCACCCAATGGCTCAGCCCCATTACCTGCAAAGAGTTTCTCCAGACCATTAAATCCCAGACGTCTGTCTGTTCTGCAGCTCACTGCCAGTGCACACCTGCATGCTCGGAGCTCTCCTGCACATGCACCTGTGTCCACATCGGCCACATGACTCTGGGCACTGTGTTAGTCAGCTCGGGCCGCCACACCCAGGTAGCACAGCCCTCGTGCCCTGAACATTGATTTCTCGTTGTCCTGGAGGCAGGGCGTCTGAGATCATAGTGTGAGCAAGGAGGCGGTGGCCATAATCCTTGACCAGTGAGCCAAGAGATGCTTCTCTTCCCTGAGTGCAGGGGATGAGAAGGATCTGGAAGAGGTAAGGTCTTTGCTGATGACCTATCATCAGCCAGCCACCCAATGCTCTTTGAATCTCCTCAAGATACGTCTTATGCTCTTTTCACAGCTGGGGAGACTGAGGCTGTGGGTCTGCCAGTGACATGCCCAAAGCATGCCACCAGTAATGGGTGGAGTGGGACTGGCTCCAAACTCATCCCCCCAAGAACAGCACCAAGGAGTACTGGTAATATGGCGGCCTCATTGGTGGGAAGATGGCAGTTGTGTCTTTGTGCAAGAAATAAGCCACAGATGAAGTGAGGGCTCTGAGGTTGGGGTGATATCACCGGGATGGGGAGGGCTGGGGCAGGGGGTCCTACTCGTCATGGCCCTGGTTCCCTTCTGGTTCACCACGCGCCCCACCTGACATTCTTGTCTTTGCTGGGGGTTGTTGCTGGTGATGCTGGGTTTCCAAGGGCATTCTCCCATTTTCACCTTGGTGTCATAGGTCCTGACGTAAAGCATCTGTGTGTAGATAAATGTGTTTCCCATCACACATTTCTTCCCCCCGAAGAAGGTGAGGAGGGTCCCATGGATGGAACTTATCAAGGGGCCTGTTCAGTGTTTGTAGCTGGCGGGAGAGGCCCCGAGATGTGTTGCTGCTCGCTCATGAAAGGGCCCAGCACCCGCTCAGTGCTGAACAGCTGCCCCCCCAGAGAGGGCTGCGGGTCTGGGGGCAGAGAGGGCCATGGGGGGAATTGTAGCCAATCCCCAGGACAAGCCCATGGGGGAGTATGTGTGAACCCACACATGTTCTGGGTTTGCGGCTGCTGTCGGTGGTGAGCATCTGGTCCTGAAAGTCAGACACAGGAGTTTGCTTTGTCCTCTGGCTTTAATTAGGCAAATATTTCCAGCATCTTTTGTTCGGTTATGAAGCGTGTGATATGAACAAAAGGTGAAGTTTTACAGTATTGGGCATGGAAAAAGAGACAGGCAGATTAATACATATTACCGATAGATAGATAGATAGATAGACAGATAGATAGATAGATAGATAGAAGGAAGGAAGGAAGGAAGGAAGGAAGGAAGGAAGGAAGGAAGGAAGGGGAAGGGAAGGGAAGGGAGGGAGGGAGGGAGGGAAGGAAGGAAGGAAGGAAGGAAGGAAGGAAGGAAGGAAGGGGAAGGGAAGGGGAGGGAGGGAAGGAAGGAAGGAAGGAAGGAAGGAAGGAAGGAAAAGAAAGAAAGAAAAGGAAAGAAAGAAGAAAAGAAAGAAAAGAAAAGAAAAAGAAAGATAGATGATGGATGGATACATGGATGGATGGATAGGTAGATTGGATGGATGGATGGATGGATGGATAGAGATGATGGATACATGGATGAATGGGTAAAGAGACTGGATGGATGGATGGATGGATGGATGGATGGATGGGTAGATAGATACATGATGGATACATGGATGGATAGATAGATATGATGGATGGATGTTTGGATGGATGGATGGATGGATGGATGGATGGATGGATGGATGGATAGATAGGTTATAGACATAATTGATAGATGATGGATAGATAGATAGATAGATAGCATAGATGGATGGACGGACAGACAGACAGACAGACAGTTGATAGATCAAGCAGAGGAGGAAAGAGTGTCTGGCAGATGAAGTCCTACTGTAGGCGTCCAAGACAGAGACTGGCCCTTGGCTTGGGAGGTCTTTCTCTTCTTGTCTGGAATTCAGGCATCGATTTTCATACATGTGATGCTTGAATATGATTATTTCATTTTAAGTCCGTGATATCATTCCAGGGACAGTTTTTGAGTCAAACTGAGGGGGCCCGTGGGTGAGTCGCGTCTGTGGGAGGTTGGTGAGGATGCCGGCCTCGGGAGGATCAGCAGTGACTGCTGAACACAGACTTCTGGGGTATGAAGGCCTGTCCACATAAGGTGTCTCTGCAGAGACCTCCCAGCGGTTGTCCCACAGTCTGTACACGTAGGACCTGACTTTCCCTGGGAGCCCTGCCCCATTCGGAGTTCTTTCTGGAGCGGGCAGCTGGTTCTCGCTCCCAGTGCCTCCATCTCCGTGACTGTTCTCCTCCCTCCTTGGAGAGGAGAACAAATGCGTCGCCTCAAGATGCCTTTCCACCTGACTGGTGTGAGGTGGAGTCCACCTGGCCATGGGAAGGAGGCTCCAGGTATCAGGTGGGAAGGGAAGGTTTCAAGTGTCAAGAGGGAGGGAGGTTCCAGGTATCAGGTGAGAAGGTGAGGCTCTAGGGATCAGGATAAACAGGCCTGACACCTAATTCTATCCTGGCATCTGGGATCCTCAATGACTCGCTGCGCTTCCCCCGTTGCCTCCTTCCCTTTCCCTCCCTCTGCTCCTGGCTCATCCAACCCCAGCCACACCAGTCTCCTGGCTCTTCCTTGAACAAACCAAGCACAGGTTTGCAAAGATTCTGCCTCAGGACCTTTGCACAGGCCCTTACCCTGCCTGGAGAGCTCTTTGCCTGGTTATCTGCCTGGTCAACTTCTCTCTTCCGGATCGCCTTATTTAAATCAAAACTTCCCCCACCCACCAGCAAACACTCCTGGGCCTGCAGACCCTGTACCACTTACTTTTTTTTTCCCTCATGTACCCTATAATTTAGGTATTTATTGCCCATTATTCATCTCCAGCCGTTTTTGCTCGAAAGTGTCTCCCCAGTGCCTGCACCAGCCCCTGGCTCATAGTAGGTGCTGAACAAATGCTTGTTGACTATTCCAGCCCAGATGTCCCTGGAAGGAGCCCCTTTCAGAGGGGGCGAGAGGGGCCGAGCCATCCCCGGATGACTCACCATGAGGATGCGCTCCCGAGAAGTCGGCGTGGCCACCCAAGGGAGTGGGGGCGGTGCTCACCGCACGTCCCCGGGAACAACTCCAGGGCACATCTTTGCAATGAGTCATTTCCCAAAGCTACAGAAGGACAAATATTAACTTTGGAGCAGAGTAATTTAGGATGACATGGTTACTGTCTTGTAACAGGAACCTCGACCACATTCCCAAGTACTTCCAACAACGGCCTTCCTGCCCTTTATTTCTTCCTCATGGAGATGGCTGCCTGGCCCAGGCAGGTCCAGAGCCTGTGTCTTCCTCCCTATTCTGGGGTAATGCGAGACTGTTTTCTCCGGGACCCGGAGTCACCTGTCTACCTGTTGTCAGAGGTCAGCTGGCCTGTCTTTGGCAGTTTTCAAAGGAGAGTATCAACCCAGCTCTTGGCCTCGTATGTGGGTATAGCACTTTGGTGCATGTCCTGGGGTAGCTGTAACAAATTCCCACAAACCGGGGCTTCAAACAGTAGGAATTTATCCTCCTCCAGCCCTGGAGACCAGAGTCTGAGATCCAGGTAGGGAAGGGCCACTGAGATCCGGGTGGGGCAGGGCTGCTGAGATCCAGGCGGTGCAGGGCTGCTGAGATCCCGGTGGCAGAGCTGTGCTCCCCCCCGAGGGTCCAGGGGAGGGTCCTCCCTGCCTCTTCCAGCTTCTGGGGCTTCAGGCGTCCCTGGGCTGGTGGCCGTGTCCCTCCCACCCTCACGTGGCTTCTCCTCTGTGTCTGTGTCTCCTCTTCTGTCTCTTACAAGGACACCTGTCATTGCATTTAGGGCCACCCTGATCCAGGACAATCTCATCTCAGATTCTTCTCTTAGTCACATCTGCAAAGACCCTGTTTCTAAATAAGGCCCCACTTACATGTCCGGGCAAAGTGTGCAACGCTCAGTGCGTAGAATTTGAGATTAGTTGGACGGTGGTTGGGAAGGTCCACGGAACAGGGAGCAAGAGGTGGGAGCATAGACCCCAATACTATCCTGCAGACAAAAGGTCTGACCGTCGGGGAGCCAACGGGGCACAGCGGAGGGCAAGACAGGGCTGTTCCTGCTGTGAGCTGTACACCAGTGTCTCCCCGTGGGCGGATCTGCCCCCCAGGAGGCACTCGGCCATGTCTGCAGTCACTTCTGGTGTCATGACTCGGGGGGAGGCTCCTGCACCTGGAAGGTGGACACTAGGGACACTGGTCAGGCAGGACACGCTACAGCCCAGTGTGTCTGAATCATACTCTCAATCAAGGAGAGATGCGTGTCCTGTGATGTACATGTCCGTGCACAAGGTCGACACACGCTTCTGGGTCACATGTTGCAAAAGGGGGAGGAGGAGGAGGAGGAAAAGGAGGGGGCACCTTGGTTCTGTGTCTTCACCTACATTTAAAAGTGGGGGGTAGACAGGAGGCTGGAAGAAGAGGAAAGAAACCAGCTCTTCCCCCGTCTCACGATAATGAGGACATCATGACTTTTTAGCCTGAGAAAGCAAGAAAATGTGTTTCTCCTTCCCCGAAGACACTCTCCAGCAACACTGTGAGTGACCGCAGATCTTACCAGCCAGATGTCTCCAGGCCCATCTCTCTCCCGGCACTAGCCCCCAGCCGGCAACTCTGGCCTCTCTTGGGGATGCTGGGCAGCCACCCTAATGAGCTCCAGTCCCACCCTGCGACCTCCCCACATCTCCATCCTGCCTCCCAGGGGACCCTGCCTGCTCCCTGGAGCCCCCACGTGCTCCCTGTTCAGATGGAACACGTGGACATGCTTTGCAAGGTCATGTGGCCCTGGTGCCAGGTCAGGTCCGTGACACTGGGGAAGCCTGGCCTTCTGTGGAGGATGCCCCATCCCCACTGTCCCTGCATGCCTCTGCTTGCCTTCTGTCCGAGCCTGTGGGATCGCAGGGCAGGCACCCAGCCCACGCTGGCCGCCCCCCTACCTGGGACCCCTGTCTCCTGCTATTAGCGGTGCAGGCAGACGGGCCCTCGGCCGCCTCTCACGGTAGATGGACCTGCTGTGCAGAGGCAGACTCTGGCTCTTCCCCTTCCAAAGCAGGACGTGACCCTCTTTTGGAATGCCAATCTTTGGATTTTGCAGGTGACGCTGCCCCAGATACAATTTTTTTCTGACATGAACAATACATGGAGAACTAAATGCTTTTTTTTTTTTTCTTAAGCATCCTTAATAAGATCCATGCCTTGAAGAGAAACAAGCAGATCTTTGAGAAGAGGAGAATATTGGCAGTTAGCAGTAAAATCACCAAACCAACAGCTGGCGTATGCACATTCACCGAGCCTTTCTCCTGCAAAACCCACATTGTCTCTTGATGCTCTTTCTGGGCAACATATGGAAGGAGGCTGCTACCCTCAAGTGGGACCCATGTCCCCGTCTGCCTGAGCCTCAGGGGTGTTGAACATGCGGGGACAAAACTGGCGAGTCCCAGGCTTATCCCAAGGAATGGCAGCACCCAGAGCATTGGGGGCCCACCTGCATTTCCCAAAGTGGCTTTGTTTTCTTTCCGTACTGTTGGTGTTTTAAGTAGATCACGTTGTTGGGTTTTTTTTTGTTTTTAAGCAGTTTAAGGTTTGAAAAGAAATCGGGCAGGAAACCCACAGGGTTCCCACGACCTCCCCAAGCACCACCCCTTCCCAGTTGCCCCGATTATGGACATCTGGCGCTAGGCGGAGCATTTGTAACAAGCGGCGAGCTACAATGTTATTCACGAGACTCCAGCGAGTGCATTCGGGCTCTTCCTGGTGCTGCTGAGCACCTGTGGGCTGGGACACGTCGACACGGACAGGACTCCGGAGGCCAGCACAGGACCGTGCACAGCAGGGTCGCTGCCCCAGGTCCCCTGGGTCTGCCTGGCCCCATCCCTGCCCCCTGTGGCTGCACCAGTCCCTTTCCTGTCTCCCCCAATTTTCTAATTTTTGAGAATCATTTCTTTCTTTTTAACTCGAGGTGAACTTTACCACATACCAATAAACACCCCCATTTTTAAGTCCATTTGCGGTATTCTGCGACCACCCTCTCTGTCTCGGTCCAGAACTTGTGCACAGCCCCCCACCCCGCAAACAGAGACCCCGTGCCCATGGGCAGTCCCGCTGTGCTTATCAGGCTGGCGTAACGGATGCTTCCGCCCAGGACCTGGAGCGATGTACACAGACAGTGCCACATAATTGCATTCGTGTGCATTCCTTAGAATCGATTCTTACACATCTACCGCGATTTGCCCCCTCCCCATTATTCCAGCTGAGACATTATCAGGCTGTCCCCCCACCCCCAACCACACCGCCGCCTTAGCAAATGAGACATCATGATTTGCAAATAAGCGGGAGGATGGATGAATCCTTGGATACAGCTGACCCTGAGGGAGCGGGGTGTCTTCTCTGTTTTTTACCGCTGATATTTGGCCCAGAGCAGCAAGAAGCAACAACTGTGCGTGCAGACCCAGGCCCAAGTTTGCAAGAGTTCTCACCGAGGGGCCAACAGATAGAAAGCGGAGACACAGACCCTTGCGTGCATGCCTCTGTCTTTGCGTAGACTGCAAAGGACGTGGGTCTTGGGGAGACTCCGGTCATCCACGGGTCCGCGAGAGACGAGAAAAACCTCTCCTGCTGTCACTCTCCACCCCGGGTATTCAACGCAGCGGAGTTTGTCGTCTCGGCTGGGATTTTCCAAGATGATGAAAACACAAGTCTGTGCTTTTGATGATCTGAGTCCCCCTTTTCTGCCCAGAAGAAATGCAAATCGTCAGTCCAAGGCTAAGCGACGAAACTCTGGGTCAGGTCCCTGTGGTCTTGGGAATACACACAGAAATGTGTCACCGGCGGGGGGACATGCTGGCCGAATGGGGCGGGGGCTCACGCAGCTTCCCCCTATGGCCTTGAGCTTTTATTTTGTTCCTCATTCCTGGGGTGGACTGTTCATGTGTTCCATGCAGCTCCAAAGACTTCATGCAAGTGTGTTGGATACAAAGAGATTTTTTTAAATGTGGGTTTTCTTTCCCACGAAATACATGGAGCAGTGAGGCTCACCGTTGTAGGCGTGTTTGCAGATGCCTCCGTTCGGCATGATGCAACCCCGTTGTCTTCACCGTGGAACCTGTGACTTTGCCTTTCGGCCCCTCCGTGTTGCGGGGTCGTGGCTTGGTTCCTCCCTTCTACTCCTCGCCTCGAGGCACTTTGGTTCCTGGGGCGAGACGGGATGGAGGGAAAAATGTCTGGGTAACACACCTGAGTCCAAACGGGAGCCAAACGGCGCACCTGCACGGGGTGGCGGGAGTGAGGGGCTCGGGGGGCAATCTTGGAGGCATCTGCCCCCAAACCAAGCGGCCCCCTGTGGCCTGATTATTCAGCACTGCGGCTGGATGCTGGGCTGCTAGGAAGAGCAGGGTAAAGTCCTCTTGGCGGGTGAGTCCGTATGAATAAGAGGGTAACTTTCCAAGCTGAGCTGCGGTGATGTGGCCTGGGGCGTTTTTCTGCACCTGATCGGTCCGGTTGCTTGTCAGGAATAGACAGGATTCGTGCTCTCTGTCGCAAGAATACATTTGAGGAGACCCTTCTTCAGGCTACTTTTGTCCCAAATGCGCGTGTGTATTTTCCCCGCACACTTGTGGACACTCCCCAGGCCCACGACCTTCTGCGTGACCCCTTGCATGCACGATGTCCCTTGGGGGTGTTCCCTCCCTATGGCTTCCTGCTCCCTGCCCCATTGCCCCCTGACGTGGAGGGACAGACCGGAGCAGCTACGGGGAGCCAAGGGAACGTGGAGGCCGTTCACTCACAGATGAGTTTGCAACGCCTCGGCACCTGATTCCAGAGTGTAATTTCAGAAATAAGGGTCTTGAGGGGAAAGGCTAAAGTCGTTTTAGGGAAATGTGTGGACACAGATGTTTGTAAAGCCAAATAGAGTTGAGCTTTCATTTTGCGTTTTCCATGGGATGCTGTCTTCTGCTCAGAACAACTGTCGAAAACCAGAGGACGGGAGTCTGGGGGAGTGCTGTTGAGTCTGAAATAATGAACTGACAGCAGGTTGGGAAGATTTATTTGAGAGGTGGGTCGAATGGCTTCCCCAATAAGGTATGCCCACGCCCTGACCCTCATACTTGTAGACTGGAACTTATTTGGGAAATAGGGTGTTTGCAGATGTGATAAAGGTTGCGATCCTGGATCAGGGTGGCTCTAAATCCAATGACAGGGGTCCTTACAAGACGCAGAAAGAGACACAGACACAGGGGAGAAGCCACGTGAAGACAGAAGAAGAGATGGGAGGGATGCGGCCACCAGCCCAGGGACGCCTGGAGCCCAGAAGATGGAAGAGGCAGGAAGGACCCTTCCCTGGAGCCTCAGGAGGGAGCATGACTGTGCCCGACCTGGATCTCAGCAGCCCTGCCCCGCCGGGATCTCAGACTCCGGTCTCCAGAGCTGGGAGATGATTTCCCAGGACAAGGTTGGTTATTCCAGCTTCTGGGGAATATCTATTTCCTACGTTGCACTGGCTCATGCAATTACGGAAATTGAGAAATTCCATGGTCTCTTGTCTAAAAGCTGAGGCTCGGGGAACCTGCTGATGTCGTCCTAGTTCGTGTCTGAAGGCCCGAGAGCCAGAGGCGTCAGTGGTCTAAATTGCAGTCTAACGGGCAGGAGAAGATGAGGTGTCCCAGCTCATGTTGGAACGCAGGGAAAAAAGAAAAAGAAGTGGAGTAGATTCCACATTCCTTCGCCTTTGTGACCAAGCTAGACCTTCAACTGATTAGACAAGGCCCACCCACACTGAGGAAGGCCGTCTGCTTTAGACAGTCCATGCATTCAAGCACTAATCCATCTGGAAACACCCTCACAGGCACTCCCAGAAATCGTGGATAATCGGGGCCGCCTGTGACACATAAAACCACCACATTGTTCAACCAAGTACAAAGGGGGTTTCCTTTTATCACTTTAAGTGATTGGAAATTTTTTATTGTCCTTAATCAGATAAGTTGAAGATCCAGTTCCGTGTTCAGTTGCATCTTGTGCACGTAAAGGCCTTGGCGATTTTATGCCCATGAACATAACACCGTGACGATCTGCGCTGGTAGAGTTCTGTCCTAAAACGGAGACGGACACGTCAAGCAGTCCCATGAATAAATCAGGTGGGTGCGTGCGGCCATCGACAGCCTTGACTGTCACATCTGCCTTTTATTTCTAGCAACTTTTTATGCCCTGAAGCCCCGGGAGGTGGGGAATGTGTGACTCTGTCCAGGGCTTTGAATTTGTGCCAGAAAAGGGCACAGGCCAGCCCGGGGCGTGCAAGGTCCCACGGCCTCTGGGATGCGTTTCCACTCACCGTGCTCATGGTGACTGTTCCTGAGTCCGGCCCACGACCCAGGGGATCTCATTTCATGGTTCACAAGGTGCCGTCCTTGTTCGAGGAGCCTGTGAATCGAGAGCCTCTTGCAGAAGATGTTCGGGGCTTCCCGGGACCAGCGGGGACACCTTGCTCATCTGGGCATGAATTGGAGCAGTCTGCAGCTCTGTCTCCCTGACCGTGTGCTTGAAGCCTGCACGGTGAACCGCAGCGCCTGGCCTTCCCACTGATGCCAGCACCCAGCAACGTCCTCCGCATGCCCTGATAGGGGGTGTCGGCCATCGTGAGGAGACAATCGACCCGTGTCCTGGGAGCCCAGCCCTCCCTCCAGCGATGGATGGAAATCTCTAAAAAGTGAGAAAAAGTATGTGTGTGTGTAGGGGGGAGGGGAGCAGGCAGAGAAGGAGGAGAGGAGGGAGGAGACTAGAGAGACAGAGACAGAGAGACACACACAGAGGGAGGCGGAGACAGAGATCCATGAGGACAGACGGGGGACACAGACGGAGAAGGAGGAAAGAAAGAACGTGTGCGTTCGGGACCTCATGCACGAAAGGGAATGGCTTCTTCCCTGCAATTTTCTAGTAATAGAAACCATGACTCACCATCTGCTCAATGAAGAGGGTGTGGCTCTGAGGACAACGCTCCGGGTCTCGGCAGGTTGGGCTCTTCTGAGGAGCCCCGGGGAGCTTCCAGGTGCCAGTACCGCCGTGGTCTGGGTCCCTCGGACCCGCTTACCCAGAGCATGTGAGGTCCTGTAGGGTGTTCCCGCCAAGATGTCAACACCAAGGAATGCCCTGTTTCCTTCCTCGTATACTGAAGGCGCGCACCGTGGTGAATGAGACTTGCATCTGAAATGGAAATCTCGTGCAACGTGTCTTGGAAATGCATTATCCTTACAGCCCGGGGAGGCTGGGGGATGGCGACCCACTTCTTCCGTGGGCGACCACGTACGTCTGTCTATGACTGCGTTGGGCCGTCCTTAGTGCAGGTGTCGTGGTCTGAACGGTGTCTTCTCGGATCTGATCCTGGGTCAGGGCGGCCCTAAATCCAATGACAGGTGTCCTTGTAAGAGACAGAAGAGGAGACATACACACAGAGGAGAAGCCACGTGAGGACAGAGGCAGACATGGGAGGGACACAGCCACAAGCCCAGGGATGCCTGGAGCCCCAGAAGCTAGAAGAGGAGGAAGGACCCTCCCCTGGAGCCTCTGGAGGGAGCATGGCCCCGCCCCACCTGGATCTCAGGGGTCCTGCCCCGCCTGGATCTCAGCTGCCCTGCCCCACCTGGATCACAGACTTCTGGTCTACAGAGCTGGAGGAGGATGAATTCCTGCAGTTGTAAGCCTGCAGTTTATGGGAATTGTCACGGCCACCCCAGGACACGCATACAGGGGTGCCCAAACCAATCACGCATTCCCCTTTTAATTCTGAAATTGCATTCTTGTAAAATTAGCAAGTCACAGAGAGTTCCAAAGCACAGACCGGCCGCGTAACCCAATCACTGCCTGTTTTTGACGAAGTGATTTCGCTGTGCTGGGTCGTGGCTTTGGCTGGATCTTTCCTTGTCACTGTCTCAGGAGTGCACAGCCACCTGTCCCCGAGCTGTGGGTGCCCACGGTGCCTCCATTCCCGTAAAAATGACACGTAAGCAGGGTGAGTATGGTGCTCAGCTCCATGGCGCCTCAGGTGTTCAGCTTTTGGGGTCTGTGCAGAGAGAGACTTGGAATCTCCATCGGGGCCACATATGAGGGTGACCCAATCGTCCCACTGGAGTGGAGGCTGACTGATGGTTCAGCTCAGAAAAGAAGGACCAGGGAGAGAAGAGGAGAGTTTTTATGTGTCGACGAGCCTGGGTGTGTGTGCGCCCGAAAGGGAATCACGCAAGGTCATTCAGATTAATTTTGGCGCGGAACCATTGTCCCTGGACATCTTTCCATCCCCCTGCTTATGGGTCGGCGTTGCTCCTGTTGATGGCTCTGTAGTATTGCACAGCACGCACAAACCCTAAGGTGTAGCCCCATCCTCTATGGTGCACAGGAACCTCCTTCCCACTTCCCAGCTGTGGTTCCGGTGCGCCCTCCCCACTGAGTCCGTTGGGTGAATCGATGTGTGTCTTCGTGCCGGGCACCTGCTGAGCGTGTATGGATCCAACGGCATGAGCGTTTTAGCTCCCAACAGACCTGCCTCCCACGGAGGCTGTGCCAACTGACGGTCTTACCAACTCTGTGTTAGACGTTGGGGTTCCCCACATGCCCCCCTCCGCCTCGTGCCCACTTGGTCCACCCCTGCCAATCTGTGGGCAAAAAGTGGACTTTCATCTCGGGCTTACTTTCGAAATGGCACATCACCCACTTGGCCGGTGATTCAACTCCCTTTTCGTGGTTTTCACCAATTGGTGGGTTTTTTTCTTAAAACCGTTGGTCCCCGTCTTCTGTCACTTCTTCGGACCTGCTGTTTCCCCTCTCTTGTAAAAGCTAGGAGCTCTCTGCGCCTTAAGAAAATGAACGATCCATTTCCATGCCTTCTCTTCTGGATCGTCTTCCCACGGGACCGGTCACCTTTTCCTTTTCTTGTGTACGTGCTGGATACGGAAGCATTACATGTTTCCGCAGCTAAATGTACTAGCATTTTCCCCTTCTGGCTTCTGGTTTTTGTGCTGTGTGTAGAAAGGCTTCCCAGCTGGAAGATTATAAAAAGGTTCCTTTGTTTTTCCTGGTTCTCCCGTGGTTTCATTTTGTGTGCTTCATTCTTTCTTCATCTGGAATTATTTTGGGGGTAACAGCGGACAGAGGCACACAGGCTTTTCCCCCATAAATTTCTAGCCACACCACTTAGTGAATAATCCGTCGTCCTGGGGAGGTTTGACATAATCGTTTCATTATATGGGATTCCTAAGTTCTTATACGTATTTGGGTCATTTTCTCTGTTTTTACGCCCACGCCAGAGTGCTTGGGTTCACGTGGCCCTTGTGGCCTTGTGTTATACTTTACCAACAGGCAGGCCCATCATTGTAGGATTTGCCTTTTGTCAGGAGTGTCTGGCTATGCTCACAAGCTTGATTTTTCCAATGACCTTCAGAACAATTTTTTTTCCACCTCAAAAAAATAATAATAATAATTCTACTGGAGATCTCATTGAGTTTGTAAATTATTTTAGGGGAACTAGGTAGTGTGTGTTTACCCAGGAAGGAGGCATTTCGCTCCATTTCATGGCCTCTTGCTTTACGTGGGAGACGTGTGCACGGTGTGAATGCCCGCCTGGGGAATCTGCAGAGGGAGATTGTCCTGGAGGGCGTGAGTGTGTGTGTGTGCTTGCACAAGTCCCCCGTGGTCCTATTACAGACCCTCATCTCCCCAGGCCGAGAACCCCAAGTTCTTTGAACTCAGAGAAATCACAGAATTTAAAAGTGTTGAACTGTGGAGCTAGGAAGCCAACGTTCCTTGAACACAGCCCGGCATTTGGAAGTCTGTTCTCTTCGGCCTCCTTGTAATTGCAGGTGAGGAAGGCATGAATTTACCCGCCCAAGGGTCCTCAAAGCCTCAAACCGCATGCAGTGTCCATGCAAATCGATCGAAAGGAATGGAAAAGTCAGCTCGTGTTTCTTCACGAGCCACAAACTCTTGGGTGTGACAGTGGTTGAAAGGCAGAAAAACATCAGCATTCTCTCCATATCGTCCCCATCAGCGGCATCTTTGTTTGAGGGCCCGGAAGCCCCGATGGCCTGTGCGTGCTCCTGAGGACTCCCGTTCCATGCGGCAAAGTCCGTTGCAAACATTCCTCAGGCGTGACTTTGCTCTCGTGCGCGGACGAAACGCCAGTACGCCTGAAAATACTTTCTTCTACAAACAGTGCTTTAATCACACTGGCGGCTTCTTGTTTTAATAACAGAACGGGCCGACTCCGCGGGAATGAGTAAAACACGAACACCGGGGGAGAGTCTCGCTCAGAACGCGCATCTGTGTCCTTGTAGCCACGATCTTATCCCATCATTGCTATGAGGGGAAGTTCCTTATTAAGAGGATGCTCTCTCTCGCTCTCTTTCTTTTTTTAAGTTTTCCTCCGGCACGTAAAGCCGGAACCTTTTAAGGAATAAGGCAGCTCGTTTTGCAGACTGGGAATATTAATTTTCTCAGACACGCCGTCCTGAATGCTTCTGTATACCTGGGTCAGCTTGCATGGCGGAGAAAGATTTAAACAGATCCAGGGGGCGAAGCGCTCCAGTAATTTTAGTTACTGTAACAGGATGTACCGGGTACAGAACGGATACAATGTAACAAATTCGGCGAAAGCAAGCGGTGGAAGGGGGAGGCGTGATTACGCTCAAATGGGGTGTACATGGGTCAAAGACGAGGAGCTGAGGCAGTCCACGCGGCCCGCGATTCTTTGCACGCTCCTCTCCCCCGTGGTGGGTCGCTGACCCCTCATCAGGGCTCCGCCGCCCGTCCCAACCTTTGGCAGCCGCTAAGGACCTGATTATCTATAAATTTATGGGGATCCACCACCACTGGCCTTCCCCTTCTGATAATGTTTTCTGACACATTTCAGGAGTCGCGGCTGATGTGCGAGGCATTATGTACGCGGGGCTGGCTGTACACAGGCGATGAGCCGGCAGACGGTCCATCGGAGACCTCTGGCTACAGACAAGCGCGCCAGGAAAGCGGTTTCCATGGCAACGTGCCCCACAGCTGTAGTGAGACTAGGAAAAATAGTTTTATGATTATTTCAATGAAGTTTTCTTTTTGGGGGGGTTGCCTGTTTGTCTTCGAACTCTGTCTTGGGGGTTTTTCACAGACTCGTCTCTAAATGGAATATATATATATATATATATAGTATTATATATAGTATATATAATATATATATATTTATACACACACACACATCTATGAGACCAAAACGGCAGAGTCTGGAAAAGCCTCAGGTGTGAAGCATGAAGCCAGGATTGCAG
This sequence comes from Ursus americanus, assembly GCF_024610735.1. NCBI lineage: Eukaryota > Metazoa > Chordata > Mammalia > Carnivora > Ursidae > Ursus > Ursus americanus. Next base: position 122,424,278 of record NC_142164.1, on the reverse strand, counting down.
AGAAGACAGTTCTAATCTCTGTATTTAAATCTTTTTTTTTTATTTTTTTAAGATTTTGTGTATTTATTTGACAGAGAGGGAGACAGCTAGCGAGAGAGGGAACACAAGCAGGAGGAGTGGGAGAGGAAGAAGCAGGCTCCCAGCAGATGAGCTTGATGCGGGGCTCGATTCCAGGACCCCGGGATCACGCCCTGAGCCGAAGGCAGACGCTTCACGACTGATCCCTCCCAGGAGCCCTGTATTTAAATCTTTAACAGAAGCTGAGAGGGAAGGATGGAAAGGAAGCGTGGGTTAGCCCCCTAAATGCGGCATCGTGCGGGGCATGCCCCTCCCCTCCTGCCACGTCCACGCTGGATTTCGGCATCTGTGCAGGTGCCTGGCACACAGGGCCCCCACCCCCACCCTCGGCACACTGCCTGCCTTTCCATGATGCTGCGGAAATAGGAGAAAGGCACGTCGGCATCCGTGTCAGGGAATCAGGGAGAGCCCGTTGCGATCACTCATTGCCTCCCTCTTTCCTGAAGAGTTTGCTCGCTGGGGGAAAAAGAAAAAGAAAGAAAGAAAAAACACCCTGCCTGACATAAGTGTGGGATTCATTAGCAGTGCTACTCACCTGTAACCGTAACAGGCATGACAGGTAATTTTGAGCCTTGATTTTTGTTCTCCCAACCCCTCCGACGAGGGTCCTGGTGGTGCCTGAACATCGGTACCAGACTGGAGACATTTCGAAAACCATCACTGTTCTGCAAACTGCCGTGAGCCATTGAGAATGGGGTCCCGTTCCCGAGTCCCAGCAGCGTCCAGTGAGTTGGGAACTGGGAGGCCCACGGGGACCATGCTTTTGCACACAGCACCCCACGTGCCTGGGGCCCTCGCCATGGGTGAGTAAGTAAATCTCCACAAGTTTGGGGCAAGTCTTCTCGCAGTACCCGTGAACACGCTTAGAAAGTTGTAGACCTGATACAGTAATTGCATATCGAGGACTCTGTCGTCAAGAAATATCTCAGGGACGCCTGGGTAGCACAGTCGTTAAGTGTCTGCCTTCGGCTCAGGGTGTGATCCCGGCGTTCCGGGATCGAGTCCCACATCGGGCTCCTCTGCTGGGAGCCTGCTTCTTCCTCTCCCACTCCCCCTGCTGTGTTTCTTCTCTCGCTGGCTGTCTCTCTGTCACATAAATAAATAAAATCTTAAAAAAAAAAAAGTCTCAAACACAGAACAAAGGATCCGGGAAAAGACCCATGTGGAGATGGAGCCTGGGTTCGCCAAGCGTGCCGTTGCTTATCTGTGGGGGAATGAGATTATTCAGTAAGTGGGTGCCGTCCTGAACGCCTGATTATTCGGGAGTGGGAGGAATTAAATTGAGAGAGATCACTACCTTAAATCACACACGAGAATTCCAAATGGAACACATCTAAATGGAGACAAGCCCACAGAGCCACCGAATGACATCTTTTTAATTTTAACGTGGCAAAACTCTTTCTTGGCCACCGAGAGCGATACATTTCAGTACGGAAAATGGTTAAAGGCATCCCAACAAACCGTCGTATGCACACAGTTAAAAGGAAAGCAACACACGCGCAACACATTGCATCAAAGATCATGGCTTCATACCATCATATATAAAGAGTTTCTACAAAGCAATAAGAAAGAGCCAAACAGCTCAAAGAAAAAGTGGGCCATATGGACTGACTTTCTATCCACTCCATTCACTTCGCCAATGTTTTTGGAGCATGTGCTTTACTAAGCAGCTGAGTCGGGAAACCCCAGAACTCAATCCTGTAAGAGACCGGATCTCCCGTATTGGCCGAATCTCGTAGTCTCCCGAGACATTGCCGGGATGTCCAGCTCCCCTGCGTGTGGCTTACGCACTTTGTATACTTTCTGTTTTTCATCAGGAGAACCTTCTGTGAGCTCTTTCTGCTGGACACGAGCTCCCCCAAAATGACACCCCATCATCAAGACTAGTCACCGGCCCCCTCCACCCTCCATGCAACCTCGAATCCCCTTTCTCTCTGAGTAGATTTTCCTCTATAGTGAAGTATCATTACAAAGGTGGGCATGTGTGCAAATCCACCGGTCAGGTTTCCCAGGGGTGCAGTTTGAATCTTTGGTCCGAGGCACGTCTACACCGTAATATCTCCCCCACATTAGCACTGCCGTCGGCACGTGTGACACTGAGAAATGCCACAGTTCACCCACCGCACATACGATCGTGCTCTGTAACTAGGCTCAGACCCTCAGAAATATCGGGGACTCCTTTTCCTCGGCAAAGAGCAAAGAGCTGAATTTCTCTCCAAGTCCCGCTAGCTCTCGGATTGCTCCTACGGTCCACACTTGAAAGTCGCCTTTTCTCAGAGTCCAAAAAAAAAACAAAAAGAAAGAAACAAATACATATTAAATGTTATAAACACTCAATAAAGTCACATCTGTTAAGTAAAAAAAAAAAAAGAGCCTATCTATTATTTGGCAATTTGCTTTTTTTCTTATCAATAAAACAGATATTTTCAATTATTAAAAAAAAAATAAAGTCGCCTTTTGTGAAAACCAAGTTAGCAAGGCCAGTACAGTGAGAAAAAAAAAAAATAGTGCCAAACAGAAGTCCCTATAGTTTGGACGTTCATGCAGGAGTCAGGCACGGGTCCCGGGGACAGACACCTGAGGTACAGAGATGATGGCTGCAAAAGTTCGGTACAAAGGCATTTTGTCCGCCAACTAAAAAAGACCCAAAGAAATGAAAACAGATGCTGGGGTTTTATAGAAAGATCAGAGTTCTTGGAATGGAAACTCATTTTTGGAGGTGAATTTCAGAGCTGCCCATTTTTCTTTTTTTTTTTTTTTCCTCTTCAGACATGCCTTGGTTGAAGAAGCCTGGCTTTCGTTATAAGACGTTGCTTTGGATTCTTTTATTCTCTGAATTCTATTTGTATTCTGGATTTTTATTATTATTATTATTATTATTATTATTATTATTATTATTATTATTATGTTATATTAGTCACCCTACAGGATTTTTCTGATTCTAGTCTCTTTTCCGGGCTGATGAACTATGAAAGAGGGAGAATTTTTCTCCTCTTCTGTTCAGAAGGATTGCCCCACAATTTTCTGCTTCTGGGAATATCTGAGATGCACCTTGCGGTTTTCGGAGCCAAGCTGGTGATCTTTCTCAGAGACGTGAGGCCCCTTTTCCCTCCCCCTTAGAATCCGGCTCCCACAAACGGCCAACGTTAAGCTCCTTCGTTTTCTTCTGAGAGAATTACCTTGCCGCCTCCAAAGCCAAAACATCACACACTTTTTTGGGGGAGTTTGGTCCCAATTGAACATCTGTCTCTCCCTCAGCCCCCCCGGCCTTGACACTCCTTTTTTTTTTTCCCATAAGTTTCTCCGGTGACCCACATGCTGGACTGAAAACCAGCTAATCGCCCTCTGTGGACTCGCTGTTGCCCGGGAATTATGGCTCATTGAGATTTCACCGGAATTGTAAACTCATGTACCCAGCCGCGTCTGCAACTCCCGAGAGAACACAGGTCAAGAAAAATACACAAATTACAGGAAAACTCTGTTGTCATTTCCCCGTCGTGCGAGCGAGCGCAGAGCGGCCGGTTTCCAAGGATTCCCTGACATTCAGTAGCCTTTTTTTTTTTTTTTTTTTGAGGGTGGAGGGTGTGTTATTCTGTAATGTGTGCCGTTGAAAATACTCAGAAAGAGTTAAATAATGAAATAAAACGGAGACAAGGCGTACGGAACAGGGCCATTAAAAATCAGAAGTGCTGGAGGCAGTGGGTGCCCCGTTCTTGGACTTTGGATATCTTCTCCGGATCTGACAGAGACCCAGTTCAATTACCTGCAGGGCTGAGGGTAAGCCGGATTTCTGCAATTCTGCCTTTCTAATTGGTAGGGGGAGCTTTGTTGGAGCTGATAGAATAAGGCCAAATGTTACTCACTGTGCCACTTATCCTTCCGCCTAGGATTTCTCTGTGTTCTCGTAAATTGAAAGGGGAAAGTGAGAGCACGCATCATGGGCTTTGGCGGGGTTGAAGTGCCCAGAAGAGGCAGATCTCTTCAGGCAGAAAGGGGATTCGTGGTTGAACAGAGGATGGAGGGAAGGGGTGACTGGTCTGGGTGATGGGGTGTCATTTTGGGGGGAGCGGTGGAATGTTCTCAAATCAATGGTCATGCGTGTGCACGGGTCTGGGAATATACTGACGTCCGTGGAATGGTCCTCTTCTACGGGAATACTGTAGGGTGTCTGAAGGATACCCCAAGAAAGCTGTTTTTAAAAAGAGAAATGATTGGGGGGCGCCTGGGTGGCACAGTCGTTAAGCGTCTGCCTTCGGCTCAGGGCGTGATCCCAGCGTCCTGGGATCGAGCCCCACATCAGGCTCCTCCGCTGGGAGCCTGCTTCTTCCTGTCCCACTCCCCCTGCTTGTGTTCCCTCTCTCGCTGGCTGTCTCTCTGTCAAATAAATAAATAAAATCTTTAAAAAAAAAAAAAAAAGAAATGATTGAGTACGGAATAGTAAGGAATAGACACACGGCTTTTAAAGACGAGGGTGAAAACGGGCAGGACAAACGTGGGAGAATATGCAGGACGTCTCAACGTACTATGGCTTTTAAAGCACATCCTTCCACCCACCGCGTCTTGTGTGGGGCCACACCGTGGGCAATATGGCGGCTTCCAGGGGCCCCCAACGGTTTTCCGTTTTCAGCGTGCTTTGGTTATCTTGCTCGATGCATGTGGCTCACAAGAAGGGGGTGTCCCATTATGGATTTCCTTGACATGTGCTTCTCCTCTTCCTACACGGTGGCCCAACCTTGTTTTCTTGCGAACCCGGTGCGAAATTTCACGTGCTGTCAGAGTAACTCGTGGAGATCGTACTCGGATTCTGTTGTCGCTGCTGTTTTAAAATCCTAATTATAAGGCTTAGCCACCGCTACCCCCAACCCCTACGGACTCAAAGCCAGGTAGTGAAGAGAAATTCAGATCCTCCTTTTTCCCTCTTGGTGAAACCCAGGGGAGGCACCGTTTGCCTTTGAAAAGCAGAAACATGGAACAGAGAACAAACCTCTTCCTGCCGAACGTGTTTTGCTGTTAACGCGGCTGGAAAAAGTCACAGAGGTTTCCCAGAATAAAGTCCTACAGATTTCAGGTGTAGGGAGCGACTAAGCTCCACTCACCCGCCGAAAGACACGCCCTCGGTGGACGAGTGAGTCCCGAATGGAGAAGACCCTCAACTGTGCATGTGTGGCTAAAACCAAACATCTCACTGTTGGGGCAAAATAAAGGGAGTGGACCTTCAGCTCGAGGAGGGAAATTCGGGGTGGAAGGAACAGTACATTTTGCTGTGTCTTCTGGTATTTTCACCGATGTTTTGCCTTATGGGCAATGGCGAGCGGTATAGTCAATGTTGGGGGTCATCGGAAGGCTCTGTTCTTTGTGGGATCAGGACGGTCTTGGCTATCTGTCCCCTCAAGAATTCTGATCTTGAAAGAAAAAACGAGAGAGAGAATTCTGATCTTGGGTTTCAGTATTACCACCCAAGTCGTTGGTCCCTCCCGTGCGTTTCAAGTCTGGTAACTCTCCTTTCGAGTTTTTCCTTAAAGAGGAACGTCTTCACACTCGTGGTTTATATCTACCCAGATTTTAAGTCTAGAGACAGATAGGGGTGTGTAAGCAGCACAGGGTAGCCTAGCATTGGAAGCCCCTAGTCCTCTTAAAAGAGCACCCCTACAGATGAACAGGCTACGTAAGGTGGAAGGAACTCAGGTCTCATGGCCGTAGACACGTGGCAGCCCTCATTACCACAGAGAGAAATGGTTCCCAGGCTTATTATCAGTGTCCCAGGGTGGCTGTGACAAATGACCACAGACTGTGGTAGAGGACATTAGAACAGCAGGAATCCATCCTCTCCCAGCTCTGGAGACCAGAAGTCTGAGATCCAGGCAGGGAAGGACCACTGAGATCCAGGCGGGGAAGGACCACTGAGATCCAAGTGGGGCAGGGCTGCTGAGATCCAGGTGGGGCAGTGCTGTGCTCCCTCCTGAGGCTCCAGGGGAGGGTCCTTCCTGCCTCTTCCAGCTTCTGGGGCTCCAGGTGTCCCTGCGCTGGTGGCCACGTTCCTCCCATCTCTGCCTCCATATTCACGTGGCTTCTCCTCTGTGTCTGTGTGTCTCCTCTTCTGTCTCTTATAAGGACACCTGTCATTGGATTTAGGGCCATCCTGATCCAGGATGAGCTCATCTCAGCTCCTTCCATTAATTACAACCTCAAAAGCCTCCCCCCCCAAATAAAGTTATGTTTGCAGGCTCCATATGGACATATATTTGGGGGGGCCACCATTCAACCCCCTGCAGGTTCCAACTCCCAGCCCTGCTGATTCTTACGTGAGCTCTGTCCAGAGCGCTAGAATCCGGGGAGCTTGGGAATGCAGTTCTCAACTCTCCTGCTCCTGCCCACTTATTGAGGGGGTGGGGATGGAAGCTCAGGGTCAACAGACAGCCCCCGAAATCACTGTGCTTTCTCACTGGTTGGAGGGCAACAGGATGGAAGTTTACAGTTCTGAGTGTCTCTGAGCAGAGTTCTGGTTACCTCTTCTGTAAACTGCAGGTAGAAGTGGCACCAAGGTCCTAGGGGGACCATGAGATTGCAATGAAATTGCAGTGAACAGCACAGAGCTTGGCACATCCATTGGCCATCGTAAGTGCTGGGTAAAAGGCAGATTGTTGCTAATGTCAGTGGTGGTGATAAATCCATACTGCACGTTCAGGTGTTTCAGAAGAATTCAGTGGTTCTTCATTAGGTTGGAGGAAGTCTTGGTTCCTTCAGGGACACAGAGGTGACAGCAGCCTCCCTGGCGATGAAACTCATCTTTGAGTCTCCAGGATCAGGCTAAGTGTCCTGCTCTCAAGGACATCCACACCACAAGTTCAGGTGGGCAGGGTGTGCTGGACAACCATGGACATCCACACATCTGGTGGAACCAATCCATGGCTCCTTGCATGAGTTCCTGCTGGACCTGACTTTGCTCCTGGTGGGTTTCATCAGGGTTGGAAGCAGTCTGACCGACCCAGCTTCCGGTGGTTGGCGACCAGCTCAGAATGACTCCCAAAGATCCCTGTTTCTCAGCGTGGTCATTCTTATGTGATCCCATTCCCTGGAGGATGGATGGGGACCAGCGGTTCACTTCTTACCTGTGGGCCATGGCAAAAGTGATGGATTGTCACTTCTGAGATGACGTGATGTGGGACTCCTCTGACTTTCCTTCTCCCTCTCCCTCTCTCTCTGCCCTTGTTCTGGGGAAATCAGGTTGCCATGCTGAATGGTGTCCCATGCAGGAGCCCCTCTAGGGCAAGGAGCCACCGTCTCTGCCACCACCTGAGTGACTTTGGAAGCATACCATCCCCCTTTCAAACCTTTGGTCTGTGCCACTGTGGCTCCTGCTGGTACCAGGCACACACCCTGAGCCAGGACAGCCAGCCAAGCCATGCCACAAATCCTGACCCACAGAAACAGAACCATGACGGATGCATGTTGTTCTAAGCTGCAAAGTTGTGGGGTCACTTGTTACACGACAATAGCTGACAGCTACAGTCCTTTTGGACTCTGGTTTCCACCTGTATCTACCCATCATTTCACTAACTGTTCCTCAAGCATTGTTGGCATGCTGCAGAGACCTAAACCTCACATGTTCTCTTGGACACCCCGTGGCCAGTAGCCTTAAAGTTTCAGGACATCTGCCTGCCTCCCCACTCTAACAGGAGAGTCAATGGTCTTTTTGGGCCAGACCTGGTTTGTATCTGGGCTCTAGCTCTAACAGCATCTCCCACTGCTGGACGAGGAGCCCTGCGCACCCCAGCTCGTTGCTGGCTCTCCACTGAGGCTCATTTCCAGAGCTTCCCTCACCTGGCTGTTGCTACCTCATGGCTGTTATGGACAGAATGTGTGTGTCCCCAAAAAATCCATATGTGGAAACCCTCCCTACCCGCAATGGGATGATATTTGGAGGTGGGGCCTTAGGGTTAGATGATGTCATGTTGGTAGAGTCCATATGATGGGATTCATGTCCTTATAAGAAGAGGAGGAGACATCAGAGCTCTCTCTCTCTCTACCATGTGAAGACAAAGGAGAAAGATGGTTACACACCAAGGAGAGAGGCCTTGGAAGAAAGCAGTCTCTGCCCCACCTGGATCTCAGACTCCCAACCTCAGCCCCGCCTGGATCTCAGACTCTCAGCCTCCAGAACCGTAGGAAATAATTCTCTATTGCTTAAGCCACCCGGTCTATGGCATCGTGCTCTGACAGCCCAAGATGAGTAAGACAGGGGCTCAGGGGAACACTGACATCTGTTTGAGTTTGCTGGGGCTGCTCTGACAAAGAGCCCCCAGAAATGTACTGTCTGTGGGTTCTGGAGACCAGAACTCTGAGATCAAGGTGTCGTCAGGGCGGGTTCCTCCTGGAGTTTCTGGGGAAGCATCTGTCTGTGCCTCCCTTTTACCATTTGGCGACATTCTGGCCATCATGGGCATTCCCTGGCTTGTAGATGGAGCGCCCTGACCGCCACCTTGTACACATGGTCTTGTCCCTGTGAGCACCATCCCATAAGAAGACTGACATCTTCTTTTTTGCAAACGGTCTCATAGGCTCACCCGGATCTTGTCCTTTTGAGCCCGATCCTGTGTCCTGTGGGGCACTAGGCAGCTCTCCCCACTTGGGTAGGACCCTCTGTGCTCCTTTTCCAACACCACGCAGACCACCGCGGTCCTGACACGTTCTCACCGTGCTGGTAGAATCTTCTTTCTTACAACAAGGCAATGGAGAACAACACAAAAGCATGATCCACCTTGTCTGGAAGGGAAGCCCAGCCTCATGTCTGAGACCCAGTGAGACCCTCAAGGAGAAGAAGAGAAGTGGGAGCGTCCACCCGGCAGCCCACGCCATGGAGCCCATGTGGCCGTGGCTGCCCTCGCTCTCCACCCAAGTGCCATCGTTCCAGACGGGTGTACAGGTGAGTTGCCAGACTCCTAGCCATTTCTGTCACCTACAGCTTCTGATTTCTCACTGCCTTTAATTTGGGTAAATCGGTATTGGCTGAGGGTCAGCATGGATTTTCCGGTTTTTTTAAATAATGTTTCACACTGTTTCCCCGGGATCATTCGTTACATTCTTCCACTGTCAGGAGGAATGGTTCAGAAACCCGAGACAACAGAAGATGCAGACGCCCTCCTTGGTGCTGCGTCTCTTCCCTTCCCGTCCATCACCCCTGAGATGTTTGGGGTGTCAGTCGACGGAGCCTATGAACTCAGCTGCGTGCAAATGGATTTTAATTTTACAGATGTTGCCGGCCCTGAAAGGAACCAGGACGTGTCACGGAGGGGGAAGAAAATGACAAATTAAGGATCTGCTCTATTTTTGTCTCATTTAGAATATTTTCCCCGAGAGGTTGTAGGCTGCTTACATTGAACTAGTTGAAAAGGCAGCTGTGTCTAGAGGCGCTGAGCGTGCCTGCTCGATCTTGCCTGGCACCGTGAGCACCCAGCTCTGCGTCTTTCCAGGACTACCAAGACGGTGGAAACAGCTTTTTCTGCTGGATCCTGCTGCTGGGTCTTTGCCCATTTTGGGGGGACCTCTGTCCTCCGAGTCGGGGTACTCTGCACAGACAGCTGGTCTGCCCGACCCACCCCGGAAGGGCAGCTGTAGCGTGCTTGGGTTGAGCTGGACACAGCCCCCTGGGTGCAGGGTCCTGTCCTGAGAGCCCAGCCCTCCTTAATGGATAAAATAGCTTTGTCCCCGGTCACTCCCGCTAACATCCAGGGCCTGGAATTTTCCCCACGGTCCACCCGCCAACCCCAGGGAGCTGATAATCCCCTAATTAATAGCATGGCTTCAGGAGAGCCGCTTTACAAATAAGGCTGGACAAAAGATCCCAGGATCCCGGACTCCCTCGGAGGCCCGAGAAATGAACTGACCTTGGGGGGGGGGGGGTCTGCACAGCTGTGCATGGAGAGCCCACCAAAAAAGCCACTTTTAGACAAAACTGAATCCTGCAGACACGAGTGTGAGTGTTCATGTGTGGGCAGATAATCACAGTCATAAGGGAAGCCATATATTTGCACACTTTTTTTTATCTACAAATGTGTAAAAATCTGGTGCTCAAACATTGTTTTAAAAAGATGTGCACAGCTGGGGGTGTTTCACGCTCAGACAACTGACGCCGATGGAAATCCATTTCTTTAGGGCTCGCGTCTACTTTTAGAAGTCCTCGATAAGGGCCTCGATGTTCTGTTTGTGACGGCTTCCCTGGCTTTTTGGGGAGGGATGCAGCCCCTGTAGGTCTGCGTGAATGACTGGGAAAGCCCTCGGTGTCCCAAACTCTGGGGCTGCTCCCCGCTTCCCCCAACACACACAACAACATGCCCCTTGAAAGGGCATTTGCAGGATCCTTTTTCTTTCCACCGATTATGAGTTCTAATGTTTTTCTCTTAAAGGAAAACGTGCCATGGACCCCAGCGTGCATCCCCGTGCACGTGCACGGATGTGGGAAGAAGCGTGTGCACGTCTGTGGACAGACTTCCGCTAACTCGTCCTTTGTGTGGGTCACAGGGGAAGCGGGTCGTGTTCACCTGACGTGTGGAGGTGCTGACGGAGTCTCAAAGCCTCCTGAAATATCCCCGCGGATTTGGCGACCGAAAAATGCAAATGGTCGGATAGCATGTCAGTGACTCTGGGCTTAGGGACATGGTCCTACAAGTGAAATATCACTGGAGACCCCTCCGTCGTCACGACGCCCCAAGATAATTATCGTCTGGGTTGACGTGTGTTGTGTGCTCTCCCTGCTCTGCTGTCTGGGTTCCGGCAAGGCTGTCACTCCCGCCAAAGGCGATCGCGAGCACCCAACTTTCACAGCCTTGGAGAAACACGCACCCAGCTCCCGTGAGCAGCCTTGCATTCTCTGCGGTGACACCGCGCTCAGGGCCTGTCCCCATGCACAGGTCTCCAAAAGCAGAAAGTAGGGGAAATGGGATTGATGGCCCAGGACAGCCGTCGGCAGCCTAGGCTTCGGAAGCCGACCGTCCGATAAAGGGGGTGCGTTGATGTCACGAAGACGCCGCCGGATCCTTCATCCGTAACTGTCACCGTGCATGTTACCAAGGTGCCCGGGAATCGGGCTGGAGCCACAGAACATCTGCCAGACGAGTCACGAAATGAAGAAAAAAATTTAGAGCAATTATACCCGTCTTAATGAGACCACATCCCTTGTGTTGTCATTCACCAACTACATAATGCGCACCGCGAGTTTTCTGCCTGTGGCATTTTTTTAAACAGAATTTCACATGCAAACAAAAATAGATCCCTCTTACAATGAGTGTTTGGGAAGTTTTGAGGGTGGAAGGCAGGGCAACGGGGGTCTTGAAACGGGGTTGGCGGGGTGGCGGGCATGCTTTTGACTTCTCTGTGCTTCAGACAGATGTCACCGCTGTTCTTCAAAAGGGGATCTCGGTTCTGAAAGAATGAACTCGCATGCACCTTTTCCACGGAAAGCGGTGCCTCTTGCAGGCGGCTAGCTGGGGACCACCCCGCAAAGTCTCGGCCACGTGTGCGTGCACACAGCCCCGGATATTCTGGGGCTCGGAGAGCGGCTGGGGGAACCGAGGGCTGTTTTCGCACAAGAAGGAGGTCAGCACTTAGGAACGCGTCTCACGGCTTTTCTGCCACGACCTGTTCCGACGTGGGTCCCCTAAGCCTTTTTCTTATTTCTAGCCCACTCCCACCTCCTCTGTGCCATCTAGGGGAGTGGTGGTGTACCCTCTTAGAACCCACGGGGAAGAGGACCAGGCGAATCTTCATTCCAAGCCACTTCTGTCTCTCCCGGGTGTGTCTCTCTAGCCCAAAGTACTTAACCAGCGTGACCTTCCTTTTTCTCCTCTGTAAAGTGAGAATAATTATAGGCACCCTTTGGGGCTGTTCTGAGGGATGGAGATGGTGTGTATAGAGCTCCACAGAGCACACCCGAGCCAGAAAATGTGTTCAGTAAACGAAGGGTAGTGTTACGTATGATTAAAATAATAAGTATGTGTTGCTATTACGTGGGCCGTGTGCATAAACAGTTCTCAATGGGGGAGATTTTGGTCTTTCCCAGGAAACATTTGCTAGTATCTGGAGGTTTTGTTTGTGGTCACCTTGGGGGGGAGGGGGCTCCTGCCATCTGGTGGGTGAAGACAGGGACACTGCTCATCACCGAAGAGTGCACAGGATGTCCCACAGTACAATCATCCAGCACCAGATGTTAGTAATGGCTTTGCATGGGATACTCTGTCTATCATCTATCTGTCTATCTGTCTATCTATCTATCTATCTATCTATCATCTGTCTATCCATCTATCCATCAGACCATACATCTGTCCATTCAGCCATCCACTCATCCATCCATCCCTACATCATATCTATCTATCCGTCTGTCCATGCATTCATCCAACCATCCATCCATCCATCCATCCATCCATCCATCCATCCATCCACACATCCATCCATCCATCCATCCATTCATCCATCCATCCATTCATCCATCCATCCATCCATCCATCCATCCATGCACACATCCATCCATCCATCCATTCATCCATCCTTACATCATGTCTATCTATCTGTCATCTCTCTCTCTCTCTATTGAACCATCCACCCATCCATCCTTACATCATATCTATCTATCCATCCATCATAACCATCTATCCATCTATCCTATCTATTGATCCATCCACCTTCCCATCTATTAGTCTGTCTGTCCATCATCTTTCTCTTTCTCTCTCATCCTATTTCCAGTAGTGCTTCAAAACCAGGGATGATTTTGCCCATCCCCAGGGACAACGTCTGGAGACATTTTTGGTTGTCTCGGAGGGGCGGGAACGTGTGCTTCCAAGAACCCCCTGAATGGTGACCAGGGATGCTGTCCCATGATGCACAGGATGGCCCTCACCCCATGGAATGATCTGGCCATCAATGTCACTATAGTGCAGAGGTTGAGAAACTGCATCTAGCTTAGTGATGAGCTAAGTAGAGACACTGAAACATGTAGACCCACGAGAATGGTGTGGTTCTTTGTTCTCTCTGTTGGGAAAGGACATGTAGACAGAAGACAAGACTGGTTCATTGCTGGGGTGGCTAGGTGGCTCAGTTGGTTGAGACTCCCACTCTTGGTTTCAGCTCAGGTCATGATCTTGGGCTGGTGAGAGCGTACCCGCTTTGGGCTCCATGCTCAGTGGGGCGTCTGCTTGAAGATTCTCTCCCTGTGCCCCTCCCCCCACTCGCACATGTGCATGGGCTCTCTTCTTCTCTCTCTAAAATAAATAAATCTTCAAAAAAAAAAAAAGAATGGTTAATTGCTGGTGTAGAAGAAAGAGCTTGAAGTGGAATGTCTGTATTGCCGAACCGGGGGCATCCCGTCCCTGCAACAGAGTCCACTAGAGATCCTGAACTTTTTCAGCTCAATCAGAAACAGAGCAAGCTTCATGGAATCTGGAAAGTATGATGGGAAAACACGGGAGGCTGTCTCTTCCAGAATGTGGTGAGATTTGGTTGGAGGGGATGGTTATGTGAACACGGTAAACTGAAAGAGTTCGTCAAAACTCAGAAGATCTCGAAGGCTCCCCGTTTGTCAGACAAGCTAAAACAGCTCCCTACTCTCCCTCATCTGCTTCAGCCACTCTGCTGACCGCAGACTATGACCTTCAGAGTGACTCTGTGGTGAATTTAAAAATAGGAGAAGGCCCAGCGCCAACCCCTGCCTCCAGAGCACCTGTTGCTTGTAGCTTGCGCCTCTTTCGACTTAATTATGACATCGGTCAAGGGGCAGAAAAACAGGATGGTTGTGTGGACACAACAGGCAAACGCAATGCTAAGGATTCCTTTGTGAATAAAGAGTAAGGATTCTCAAGGTATGCTTTTGAAAACCACCTAAAGCATTCCCAGTGAGGTATTTATTGAGGGCTGCTTCCTGCCTTTCCTCTTTCTTATGCAGACCCCCTCCCCCTGCAACACTGCTACCATTTCCTCATATTATAACCTGAGGTACCACTGAGTCACAGAGCCCCACCGAGTCATAGAGCCCCACCAGGATCTCTGACACCTCCTGTGTCTGTAAATGGGGCTGTGTGTTCACCTCCAGCTTCCCTTAAGACATGGCCCTGCCAAGGTCACATTTGGCTCCAGGGCCAATCTTCCCTTCTCCAAATGAGGGGGAAAAAGGAAATCTTAAAATGTATGCAATCAGCAGACTTATCCTCATACAGTGCTTAGTTTTTAATTTGCATGCAGAGAATGCTTTTGAGCCAAGGGGCTCGCACATGCCTTTGGGGTGGATGAGTTTGTAGCAGGTGTCAGAAGAGGATTTGCAAAATGGTCTCTGCTGGTGTTTGGGAAGCAGGGAAAGATCATATGGTCAAAGGCCTTCAAAACGTTGGCTATGGGAGGGGAACAAGGAGTTGAAAAAGCATGGATCTGAAACCTACGTCTCCCATCCTCGTGCACATTCTTGCACAAACGTCTCTCGAGCTCACAGAAAGAATCCTGAGCATGTCAGAAGGATTGGACTCAGGCCATGCCTTCATTGTCCCACATTGTCCCATATCCATGAAGATATTCATACAGTTTTACCCTTCTATTCTACTAATGTGTGGATTGCATTGACTTTTTTTTTTTTTAAGATTTTATTTATTTATTCGACAGAGATAGAGACAGCCAGCGAGAGAGGGAACACAAGCAGGGGGAGCGGGAGAGGAAGAAGCAGGCTCCCAGCAGAGGAGCCTGACGTGGGGCTCGATCCCATAACGCCCGGATCACGCCCTGAGCCGAAGGCAGACTCTTAACCGCTGTGCCACCCAGGCGCCCCTGCATTGACTGACTTTAAAATGTCAGTTCAACCTTGAGTTTCTGGGAGCAACCCCACTTGGCCATGGCATGTTATTCTTTTAATATATGTATTTTTGGATTCAGTTTGTTAATAGTCTATTAGGGGTTTCTGTCTGTGTTCATGGCAAATGTTGGCCTCTTATTTTCCTTTGTTGTGATATTTTTTGTCTGGTTTTGGTTATCAGAGTAATACAAGGCTTACAGAATGAGTTAGGAAGAGACCACCCCCCACACCTTTTATTGCTGAAAGGGTTTGTGAAGGAGTGTTCGTTTTTCCCGCACGGTAGAATTCGCTACGCCATCTGAACCTGGAGATTTGTTTGTGGTCAGGCAACTCATTACATCTGCAATTTCTATATGACATATATAAGACTACTGGTGTCTTCTGTTTTTTCCTGTGTAAGCTTTAGCAATGTGTGTCTTCCAAGGAATTCGTGTCAGGGTTGTTGAGTTCATTAGCATATAGTTGTTGATAATATTCCCTTCTCAGTTTCTTGGCTTCACTACATCTGGACCCTCTACCCAACCCACATCTAGAGTGACTCAGGGTCAGTTGATGGGCCTCTCCCCGTCTCCAGGTGCATCTCTGCTTGGGGGAGTCTCATCTAGTCCAATGGCTTCCCCTGGTGATTCCCAAGTGAATGGAATATCTCTAGCTGTGCTTCCGTTCTGAGCCCAGACTCATTAATCCAGTGGGCTACTCAACGTGTCCGAGGTCTAGTGGGTATCACAAAATAAACAAGCCCCAAACAGGCAACAAATGCCCTCCAAAAATTCCCTCCGTGTCCTCTGCCATTTTGGTAAATGGAGCACCGTTTGTGGTTGGACACCATGTGCTTGTCCCAGCCAAAGCACTCCGTGTGGCCGTTTCTTTTAGGCTTCATTTTCAATACACAGCACGTCCTCTTGGTTCTAGTTCCAAAGCACATTCCAAACCTGACCGATTCCTACCGTGTCCCCTGCTCCCCACTTGTCTCGGCCACCGTCAGCCCTCACCGGGATGTCAGCAGCCCTTTCCTGGCTGGTGACCTGCATTCCTCCCCTCTTGCTCCCCTTCTGTCTACTGTCCCCAGAGCAGCCGGGGAGGGGACATTGCTGTTGAAACACACACCAGCCCTCCCACCACAAATCCTCCATGGCTTCTCCTCCAGCTCCCACAAGCTCAAAACCCTCACCTTATAAGACCCTTTGCAGCTCGCTCTTGCAGACCACACTCTGGCACTGTCTCCCATATCTATTGTATTACATCCTTCTGCAATGTCTCGACATGACAGATCGATGTCACCTTTGTCCTGTTTTGTCCACTTGGAACATCCTTTCCCCACTCGGTCTCCCTCACACACATTTCTGAAACTATCACCTCCCTTGACTCTTCCTTAAAGAGCTCCCCCAACCTGGAGACTCTCTGATTCCTAGCTTTGCGGTGTACTTTTCTCCACGTGAAATTATATCTAATTTTAAAAATGTATGTCTCTGTTTACTGTCTGTGTTCCCCAATAAATTGTGAGCTCGGTGAGAATAGGGGATGTGCCTGATTCACCTCCGTACCCCCAGCATCTGGCACGTGTATAGTCCTTGTATAAATGCATGGATTCATTTCTTGTTGCTGCTGTAACGAGTTGTCCTTTCAAACAGTACCATCCATTATCCCAATGTTGAGTTGGGCCCGAAACCCAAGCACAATGTGGGTGGCTTGGCTGTGCCCTTGGCTCAAGGTCCTCCAAGGCCAACATCAAGCCGTCTCTGCTTTTTAAGGGTCCATATGCTTAGACGGGGCCCACACAGATGATGCAGGATCGTGTCCCCTTCTCACGGTCCCTGTTTAGCCACATCCGTGAAGTCCCTCTTGCCATGTAAGGAAACGATTATGGTTGCCAGGGATGGGGGTATGCAGATCGCTGCGGGGGGGGGGGGGGGCGGAGCACATTTCTGTCTACTACAGTGCTCACTGAGTACTTGCTGACCACACAAGGAATCCATACAGAGCATCTTTTCTTCGGAGGCGTGCTCCAGGGGACAGCTCTGAAGCTATCGTGGGGGAGTGGTCAGAGGAAGGGACTGATTTCTTCTGCACTCTGGAGACCTGATCATGGTCACAGGAGCCCAGCTGGAAAGGAAGGGGTCTTACTGGTGTCATTCTGAACAGCGTTGCAGAATGAAGTATTGTCAAAATCACCGATTCTCCCCTGATCTCCCCTGAGACCTGATGCGTGCTGCTGAGGGGTGGGTGTGGGCTGATGTGGGCACTCCTTGATCTCCTCCTGGTGCAGGATACAGCCCTGGCCCCTGAGTCCTCCGCCATCGTTTACCAATTGTACCTGTGGCCTTGGGGGTGCCCTAACCAAGCCCCCCTCCTGGGCTGTACAGAACAACATCTCCAATGCCAGGAAGAGAGAGTCCAGAAGCATGCCAAGGGGAGACCCCTCTGGTGAACTGAACCAGCCTGGCTGTGCCATGAAGCCACTGAAAGGCTGGGGGTCCACACTGCGTGCCCAAAGCCCCTCCCCTTCCCTTCCTCTCCCCTCTGCTCTTGGGAACCCCTCCTCACCTCCAAACCCTGAAGCTGCCTTTCTAGTCCTCACACAAGCCCCAGACCTCGGGGAGCACACTGGCATTACAGAATTGGGTGGGGGCTTTTTCCCTGCGCAGATCTCACCAGCCCCTGGGCATCTGTTTGCATCACCTGAAACCTGCTTCCTCCCATCCTGAAAACCGAGGCTGAGCAGGTCCAGGTGGGCACGAGCCAGCCTCCACCTGTTGGCAGGTGTGAGCGGTGAAGGAGTGGGCTTGGGGGACCGGGGACAGACACAGAGGTGGATGAATGAAGGAATAAATGAAGGGATGCCTGCCCCTGAGGGAAGACCCAGCTCCCCACACACCCCATGCCTTCGCGAGTGGGAGGAGCCTCGGGCCATTATGGAGGCAGCTGCCTTCCTCACTCAGGCCCCCAGGCCCCCAGCCGGTGGGACGCAGCAGGACCCACGCCCAGGCCTTCAAGTGCAGAAATGGGAAGCCGGCTGCGTCTGCCCAAGGCGCTGAGTCCTGCGTGCGTCCGGATCCAGGGCGGGACAGCGCCCCCTTCCCCTCGGGACCCTCCCGCCCCGCCCAACGGTCCCCTCTCCATCCCCCTTCGCCTCCCCCTCTCTGCTCTGCTCCAGGGTGGAGACGCCGCGCCCCCTTCCCCCCCCCGCAACCCATGCCTTTGGAAAGGCCTCGGGCTCGCGCTCCCTTCCCCCACCCCGGCGCGCCCCCTCCCCCGCGCGCGGCCGGCTCCGGCAGCGAGGAGGGGGCGGGGCTGAGCGCCGAGGTGGGCTCCTGGCGGGTGTCCAGCCGGGTCTAGCCCCAAGCTTCGCCTCAGGCCAGGAGGCTGAGCCGCGGGTGGAAAGGCCGTCGGCGGGGAGCCGGGCCGCGTCCCTCCCCCCCTCGCCCCGGGGCCCCTCCCCCGCACTTGGGCCTGGCCTGCGCCTCCGCTACCCAATTAGTCGAGCGGCGCGGGGACCCCCACGCCCCCACATCTCTGAGCCTCCCGCTCCTGTCTTCGCCCCCTCCGGCCTCCAGACACCCGGTACTCTGCCCTCCCCGGCTTCTCCAGTGGCCAGCAAACTCCCCAGATCCCGCAGGGCCGGGGGCACACCCCTGGCCCCCCACAGGCAAGCCTGGGCGGTCAGCGTGATGCCTGGTTAGTGGGGATGGGTGCACAGGCCCAGGAGAGGGATGGCACAGGCCCGGTCCCCACCAAGGCCCTGCTGAGTGGTAAGCCCACCAGCGGGGAGGAGAGTGACCCTTGGGTGGTGGCCCAGTGACGAGGAATGCCAGTCCAGCTGTCAGACAGTGACCTGGCGGGACCAGTGCGTCTGGGGGCGGGGGGAGAACTGAGAACAAGCTGGGTGACCAACTTATGATTCAATCCTGGTGTGCCGGGGGAGGTTGCTTCGGGACCCCAGGGGCGCGAGCGCATCCATGCTGGGTAGGTGGGCCCCAAGTAGTCTTAGGGGGCCTCCAGCGCCCCGAGGCTCGTGCACCCAGACGAGCTGTCTTTCTCCGCCGCGCCGGCGGCACGTAAACTTCGGCCTGCGTCCCGAGGGGATGTCCGGTGGAACGGCAGCCTCTGGAGGTGGACGGTCGAAGGGCATCGCTTCTGCGCAATTTGGCCGATTAATTAATGCTTGTCTTCTAGACGATGGGGGTTCCTTGCCTGGACTATTTTTCTGAAGACACGGCATAGGGAAGTCGATGGCCAGTGGGGAACGACCTCCCGGGAGCGCAAGGGTTGCGCGTGTGCGGATACCCAGTCGCAGTTTGTGGAATGCCTTGCAAACTTCGGACAGGTGGACACGGTCCAGGAGCCGTGGCCTTGTCTGCTGACAGTGACTACACAGATGAGTAATATCCCCCGCTCCCGGGGTCACTGCCTAGAGCCCGAGCGGAGGACGCCGGCAGCGCGCGGGCATCGGTCCAGCACGGCCCGCGGGGACAGCGCTCTGTGCGCGCTGCTTGCGCCCGGGGAGGCCTGGGGCCCACCGTCCCTGCACTGCCACGCGGGTGCCAGTAACTTTCTGCAGAAGGTCCCGGCCCAGGAGCCGCTCACATCCGGAAAATAGCCGTCTGTCTCCACGGCTGTGGGCAGGACATATATTCGTTCCTTTCATGTGCAGTTCGAAATTGGAGAGAAAAGGCAAAAGAGTTTGAGCCCATTTCAGTTGGAGCTGATTTCAAAGCCCTCGCCGGCCTCTGTGTAAAAAGGAAGGCCAGTCCAGGTTGGGGGGTGGGGGGGGGGAGCACGGGCAGGAGAAAGATACCACTCGCACTTCCCCTGTCCTCTCGTGAGCCAGAAACGAGAGTGAAAATCAAAGTACACTCCCAAGATTTATTCCTGGAACGTTAATTACCCCAGGAACTGCTCCCTGCCAAGCGCGTAATGTATTCATCGTGGAGGAGACGGTGGCATTGTTTGTTTTTCGGTGGTCTCCAGAAAACGGCCCTCTTTAGATGTCCTGCGTGGTAAGCTGCTTTGCTCCCTGAAAAAATAATGTTTTTCTTAAATAAAACATAGAGCAAGGGTCCTGTGATTACATCTGAAAGCAAAGAGTTTTAATGTCCACCATATGTTCCAAAGTACACGGTGAAGAAATAATAATAATAATAAAAATCCCACAGAAGGCAAACAGCATTCCCTCCTAGGATATGTATTGTTAAACATGCATTTTTGCATGGAGGGTTATTTTAAAAAACAGACCCCCTCCCCCCGTGTCCCAAATAAATCCTGGGGTTTTGTAGCAAAAGTGAGACAAAGTGGGGTGGGGGGGAAAAAAAGAACACATCCCCAAAAGTACGTTTTCTGGGTGGGCCCCTGGAAGCACAGAGGCACCCTACCCTCCGGAGAGGAGCGAGCAAATCCGGCCCCGTGGCATCCTTTATTAATCTTACAGACGTCGCAGTCGTGGACAGAATCAATCTCATCCATTCACAAGCTGGGTTAACAGAGCCCGGCGTAATGAAAATCTATTAGCCTCGCATTGGAAACACGGATGTTAGTGTAAATCAATAAACATCATAGGAGGGAATGCAAATGCACGTTTCTAAATTTAAAGGGGAGAAGGGGAGGGGGACCTAAGGAGCCTCTCCATGAAGTGTGTTTGCACGTCTGTAAAATCCTGCGCTTCCGATCGATACTTATAAATATTTAATGGGTGGGGAGGGGTTCGTTGTTGTTAAAAAGGCTGGCTCTTGGGCGAAAACCATTAACACCCCCTCCCTGCTTATTATTAATAGAAATTGTCTTCCGAATTACGTGCGGAGAAAGTAGGCCAGCCAAGGCTGAAGACGCATTCCTTGAAATATGCCTCCTCGGTGTCCTGGGGACCGAGGATGACTCCCCCTCCCCCCGGGGGTCCGGAGGTGACGGGGTGTGGGGAGGAGGGCCTGGCCGATGCGTCCCCCGCCCTCCCACGGGGGTGGGGGCCCTAGACGCTGCCGGACACTGCTGAGCTATTAAGAGCTAAGGGCATGAAGTGTGACTGAACGTAAATACATTCCGATCGGGAAGAGCTGGGTTCTCCCGGGTCTAAGTGAAAAAGCCAAGGCATACCTTTTAGGAAGGAAGTAAATGAAATACTAAATATCTGAATATTCATGACCTCCTGTCCCCTGGCCTTGTAAGTGTAAGAGAGAAGGAGAGAGCCGTGAACAGCACCGTGCCTTTAGTAAAATGTCCCTATTTGGACACAGAAAGATCATTTTGTAAATCGGAAGATGCCCATGTCCCTGTCCTCGGCTGTCTTTCGTCTGCCCCCGAGGTCTGTCTGCACTTGGCATGGCCCAGAAGGGGCCGGGTGGCACGAGGCACCGTGGTTCCCAGGGTCAGCTGTGTCCACAGAGTCTCCTTAGGTGTCCGGGGGACTCGGGCTGGGCTGGAGCGCCTGGACATCCAAGCTTACCCACGGAGCCTTGCAGATCTGGGTCCCCGGTGGGTACAACAGCTCAGAAGTCTAGTGGCCTGTGCTTTTCTGCAGGTGGAGAAAAGACTTGGGAAGAGGAGAGACCCCCCCTGCCCATCAGCATCACCCGTCAGTCACCAGCACTGCTGCGGGCCAGCAGGACCATGAGGGCGAGTCTGGTTTGCTCCGTTTCCTGCCGCTCCTGAGTGGCGTGTGGGAGCTTTCTAGACCTGCCCGGGTCCGAGGAGGCCGTCTGGGAGCCTGCCAGGCTGACCTGAAGCTGTGGAGCTGGGGTAAACGCGGGGTGGGCCCTATGGCACCTCCAGGTTCAGCCGCTGCAGGCCTGGCCTCAAGCTGTCCGTGGCCTGGCCCGGTGGGGGTCAGCACAATTCAGGGAGGCCTGATCCGGTGTGAGTGGACCCCGTTCCTGTGTGCAGCTAGCCGGGAGGGGAGAGCTCCTACTCTCCAGTGGCGCTGGCCTCCTGGCACGGACCCCCTGTGCAGGCGGGCGGGCTGAGAACCGCTCCGGGGGCCATGCTCTCCTCTCGATCAGGGGTGGGAGGCTGGCGCAGACGGGGCAGCGCCGGGGGACTTGGGCCAACAGACACCGCGCACGGCGCCTCGAAGCCGCAGAAGCCAACGTTTGTGTTACCCTCCAACCTCCCCCCTGGTGGGACAGGACCCTGCGTCCCGAGGAGTACAAGGTCTCCTGGCACTTTTATTTACTTTTACTACATTTTGTTTCCTCGCGCTCTTCCAGCTGGAACATGCTGGAAAGACCGCGGGTGGGTAGACGAGCGGGTCAGGAGTTCACGACCCCGGCAGCCCCTGTCCGCCGGCGTTTCTGGGCCGCGGGAAGCACGCGCGCGAGCGCGCGAGGCGGGCGCGCGGAGACGCCGGGACGCGAACCCAGGACCCGCACGCGAGCTCCGCGTGCGACGTGCGGCGCCTTTGGTGAACTCAACTTCGGAACTTCTCTTTTCTTCCAGAAACCAGATCCCCCTCCTCGGCTCCGTCCCGCCCCCTCACGACTTCTTTTTTTGTTGTTGTTGTCGTCGCTGGTGTTTTTCAGCAAAGAGATAGGCTTGCATTTCTATCCACCAACTTCCCCGAAACCCGTATCCTCTTTACGACTTAAAAAAAAGTAATAAAATGCGTTGCAGACTTGAAAGCACCCACATTCTCAGGAGACGTGTTGGGATTTAGAAAGCCTGTGCTGTCCTCTCTTCTTGGTGCTCCTTGTTTCTGGGGGAAGGAAGCATCTCTGGAAGCTGAAACAAGCTCCCCTTATGCGGAGGCCCCGCCAGCCCGGGAGGGTCTGCACCCTCCCCTCCTGCCTCCGTCGCCCGAGCGGAAATGTAAATGTAACATTTCATAAAGTATGCCCACCCTGCGGCCTCGGGCCGAGTCTTGAATTAGCAGAAATATGTGGTACGAGCACTCATTGCCTGGGCTAAAATATGAGGAATAACTCCAGGCTTTGGTGTTTCGGTCTCTGTCTCTAAAGGAGGACTGTGTCAAGGAGCCTTGTGCGCTCCTGGCGGGGCAGGGGAGGGGGTTCAGGGGGTCTGCACCTAACAGTTGGAGAGCGACGTTGCCTCTTGGCTCCTCGCCAGCAGGAAGTTGGATTTTGTAAAAAGGTGATGCTCTTCGCCAGTCCGCAACGCTTGGAGAAGGCAAGGCCTTCCAGGTTGCGCGGAGAAGCTAGCCGTAGACTGCGTTACTTTTCCGAAGGGTTATTTTGAAACTATCCATCTGCGGTGCAATGGGCATGGAACGTGGAGCTGCAGAGGTGTGGTGGGGGGAGGGGGAGTGAGGGGTGGAAGGAGGTTTAGTTTTTCTCCGGTTTCAGGATCGGGAATATGCAGAGTCCCGATCCCGTGCCTGTTGGGGGAGATTCCTGGGGGTGCCAGACCCTGGTTGGGGCAGGGTTCCCTGTTAGGTGGGACCTGAGGAGGTAGGAGGTGGGGCGCAGCTCTGCAGGGGGTCCTGGGCTGAAGGCTCCAGCCTCAAAGCCCTCTCCCCTGCAGAGGCAGCTCAGGCCTTGCAAGGCCGAGGCCCTCGGGGACCCTGGGGTTGTTGAGAAGGGACTGGGAGGGTTCTGGGAGGGGTGGGCCGAGTTTCCAGCACCTGGTCTCTGGAGAGCTGGCCTCCCCACCTGGGGCTGGTGAGGGTGCTGAGATGGGCAGGTGAGAAGAGGCAAAGTTCCCTGCCCTGGACAAGGGGAGAAAGTTTCTGTGGTCCAGACTGTCACCCCCACAACCTGCTTCTCTGTCTGTCTCTCTCCTCTGGTCCCCTCAGCCCTCACTTTGCTGTTTACCTGGAACAGAGTCCAGCTGGGGGCGGGAAGTGTCTCCAGACCCCACGGGGCACAAGCCGCTCACCGCAGGGTGGCAGGGGTGGGGGTGGGGGCTCAGCCGGGCTAAGACTGTCAACTCCGGGGCCACCCGGCGCGCTCACTCCGTGCGCCCTGCGCGCCCGACTCGGGGCGCGAGCCCTCGGCGTTTCCCCGGCCGACCCGCGGCATGCATAATGCATGAGGGGCTATTTGTAATTCTGTGTGATATCTGCGCGCCTCCGCTTTGATTAGAGGGCTGCGGTGACAAAGACCTGTTTGTTAAGTTGGGAGGGCTTCTTCGCCTTTGGCTTTTGAAGTCCGAGAAGGCGGGGGCCTCTGAATCCCCCAGCTCCGGCCCCACTGCACGCAGGACAGAGCTGCCCGGGCCGCGCGGGGAGGCGCCGGCGCAGAGCTCCCCGAGGAAGGAAGGATGGAGGGCGAGGGGACAGGAGGAGAAATGGGGGGAAGGAGGGAGAAAGTCAGGAGGGCAGGAAGCTGAGAGGGAAAGAAAGGAGGGAGGGAAGGAAGAAAGGAAGGAGGGGAGGGAAAGAGGAAAGGAAGGAAGGAGGGAGGAAGAAAGGGAGGGAGGGAAAGGAAGAAAGGAAGAAGGGGAAGGAGGAGGGAGGGAGGGAAGGATGGAGGAAGGAAGGAGGAGGGAAGGAAGGAGAGAGGGAAGGAAGGAGAGAGGGAAGGAAGGAGGGAGGGATGGAAGGAAGGAGAGAGGAAGAAAGGAGGGAGGGGAGGAAGGAAGAAAGGAAGGAAGGAATGAAGGAAGGAAAGAAGGAGGGAGGACAGTAGGACTGAGGGAGGAAAGAAGGAAGGAAGGCAGAAAAGAAAGAGGAAGTGAGGGAGGAGAGGAAGGAGGGCAGGAGGGAGGGAGGGAGGGCAGGAGGGAGGGTCGCGGGGAAGGAGCTGGTCTGTTCCTTCATCTCCCCTCCGCTCCTCCTCCTCCCTTCTGGCGGTAGGACACCCCCTGCCCCTCCCCAGACTGAGGCTCTCCCGACTGAACCCCGGCTGACTCGCCGCAGGCCCCACGATTTCCGGAGACATCGTTCCCTGTCCCTCCCGCCGGCGGACACGGGCGCGGGGCTCGCTGGATGGAACGCCTGGGACCGCCGAGGGTGGCCCCGATCCTGGGCTCGGATTCACAAACACTACGAGCAGGGACTGCCTCCCGAACATGCAAAACGAGCTCCTCCAAACCCCACCAGCTCCCCCTCCCCCGCAGCGTTGCCACGAGCCCGGTCCGGACTCCCGCAGGCGGGGGGGGGGGGGGGGGGAGAGGGGGAGAGGAGGCGAGCTGACAGATAAAAGAGGGGAAAGGGGGGAAAAGTCAACTTTATTTGTAGAGGGAAATTTGCAGACAGGATGACAGGCTTGACTTCCGGGATGGTGAACGGATTTCGCGTTGCGGCTCGGAAAGTGGCTCCTCCTCAGCCTTGGAAAGGGGGCGAGGAAAAGCGTGGCACAACCAGAAATATCTCTATTCCCCCCCAAATAAATACCCTAGACACCAGGTTCCCTGCACGGCTCTAGAGAGGGCTGCCTCGGTCCGGCCGCGCGGGAGCTGACGCGCGCCCAGAGGACGGCTGCTGACAAACCAGGTCTCCCCGCCAGCCGCAGCTGTCTCCGAGTCCGGACCCCCCGCGCCCCGGACGCACGCGGCCCTCCCTGTCCCCGGCCTCCGCGGCGCCGGCCCCTCCGAGGTCTGCGCACCGCTTTGCGCCGCCGCCGCCGAGGTTCCGGCGTCCACGCTCGGGTAGACGCGGGCCCCGGTCCTCCCCCTTTCGGGGTCCTCGAGCTGTTTACCGGTCGCGCCGTGCGCACCCGCTCCAACCGCTCGCTCCGCGGGCCGCGCGGGCGGGTCCGGCCCGTAATCCAACCACATCTCCGAGTTGCAGCCGATTCTCGTCTGTGGATCGCGCGTCACCGTCGCCCGGGGTCCCCTCGGCGTCTCTCCGCAGGGCCGCGCGCGCGGACGCCCTCTGCGGACACAGGTTCCGGGCGCGGGGCTGGCTGTGCTCCTGGCGGTGCCGGCCGGCGAGGACCTCCTCACCATCGGTTAAACTCCTCCTCGAGTTTGGTTTCCGCCAGGCATTGAGGGCATGCGGGTACCTGTTTGGGGCGCTGGCGCCTGCGCCCGCTCGCGCGCGCGCGCGCTCTCTCCCTCTCCCTTCCAAAAATTGGATCTTTACCTCTCCACACCAAGGTGCACAGACGCCAAACAGTGATGAAATGAAAAGAAAGCCAATTGCCGGACTGGAGGTGGGGGAGAGATACCATGTCTGCGTGCGCCCGCCGCCGAGCCGGGAGCCGTAATTGCTGCAGACAGACAGCGCTGGGGGTTGGGCGGACGTGGCCGTGTATAAATAGTGAGATCTCAAATTGAAAGGCATAAATAACAGCAGGAGGGATCTACCCTCACACGGACCGTCCTCTCCGCGCGGGGAGGCGTGCGGACCACAGCCCGGCTCCCAGCCAGCCCCGCCGAGCCCCGCGGACCCCGCAGCCCCGCGCAGCCATGGAGGAACTCACGGCTTTTGTATCCAAATCTTTTGACCAGAAAAGCAAGGAGAGCACCGGCGGCGGCGGCGGCGGCGGCGGCGGCAAGAAGGATTCGATCACATACAGGGAAGTTTTGGAGAGCGGACTGGCGCGCTCCCGGGAGCTGGGGAGCTCGGAATCCAGCCTCCAGGACATTACGGAGGGCAGTGGCCACTGTCCGGTGCATCTGTTTAAGGACCACGTGGACAACGACAAGGACAAACTCAAAGAGTTCGGCACGGGGAGGGCTGCCGAAGGTAAGCTCGCCGCACGCCGCTCCGGGCCCCTCCCGGGGACGGCGTCTCCTCGCCACCGAGCCTGCCGGTCTGCCCCTCGCTCCGCGCGCGGGGAGGCCCCGGGCGCCGCGGCTCGCTCAGAATTCCACCCCAAACTCTGAATTCACAGCCACGCTCGGACGGAAAGGCCCCGGCAACCCATCGCCAGTCTTTGCGTAAGAAAGGAAACGCGGACACAGGAAGGGAGGCGAGGGGAGCCGAGAATGGGCAGGGGCTGGGGCCAAGCGCTGCGAGAGGACTGGCTTTGCCCCGGGCGTTGGCACCCGGCACCCCAGCGGGAACTTTCCGGGGTCGGGGTCCATCGGGCGGATGTGCCTGAAAACCGAGGTTGGCTATAGGGGCTGCTGGGTGCGTGCCTGGCTGCCGACCGGTCTTTCTCGAGTCTCTTCCCCAGCGCGCACGAGGAGAGATCCACACGCATCTCTCCCAGCGCCCACCGCCTCCCGGCGTCCCGAGCGTTTGAACCCGGCAGGCGTTGAGGACGCACCGGCTGGTGGTCGCCTCTCCCGCCTGCTGAATCCTCTCTACTGTTTCCTCTTAGGGAGAACTTTCCCTTGAACCTCCAGGCTTGATCTGGGCTGACACGGGCCTCTAAATTAAAACCACTCCCGCGCCCGCAGGTGGCCAGGGTCTGGACCCGAAATGAAGGGCCCCAGGAAGCTCGCGGCGGTGCCCGCGGGGCCGCCGGACCCCAGGCTGTCAGAGCCCAGCCCGCCCTGCTGCGGGCTGGGCCTCCTTCCTTTCCAAAAAGCTTCTCCAGATCACGTTGGCCGCGTTTCACCCTGTTGCTGAATCAGGGGACAGGGCAGATTTCTGGGGGCTCTCCCAGCTGGGCAGGGGTAGTCCCAACCGGGGGGATGTCTGAGCAAACAGGACAACCAGCAGCGGTAAACCAGAGGTGTAAAATGGGCTGGATTTCTCAGGGGGCACAGTTTGAAACTGCTCGGAATGTCTATTTTTCATTACAAAGAGGAAATACAGAGCCTAGCCATTCGCCTCCTCGGGCCCTGTTCCACACGTTGTCAGTGTGATGGTCCCCCTACAAGTAGACCCCCCCCCCACACACACACCTTCCCTGACCCAGGAAGCCCATGCCTCCTGCTCTTTGGGACCCTACACTTGAGGTCTCCGAGTGGCAGAGTCCTGGGTCATGGCCTTGAAATGGTGCAGATGACCCAGATACCTTTCTGAGGCCTTGACCCATGGAAGCAGTAAGCTGGCAGAGGCTTACAGATAAGCCCCTGACTGCTGGCCACCCAGGTGGCCTGGCCAGACCTGTCTTATCTCAGGGTGCCCCCCCACCCCGGGCACCGCTGGACACCCCTGGCTCTGTAATTCATACAGAGTTTGGTTTAATGGAGACGCGCTGTTGGCTGGGCCCGACTCAGGGCCTACAGGAAAGTTCAGAGGTTGACAGCACCCAGGGCTGACCTCTGTGGCTCCTGACTGGGCTCCCCCAAGTCCTTCCTAGAGGTCGGGCCCCTCCTTGTCCCGCCTGCCTCCTTTTGCCCTGATTGCCAAGGCAGCGGACCCCGGAAAAAGGGAACTCAGGAAGAGAGAAGAGTACAGTCAGGGCCTTTCAAAAAGCAGAGAACAGAACAGGGTTGCCTCCCAGCTGTACCTTTCCCCCCTGGGCTGCGTGTACAGACCCCTTGCAGGGCTGAACCCCAGTCTGCATTTGTAAGGTGGGAATGAGAGGGCGGTGTGGGAGATCTCGGGGTTCCAGCGCAAACCCGGAGGTCTTGGGCTCCTGCACGGCGGTTCCCCCGGAGCGAGGGAGCCTGTGGATTTTGCAAAGCCTGCTGCGCGTTCTTAAAGGACTTGGAAGGCCAGCTTCTCAGCTGGGATTGATCCCAAGGGTCAGACTTCAGAGACGGGGAGGAAGGCAGAGTGTTGGGGGGGGGCTCTAGGACAGGATTTACGGCTGGGGAGAAACGGGGTGTTTTTGGAAATGCAGTGCTTTCAGGGGATTTGAAAATCCCACTTGGGGTTAAGTGTCGTGCTCAGGAGTCTTGACATTCCGCAGGAGGCAGACTCAGGACGGGGCTTCTGGGGCCAGCTCAGGGATCCCGGTTGGGGGAACAGGGTATCAGGATTACCCGTCTCCCCACAGAGGCTTTGGGGCTTTCCCCCTTTGGTAAGTTTCTGGGTTGAGTTCTGGACCGGCCTTCTCGGCTTCAGGACTCTTCTAGACACCAGGGTACTAGTGGGGCCCGGAGGTGCTCTGTGAGGTGCCCAGCGGATTCCGCGATGGAGAGAAAGCACCGGGAGACGCAGGCGCTGGGAGGTGCACCTCCCGCCTGCCCTGGGCTGGGACACCGACTTTCATTTCTTAAATTTCTGAGCTTCCTGAGGGGCTGCATTTCCTAGAAGCGGGAGGGAGAGGTCTGTGGGTTCAAACTGAAATGTTGAGTTTCGTGCCCGATGCTCGAGCCCCTGGCCCCCTCCCCCCAGCAAATACGGATGCTGTCATCGTTCTGGGGCTACGAAAGTAACACTGTTGGTGTCCCGGTGGGGACTGTGCCTCAGGGCGTGTGAATGTATGTGAAGCAGAGAGTGAGAGAGTGCGCGCGGAGGGTCCCTGCTCCTGGCGCACCCCCAGACTCCATGCTGTGCATTGGGATAGTTTTTTGTTCCCAGGGTCTCAAGAAGAGACCAGGGTGGGGGCCGCGGGCGCGTGCTCGGCTCCAGGGCCTCGGGAGGGAGGCTCCGACCCGCCTGGGGCGGCCCCTGTCCGTCTGCGCAGCAGCCGGGGACAGCGGGGTTCCCGGGCCTGGTCCCCAGCCCGGTCTGGGCCCACCCTGCTCCTTCGCGGGACCCCACACTCCGGCCATTCTGCCCAAACTTCTTTGACTTCAAATAATATTTAACAGCCCACTCCCGAGTGGAGAGAGAGAGAGGAGAGAAGATTAGGCTCTATCAATATGTCAGGAAGCAAAGTGGAAAATTAAGGAAACCGTGGCGAGATGAGGCCAAAAAACACCGCGCCGCCAATGCCCGAGTTGTTACCCAAAACCGTCCGCCAATGCCCGAGTTGTTACCCAAAACCGTGTGTTCCCCTTCGAGTCCGCTTTATCGACTGGACGCAGCCCCGCGTCAGGGCGCCTTTGCTGCCGGGGCCCCTTCCTCCGCACGCACACACTTCGATTTTAGCCGCGTGGCGCAAAACCCTGCACCGCGGACCTCTTTCTCGGGCGCACGGCCCCGCGGGCCCCGGCAGGCAGGGGCCGGCAGGGCGCTCCCGGGAGCCCTGCGCCCTCAGCCCTGTGCCCTCGGCCCGCCCGCAGGTATCTACGAGTGCAAGGAGAAGCGTGAGGACGTGAAGTCGGAGGACGAGGACGGCCAGACCAAGCTGAAACAGAGGCGTAGCCGCACCAACTTCACGCTCGAGCAGCTCAACGAGCTGGAGCGGCTCTTCGACGAGACCCACTACCCCGACGCCTTCATGCGCGAGGAGCTCAGCCAGCGCCTGGGGCTCTCGGAGGCGCGTGTGCAGGTAGGAGCGCGCGCGCCGGCCCCGACCCCCGGTTCTCGCCGGGCCCGAGCGCGCCAGCTCGGCCCGGGCTGCAGGCCCCTTCCCGGAGCGCGGAGACACTGGGAGAGGGCTGGCGCCGGGCCTTTGGGGCGCGGCCCTCGCATGCGGGTCGCACGGTTCGTACGAAGGGCGAGGGCCCCGGGCCTGAGCGGGCCGCCCTGCGCGTCGAGGTGGTCGGGAATTGGGATGTGTCTTCACCTCTTTCCACTGTTTCTGTTCCCCTCCTCCTCCCTTCCACGGCCCTCAGCCCCCTCCTTCGCACTGCAGGGAGGGGAGGCGAGGGGCGAGGTGGGGGGAGTTGCGCGCGGTGGGCATCTTGATGAGGGCGGCTGCTGCCCGCGCGGGGCCGGATTAGCCTGGGCGCGGGGGGCGCGGGGCGGGGGGCGCGGGCGCATGAATTCATGATGCCCCATCTGGCGAGCCACTGTCTGCGGGGGCCCTGGGCGTGCGTAGCACGTACGCGGAGGGGACGCTCTGGCGAGCCTTTCCCGGGCATTATGAACGCTAAGTAAAATTTATTAATGCATTTATGGGGGAGGGTGGCAAAGATTCGCTTCCAACTCGCTTCCTCCGGGGTAGTGCAGACCCCGCCTGGGAGGTCGGGCTTGGAAGCTCCCTGCCCTTTCTCAAGGCTCTGAGCAGGACCGCTGCGCCAGGGAGAGAAGGAAAGGGGGTCAGCATCCCCGGGGCTCTGGGGACCGGTTTTAAATAAATGGAATTAATATTGCCAAGCGGGGAGGGGGGTGGCCATGAAAAGCACAGCGCTTTGAAAGCCCGGGTTTCCCGTTGCTTGGAAGATCAAGACATTCAAACACCCCTTCCCCTCCTCCCCAGCTGACTTAGGAAAACGAAAACACAAACGTGTTCTATAGATAGTGCTTTACGACATCTTTAATTTGAAAAAAAATATATATATTTTTTTTCTTTCGTATCCCGGCCCCCTTCCGTCTTCCCGTGTGTCTGCCGTGAATAATACGCTTTCTTAGGTGGAAATGCCATATTCTGCAACCAGGTTCCGCTCTCGTCCGCGCAGCCTGCAAGGGGGGACCCACGGGCACGCCTGCAGAGTCGCCCTGGCCATCCTCTTCCCGGAGGGAGCAGGCCGTGGGGGCATCGGTAGCCCCAGCCCAGAGAGGCCGCAGAGGCCGAGGCTGAGGGTGTCTTTTCCCGCCGGCCACCCTTCTCGGGGAAGATGGATGGGACTGCACCATATAAATTAATGAAAAGATTAAACTTTCGCTGAAGGGGACATCAACTTTTATGTCATCTTCCCGGTGTCTTTCTGCCTGGGATCTGTAATATCTCCCAGGCCTTGATGTACTGTTTCTATAAAAATAAATTACTTCTAATTTAATTGTACACTATTTCTTTCAGCAGTCTATTACGGAATAACACCTTAGCAGGGGGGACGGAGTGGCAGGAAATTGGTTCCTGGGTGCTGGCGGATCTTGAGAAAGCCCTAAAATATAAATGGGGGTGGGCGAGGGGGGTGCGGAGACCTGAGTGGCTCTCCATCCAGGGGTGAATTAAAATTTAACGACAGTAAATAATCCTAAAAACAAACATGGGAATAGAATAGAAGAAATAATTTCCTGTTGGCCACGGGGAAGAGCATCGCAGGGTGACGGGGAGGCAGACGTGCTCGTAAAAATCAATTAGCGAAAACGAATGGGTCATCCCGCAGCACGAGGCGCGGAGGGGGGGGTCTGGGGGGCGAGCGCAGGGGGCACGGAGGGACTCCTGTGTTATTCCTGTGTCGGTCCGAAGCGTTGGGTCATCCTTCCCGGTACAGCCTGTCCCGTGTTGTTAAAGGATAGCGTTTCAATTTCGTGTGGAAATTTGCCGTAAATAAATTGGGGATCCTATGGAAGCTGGTCCTTATTAACCTTTTATTTTTAGTGTCGTTGTGGCACGTCGTATCACGCAGCTGTCACGGTTATAATGGAAAGTTATGAGACCACAGTGAGGAGCAGAACGTAATTTAATTACATCAAATATCTTTGGGTTTATGGCGCAGAGCTAAATTAAATGTCATTATTCACTGTCTGTAATGGAAATCAAAAAGAAATCAGATTACACCATTTGTGAAAGAAATCAGGGACTGGCCCTTAATGAAGATATAACCGCTTAACCAATGTACTGTGGTTTACTTAGCATATTCAGGACTAATTGAAATTGATCGTGAATCACCCCAAGACTGATTTATTATCGCTTCACGCACGGGCTAATTCATCACTTTTATTCTTCATAATCGCACTTCCCCCCCCCCAAGTCTCCCCCCACCCCCAACACCCGCGCTGAAAGGAAAGTGAGCTTGGCTTTGCACATTTCAAGAGGAGTCTGTGTTTGAAAAATGCCCTTCCAGGGGAAAGAGTGCGCGCTGCCTTGGCTCTCCCGAGGACTGGGTCCGGCCCCGGGGGAGAGGGAGGAGCCCCAGGACGCGTCCACAGGGGTCCAGTCCCAGCAGGGGGAGGTGGTGGGGGTGGCGGTGGGGAGAGTGGGACCTGGAGGCACGCTGTCGTGGGGGGGAGAGGAGGAAGGTCAGTGCAGGCTTTGCAAACGGAAGGGGAGGTGTGTGGGTTTCCACTGGGGTGGAGAAGGGGGGAGGACGATTTGGGGATTACTTTGCAGGGGAACGTGCTTCAAGTTTTCCAAGTTCCCTGTAGCCCAGCGCCATGAGCTTTCGAACCTTCTGGAAAGCAAGTTCCAACAGGCGGGCGGTGGATCCCCCATGGATAGAAAGTGGCCTCTTAAGAGTCCAGGGAGGAAAAGTTAAGGTTTCTGATCTCCCGGGTGTGCTGAGGGTTCCCCCCATGCGCACGGTGGGGGTCAGGGGCGCAGCCCCAGGCCCTGCTTGGAACAGCGTGCACTCAGGGTGCACGGGGCCCGGCTAGCCGGGCAGAGTGGCCCAGGGGAAAGGTTTCTTTGTGCTAATTATTCCGCGTGGTCACTGACCGCCATCGTGGCCATGACGGTCAGTGACAGCAGCAGGAAACCTTCCGGAGGAGAAAGCGTGAGGAAAAATTCCCTGGTGAAGACTGTGGAGGGAGGGGCCTCCAGATTTCGCCTGGCACAGCCTGAGGGCCCCGGTGTCCAAGGACCAGAGCTGTCTGGAGGAGAGGGGGAGCCCCAGAGTGTGGGGAGCAAGGACCAGGCTTTTGGGGAGAATCGTGTGCACCCAAATTTTGACATCAGACCTGTGCATCCAGCTGAATGGGCAAGGGTCCCATTGATATCCTTTCTCCAAGAATTAGATTTTTTTTTGAGAGAGAGAGACTGGTGCCTGGAGTTATGGGGGTGACCCGGTCTTTATGAATCCAGGACGTTCATGACTCTTTAGTATGAACCGGGACTCTCCAGGCTTCCAAGGAGGGCATGGAACTTTCTGGACTCAGGGTGTCCCGAGTTTGACTGGGGAAGGGGCCCCATTTGAAGCTACTTATCCTCCCGTGCGCCCCCTTCCTTGGCAGCTAAGTTTTGGGAGGAGGAAGGTCAGGCTATGGCAGGGGCTGGCAGAGTGCAGGAGGGGAAGGCCCACACTGATCATGGAAAGTTCTCGAATCCGCCCTGCTACCACAGCACGCACTCCTTCACTGGAGGTGGACATGGAGGCTCTTGACTTTGGGGACCAGGCAGGGCCCAGAAGTGAGTTTGGGAGTTCGCAGCTCTAGGTCGCCCGATAGGGCGGGGCTGCGTTGGGGAGAGAAGGGGGCGCGCGGGCAAGGGGCTCTACTGCGTCCCCAGTCGCACCGGCCGCTCCACCCCGGCGCCCTGGGCCCCGTGCGCGTCCGCGCCGCGTCCACGGTCGTGGGGGCAGGAAGCCCCAGCCTCAGAGGCCGGCAGGTTCACGGGGCTGCGCGCGTCTGTCTGCTCTGTTCTCAGGTTTGGTTCCAGAACCGGAGAGCCAAGTGTCGGAAGCAGGAGAACCAGATGCATAAAGGTGCGTGGTGCGGAGGCTGGCAGTGCAGCTGGGGAGCGCGCGCAGAGGCCGCCGGGGTGCGCAGAGGACCCTGGCCGCCCTCATGGCTGCTTTCTTCCCTTGCAGGCGTTATCCTGGGCACCGCCAGCCACCTGGACGCCTGCAGGGTGGCGCCCTACGTCAACATGGGCGCCCTGCGAATGCCTTTCCAACAGGTAGCCCGTTTTTCTTCCTTCTGAGCCGCGCGGGGGCCCGCCACCTCCCCGCCTCCCTGGCGTCCTGCCTCCCCCGGCTGCGCCCGCCTCCGCGGAAGAAAGGCTGCCGCCTTTACAAGGGGGCATTTATAGACCCGTTGGCACGTATTAAAATCACGCTGTAAAACTCCAAGACTCACCTTTGGGAGGGCCAGGATATAAACCCAAACACAATTTTACAAAAATCGGAGTGAAAAAAAAAATCCCACCCACCCAGGCTGCCTGGCTGGGGGTGGAGGGGCGGGGATGCTGGCACTTGGGTGTGAGGCCCTGCGTGTACACAGGGCCCCCTGCTCGCCTGCCCCCTAGCCTCAAGGGGAGGTGTCTGCACCCCCGCTATAGCTGGACCTCGCTCCCCACCTCAGAACTGGGGTCATGGGGCTCAGGGTCTCAGGATCCCGGTGCGCAAGAGCTACTCTGCGCGGACCTGGGGTGGCTAGGGTGTCGGAAGGCCCCAGGGGCTGCACTCTGCTTGGGGCCAGCTACTGGCAGAGGGTGGAAAGTGCATGTGGGAGACGCGAGCCCCCAGGTGAGAGCGCAGAGCACTCGCGCTCCCTGCCTCGCCCCTGGGCAGGACCTGGGGTGCGCCAACGTTGGGGGATGTGGAGCACAGACGCTGGGGGGGAGCAGGGGTGCTCTGGGTGGAGGGGAGGCGTGGCCACCACCGCACTGAGCTGTTTTGCTCCAAGGACCAGGCCTGGGTTTATATTTGGACCCGTGTTTGCTAGGGGCCTCTGCCGGTCAGCTAGGGCGTGGGTGGTGGTGGTGGTTGGAGGGGGGGTGTCAAGAAATAGACACCTGAGACTTAGAGCGGGTGCTCAAGCCTCTTGCTCCCGGACTCAAGGTGCCCAAAGCGGTAAGGGAGTGCAGGGAATGCGCGGGGTCCCTCTCTTTTGGCCTCGCCCACTCCGCGCCTGGGCCCATTTCCGCCCCTGCTCCACTCCTTCCTCAGGGCGGGGCGGACTCTCCGCGTCGCAGAACTGCAGCCCCGACTTGGGGTCAGCGATGGGGCCCTGCTGAAATTAGGCCTTTTGAGCACGGACATTTGGCCACACTCCTCAGGCATTCAGAGACGCCCCTGGGAGGGTGTAATAGTGTCCTAAGAGGAGTGCAGAGCCTGACTCCGGACACGTCACAAGTTCAGGGAAATTGAGGCTTTCGTGAGGAGGGGATGCTGGCGAGGACAGGGGTGCGGGCGCCACAAGGGCGGGTGGGTCTGTTCAGACTCTCCAGCTCTCCCTGTGCAAAGCAGCCAGTGGCCCCTGCGTTCACGGGTGTCCAGAGGGCTGTTCCGACTCCCCTGCCTGGTGGAGGATGGGTGGTGGTCCCCGGGGTGCGGAAAGCCAGGTTCCGCAGCCGTCCTAACTGTGCCAAGTCTGCCCTCCCAGGTCCAGGCGCAGCTGCAGCTAGAAGGCGTGGCGCACGCGCACCCGCACCTGCATCCGCACCTGGCCGCGCACGCGCCCTACCTGATGTTCCCGCCGCCGCCCTTCGGGCTGCCCATAGCATCGCTGGCCGAGTCGGCCTCCGCCGCTGCTGTCGTGGCCGCCGCCGCCAAGAGCAACAGCAAAAATTCCAGCATCGCCGACCTGCGGCTCAAGGCGCGCAAGCACGCCGAGGCCTTGGGGCTCTGACCCGCCGCCCGCCCCGCGCCCAGCCCCGGCCCCACGACCCCGCCCGCGCTGCGTCCTGCACTCGACCCCTCCGCGCCCCTAGACGGCCGCACGGACGCCCTGGAGCGAGGGCACGGGCCCTGGCGCAGCGGCCTCCCTGCCTGGGGCAGCCCGGGGGCCCACCACTGGCCCAGGGAGGGGGCCTTCCGGGACCTCACGACCCTGCCAGACCCTCGCAGAGACTGCGCGGAAGAGAGCAGGTGACGGTCAGACCAGCCAACCCAGCCCTCGGCCTCGCGGTCTGTGCGTCCTGGGACCCTGGGCCACGTGGAGCCCCGCGCGTCCTTCTCTGCTGCCGGCGTTCCTACCCTGTGCATGCGGCCTCCTATACACCTTTGGAAGATCACAGCGTCGATTACGCAAAAAGATCTGGGGCTGGTCTCCCCCGAAGATGCCAATTCTTGGTTGCCAACAGTTTTACCCACTGCCGTGAAGTGGCATTCGTCCGGGGAGGAGGTGCAGGACGGGTATGGATTGCAACGTGGACTTGCGCCGGGGCCGCGCTCTGCAGCAATAAGGAAAGGCATCTGCCGACCTCCGACCTCGGGAACAAGGTGGGGAGGGGGTGGGGGAGACCCGAATCTCCCACGTTGTTGTCACCGTACTGTTTGGGGACCTGAATCACGAGCACCGTTTTCATGCACACGTTTGGCCCCAAAGCACCGAGTTTAGGATTCCTCGTGCCATAGAGCAGGCGACTTTATAAGTTTTCCAGTATTTGATTCCCGAACTGACTTTTGTTTGTTTGTTTGTTTTTCGGCTGTTTCACAGAATTCAGACGCAAATAACGTGCATAGAGACACAGGGGCGCGTGGTTTTAAGGTATAATACTGATGCAGCATTAATTTTAGTGAAATGCAATTAAGTGCAGTAAAGTGCAATACTGTAAATGTTATAGATTTAAAAGAAAAAAATAGCCGTGCACTCTTGACCCTGTCAGCTTCGGACTTCTAAGGGCATTACTTCCTCCTGCATGCTGCGGGCCTGGCCGGCTGGGGCCCATCGCCGAAATGATGGGGGAGGTGGTGGTGGTGAGGCAGTGTGGTCTGGATCTAGAGGAATTGAGGTGTGTGGTATGTGATAAAGCAGGACCTGGGGACGGGGGAGATGCCAGGATGTGAGGCCGGTGGCTGAGCTCTTTCTGCAAAGAGAAGAGGCTGAGACGGGTCCTCTAGGCAGTGAGTTTTAAGATCACGTTTTGTGGCGGTGGTAGTCCGTTCCGGGTCTGAGCTCTTCTTTCTCCCTGCGTCCCCACCCCCTCTCCCCGGCCCCCACCGACTGAGAAAGCACCAAATAGCGATTCATTGTACGGAGTGGGAAACTCGCTTGAAAGGACGGAACCAAAGCGTTAGGGTCCCCGGTGAGGCCCCTGAGTTGTGGGCGATGGGCTTTGCATGTACTGTATGGGAGCTGGGGGGCGGGGGGGGGGCGAGCCGCAGGGCTGGGCTGGTCTACCTCGAGGATACGTCCGCCCCCGCCCGTGTTTTTGCCTTAGTCACCGAGGCCTGCCCAGGCGGAGTCCTTCGTCATTCCCGCCAGCTCCTCACTGGCCATCCCCTGGCGTTTCCCGAACTTCACTTCTTCACTCTCCTTCCAAACGCGGTTTTGATCTTTCCAGATTTGGCATTGGCGATTTTCTTCCCTTATCCCCGAACGAAAAAATAATTTTTTTTCCCCCTTCCCTGTAAGGGAACATTTTCTACCTTTTCACGGAGCTGAATGGTGGATACATTTGGACATGTCTCATTTGTGTCATCTGAAACTCTTTACACAAATCAAAAGGCCCCTTCAGCTTTTTTTTTTTTTTTCCTTTTTGGAAATTTTAGTAAAGCTCTAAAATGACAGAGGGAGATGAAGAAAGCAAGGTCAGGATTTTTAAATCAGTTGCAACTTTTTTTTTTTTCATAGTATTATAGACTGAGCGTTTAAGCAGTTTTGCTTTTAAACAGCGGCAGATAAAATAAAAAGTTTTAAAGAAAGGTCCTATAAATAAGGCGGAATTTTCCTTTAAATGCAAACAATGCATTTCGAATCCTTAAAAGCTAGTAGCATTCATCCTAAAGTTTAACACTTGGCAAAAGTTCCAGGTAAAACGTGTACATCCCTTTTTTAGATCTAAATTGAGTCCTCACAAGCAGTCCCTCCCCAACAGAAAACTCACTGCACGTGAGCAGAAAGACATGGGGTCTGATCCTGGCAGAAAATGAATAAAGTTTCCTGCTCTTGGCTGTGCTGCGCGGCTGGTAGCCTGAGGCCTGCAGCATGGGGGTCATCGAATCCTTGTTTTTGCTTTTTTTTTTTTGCTTTCTTTGGTCTGATTTAACATGGACAGAACTACGTATAATCCTACAAATGGGACCCTCCCCAAAACAGAACCAACCCAGCCAACTGTATGGGTGGCATTTACTGCAAAGGCTCGCTGGTCTCACGGGTCCACCTAGAAAGGAGTCGGGGAGACGCTTTGCAAGCGTGGCCCGTGGCCCGTGGCTCCAGCCTCTTCTTTCTCCCGGAAAATCCGTGGATGGGGTACCAGTTGAGTTGGGGTCCACTCTGCACCCTGCAGCTCTGTGTCCCTCTTCCTTTCTTTTGGGATGCCGAGGATGCCTGGAACGGGATGCGTGTGAGTCCCGGTCCGCCACGGCATCGTCACCCCAGAGCCAGGGCACCGTGCTCACCTGTGTGCACGTGAGCGTGGGGTGTGGGACTGACACATTTTCCCCGCAGGGCGTAAGATATTAAATGTACGGAGTGGACGCCTTTGGGCAGCTGTTGGTGCTTCCTCCTGAAAACAAGATCCCTTTCAAAGTCGTGCGAATTATGTCCCCATAGCGGGTGGGCCGGCGTCTTGGCGCAGAGACCATTGTCACCTAGAAAGCGTGTTGGAGAGTGTTGCGTTTGCTCGGCATCAGAGGCACGGGCGTCGGCTTGTCCGACCTCCGCGAGGGCTGACGTGGGCGCCCACGCCCGCGGGTCGAGCTGTGGGCTGGTTTTCACAGGCACCAAGCTTGCACTTCTTTTTGCCAAGATGGGTTGAGTCCCAAACGCTTTTTCTTGTTTTTCCTTTTCCTTTTCCCGGAAACCTTGGCCAAAGAGTACTTTCAGGATGGACATCGCCCGGGTTTGGCCACACGGAGTTCTTGCGAGAGTGTGTCGTGCCCTTTCCACCGTCCTTACAGAATCACGTTTTCCTTCCCTCCGCGGTGTGCTGTGTGAGACAGCCACAGAGTGTGGCCCCAGGGAAGGTTCTGGACTCTCCGGATGTTGTCTGCTGGGTATGCTTTCCTAGATGAAGCCGAGGGGGTTGGTCCTGCGCGGGGGTCGTGGGCCTTCCGAGCCTAAGACACTCCCCCATTGTCCCACCGATGCCGCTGGAGTGAATGTGCCCCCCCAGCTCGCTCCAGTCCGAGCTGCACCCTGTGTGCGCCCCCTGTCCTGGCAAGCCTGCATTTCAGGGGTAGGCTTGTTTGCTGGGCCACGAGCATCTGTGGTCTGTGCCGTGGCAGGTGGTGGGTGGTGGAGGGACATCGGGATGTTTCAGCAGGAAAGAGTCGATAGCTACACGTTCCTCACCGTTGTCCGAGCTCTTGGCCACCCCCCCATCCCCGACCCTCGGGGCTCATGATGGGAAGAAAGTCTCAGCCTCCCCTACTCCCATCCTTGGCTTCCAATCTCCTATTTTAACACTTCTCGATGTACAAGGAGGGAAAGCGGAACCCCCCCCAGCCCCCTTTCCCTGGCGAGTTTTCACAGGGTGGGGGGCACCAAGGAGATGGCATAGGCTGACTACCACAACAGAACTTTTTTGAGGCACTTTGCTCCTTCTTCACGTTTCGGGGGGGGGTGGGGGGGTTGGGGGCGGGGCAGGGCTTTTCAGTCGACAAGTTGGACATTTGAGAAAAAAAAACTGGTGCCTAATTTATTGAAGATTAGCTTAGGAATATGGTGACTTTTCAATACACGTGAACACTTGATGCAATTTATAAATGTTTTATTGAAATTTGATATTTAACGAGGAATCAGTCGAGGAATGTAGCAAATATCAAGTTTCAGAGCGATGACGCGTGCTATTTATTGAAAAGTGATAGTGGGACGACCGAGCCCCCGTTGTGTGGAGAGGTCCCATCGGAGAGAGGCAAGGTTCTCTACTTTTTAATATTGGATGTATGTGGATATGTTATTTATTGTTTCCTTCGGGTTGAAAGTTTCCTGAATATGTGCTATTTTAATTATGTTGAGTGTAAATTTGACATTACCTTCCATTTATTTTTATATTTTGAAAGCCTGTTGCTTTTCTCACCCCCCCTCCTTTCCTCCCCCAATTTATGACCAGCCAGTGTGATTTACGGCATGGCCACCGTGTTTGGGTTACGCATACAAGGTGTGTCTGGACCTACAGATGTTTTCAGGGATTGCTCGAACGACACGAAATCACACAAGCTTTCCCAAACCAACGTTCTTGAAAACCCCTATCTATCCCTCTGCTATTGTGGGGAAAAAAAAAACAAAAACAAAAAACAAAACACACACATTCTGGAGGGTTTTTCTTTTGGGGCCATATGCTTGCAGGTTTGTAACACGAAATGCCCTCGTTTTAGTTCTAGTGACAAAGTGTATTTTGTCAAACCATATAGTATGAATGTACATCTTGTAAAACGGAGATATAAATAAACTTATAAATATTTGTATTCAAGTGTTAAGAGAAATTCTCACCTCTCCCCCCCAGCTCGAGGGGTCTGACTGGCACACACGGGGAGTGAGCCGTGGCTGAAGAGAGGGCGGCTTTCTCGTCCACACAAAAGCGTGTGTGTGTGTGTGTGTGTGTGTGTGTGTGTGTGTGTGTGTGTTTCCGGTTGGCGCTGGGGACGGCTTCTCAGGGGCCTCTGACTTCGGCTGCCCTAAGCACCCCCTTGCTGGCGTGTAGCTTTTGGCTTTTTTCCCCACCTCGGTCCCCAGCCTCCCAGAAGGTGGGGAAAGGAAGAGAAAAACCCCCGTTTCGAATCCACTTAGAGTTTCGGGATGACGGCACAGGCTTTCCTGAGAAGTCCGAGCACCTTGGTTCCGAGTTGTCAATTTTAATTTAATTTAATTTTTTTTTTCCTCCCTTGGACAGTGTATGGATTCTCCATCTCGGCGTTGCAATGATGGTCGAGTCATTTTGGAAGAAAAAGAAAAAGAACAGAATAAATGGAAAAAAATCCGCTTTTCCCAACGAGAACATTTTTTGGCACGTGCTTTTTATCTCCTTATGTAAAGGAAAGTTAATGACCCGATTTAGCTGTTCTGACGGTTTCCCGGCTTCGATAAAAACCACATGTCGGGAAACAGGGACAGGGCGGACGTGGGATGGATGAAGCCACCCGGGGGCACTTGCGCTGACGTGGGGAGGGTCAGGGGGGTTGTTTGTTCTTGGGGGGGGCGCGAGCCCACTGACAGGTGGGCATTTCCAGGACATGGCAGGTGCGTGGTGCGTCTACGGTGATGCCTTCATATGGCATCTACTCTCTTCCAGCCACGTTCTCTTCCAGCCACGGAAGGCGTTGTGAAGGACCTGAGTCTTTGCTGCTGGACATCGCAGGACAGCCTGCGATGTCCTGTTTCCTCTATGACCCGTGTGACCGTGTCAGCAAACCAGTGAATGCCCAGAGCTAACCCCTTCTGCAAACCCCGTGCTGTCTTGCAGGAAGGAAAGAAGCGGTCTCTGCCGGGTACTGGCTATGGGGACCAAGGTCACTGACAGAAGGGGACGTCCTGGAAAACCTGCGTTACCTGCGGGTGGCCCTGGGGCGCGGGCTCTGACGGGTTTCTGATGGCCGTCTCTGGTATGTCCATCCTTTTTGGAGTAAATGCAGCCAGGTTTGGTCCTTGCAGACTCCCCTTGTGGCCTCCGTGCAAATGTAGTTGCAGCAGTTATTTTAGGGTGGAAATAACCCTAAAGGTCCACCTTTGTTCAGCAAATCTGTTCCTATTGTATAACACTGTTTAAGAGACGCGTTCCCTTTGACAGAGTCTCTGACGTCGTTGCTGGTTGCACCTAATTCCTTTCAAAAGAAGCGACTCTGGTTCGTTCTGTCTTCAAGACGCCCCTGGCACCTAAAAGTAAGTCTCCCAGCCTTCCTTCCCTTTCTGATTTTTCTGTGGCTTGTGCTGCAGACTTTGGCCGAACCCCAACACGATATTTAAGGAAAAAGAAGTCGTTTTACGTTGCACGCACGGACACACCTTCAGGAAGAACGGGACTGGGGGGGCCGGGAGTTTTCAGAGAGCTGTTTCTAACGACCCGTTATGAAATCCCCAGATTGAACATGAAAGCATGTGGACATTGCCTCCCGCAGACGTGTGTTCCTTTCCAGGGTCCTGGGGCTCCTGCGGGGGTGTCTGACTTTCACAGTCAATCACGGGAAGTGTAGGGAACGAAGGGAGAAAATGCAGAGAGAGCAAAACCGCGAACCAGCCGGCGTGTACGTTCCACAGACGCACAGAGGAGCCGTCCGGGTCGAGCACGGGGCCGTTGTCAGGGAAAATAAAGGTGTTTTGGATTTCACCGCGAATCCATATTCAAAAGGAGACAGAGCCAGGAAAAGTCACGTGGGTCATCGACGCGGAGTCCTAAGGCTTTCCAACGCTCCAGAGGTTTTTTAAAAAAAATGACTTGATGTCTTTCACTTAAACATTAAGGTTCTTAGAATAAAGGCAAATACTGAGTGTATATTGCCAAATCTTATTAGTTTCCACATAAACGCACAGGGTGGTTTTTTTTTTTTTTTGTCTGTTCCTTTTTTTTTTTTTTTTTTTTGCCCTAGATGATTGAAGTTGGGATGCTTTCCCTTTCAGCATCTCTGTGTATGTCATTTCCTTAAACTCATGGACAATGAGCTTCACATGGTGCAATAATTGAACTTCACCTACTTCCCTGGGCGTTTCGGGATAAAATCTGCAGTTCTTTTTTGTAGAGAGTCTATGGAATGCATCGCAGACCCAATAAACACGTGTTGTCAAGTTTGCTCCTGGGCCCGCTCGTCTCTTGGTGCTTT
Organism: Ursus americanus; assembly: GCF_024610735.1. Classification (NCBI taxonomy): domain Eukaryota; kingdom Metazoa; phylum Chordata; class Mammalia; order Carnivora; family Ursidae; genus Ursus; species Ursus americanus. The sequence continues at coordinate 122,381,353 of NC_142164.1, read as the reverse complement.
TGCTCCGAGATGGACGCGGACACATCAAGGGTGCTGACTTGAACGATCCGTCTCCCTATAAAACGAAACAAGGCCAAAGACAGAGTCTGTCGCTGTTTAAACAGCCGTGATGTGTTTGCAGTCTTCCATAAAAACGCACAGCCGGAAAGATGTGCAGAGAACAGGCACCGAGGTCTGCCGCTGAGCCGCGGGAAAGCGATTCAAATATAAAGCAGGGCCGGGGTGTGCGCTGAGTGGACCCCGTGAAGGCAGCTCACGCGTTTCCTACCTAGTGGTGGACGTGTGCGTCTGGGTTCCATGGACGGCAGCCAGTCCTCATCGGTCCGGGCAGACTTGTGCTCTCCACGGTGGAAGTGGGGTCTCCAGACCCAACACAGGGTCCTGCTTTTGTCCCGCATTTTTAGGGTCAGGACCTGCTAGTTGAAGCAGGATGTGCTTTTATGGGGAATTTCCGCTGTGGCGAGCAAAGGGTCTACACCCTGCAGGACCGGGAAGGCTGTATGCACAATGGGAGCTGATGCCTTGGGGACACAGTGTGCTTCCCCCCCCCCCCACCAGATGGAAAAGGGTTTAACAATTATTGCAAAAGATGCATAAGGAAGACGTGTGCACACACACACACACACACACACACACAGAGTGGAAACATTTAACCCATTGAAATTACATTGTATATTCAGGAAGTTAAATGGAGCGTGGGCCCCTGTTTTGGTCGATGTGCTTGACTGGTGAAGTCGCTGCATGGAAATTCCTCCACCCCCTTGAAGGCGGAAGGGCGTGCACGTACCGACCCCAGCAATTAGGTGTGAAATTCCCGCTTGTCCAGGTGGTCCTCGTAGCAGGTATCAGAGGACAACCCCAAACGCTGAAGACGTAGGCTACACATATAAATCGAAACAGGTTCACCAAATACACATGAGAGGAAGCCAACTTCCAGCATGTGGTGCCCGGTGCATTTTTCTTAATCTTTGTCACCGAGGTAAGGATGCTGGTCGCCGGCTGCATAACGGGCTTGTTAATGTTCTGTCTTTTTTTAATTATACAGTTCGAGGGTGTGCATGTGTGGGCGGGGGTCTGAAGCATGATTCTGTGTCTTCCCTGATTCCCCGGGAGTTAATGCCATCACCACGGCGAATTCCCATCCCCTCCCACCGCCGGGAGGAAGAAAGCAAGAGCGGCCTCTTCAGTGCTCCCTGACCCTTACTCTCAGCCTCCCACCCCAGCGGCCTCCCGGGCATGGCACGCAGTTTGAAGCAAAGGAAAGTCACCGTAGTTCTCTGTCCCACCCAATGTCGGAAACGACGGGGATTTCCCTGCACAGTGAGAAATACAAAAGCACCCGAGAATGTGGCCAGTGTATTTCAGAGAAGAGGTGAGAGTTTGGGTCATTTCCTAGGGAACCACAAGGCAGGTAGTTTCTGCACGGTGATGGGCGATGAAGGAGGCATCCACAGAGGACCGCAGCGGGAAGAAGTCACCAGCACATCCAAGTAGGATCCTAGGGGGTGTTGCTAACTGTCCCCCCTACCCCAGCTCCCCATGGCGTCTGCGTGGGCTTGTGGCATTGCAGACAGGGTATCTAAGTAAGTGTCCGTGCTGATATCCTGCAGATCCCCAAGCTTTTCTAGAAGCACCTGGCAAGTATCATGTGACACTAAATGCCAAATAAACAGTCACGTACATACGTATTATGTAAGTCTCATAGGACCATTCGGAACCAGACATCTTTACTCTGAGTTGAGACGTGATGTTGGCCGAGCGAGTGCAAACAATGCCAACAGCTCCGTTATGTCCGGCAATCACGCTCCTGATTCCTTCTACTCTTCCAACATAGATGCCAGCAAGACACACCTGAAGGGAAGTTGAGGTCGTGTCCTCTAGCTGACTTGCTGCACAGCCTGTGTGCACGGGTTTGCTGGATGGGTTTCCTGGGGAGGCTGAAACTCACTGCCAAATGCTCAGGGTCTCAGGTGGACAGAGATACAACCTGTCCCAGCTGTGGAAACCAGAGTCTGAGATCCAGGCGGGGCAGGACCTCTGAGATCCAGGCGGGGCAGGGCCGTGCTCCTTGCTGAGGCTTCAGGGGGAGTCCTTCCTCCTCTTCCACCTTCTGGGGCTCCAGGCATCCCTGGGCTCGTGGTCAACTCCCTCCCGTCTCTGCCTCCGTCCTCACGTGGCTTCTCCTCTGTGTGTGTGTCTCCTCTTCCATCACCTACAAGGACACCTGTCATTGGATTTAGGGCCACCCTGATCCAGGATGAGCCCATCTCAGATCCTTCCCTTAATTCCATCTGCAAGTTCCCCATTTCCACACGAGGCCCCACTCTGAGACGTCAGAACCCAGTATCTTTGAGGACTGTTACTCGTGCTTGCACACCTCCCTCGTTTCTTGGGGTTCCCACCCGTGGGCCTGTGTGCATGATCCTGGGTCCCTAAGATTTGCGCTGTGCTCCTGGACTTCTTCTTTCTGACCTGGGCTGAGCATCGGGGAGGTTGAGGAGTGAGGCGACAAGTCACATCATGGATCTAAGAAACTTGACATTCATGACCGCTTACAACACAGTGTTAATTTCCGCTTAATAGATATTTCAGAAAAAGCCGTAGAAAGATAAGCCATGGCCTGTAGGTATGCAAAATCGTTCTGCAAGAACTATATATACTTCAATATATATATATTTCCTTGGAGACCATTTTTCAGAGAACAAAGCTAAAATTCTCTCAAGGACATGTCACTTTTTGTGTCTGGGGCACCTATATATAGATTTTCCAAACGGTTGACCCCAGGGGGAAACGGCACATATTGGATATTTATTTCCAACGTCCAGGCAGTCAGATGCTGAGAGGGACTCACAGCTGCTACCAGCCTGGGCTGACCTCATGACATTAGGGCCCTTGTTTTAAAGTCTTCCTGACACTTGGCGCTGACACAAGGGCTGGGTCTGCCTGGGTGGGCATTTAAACTTCGTCTGTCCTCAACTTCACGGCAACACTTTTGCTTTATGGCGTATCCTATTTCTGGATATGGACTCAGAAACGTGAGAGGCGTTTTCTGGGTTACTTGAGAACTCCGCGCTAATGTGCGTAATGATCTAACTCATTATATTCTCAGGCAGAAAGCCCTGCACCATCCTGTGAAACTTTTCATAAATTTGTTTTTTCATTTCTTTACTGCAATATAACTCACATACCCTAAGAGTCGCCTTTTTAAAGTGTACGAGTCAGTGGTTTTTCGTATATTCACAAGATGTGCCACCATCACCGGCATCCCATTCCACAATGTTTCCATCGTCCCTCCCCCCAAAAAGAACTCTGTACCCAATTAAGCAGTCACCTCAAATCCTACCCTCCCCAAAATGTTCCTTACATGCCGTTAATCACTAACTTACTTTCTATCCTTAGGGATTTGTTTCCTATTCTGGGTATTTCATATAAATGACATTGTACATAGTCAAGTCTTATGTATCTGGCTTCTCTCAAGGAGTGTCATGTTTTCAAGGTCCATCCACGGGGTAGCTGGTGTCAGACATTTGCTCCTTTTCATGGCTGAGTCATATTCTCTTGCGTGCATGGATGGACCCCATTCCGTTTATCCGTTCATCACTTCATGGACATTGGGTTGTGTTCACTTTTTGGTGAATTATGAATAATGTGTCTGTGTACGAGTTTTTGTATGGACATGACATTTCAGTTCCCTCGGGTGTGCGCCGAGCCGTGGAACTGCTGGGCCATATGTTCACTCTACGTTGAGCTTTTAAAGGAATGGACTGTTTTCCAAAGGGACTGTGCCATTTTACATTCCAAGGGACAGATGGGTCTTGCCATTTCTCTCCATCTTTAACGACGCTTCTTTGTGTCTCCCTTTTTGAGGACACACGTCCTCGTGGTGTGAAGCGGCATCTTATCAGAATTGAGATTAGTCTTTCTCCAACAAATTATGATGCTGAGCATGTTTTCATAGGCTAATCAGCAGTTTGTATATGTCCTACGGAGAACCGTCTATTCACATCCTTTCCCCACTTTTCAATAGGGTCATTTACCTTTTCATTGTTGAGTTTTTATGGCTGTTTATATATCCTGGATACGAGGCCCCTATCAGATAAACGACTTGCAAATATCTTTGCATGTGCTGTGAGTTGTTTTTTCACCTTTTTTTTTTTAAAGATTTTATTTATTTATTTGACAGAGATAGAGACAGCCAGCGATAGAGGGAACACAAGCAGGGGAGTGGGAGAGGAAGAACCAGGCTCCCAGCAGAGGAGCCTGATGTGGGGCTCGATCCCAGAATGCCGGGATCACGCCCTGAGCCGAAGGCAGACGCTTAAGGACTGCGCTACCCAGGCGCCCCTGTTTTTTCACCTTCTTAATAGTGTCCTTTGAAATGCAAAAGTTTTTGGTTTGGATGAAATCCAGAATGGCCTGTTTTTTACTTTGATTGCTTATGCTTTTGGTGTAAGAGCTAACAAGCCACTGCTTAATCCAAGAGCGTAAAGACATACACCTATGCTTTTTTTCTAAGAGTTTTATCATTTTTGCTCTTACATCTTTGGTCTTCATATATCCCGCGAGGTAGGAGTGCAGCTTTATTCTTTTTCGTCTTGATGTGCAGTTGTCCCAGGGCCATTGCATTGGTTTGGCACCCTTGTTGACCATCAGTGAGCCACACAGTATATGGATTTAATGTTGGACTCTCCATTCTGTTCCATTGGTCTGTATATATTGTGTGCCCCAAACCACACAGTCTTTATTCTGGAGCTTTTTATTAAGTTCTAAAATCAGGAAGTGCAAGACCTCCAACATTGTGCTCCTTTCCCAAGATTTTTGGCTCTTAATTATTTTTGGAAGAAATTATGAAAACTTGGTGTTAATTCTTTAATTATTTACTGGAATTCACCAGGGAGACCATCTGGTGCTGGGTTTTTCCTTCACAGGAAAGGGTTTTTGTTTTGTTTTGTTTTGTTTTAATTTCTAACCGAATCTCTTTACAAGTTATAGGTCTGTTTAGGCTTTCTGTTTCTTCTTGAGTCATTTCCAGTAGCCTGGGTCTTTGCAGGAATTCCTGCATTGTATCCAGATCATCTGTTTGTTGGTATACCATTATTTACTGTACAATCCTTATAATCCTTTCTCTTTCTGTAAGGTTGGTAGTGATGCCCCCTCTTTCATTTCCGATTTTAGTAATTTGAGTCTTCTCTGTGTTTTTTTTTCTTTCTTTTCCCCTCGGTCAGTTATACCAATGCTTTGCCCATTTTCTTGGTATTTTTTCAGAGACCAACCTTTGCTTTCATTGATTTCCTTATTCTCTATTTCATCTATTTCCGTTCTTATCTTTATTATTTGCTTCCTCCTGCTAGTTTTGTGTCTAGTTTGCTTTTGTTTGTGTAATTCCTCAAGCACGAGTGGATGAAGACTTTGGGTCCACATACAACCAGTTTTGCATGCCCTTTCCTGCCTCCGTGGCTGGTTTGCTCCCACAGTTGTTGGTACATGAAAGTGCATTTGGCATTAGTCTGTGGCGAAGCTTTCAGAGCGACACAGAAGTTCCCATCCCAGGGAAAATGCTCACACCAGGGCACATAACTATGTTTAGTAAGAGAGTGTGTAGTAAGACACATCTCTTTTGGATGGTGAATATTTGCCTTCTTTTCCTCCTTCCTTAAAGATTGGAGAGCTGAATGCATACAAATCAGGATTAAAGGGAAAGATTATTCCTAGCAGGTATTTCCATCTCTGGACACAAGTACCTGTGGTAGAAACAGCCCTTGAGTAGCAAGTGCATGGACCACAAATAATTATTCTTGAAGGTGACTCTCACTTTGACAAGAGACATCCATCCCTCTGGGGTGATGGGTACTTTCAAGGTGAAGTGTCGATTCCCTTTTATGTTCCCATACAGGGAACATGGAGGTATGTAAGTGGTATCAACCTTACTTCAGATGGGTGGACATTGATACTTTCTTGTGTTTTTATGGAGAGACATTTATTTATGTATTTACTTATTTATTTTTTAAAAGTAATCTCTACACCTAACGTGGGGCTCAGACTCCCAGCCCCAAAATTAAGAGTCTCATGCTGTACTCACTGAGCCGGCTGGGCACCCCAAAAGACTTAAAAAAATTAATTAAGAAAACCCTTAAGATTTAAATTATTTTTTATTTCTTTATTTTAGAGATGGGGGAGGGATAGAGGGATAGAGAGAGAAGACTCCCCACTGAGCATGGAGCCCAGCATGGGGCTCAATCTCAGGATCCTGAGACAATGACCTGAGCTGAAACCAAGAGTTGCACCCTTAACTGACTGAGCCACCAGATGCCCCAAAACTTAAAATTTAAGTTTAAATTTAAATTTAACATTTAAAGCAATTTAAAAGCATTAATCATTATCTGTAGATATTCAGGACACACAGTTTTCTCCACATCCTGACACTTTCAGACCTCTTTTCCAAGAGTCCTTTCTGGGATGCATGAACTCATGTACACACAGGAGGTGGACCACTTGCCTGGTTTCTGACCCTAAACGCTTGTCCCTTGAGAAGCAGCTTCTTGACTGTCGCAAAGCCAAGGCATTGGCATTTCCTTAAAAGGAACATAGATGTGGCGAGACGTTTTAGCTAGACCCCTACCATTCCAAACCCTCATTGGCGTTCCTGCGGTTCTTGGGCAAATTCCCAATTCTGTGTATTCTGTACACTTGCTGAAATGGTTTCAGAACTTTCCCTGGTCATGTGATGAGACAAAATGGATTGAGTCTTTGCTGACGTTGGTCACCTTGCTTTTATTCCTCACCTTCCTTGGGAAGTGTTGGAGGTCTCGCTGTTCTTTCCTGCCTTTGGCCTCCCTCAATGGGTGTTATGGCATTTTTCTTCCAGACACTTTGACTGCAGAGGTTCCTGGAGGAATCTTGGGGGCTGGCTTCATGGTGAGTGGGATGCCCCACACTCACAAAGTGTCCATGCTGGCCGTTTGGCACTCTGGGGTCGCCATCTTGAAATCATCAATAATATCATCATTGGGTTTGTGTTTTCCAAGTAAAGTCTGTTGGGATGACGGAGCATGCTCTGGGGACACAGAACCTCAGCTCCCGAGGTGTCCTGTCCCCCTGCATCTTGGGATGGGTTCTCTCTTGCCTGGTCCCTCCCTCTCACCCTGTGCACCTGCTGGGGGAGGGCCTTCAACAGAGAGTCCTGGTGATTTCCAGCAAAGACACAGAACAAAGTCCCTGTCCCCATTCCTGATGTTCTTGCAAAGAGACAAATGCATGCCAGAGCACGTCAGAACGTAGACCACAGCCATCCCAGGCAGGGGCAGTGGGTTTGCACCACTACATTAGATCTTCAACTGCATTTGCCGAATTGATGTTTAGATCTGAAACACATGCACAGATTTCAGAAGATTTAAATACTATAAAAAATAAAACAAAGTAAAAGTAAAGGAGAGGGAGGTCAGATGACGTTCTAAGGGCTTTTCTGACTTATGCTGTGTTCAGTGAAGGTAGAAGAAAGCAAGTAGAAAGGCCACTGTGGACCACGTGAGTGTTTTTGAGATTGCATTTGAGGTGACAGTGTTTGGCGAGCCTGCACACGCGTGTTGGGCGTGCACATTACGTATGTGAGTCACGTGTTGGAAAAGATCAGTTGTCCCAATATGATCGATACTTCCACTGAGTGATTGGGGCAACCATGCATGAGTTGCCAATGGGGTGTCTGGTGTTGCTGTGAGGCTTGGGGAGGGTTGGTTCAGGTCATGGGGCAAAATCACAGAGCTGGAGAGAGAAAGAGACAGAGACAGAGAGACAGAGAGAGATCAAGAGAGACACAGGGACAGACACAAGAGAAATGGAAGAGGAGGAAGACGGAATCAATGGGGCCATTACCATGATGGAAACATATTCACCCCGAAGTACCCTTCTTGTGAACCAACTGTTTCAACATTTCCACAGTCTTTGCAGGCTTTGAACATGATTTACACATACTTGTAATAATACTTTGTGCAATTTCATGCTGTTCTTTTCCCATCTAGCCTATCCACGTGAGGTAGGGTATGTTCATTTATATTAAGAAATACAAGTGCCAAATTGACACCGGTACTTGGACTAGCCAATATAAACATTAGTTCTTTCCCAAGGAAACTATACTGGTTACAAAAAAAAAAAAAATCGATTCTAAAATATGGCTTAATGAGGGTGGAAAATCAAGTTAAGTAGGTGTCCCCTCCCGGGCAGAGTCAGCAGGATGGTGCTGGTGGTGCGTGGTGTGGGCTCTGGAGGAGTCACAGGGAAGATGCATTCCTGCTTCTTTCCATCTGATGGACACCTCCTGGACAACTGCAAATGTGTGACAACATCGGGCAGAAATGGTTGCAAGCAGTTGGAAGGGCCTTGGCCAAAATCGTGCGCAGGGGGCAGCCTGTGGTGAGCTTTACCTGTCTACTTAGGTAATGAGGCTGCGTTTGGGAGGCATGTGCTCCCCTCCCACCGACCTTGCTGCCTAATATGTCTCGTAGGGGTTTTGGAGATCAGCCCACGTGCACCGCCTACCCACGCCTCAATGTTCTGTCGGTCCAGGCTGGGGTTCATTGCATTGCTGGCAATGTTGTCTTCAAAAGCGTGGCCAGGGGTGCAGGGTGGCTCAGTCGGCTGAGCATCCCATCCTTGATTTCGGTTCAGGTCATGATCTCAGCTCCAGGCTCAGGGAGGAGTCTTCTCTCCTCCTCCCTCTCCCTCTGCTCCTCCCCATGTTCGCATGTGCACACACACACTCTGTCAAAAATAAATAAATCTTTTTTAAAACGGTGTGGCCACATGCTTCTGGTTCTTCCCATGCACACATGTCCATTTCATATGGACGTGTTCATGGCCATAACTCCCTGTCATGTCACGTGGGAAACATTTGACCTAATTCTATGGGATGAACACAACGAACGTGGTGGGGTTCCGGCCTTGTCATCTTGTGGGTTGACTTGTGTTCCCCAAAAGATATGTTCAGACCTGGACCTTCAGCACCTGTGAATGTGACATTATTTGGAAACAGGGTCTTTGCAGATGTGAGTAAGTGAAGGATCTGACATGAGCTCATCCTGGATCAAGGTGGCCCTGAATCCAGTGACCCCAACAGGGGTCCTTGTGAAAGACAGAGGAGGAGAGACAGAGACACAGAGGAGAAGGCATGTGAAGATGGAGGCAGAGATGGGAGGGACGTGGCCACAAGCCCAGGAACACCTGGAGCCCCAGAAGCTGGAAGAGGCAGGAAGGACCCTTCCCTGGATCCTTTGGAGGGAGCACAGCCCTGCCCCACCTGGATCTCAGCAGTCCTGCCCCGCCTGGATCTCCGTAGTCCTGCCCTGCCTGGATCTCTGACTTTCCATCTGTAGAACTGTGATAAATTTGTATTGTTTTAAGCCATCCAGTTTGTGGTAATTTTTACGACAGTCCAGGCTCTCCTGCACTGATCTCCAGTGCTGGCAAATTCAGATTGGCCGCTTTTCCTGCCAGGGATTCTGTTGCTGTCCCGTCTTCCACGAGGCTGACTCTTGGGAGCTAGACAGTGCTGAGCTTCCCCGAGGTCCTGCAGAACCCTATCCAGATGAGACACCACCAAGGAAAACGTGTGCCCTGTGTCTCTCCTTCTCAGTAGTAATAGCCCCGCTGCTAATGCATTTTTATTCTGAAGGAGGATAGTAGCTGAGAGAAGGAGAGTTGAAAAGTCTCTCTTTACACAGCAGAGGGAAGCATGGGCTGCACGTTCTGGACACATCTGAGACCTCTGACTGTGTTCAAATGCCTTTGGTCGATAGGAATTCCAAGCTCATTTTTTCCCCTGCCAACTACTTTTTCCTCTCTATTCTTGAAGTCGTATGAATCGAAGGCGGAAACTCAATCCTCCGAGTTTTGATCCTTTGATAGTCCCGCCATCTCAACAATGGTGCGTTAAGAGACGTCTGCTGGTCAAGGAATGGAGGGGAGTCTTTGAAAACGGCTCTTGGCCGAGTCGCCAGGGGAGCCGGAACCTCCCAAGTGCTCTTCACGTACGAAGTCAGAGCCCGGACTTTGCGGTGGATTCTTTGCTCTTGGAAAACAAGATCTCAGCCTTGGATGCTTTCCTGGAAGACAGCAAGTCCTATTTTGCCAAGACTAAATGGAATCGAAGACCGAAACATGGGCGCATGCGTGTGTGTGTGCGTGTGCATATATGTGTGTGTGTGTCTAGGGCGGACATCCTACATTTTCTAGACCTACGTCCCAACTTTAGCCTCGCTGACACATTGCTTCTGCGTCTGAATTACTTTGTGATTCTACCGGTAAAGAGGTGGTGCCAACGCCCTCTTTCAAGTTCTGATCAAACTCTCCGGCTCGACCCAGTGGAGAGGAGTCTAGTGTTTCTCCTCTTGTGCACCCCAGGGATGGAGCAGAATGTTTGCTGTGGGACAGTTGGCAGGAATCAGGGAGGTGAGTCTGGGAGGCACTGAGAAGAATGCCCAGCTCGTCCTCGGACAGGGAGCATTATTGCATCAAGGACACCTGTGTGTCCTTGCCCGTGCGCGGTGCTCAGGCATACAGAGTGGCTGGCTCGTGTTTCAGGGGCCCCTTTTAAGGTGCCTACGTCCAAAGGCTCCACGAGCCATTGCAAGCCTGGTGGTGCGGTGAGCCATGTTGATCAAGCTGGGATGCTGGAGGCCATCGAGCACGTGCCCAATCAAAGCCACCTGCGGGATTTCGGGTTCCCTAACTGCCCTCCTCCAGGCCCTCCTCCTGCTCTCCAAACACCCTGCGTGCAGCGGCCTCAGCTCAGCCACACTTGGGACATATATCCTCCTCGGAGGGGCTCCCTTCTCTTAGGACAGGCTGCGTCTGTAAGGTCCTGACCCTGGCCACTTCCAAGCAGGGCTGGTGGATGGGTGGTGTGAGAGCTCGCAGGTCTGAGTCTCTGTTGTGGGGCAGGGGACACACATAGAGACCTGAATGGGGGTGAGTTTCCTAGAACATAGCTCATGTCCTGGCTCTCAGAATCTCAGAACATCACATTGTTGGGAAATAGGGTCTTTGCAAATATAAGGGAAGGATCTGAGATGAGCTCAACCTGGATCAGGGTGGCCCTAAATCCAATGACAGGTGTCCTTGTAAGAGACAGAGGAGGAGACACAGCCACAGAGGAGAAGCCATGTGAAGACGGAGGCAGAGATGGGAGGGACGCGGTCACATCCCAGGGATGCCTGGAGCCCCAGAAGCTGGAAGAGGCAGGAGGGACACTTCCCTGGAGCCTCAGGAGGGAGCACGGCCCTGCCCCACCTGGATCTCAGGGGTCCTGCCCTGCCTGGATCTCAGACTCCTGGTCTCCAGACCTGAGGGAGGATGAATTCTAGTTTTTGGAAACCCCTAAGTGTGTGGTCATTTGTCACGGCCACCCCAGGACACTGACCCCTATCAGCAACCCCCCACCCAGTTAGGATAGAGATTGGGGGATAAATACTCTGGATAAATACCCTTCCCCCGTCTCATTCCCCACTACCCCGCTGAAACTTCCGGACCAGCCTCCCAAGTAACACCCCTTGGGTGTGCAACCTGATTTGGAATGTGCTTCTGGGGCAGCGGCTAAGATGCCACTATGTTATTCGGTGACGCGCGCATACGGGAAAGCACTCGCGCGGTACGCAGAAGGACGGATCACGGGAAGTAGTCCCCTCTCACGTCCCGTCTCGCAGACAGGACTCATCCCTGCCCAGGGGCAACCAGCGTTCTCTGTTATCGACAGACTTGCGGCGCAGGGACGCGTCTGTGTACATCTGTTTCTCCTTAAACCGGCTCTGAGTGAATCCTTTGTTGGTTTCCAGGAGAAGTGATGAGTCATATTAGCAGCCCGATCTCAGGCCCCGGCTACACGATTGGCGGGGCCTGGTGCAAACTACGAATTCGAGGTCCCTCCCGTCTTCAAGAACGACTGAGGATCTGGGACGCCAACGGCAGAGCATGACAAGTCCGGGGTTCGGGGGCCGGGGGTCCTCGTGCGTAGGTTGCGAAGAAAACGCTGCGTGATTGTTGTGGGTTCTGCTTTGGAAACGTTGCAGGTCCAGCTGGTTTGAAAGGGGCACCGCTCACGTGTATTTTTGGAGCTCGGGTTTCCAGGAGACCGGCGAGTCACAACGGAAAACACCTGCGATATGTAGTGCACGCCGGGGGTGCTGTATCCCCGGCCGGGTCTGCATCGGGAGGGTGGGTGTCAGAAGGCGTCGTGCACGGTGGGAGCGCAGAACTTAAGCTAGGTTTTGCTGCGACCCGGTGCCCTGTGAATCCGCGCGCATGAATCTGCCTTGGTTATTGGAGCGCAGAACTTAAAAGCTAGGTTTTGCTGCGACCCGGCACCCGGGCTCCGCGCGCATGAATCTGCCTTGGTTATTGGACCAACTGCTGCGCTCTCCTCCGCAGGAAGAACTAATCTAATAACAATGGAATTACGGACACAAATGAAGCGTCCTGCCGCGTGGCACGTGAGGAATGGAGGCCACGCTGGGCCATATTCAGCCGGGGCCTTTCCACTCGTGAGCAACGCTGCGAGGCTGCGGAGAGGACACATCACAGGCTGTGTGGACGGTGTTCAAGACGGCAGGTAGGTCCGCGTCCCCGAGGACGTGCACTTAGGGACGAGCCACGGGGACCCCGGGTGGACTGGGCGCGCAGGAATGCGTAAAGGGCATTTGCAGACACGTCTGGGATGCTGCCGTTTCAGCGGGGTTTGGCGATGGGCTCTCTGGAGCCTGGTGCCGGGCGACTCCCCGTTGCCCCGGGAGCTCGTGGGGTTGCACGTCCACGATGAAGGGAGCCACGTGGAGGAGATGCCACGGGAGAAGAACCCAGGTGAAGAACCCACATCTGGCCGTGTCAGTCCCTGAGGTTTCCTTCCATCTGGTTTCAGGCGAACCCGCCTCTGCGGCTGATGGCATCCACTCTCGGTGGTTTTCGTGTCCAGCCCACGTAGACACAACGGACGTCTCACGTGGCTTTGCAGGAGGCTCAAGGGGTCCTTGGGAGGCTTGAGGCTTAGTTGATCTCCAGTCCCTGCAGGGCTGGGGCTGACTCCGCAGGGCCCTGGTCCTCCTCCTTATGTCACATTGTCAGCCCAGACTCGGGGTGGCTCCCTGGTGAGCGGATGCTCTGCTCAGACACGACATCCCCGACTCGGAGGTGACCGAGGACATGCTGATCGAGGACGCCCGGCCAGAAAAATGACCCCAAACGAGGACACCGTCCTGCCGGTGCTATGATGGGCGGCATCCAGTCGAATCCACCGGGTCCCGAGCTTTTGGGGTGTTTCCTCCTTTCCAAGCACTGATTTGGAAGCAGCGAATGGCTCACGTCCCAGACCCTCCTTCCCAAAAGCACCGGACACATGGGTTGCTGCTCGGTCGCTCTGTCCCCACTCACTGCTCACCGCCCTGAGGTCATTTCCCGCCTCTCCTGCTCACGGTTAAGCCTCAGGGATCCTGCAGTGGCTGTTCCGTCTGTCCTCGATGCTCTTCACACGCATGTCTGTGTGGTCACTTTTCTTTGCGTCTGTTCCAACATCACTTTCACAGTGATTGATGCCTCCGGGGTCACTGGGGTCCTGCTGCGCCTGCACCCACATTCCTGATCCCTCGCTCTCCTTTACTTCTCACCATGGAGGTGGTCAGATTTTAAGGGGCTGTAGTATTTATTGATTTTACTGACCGCCCCCCCCCCCCGCCCTCACCTGGAACAGCAGCTCCATGGGGAGCCGGCCCGTGGTGCCTGCACACAGTTGGGGATCCTTAAACGTTTGTTGAATGAATGCCAGTTCGACACATGGTTATGTTGTGTGATCCTTTGCTCCCACCAGGGGTGATGACAGTGTGTCCCCGGTAGTCCCCGGGGGTCACTGCCTCCCACACCAGGCCTGGGGCATGGCAGTCTCGGGGGCAGTGCAGTGAGGACCCCGACCCCGCCGTGATCTTGTGCACGTCTGCATCTCTGGCCCCGGAGCCTCTGCCGAGACCTCCTTACGGACAGAAGAGGGCACTTCAAAGACCCGTTCCTGGACCCTGACTTGGTGCTTAACGCTTTCTACCCAAACCTCCCTCCTCTGCCTCCCCTGGACTCCAGTCCCTAAACTGGCAGGAGGTGTCGGCTCGGGGCGCCCTCGGCACTGAGACCACCGCTGGCGTCTGCACCCATGCACTGCCCCTCACCCACCCCGTTCCATGGGGGGAAACGGGACAGGGAGCAGGTGCGCTCTCTCGTGTAGCCACCTGCACCTGACGGCAGCACTGAAGAAAGAGACTGTTTCACATTTTTATCGTGCCCTCCGTCAGCGGTTCAGTGTTTCCAGCTCATCTGAGCTGCTTGCGGGCGTCCACACTGAGCCCCCTGCCCCTGTGAGCATGGGTGCCGTCTACACAGCTGGAGGGGGGGTTCTTCATAAGCCCCGTGTCTCCTGTCTGATTACTGAACATGTCACGCTCACAGGGGCAGGGGGCACAATCTTCAGGTCTTTGGGGTTTGGCCATGAGCCCCCTGTGCCTGCAGCCGGGTCTCATCCTGTGGCAACCCACCCACGTCCTCCATAATGACAGAGTCCACTTTCTTCTCCTTCTGCCACCTGGACCAGTTGGATCTGGGGTTGGGCCACACTTGGGTGCTGCGGGGCCACGGAGAAGACGGAAGACCCTGCACCGAGCACTGAGGACCCAGCACCTCCCACTCTATGGGGGACTTGGGGCCAGTCATTTAACCCCCAGGCACAGTAAGGGAAGGCAAGTGGGGACCAGACATGGAAAAGCATACAGGGGACTGTGTGCCTTTGCTGGCCAGGTCCTGTGGGGACTGCAGCCTCCGTGGCTTCCCTGGAGCGGTCTGGAAGGTTCTGCTGTGAGCTCCTGCTTCCAGAGGACAGGTGACAGGAGCTGCTGACAACGTGCACCTGTTAGACGGGGAACATCCGATCACCCGTGAATGCTACCTTCACGCAACAGACATCAGTGAAGAGGGAACATCGCGTGGGTATGTGTTCTTACCATAACGAAAACCAGACAAAAGCCCCATGTGTCTCCTTGTTTGTTTAACCCAGAAGTAGAGAAAATATTTAATCGTTGCTGTTCAATATTCTTCTTGATCTGGGGCTTCAAGAATATCTAGTAGGATCCTGCTATGGATACATTATGTCTCCCCAAATTCATGTGTCCAAGGCCTCCCTCCCGGGACCTCAGAATGGGGCTGTATTTGGAGGGGGGGTCTTTAAAGAGGGGATTTTGTTATCATGAGGTCACTAAGGTGGACCCTGATCCCAGGGGACTGGGATCCTTATAGGAAGAGAGGATGACAACACAGACACACACAGAGGGACGACCACATGGGGACTCAGGGGGAACATGGGGTCTACATGTCAGGGAGAGAGGCCCCGCCTGGATCTCAGACTCCCAGCCTCAGCCCCTCCTGGATCTCAGACTCCCAGCCTCAGCCCCGCCTGGATCTCAGACTCCCAGCCTCAGCCCCGCCTGGATCTCAGACTCCCAGCCTCAGCCCCGCCTGGATCTCAGACAATCAGCCTCGGCCCCACCTGGATCTCAGACTTCCAGCCCCCAGGACTGGAAGAAAATACATGCCTGTTATCAAAGCTGCCCCATGTGGGGTATTTGTTACAGCAGCCCAAGCAAACTAATACATGTAATTAATAATAGAATATCGTTTATAATATAATAATATAAATAATGTGTAAGTAGTATAAGCATTGCTAATCTTGTGAGGGGGAAATCTTGCAATTTAAAATAATTTTGAGCTCTGTTCTTGCCAAGGTATGAACAATGTTAACCTTCCCTGATCCTGCTCCCTCGTGTGTTCCAGGAAACTGATAATTCAAGCAAAAGCAGTTCTTCCTACTCTTTGAATTACAGTAATTATTGTAATTTTCACTTTTTCCGCCCTACATAGTATTTGTTTTTCCTGATACAGTTTTTAAGAAAAGTGTGCATATGATTGTTTCTTTTTTTTCACTTTGCAACTAATCCTAGTATGTTATGGTGACTTTATACATATATACATATATACACATATATACATATATATAAAACTGTATATATAATTAATAGATGGTAACTATATATAAACTAATATACAATGTATATATATAATTAATAGATAGTAACTATATATAAACTAATATACAATGTATGTATAATTAATCGATGATAACTTTATAAATATATAAACTAATATACAACGTATGTATATGATTAATAGATGGTAACTTTATATATATAAACTAATATATATTTAGTCTCTCTCTCTGTAAGTTACTATATATATATTTCCTTTGACATATGCCAATTGATTCTGAATAGAGGGATACTTGGACCAAGTCTGGGCTTGTTGGCAACCCTGAGGACCACTGCCCTGGGTGTTCCTACACGCGGTGAGTTTTCTTCTATTCGATTCGCAAGAATCCAAGAGCACGTCCACCTTGAAAATAAGAACTGAGCTAAAAAGAAGCTATCTTCAAACTCTATCGCCCGTTAGATTCAGTTAAATTCCAAACATGCGCGTGATTTCCCAACCTCTTACTGGAAAGCATTTTTACGAGGTGGTAGGGAATGGGGTATGGACTCTGCCCCTTCCCCCAATTCTGTGGGGCGGTTGTAGACGAGAAGCATTGGCTGTGTTTACAGAGGCCAGGCATTGAGTGTCCACTGGCATGCTGATAAGTGGCCAGTGTGGACGTGGACAGGTGCACGCTCAGTGACTGTGGTTTCCAGGGGAGGCCACCCTTCTCCCTCTGGCATGGTGACTCCCGGTGCTTGAACCAAGCCCCAGACTCAGTGCAGGAGACAGAGGGGCAGGGGCTCACAGCATGCCGGGTCCCCTTCACAGTGGCCGGCTTTGCCCAGAACATTCCTTGTTTTTAACAAACAAAGCCTCGTATTCCGGAACCCCATGAGTCCTGGGCAAACCAGGACAGTTGGTCACTCTACTGGTGGGTTTTTCCGCCTCCCCCTCATGGTGCATCTGAAAGTACTTTGTAAAAGTAAACTAAGAATGTGTGTGGGGTGGGGTCAGCTCAGCTCAGGTGTGGAGACCACAGGTAATGTCTGAACACCCGGGCCAGGCATCACTCCTGGTGTGTATCTTACGCATGTTACGTTACTGGACTTGGTTAGATAACAAATGCATCGTGACCAACTCTGATTTACCTAACGTTTCTAATACACGCAGCATTTCAGATTTCGGGGACTGCTCTCTCCTGTAGAGACACCAAGTAAGCACTAATAAGGAGGCATTTACCTACAAGAACAACGTTATCACCGGTTCACATTTTCTCTTTGGTGCCCCCATTCAGGATTCCTGCCAAATGCTCCATTTGCAAAGTGCTTTGCATGACTTTTATTGTCGTGGTTGAACAGAAGAAGTACCACCATCTCCCTCCGAATTATATTTTCATAAATGCACACTGACCGCTGTAGGAAGACGCAGGGCAGGTGGACAGTGGAATGCGTCCGCTGTGGGAACTCTGCATCCAAACACTCAGACGTGTGCAATCCCACCCCCCCACCCCACCACTCACACACGCATGGAAGCATCGTCTGCTATTTAAGGACGGAAGGTATGGCTTAAAATGGCGTTCCTTTGAGCATTTCCTCATTTCAAAGGGAGATGTGGTGGGACAGCGTCTGGAAGCCTGGAGTGATAACAGCACCAAGTGTTTGTGGAGGGACTAGTCTGTTCCAGACGCTGATGCAGACATGGTTCCAGTCGCAGCTGCTCCCCCCCCCCCCCGCCAGGTGTGCATGGACCGTCTGGGGAAGTGTCTAAGCGAGCCCTGAGAGCGCACAGTGTTACAGCTGGAACTGGATAGGGAAAGCTAGGGGAGCACAGTGTTACGGGGAAGCTGGACAGGGAGGGAGCACTGGGGGTGCACAGTGTTACAGGTGGGGCTTACGGGGTGCACTAGGAGCTCAGTGTTACAGGTGGGGTGGGCGGGGGCGCACTGCGACAGGGCAGAGTTACAGGTGGGGCTGGACAGGGCGCAGTGTTACAAGTGGGGCTGGACTGGGCGCACTGCGAGCGCGCAGTGTTACAGGTGGGGCGGGCCGAGGCGCACTGGGAGCGCGCAGTGTTACAGGTGGGGCTGAACCAGACGCATTGCGAGCGCGCAGTGTTACAGGTGTGTGTGGGCCGGTTCCGGGCGGCATGGGACCGGGTAGGTGATGGCCAGCGGGTTCACGGTCATGCCAGCGTTGGGCGTGCTGCAGGCTCTCGTTGGGACAAGGCGTGGTTGAATTGGCCCGTGTCGGGGGCGAACGAAAGTGGGTCGTCAGGGACAGCACGACAACGTGCAACCTTGGACCAAGTCCAAAAGCCGGCGTCGTGTTTCCGCAGGAACAGGGAGCCCCCTCTCAGCCACCTTGGAGGCTCTCTCTCCTTCCCCTTGAGTTTGAAGTCTTTGTGCATCTCCTGGGAGCTCGACCACCTGCGAGGAACCTTAGCTCTGTGTGTTTTGACCTTTTCTGCAGGAAAAAAAAAATTTAGGGGGCGTAGAGGCGCTTCGCGCTGGAAGAAGGGACACTACGCCTCCTATGCCTCCTTCCCCAGACGCAAGAGGACAGCGGACAAGGGAGACAGAGGGAGGTGTGTGGGGCGGGGGCAGGCGCGGTCTGGGGTCTGGTTTCCTGCCCGCACTTCAAAGGGGGCTCCCTTCCCCGGTGTGTTTGTGCACGATTTCCTCTCCTGCTGGCGTCCCTTTGGTGGCCTTTGATTCCAGCGTGAGCCGGGAGTGAACCTCAGTGCAAAGCCGTTATTAAAAAACACAGAAGCTAATGCCAGGGAAAACACAGGCCCCGCCTGGTTTCGGAGGGGAAAAAAAAATTCATAAGCAGGGCCATGCTTTTCTAATAAAAATTCATTAAGGAATGGTTATGAGGGATGAGGAGCGGGACGAAACAAAAGCACACGATCAACCGGGTTTCTTTGAACTTTTCGCTCTGCGTACAGAGCCCACATCATGTGTGCCCGGCGCTGTCCCCCTGCCCCCACGGAGGAAGAGCTGGGGGCCGTCCCCCGTTCCTAGAAGCAGGTGGCCACGAAGACGAGGCTTGCCTGGGAGCCCCACACAATGGTTCCTGCGTCTCTTTGGCCCGCGTGAGGCCTGGAGGGGCCAGGCGCCCGGGACACAGGTGCCAACCCCTTTTTGCTGGACAGAGCACCTTGGGTAGACTCTCCAATGGGGAAGACGCGGCAGATCCATCCGTGGGACGTGGAACGAGGGTGGGGGTGCCCATTTGAGGGTTTGGGGTGACCGCCTGATGTGTCGTGATTAGGAAGGGTGATGAGGAGTAGGGGGACGGCTCTGGAAGATCAGAGGCGCACGGACGCACTAACCGTGCAGGGCCTGCTTCTCCCGCCGGCTCCCCACCGGGCATCTGGCACCAGCGCACGGAGAAAGGGCTGCCTCCCACACCAGCTTCCCAGGAGCTGCGTCTCCTGCGAAGGGCAGGAGAGCAGAAATATCCGCGAGTCTCGAGTCCGCTGCGCTCCACAGTGCGGCGGGATCCTGGACGTGCCTTTCCCGGCGCCTGTGCGCCGTATGCGCGCGCTTGCTTGGATTTTCAGCCCTGCTCCTAGAAGCCAGATGCGCGGGGCTTCCGGTTCACCGCGTTCCAGGGACACCTCCGAGGGGGCGAGCGCGTTCGCGATGCTGTGCAAACACCATCTCTGTCTGGTTCCGCAACATTTTCACGTCTCCCAAGCACACTTGCCACGTATGGAGTCTTGAAAGTCTATTTCTGTGGCCTCCGAGACCCCCAGGTATGGATCCTGGCTTGGTCTGAAATACAGAATGGAAAGCTAGCCTTTACGGGATGTGCGTACTGAGACACCGTGTGCTGTGTAGGTAACAGGACACAGGGCATCGGGT
This sequence comes from Ursus americanus, assembly GCF_024610735.1. NCBI lineage: Eukaryota > Metazoa > Chordata > Mammalia > Carnivora > Ursidae > Ursus > Ursus americanus. The sequence goes on along the minus strand of NC_142164.1, from coordinate 122,361,447 downwards.
GTGACCCCATTCGGATCTGCGTCTGGGGTTCACACCTGGCACCTTGGGTCTCACTGCACCTGCTGTAGCCGGAGAGTGCTGTAAGACATGGTGTGTTCTCCCCTCTTACCTGTGCAGGAGTGGAGACGTTTGTTACTGCCCAACCCAGAGCCCTTCTGCACAGGGGTTGAACCTGCCCTGAGGCTGAGCTCCCCACAGGACCCCCCCAAGTGTCCACGGGGGAAGGACGCTGCCACTGTTGGCGCTGCTGCAGTCAGTGGCGGAGAGGGGCCCAGACACCCCCAGTGGCGACTTGGAGGCTGTCCTGGGGAGGGGTCTTCACCCCTCAGAGTGCACTCAGGGATGCAGGGGACTGTGGATTTCCCTGCAGCAGAGGAACGGGGGGGGGTCAGTACCTGTGGATGGGGGTCTCTGTGAAAGCAGGGACCCCACCTCATTTCTCCTTTGCTCCCCAAAGACCTCGCCTTTTGCCCTCTAACACAGCGAGCATGCCGTGGGAGTGCCCCAAATACGCAGCGAAAGGGACACGGTCCTGGGGGCTTGTCCGTGGTCTGGACTCATTGTCAGGGGTTCCCGGTGTTTACGACATCTGTGACCATACAAAGCATGTTCCCGAGAACACGGCTGTTGTTGGCTCTGACTCGCAGCGGGGGCCGGGCACAGGTAACCCCGGGCGGGAGCTTCCCACTGTGGGCCCCCGGAGGCGCAGCGTGCGTGTTCGGCAATCTCTGCTCTCCTGCTCGCGCCGATGGCCCACGACCACCGTTAGGAGGAGCAGGGATCATTGAAAATCAATACCGTAATAACAGGGCAGTGCACGGCCTCTTGCTTTCCTTCCCTTGATAGCCAATTATGAGCAATTTACTAACGTTGACAACTCGTGGCAAAATGAATCGTGTTCATAGGGTCGGCTTCACGAGCGCCCATCTATCTTGGAGGGTCTTCCTCGGAGGAGAGGTCTGAGTTCAAGGTGGCTAATGGGATCGTCACTCATCCGGGGACAGGCAGAATATTAGGGTTACCACCAGTCAAGTTCACACACAGCCAAGGGGAGGATGCACGCACAGCTCTTCAGCAAGTCAGCTGGTCGTGGACCTCCCACACCTGAGCCCACGTTCCACGGAGCAGGGGCTTTGCAGACACCTTCGTGAGAGATGCTGCTGTTGTCAGCCATTGCAGCAGCCCCGCCCTAAAGCGCTTTGCTTGTGCAGACGTGGGTAGATGCCCCGCAGGTGTGCAGACGTGTGTAGACGCCCCGCAGGTGTGCAGACGTGTGTAGACGCCCCGCAGGTGTGCACACGTGTGTAGACGCCCCGCAGGTGTGCACACGTGTGTAGACGCCCCGCAGGTGTGCACACGTGTGTAGACGCCCCGCAGGTGTGCAGACATGGGTAGACGCCCCTCAGGTGTGCAGACATGTAGACGCCTCGCAGGTGTGCAGACATGTAGACGCCCTGCAGGTGTGCACACGTGTGTAGATGCCCCGCAGGTGTGCACACGTGTGTAGACGCCCCGCAGGTATGCACACGTGTGTAGACGCCCCGCAGGTGTGCAGACATGTGTAGACACCCCGCAGGTGTGCAGACGTGTAGACGCCCCGCAGGTGTGCACACGTGTGTAGACGCCCCGCAGGTGTGCGGACCTCTGTAGCCGCTCTCCCCATGTGTAATTCTGTAATTCATCCTGAAAGCAAAGCGCTGGGTGCATAGAAGGAGGAATTTGAAAGAGGACGACCCTGTGATACGTGAAATCAGGTGCTTTATTTTGGGGGAGGGGTAGGCATTGGGCAGAGGAAGAGAAAGCAGTCCTGTGGGGGATCTGGAGGCTCAGGGCAGTGCAGCGGGGAGCACCCGACGTGGGCTGATCTCTGCTGCCGTCACGCTGCCTGTGGCTACGGGCTCTGCAACATGGTCAGTGTCACTGCCGTGGGCCACACTGCTGGACCTTCACCAGCACACCGGACAGCTCGGGAAGGGAAGAGGGAGCAGTGGGAGCACAGGAAGGGGCAAAAGTCTCCAGAGCCCAGGAAAGCACAGAGGGTCAGCACTGTCCAGAGCCGCGGGCTGGTCAGGGAGGCACGGACGGGGTCTGGCTTCTGGTTAGAAGCTGGGAACTTCCCTCGAGCTGCTGCTGGACATGGAAAATCGGGACGGAAATGAGGCTGCAGTGGATGAGGGAGCAAACCGGGGGAGACCGTTTGGACAGATTTGCTCAGAAAAGGAAAAACAAGATTAGTGACAAAGATTGCTAAAGAAGTCCAGGACGTTAGGGACAGCAAATATTTTTTTGGTTCTCACCACGTGCCAACTGTGATCGCTATAGATGAATAAACGCACTTGGTCCTTGCAACCCCACAAAGAGGTGTTTGCTGTGCTGCCCGGTTTGGGGATGAAATCCCCAAGCCAGGGGAGGTCGAGTCACGAGCCCAGGGTTTCGCACAGAGACAGACCCAGTGGGAGAGGCCTATGCAGATTTATTCTGAGGAGTCCGCTCATGCAACTAGGGAGGCGGAAAAGCCCCATGATGTGTTGTCTGCAAGCTGGAGGCCCCGGGGGGAGTCAGGGGTGGAGTTGAGGCCCACTGTGAAGGCTGGACAACCAGGGAGGCTGGTGGCATGAGTGCCACTCTGAAAGCAGAAGAAGGGATGAAGTGACCCAACTCAAACAGGCTGACAGCCCGGTGGGGGCGGGAAAACAAGGAGGGGAGTGAATTCCTCCTTCTTCTGCCTCTGATGCGCTTCAGGCCTTCCACTGATTAGACGAGGCCCACCCACATCGACGAAGGCCATCTGCTTCACCCAGGGTACCGACGCAAATGCGAATCTCACCCACAGACGCCCTCACCACCATGTTGGAAGAGCCCCCAGCAGGTGCTGCGAAGTGACATTTTCTAGGTGTCCGTGGTGCGCGGGCACGCGGGGCAGGCGGTGGGGGCGCGCGTGCAGGAGGCCGGCGGGAGCAAACCCGGGCCCCTCGGGGATCTGCTGCATGCGTCTGACCACCAAGTATCACCCAGGCACCCACAGCCCGGGTACAACAGACATCGTGAGCAGCAAGGCGGTGAGACGTGGGCGTGAGGGGAGCAGGTGTCGAACGAGAACAGATCTTTTGTTTTTTTGTTTTTTAGCCAGAAACGAGTCCTTTCTCTTGGACGCAATCTTTAATTTCCTCTATATCCAGGAAACGCCTCTCGGAAGGGGTCTGTGTGCCTGCAATCCCAGGAATCAGCCCACCTGCTTTTCCTTCTAATGCAGCTGCAAAGAGCGGGTCAGTGAGTTGTAGGGACTCATTGCTATGCTGTGAATATGTGTGCCCCCTCCCCAAATTCCTATAGGGGATCCCGACCCCTCCAGGTGATGGCATTGGCAGGAGGAACCTTTGGGACGTGGGCAGGTCATGAATGGCATCAATGTCCTTATAAAACAGACCCCAGAGAGCCCCCTTGTTCCGTCCACCGTGAGAGGACACAGGGTATTCACTGAACCTCACTGACCACCTCTGATTTGTGGTTTCACCAGAGCCCTGGAAGGCGGAGACCCCCAGGGACCTCCTGGCACCTCCCATGCACGGGTCGATCCCCGACCAGCCCATCTGCGGTATCGGCCCCAGTGGCCTCTCCCAAGTGAGTCAGATGTCCCCCGGCTTCCAATGTATCACCCCAACCTCTGTCTGCATCTTTATAAGCCCTTGTCCTTGGTGTCTCTGGGTCCAAATTCCCCGCATCCTATGAGGACACCAGTCATTGGATGTAGGACCCACTTTGACCCATGACGAGCTCAGCTCGTCAGGTCTGCAAAGACCCTATTTCCAAATGAGGTTCCATTCATAGGTACTGGGACTTACGATTTTAATACGGGTATTTTTCAGTGCAATGGAGGGGATACGATCTAACCCATTACAAGCTGTCCAGATGCTGCAGGAGGAGAAAACGTATTTCCCCCAGGAGCCCCTAGGCTGTCTCTCTCTGGTCTCAGGGCAAGCGTTCATCTTTCCCTTTTTGCTGTGGCCACCAGGAATCCACGTGACAAAGTCACCCCTCGTGGAAACTGTTACGGGAACACACGGACCTCGATGTTTACTTCCGTCCCTCTTTGGTGAGTGTGTCTTACGTGCGTTTGTTGTACGTATTCTCAGGATGGGGAGGAAGACAAGTGATAGGTGAATTAAGGTGTACGAGGTACGAAGAAGGGAGCATTCAGATCGCAGGCAGGGAGAGCATTTGAATGGGGTCATTGGTGCCGAGGGAGGTGCTCCCGGGATGTGGCTACTGCTGGGTCTTCATCCTAATAAATTCGGACATGCACCAGACGACTCACCGGCTCTGAGATCTTCAGCTCCCCGTGTGCTCCCACTCGAGTGCGTTCCTGCTGCTTGGTGCGGATTCCCCCGTCCAGGGGCTGGACATCCCGGCTCCGTGCGGGGCGACAGCCCCCTTTCTGTGGAAACCCCGTCTCCTCCGGATGCACTGGGCACCATCAAAGGAAAGCTCTGCTCCCCCCAGCCTCCCATCCGCGGTGTAACTGGGGAAGGCCATGTGGCTGAACCGTGGTTAGATGATCCCTTTCAGGGGCGGATTTCAGGGGGAAATGGTGGCATGGTGAGCCCCGCGTCTCACAGGGCCGCTTTGTTCCTCCCCGGCATCTGGCGGCCATTTGCCCGTCTTCCAGAGGTCGTACCCAGGACGCCGCCCCTTTCTTTGGCTCGCCAGGTGCCGTGAGCGAGCTCCCGGCGAACAGATCCGGCGAGCGTCGGGAATTTGATCTGGTGCCGCCCGAGGCCCTGGCTGACGCTGTGATGGGGGCTGCGGCGGGGCCGGTGCCCAGGTCCTGCCTGTGAGGTCACACAGAGAGACCCCCCCCCCCAAGACACGGTTTCAGAAGGCAGGGCACACACGCCGAGCGGCAGGAGGTTTTAATAAAACGCCATCAACACGGAGCACATCTGACATCACGCGGGATGGTCCGAGGCATGGCATGTCTGCCTTGCAGGGATGGTGGGTGTCCTGGGGCCGAGGCCAGTGAGCAGGACCTTCTGGGCAGACAAAGGTGGGGATTGTCTGGGGTCAAGGGGGGAGTCCTGGCAGCGAGGTCCCCAAGGGGAATGGAGGGAGCTCTGGCCACGTAGGGGCAGGTGTGAGGCTAGGGGCTGGGCGGGGGAACATCGTGGATCTGGGCCCACTGTAACACACACCCTCCAGGGTGCACACGGGGTCCCACTGCATCCTCACTGCTGGTCTGGACAGATCCTCCCGCCTTGCCTCCCCAGGAGGGACCGTTCCTCTGGAGGGCAGGTGGAATGGCCTGGAATAACATGCAGGTTCTTTAAGCCCCAGATAGGGAAGAGACGCTGTGAAGGAGACATTGCCGGGCCGCAGCCAGCAAGGACACGAGGACCTGCGTCCTGCAAGCACAGGGCACTGAATTCTGCCAAGATCCCGAGTGCGCTGTGCGACGCAATGCTATGGAGAGCCTGCGGACGCAAGCGCAGCTCAGCCGACCTTGGGAGGACCTACAGGGCTCCGTGCAGGCTTGGGCTCCAAACCCAGGGGCAGCGAAGGAGGTGGTAAGGGGCATTACTGATCCCACGCCCGATGCCCGCCCAGACCGTTCCCCTGATAGCCGTGCGCACCTCCCCGTTCTTGTGCCCCCCGCCTTCCCCTCTGCCGTCTCTGGGTCTCTAACGGGGGAAACAGGGAGCGTCTTAGCGGGAGATGAGGGACGGGTGTGCACCGTCCTAAGGGGCTCTCGGAGACTATCAGATTCACGCCGGCCGTCCGGGAGCGAGCACAAACGCGCACTCGCATTTCCAAAGGGGAAAGGCCAGTGCATTAGCCCCGCGCCGGCCACTGCAGGACCATAAACCAGGCGTCTGGCGGCAGGACCAGCCGTCAAACGTGATAAACACAGCGTCGGAGTGTTTTAAACAGCCGTCCCCCCTCTCCGTGTCCGGAGAACGTGGCGTAGACCACGGCGGGGGGAGTACACAGCTGTGGGTCCGCGTGAACTAGCGGAGGGTTTCCCCAGGACCGGGTTGCAGCCCGCCAATTCCCGGCCAACAAGCATGTCATTGTTTGCACTTAATATTTCCTGCTTCCTTGTAAACCGTGTGCGCGCGCGCGTGTGTGTCCGGACCCTGGTTTCAGCATCCCCCGCAGGCAGCTCCGAGTTCAAGCCTTGCAGAGCGCAGGCCCGCCGGTGGCCCCCCGGGGAAGCCCCGTGTGCGCGCACGTGCGATCACTTGGGGGGGGGCTGGGAAGATGCCGGGCACCGAGACCGTTCCTGGGGACGCCAGCAGCTTGCAGAGATGGGACCCTGGCTGTGTCCATAGCGGACTATTCAGGCGCAAGTTCTCAGCCTCCAAGGGCGGGTCCGTGCGCACGGGTCTGGCCGGGGCAGGGCCGCGGGGCCACGGCTGTGCCGCTCTGGGAGGCTGTGTATCAGCCAGTGTTAGAAGCGCAGGCACGGTCTCCATCGACAGGGTCGGTACGACAGCCACGCACGGATGGCAGCGCACACAGCGGACATTTGCTCCTCGGGGACCAGGAGGTGCGTCCTGCCCACACGGAGAATGCTCTGTGTTCTCGGTTCTTGGCTGGACGTGCGCTCGCTGGGTCCTCCCCTCCCGTGCTGGGTCTCGCTGGTCGTCCCAACGTGAGCTTAGCCAGGTCCTCCAACTCTGGGTCTTACAGGTGCTTCCACGCTTCCACCTTACCAGGTGCCCCTTCACCGGCCTTGCCAGTGTCTCGCCGGGTGCTTCCACGCTGGGCCGTCCTATGCCACGGTCTCGCTGGGTCCTCGCTGCGTCCTCGCTGGGTCCTCCCCATCCCAGGGCCTCCCCGGATCCTTCCACTCTGGGTCTTACTGTGGCCCCCCCATGGTGGCTCTTGCTGGGCCCTCCCATGCTGGGTCCTCACACACTGGAGCTCCCCAGTCCCTCTCACCGGGCGTCTCCGGGCCCTCCCAGGCTTTGTCTGGCCGGGTCCTTGCACACTGGCAGGGGCAGGGGGCTCCCAGAGTCCCTTGTATAAGGACCCGAACTCATCATAGGGGCCCCACCCTGACCGCCGGATCCCCTCCCAAAGGCCCCACTTGCAAACGCCCTCCCCTGCGCAGGTGGAGATTTGGGGGAGATCGTCTCTCCTACCTCGTCTGCTGGCAGCGAGGAGGACGGAAGCACCATCTGGGAAATGTGGGGCCCCTGCTCCCAGAGTTATGAGAAGCTGCCACATGCCGGCCACAGAGCCTCAAACCCAGCTCTGCGCCCTTCTCCGCCTTGTCCCGGGTCACGATAGGGGTCGCACGCCGGTGTAGATGGTCCAGGGGGGCACATGCATTGGTCTTGGTGAAACTCATGCTTTGAAGTTGGAGCTCAGAACGCTTTGGTGCCTGGTGGATGTGGGTTCGCCTGCTGGGTGGAGACAGACAGAAACCCAGAGATATGGAGAGGCTCAGAGGCAGAGAGATGGAGGGAGACAGAGACAGCCAGAGCCAGGGTTCCGGAAAGAACATGGCATCTTCCTCCCATCAGAACGGCGCGGATGGCCCCTCCTTGGGTGAGGAGGAGCTGGAGAAGGGAAAGTGGGCGCCAGGTGGACAAACCAGAGCCTCTGCTATGCCCTGGGGTGTCCGGCTGAGCTCACATGTGCAAGGAAGACACACGCCCCCCAGGTCTCCAAGGAGAAGGGCCGTGGGCACTGGGGGACAAGCCACATGACCCACGGCCACCTACATGCCTCCTCTTGTCCTGACCTCTGAGGACGTGGTCAGGTGGCCGCATGGAAGCTGCCCAAGAGGCTAGCTGGCCTCAGAGTAGCCAGTGTCCTCAGTCTGGGTAGACAAGCAAAAATCCGCATTGCGGTGTAAACCCACCCTGTTCAATGCATCGGAGATGAGGAGGAACAGTCAGGCGTGGCTGGCTTGTGAAGATTCTTTTATCTTCCCCCCACTTGGTAAAATAATGAAACGTTTTCCTTGCTAGCCATCTAAGCTGTGGTCAGGCAGAGACCAGGCTCGGAGGACAGGGTGCAAGAAACAGCCTCTGGGAGGGGTGCCGGAGGCTGACATCCTCACTGGCTGGGAAGCAGGTGTCTCATGGAGCACCAGATTGGGGGCAGTGTGGGTGACTCTTGGCCCCCACGCCTCACCTCTGTCCCTTGGGGAGCCACGGTGACTGCGGGCCTCTCTGGTCTGGAATACAGCACACCTGTCGCTGGGGACCCCGTCTGGGTTGGCAGACCGGGGCACCGATGTCTAGTGAGCACTTCCGTTGGGGGGAGCTTCCGTTTGGGGGAACTTATATTTGGGGGAGGCAGAGGGGTCCCGTGGCAGCTTCAGGTCAGAGTAGGACAGGCCACTCAAACGCATGGCCGGCAGGCAGGGAGGGCTCCCTGGGGCAGGTGTTTGGACTTTCTGAGAAAGGGATCCTCGTAGCAGCAGGACGTTCCGAAGACGGGGTGATGGAGAGCCAGCTGTTGAACCCCCCAGGAGGTGGGCTTTGTCCTGGGACCACGGGAGCTGGGGTTTGGGGAGGAAGCAAGCAGGGCTTCACCCAGAGTAAGAAGAAATCATATTTGTGTTTTGGAAACTCGCTCGGGGTCCGGTGTAGACAAGGGGTGAATTAGGGGGACGGTGATCCCCCCGGAGGTAAGGGGCACAGCATCGATGAGGGAGGTGGGGGCAGGCAGAACGGGGCTGCCCCATGGCGTGCAGGGGAGTGGGTGCCTGTGAGAGCAGCCGTGTAGACGGCATGGAGGAGACGGTGGTGTTCTTTGTGCCTTTGGGGTCATGCCTGTGGGTATTACGACGAAATCCCTGCAGAGCTCAGAGCCCCTAGTGTTGCTCGGAGCCGAGGGTTGCTGTAGGCTGCTAGCAGGGGGGAAGCAAAGGGCCCTGTGTTATGCTTTGTACGAAGCCAAGTGTCCAGTGAGATTTATGGAAACCCCGCCCCCACTCGCCGTTACCCACGACGGCCCCACGGAAGGGGCATTTGATTCGGGGGCGAAAAAACACCCCATTGTCATTGTCTCCTGCCATCCCGGACCCCGCCCCGGTCTCGCACGGCCAGGGCTGGGCGGGCGTGAGTCTTGTTGGCAGGACCCCACAGGAGCCCCCAGACCTCGGTGCTGGAGACCCTCGGGACATTTCCCTTTTGACGCGGGCTGTAAATTTTTCCTTACTCTGGTTCCGTTCGACTCTGGATTTGATTAATTACCGAGGTGTTTGGAAAAGCCTGCTAGTGTGGGCAGTCCGCAATTGATTTACAAAGTGTGTACATGTTATTTCCTTCAACAATTGTAAATTCACACCGAAGGGAGTCCTTCGAATGAGAGCGTTGGGTTCTCCGTGCTTTCAAACGGGTTTTAGCAAGAGCCCTGGGTTCTCTCTGCAGGGGGCGTTGGGCTCAGCGTCTGGGCACGGTGGCACGAATTCTGCCCCTTGATTCCATGTATGTTCATTCACTTTTTATTCTTTTTCTCTTCTTTTTTCTTCTCTTCTTTTCTTTTTCTTTTCTTTTTTCTTTTCTTTTGACACTGAGGCCTCTTGGTTGGGGTTAGGGTGGGGGCAGGCGGTAAGAGCTAGTTACATTTGGAGGTTTGGCCTTGAAATGGCTGCAAGTCAGGTTCAAAAGCGTCACACCTTCCCTTGCCCACGTGCAGAGACGTGCAGAACCGGGTGGCTGGCGGCCAGCATCACGTGGCATCTCGGCGTCCTTGCTCAAGGACGTGTCCCTTTGAGGGATGTCACCGCGTTTCTCTGACTGCTTCCCCTGGCCCGGCACGTTGCCTTCCCCAGACGAGGCTGTCAGTGCTGCCGCCAGCCGGCGAGCGGGTCCGGGGTGGGTGCGTCTGGAGTCCGGAATGGATCGTCGCGGCCCGCATCGCAAGGCGCCCTAATGAAATGAGTTTTATTCAAAGGCCGGGCCTCGTAATGCTCCAGGAAAACAAGACGAATGGAACAATTCTGTTAGCGAATGCGTTGCACAGAACGGCGGCATATTGCTTATGAAGTTTAATTTTCTAATAGTTCGTGAGGTCTAATACACCTGCCGCGGCTACCGGGGGATGGATGTACGGGCTCCTGGGAAGACGCATGGGACCCCTCCCATTGCTTTTCCTCTCGAACGAGGGCTGCAATCTCCTGAAATTGGCATGCTGTTTAAATTCCGTGGAATTACAGTTCTGCCCTTTGAGCTGTTAAAAAAAAGGATGATTGCGTAGCCACTAACTGGTACGTGAATGTGCTTTTCTGTAATTGACGTTTTATTCAACGGGAGACCGTGCCAGTATGGCGCGAGCACATCTGTAGACGTTTGGCGGGGGAGGAGAGGTGTGCGCAATTCAGCAGCGTGGCAGATGGCAGGGAATTTAGGTATTTTGGCATGTTTATGAGTTCTTTCAGAATGGAAATAACATAAAACTGCAAAGTTGGAGCTCTACTTTCTAGCAGAATATGGCCCATTATGAGAAAAAAAATCGATGGCTTTCTCTTATGCCTTCTATTTTTGAATAGACAAAAAGTTTGTACTTCTTCTATCAAATTGCAATATATACATGGTATATATACCATATATATCCTATATACAAAAAAATGTAGTCTGCTTAATATATACACTATACATACTACATGCTACATACAATATGCATGCTGTATACAATGTAATGTGTATAGTATATAATCTATGTAATAGGTATACTATATATAGTATGTGTCCTATACATAATACCTACTGTATACAATATGTACGCTATATACAATATGATATATGTAGTATATAATATGCAATATGCATACTATATATGTGTGCTATGTATTATATGGTATACAATATGTACTCTATATACAATGTAATATGTATAGTATATAATACATGTAATAGGTATACTATATATAAAGTGTGCTATATATAATACATACTGTATACAATATGCATGATATATATCATGTGTATAGTATGTAATATAATATGTAATATGTATACTATATATGATATGTATGCTATATAAATATACTGCATACAATATGTATGCTATATACAATATCATATGTATAGTATATATGTAATATGTATACTATATATAATATGAGTGCTATATATAATATGTACTGTATACAATATGTATGCTATATATAATATAATATGTATAGTATATAATATAATATATGTAATAGGTATACTATATATAGTATGTGTGCTATATATAATACCTACTGTATATGATATATGTAGTATATAATATGCAATATGCATACTATATATGTGTGCTATGTATTATACGGTATACAATATGTACTCTATATACAGTGTAATATGTATAGTATATAATATAATACATGTAATAGGTATACTATATATAATATGTGTGCTATATATAATACATACAGTATACAATATGTACAGTAAATACAATAAATATGTATAGTATATAATATAATATATGTAATAGGTATACTATATATAATATGTGTGCTATACATAATACATACTGTATACAATATGTATGATATATAATGTGTATAGTATGTAATATAAAATGTAATATGTATACTATATATAATATGTATGCTATACAAATATACTGTATACAATATGTATGCTATATACAATATCATATGTATAGTATATAATACATGTAAAATGTATACTATATATGATATGAGTGCTATATATAATACGTACTGTATACAATATGTATGCTATATACAATATCATATGTATAGTATATAACATAATCTGTGTAATAGGTATACTATATATAATATGTATGCTATATATAATATATACTGTATACAATATGTACGTATATATAATATATGTATAGTATGTAATATGTAATATGTATACTATATAATATGTATGCTATATATAATATAATATGTATACTGTATGTAATATGTATACTATATATAATATATACTGTATACAATATGTATGCTGTATATAATATATACTATATAATATATAATGTATATAATATGTATACTATGTATTACTATATGTCTACATATAATATATACTAAATATAGACTGTATAATATACACACTATATATTACTCTATGTAATATATGCACTATATATTACTATGTATAAATATTAATATATGTGTACTATATATTACTACATAGAACTATATATAACATATATACTATATGCACACACACAAATATATGGGCACCATAGTAAAAAAGTGGGTGTTTTAATGTTGCATTTTCTGTATTATTTATGTATTTATTTTTAAGATTTATTTGTTTATTTTAGAGAGGGAGAGAGAGCGTGGGGAGAGGGATGGGACAGAGAGAGGGAGAGAATCTCAAGCAGAGTCCACATTCAGCATGGAGCCCTACGCAGGGCTCACTCCCACGACCCTGAGATCAAGACCTGAGCCGAAACCCAGAGTCGGACGCTCCCCTGACTGTGCCACCCAGCGCCCTGCATTTTCTTTATGGTTGCAGGTTTCAGTTGTGGTGAAGACGCTTGTAGGGTGTGCATGTGAGAAGCGCTGGGCGGCGGTCTTGCTGGGAGCTGGGTCCCGGTCGTGTGTGGAGTCCGTGACGTCGGATAGTGGAGACTTGGGGCTACCGTGCAGGAGACAGGACGGCGTGTCTGGTAGTTTCAGTGCATCTCTTGGGGCTCAGGCTCCAAAGCACTTTGTTGTCACCAGTGCTCTGGGGAATGTGCCCGGCATTGGCAAGGAAATCTCTGTATGCCACACTTGAGTACGAGATGCCTGTGTGTGACTTGGGGTCACACACCCCACTGGGGCAACGTCCCATCAGAAGTGCCTGTCGGATGCCCGGGCAGAGCCCTGGACACTCACCTTGAGCTTGGATGCACTTTGACTTCCCTCTGGATCTTCTGTGATGACCTCCCATCCCAAAGGTGGTCCCCTGAACTCATCCAGTCCCGAGCATCCAGGGAGTGCCCGGGAAAGACTCCAACGGGAGCCCTCGGACGCTGCCCTCCGTGCGTGTGTGTTAATCTATCCTCACCCCATGGGCTGCCAGCCTCATGCTTCCCACCACACGTCAGACCCACGGAAATCTGTTCTGTCTGCGTATAATCCTGGGCACGCTCAGCATATGGTGGTGGGTGATTGCCTTGTGCCTGCTCTTACCTTCCTGGATGCATTTCGGGGCTTCAGAGAGCATGCAGAATGCTCTCGGAAGATTTTAGGGGGCGGGCACGCACCCAAGCAGCCCAGCTCAGCTCTTGGAGCGTGAAACATGTTTTCCTATCGGGTGGTGCACCTGTTTCTGCCGCTAGGAATTCCTGACTGTGAGATGCTCATGGGGTCCCCTGAGTAGCCACCCTGCAAAGTCTGTATTTCTACGAGGAGATGAGCCGAATTGGGAAAGGGTCAGCAGGTGGGTGTTTGGGGCCGCGTCTGGGGCCAAACCCCAACGAGCCACATGCCGGAAACGTGCTCCAGAGACAACTGGGGCTTTTCAGCCTTCACAGGGCATGCCTGGGGATCCGGGAACGTGTGACCGGTCACCCCTTTTGGACCTCATCCCAATTAAGAGCTCAGTGGGCCGTGATGGACCGTGGAGACAGACGGCATGTGATCTTGAGCCGTAAAAGGACACACACCGCCACTTTGCTTGGTGCCTTTGCAAAGAAACAGAGCCCCGGGCGTTTTTTAGAGTCGACACGACTGTGCGTGGTTCTGCTGGGGGTGGTGATGTAGTAACTGCCCATTAGTTAACAAACATTTATTTCGTATTTATTCTGTCTCACTCACCGCGTGGAACTCCGAAGCGTTTACGGTCGCAATTTCTCCCTTCACCTTTTAAGAAACAATAATAGATTTTTTTCTTTTTCTCTTTTTTTTGGGGAGCAGCGTGAGGTTTAGGGAAAAATGGATTGGAGGTATGGAGAGAGTTTGTGCATAATCACTCATTTGCCCCCCAGTCCGCTGTTGTTAAAATCATTTGTTACGAGCCAGGACTGGATGTGGCTACATTGTTACTGGCTGAGATGGCACGTTCGCACCGGGCTCCTTCTGTGTCGTACGTTTCGTGCATGCAGACGGGTCAACACGGACATGCACCCACCGTGAACAGTGTCACGGCCTCCAAATTCCCCACGCTCCGTTGTTCCTCATCACGGTGGGGATTTTGAGTCTTTGAAACCCACCTTCCTGGGTCTTCCCGGGCCTTAAAGCTCCTGGATGGCCCGTTGAAATGAGTCAGTGGAAGACAGAAACGTGACGTATTGAAAACCAGACGCAAATGCCCTTGTACCCGTGGGCTTTCGTCCGTGTGTGGATTCGCCCGTTCCGCCCGTAGTTAGAGACAGAACCCCACCAACGGCTGCGACGAGGGGTCAGGAGTGCGAGCCCTGCACGGCGAGAGGGCGTAATTGTATTTGCTGGACCCATCATCTTGCATAAATGATGCCTATTTTTCTTCTTCGGCACCAATTAGAGCTTAATGAACTATGGGAAAGCGGGTTATTAAGCAGGGCTGTGGTGGCTGCGTGTTGGCCGTCGGACCAGCAGCAGACATGGTGTCTGTCCAGGGCTTCTGCACAGCGTGCATTTTTGCCGAGTGATGGGGTGGTGGGCGCGTGGCCTCCGTGTGTCCTCCAAGGAGCTACCGTCACCAACTTCGCCTGCCTGGACGTCCTTCTGGACATGGGCACACGTCGCTTTACGTCATTGGCCTTGATTTACCTTACAGGCAACCCCTGCGGTAACCGCTGGGTCCTCGTTGGCTGTGGGACTAGCTGTCCTTGGGTGAAGGGAGCATGAGCCAGGATTCTAGTTTTGGGGGCTGGTGCATAGGATTTGGGGTGCAGACGGGCTCCTGAGCTGGGTTAGGAAGGACTTCCGAGAGTCTGTTTGCACGGATCTCTCCGGACACATCTGGGCAGCTGGGGGACTGAGGATGGCAGAGACCCCCTGGCTGGGTTGGGGTTCAGCTCATCATTCTGTGAGCCATTTGGCGGGTCATTTCCTCATCTAAAAACCTGAGTATAATGCATCCCTGGTATTATAAAAGTCATGGGTGTGACACAGCCTTGCTGGTAGTGGACACTCTGGCTTATTTCTCCTTCTTTGACTTACATGGTGCAAGAAGGGGTGGAAGGAGGTATGGGGGAGGCTGCACGGCTCTTCCCATGGCTGTGACCTCCAATGATGGATCGTGACAGCGTCCTGCCACCTGTCACGTCCTGGCAGAACCGTACAGCTCTGGGCAAGCACGACCGGGCGTTTAACACAGTCAGACCCTGTGACAATTTGGAGGGGGGGCTCTCCATCCCTGGCATGCCTCGGAGCTCACTGGACGGGCTGTCTACGAGGCATCGCATGCCTTGCCAAATGTAGAAGGGTGTTTGCAAACAGTCCTAGGGTGTCTGCAAAATCTCAGCCCATCGGCACATTGTGAGAGGCTCACACGTCGCTCTCTGGGTGTCCCCCTCCCCAGCCTGGAACCCGTAGCGAGAGTGGAGAAAATGGCAAAGTGACCCCCGAGGTCTCAGGAATGTCCAGAGAGCGGGGTGCATGGCCCCCAGAGGGGTTAGGGGATGGAGGAGAGCAAGAGGGTCTCCCAGGTGGGGGTGTGGCCCGTGGCTGGCATCAGAGCCTGGACGGCACCTTACGGTGGGTCCGGCTTGCCAATGAGCCCCCCGAACCCCGAAGTTAGCCGATCCGACCAATTCATCCGGCATTACCCCTGCAGCTGGCCTAGCTCTAGCGTTTGCACTCCTCACTTTGAGTCACAGACATACGGCGGGTTTTCCTCACCCGCCCATCATCGTCCTGCACCTGTTTCTCCCTGTAAAATCGTTTGCATCCCGCCCCCCCACCGCCGCCGCTTCCGCTCAGTGTTTCCAGGTGCCAGACGGAGCCGCCCAGCCCCGCGTGCTGTCTGAGCTTCTCCTCCCTTGCAGGAAGGATGAGACTCCTGCCCTAATGTGCGAGCGCCGACAGAAAGCCCCTCAATTAGGGCTTGACAAATATTCCCCAGCAGCCTCCTGGCCCTGCAGGACCGGGGGGATCTCAGGTAGACACTTAGGCGGCCAGGATCTTGCTTGCATTGATTAAAAGCGACTGCTAATAATGGTGAGAAAATGCTCACAGCCCCGAACCATGTGTCCCTGATTTCCAGAGGGTCAAGATCTCATTAATCTTCCCATGTACTTACAGCCTCGTGCCAGTTTACCTTTAAAAGGACACTGTGGGATGAGGTGGAGGTAAGTTCCCCGCGCTCTGCTGTCGCCCTAAGACACGGCGGGGAGGGAGGGAGTCCATCTACGGCGCCCCTTTGATGAAGAGAACATTGAATTTGGGATTCACTGCAATTTGGCTGCCAGAATCCACGCACTAGAAATCAATTTTGGGTTTTTTTTTTCTTTTTCCTTTCCTTTTTTTTTTTTTTGGAAACTGGTCTTTTAGCTGCAGAGGTAGCGGTTGTCTGTCTGCATGCAGCCCTTCCTTCATTTTCCTCAGTGCAGGACGAGGCGTTGCCGCTGTGCTTTGGGTTGGGTTGGGTCATGCGGCTGACTTTGGACGGTGGCCTCTTTGGTCTCAGGGTCTGGAGACGGGGTCTGCTCTGCACATGTCACCCTGCTGACCGTCTGGAGGCTTGGAAGCTCAGCTCCATCCCCAAAGACTGTCAGAGCCCCATGCAACCGGCGGTGGGTTCCGGAACGTCCGTATGCAACCCAAGTTTGTGTGTGCCGCTGGGTTTCTCCCGCGGTTTCCACTCTCAGTGACAGGCTTGCACCTCTGACCTCCACGGTGTGTGCGAGCAGAAGTGGCTGAACCGCTCGGCTCCGTGGAGGAAGATAGCTCACAGAGCCTCCATTCCTGGCACCAAATGGCACGGACGCAGCTTCTGAGCTCTGGGCTGCAAGGGCTGCCCCAGAGGTCCGCACCTGCCCTGCAGAGATCAGAACAGGTGGATGGTGGCCTGGACGGAGAGACCCCGAGAAGAGGAGGGGATTGGGTTGTGAGTCGCTTTCCATCTGGATTGATAGGTTTGCATAGGAAACGCGGGGCGGTTTCCATGCCCAGGAATCGGCTGACCTCGTCGTCCCTCCAGGATCTGCAAATCCCCGAGGTCTCAAAGCATCAGAAACACAGAAAATACAAAGGCATGGTTGACACATCTTGTTCCCCAGTGAGGTCACTCTCTGAGGACCGTTAGGATCTTACCACGCCTTGTCTTGGGGAGGACAGTCCTCACCCCCCAACACCCTCTGTGAGCAAAGAGACCTTTAGTGTATGTGCCACGTGGCCCATATATTGCTGAGGGCAGCGTGGGGTGGACGAGGGGCCGAAGCTCTTTTGTTGTGTGCGTGTGGGCAGTCTGCGTGCTTTCTTGGTTAAATCCCCAAATACAGGACGCAGGGACACACGGAATTGTGTCCGAGAACGGCCAAGAGGCTCCACGGGCAGCTGGCTGCCGCAGGACAGGTGGGCGTCCTGGGAATTCTCCAAGTCTGGAGACGGACGGAGCAAGAGATTCTCATTCCCGCCACCGCAACTTCTCAGATTGAGGACCCGCTCTGCGTGCTGGGACCCCTCCCCTTGACCCTTGCATCTGCTTCCTGCATCCCAAATTCACGGTGACGCACCCTGGTATCATTCCAGGGCCTGGGATGGAGCACCGCGTTCCACGTGCATGATCCCAGCGGCCCCTGTCTGCTTGGGGCGGCCCCTGTCCCCGCCTCGGAGCCCACCTCCCACTGAGCCTCCACGTTCCCCGGGCGCGTCAAGATGTGAAGGAAACGGCTGGTACACAATTTTATTCAAAACCCACAAAGCCATAATAGGAAGGAAAATTGTAAAAAAAAAAAAAAAGAAAAGAAAAGGCGGGGGAGGGGGTTGACAAAGCGCGCCTGGACCCTCTTACATGCGTTATACATTGTACACGTGAGCCACGCATGGGAAATTGCGAGAAGTGATCTTTGGTGTAATGGCAGTTCTAAGGAGCTCGCTTGCCTGGGGGCTGTGAGTTATTGAGCTGTGAATATTATAGGAGGGATTATTTACAATAAATCGTGTCAAGCCGCCAATGTTTCATCATCAGAATGTGTCACGGGTTGGGGAAACTGGGCGAAGCTTAGTTTACAGCTCCCTCCGAGAACGAGCCCCGGAACGGGACGGTGCAGGAGCGGATGGGAACCCATCCAGCCCCCGTGCACGCGACGCTCCCACCACGTGTGTATGAACGAAGCCATGAGGGGCTGTGGGTTTCCATTGGCAGGTGTAAGAGCTGGCCAGAGAACGGGGAGGTTTACGGAGAGCTCCGTTCTGCACGGTGTTTGTGCGTGGGGCGTAACCTTCACTCCCCGTGCTGGGGGGTCCTTAAGGAAGGCGGATGATGGAGCCGTGTGGGTGCGAAATGTCTGGAGTAGGGGGTCGGGACACCTGGTGCCCTTCCCAGAGTCTGTAGAGGTCAGGCTGGCGGTCTTCAGACAGTGGACGACGGGTGTCCCATCTGTGCGATGGCATGGTGGTGCTTTCCCCCGAGCACATGCGCACGCGGCTCTCCGGAGAACGTCTGGGTCGTTCCTACAGAAAGTGCTAAACGCCCCCTGCTCTGAGCCCATCTACATTTGGGTCCTTTCTCTGCAAAATCTGTATAAGGGTTAAGTTTATGCAACGTTGGTGGGCTAGCGTACCTGGATATTTGGTCAAACCCCTATCTGGATGTGTTGCACTGAAGGTATTTTTTAAGATGCGATGAACTAAGTTTAAGTCTGCAGAATCTGAGTAGAGCAGGTGGCCCACCAGCAGGGGGGGTGGGCCTGGTCCAATCAGTTGAAGGCGTTAGGAGGAAAGACACTGACCTCCACCGAGGAAACGGGAATTCTGTGTCCGCATAGTCTCTGGGCTCTGGCTTCAGCCTCAGCCCTTCCTTGGGTCTCCAGCTGCTGGTCCACCCTGCAGAATTGGGGCTCTCCAGCCTCCAGAGTCATCTGAGCCCATTCAATCAAATCAATCTCTCCGCCAAGTTTGCGCCTCGACTCATGAAACCCACCCAAGGGCTGGAGAATCTTCACAACGCCTGCTTCGGAGGGAGCAAGAAGGATGGAGTTTTGTCCGCGCTCACAAATAACGACGTTTCTTTCCCCCAAGACCGCCGGGAAGGCTTGTCTAAATGAGAGTCGAACCGGGCGCGCACGCGGGGTCCGAGTGGTGGGCGAGCTGCTGCGCTCTCGGGTCGGGGGCGCTGGCTGCTTGGTGTCGGGGATGGACAGCCGAGAAGCCAAGACCCGGGAGGCGAGGCAGGGCCGCGGGTCTCTGCGCGTGCGCGCGCGCGGGGGGTGGGGGGAGCCAGCGCGATTGTCTTCAGCTAATGGCAACGCAAATGGCATTTATGGCCCTAATTTACGGAGCATTAATAGTGGTAGAGTTGGGGTAAATCATTTTACTATTAAGATTTATGTCTTGAGGGCCGAGGACTAATTTCCATAACGCATTCACAGAAGCCATCTTGTCGTCTGAGGACGTGATCGGAGGTGCGTCTGCAGCCTCGGAGCCCGGGCACCCCTCCTCTCCCCACCCTGGACGTGCGTTTCTTTCTTTCTCTCTCTCTCTTGCGCTCTTTCCTTCCGTCTGTGCGTCCTTCCTTCTCTTCTGGAAGAGCATTTGCAGAAGGGCTTGGGCACAAGGGGAACACAGAACGTGCCCATCGCCCTTGGCTTACTTCTTCCGGGTCAGGAGTCCGTTGGAGACCCACAGTGACAGCTCGTGCAGGGCCCAGGGCACCAGAGTGTGCAGGACGGGGACCTGGGGCTGGGCCCGCATGTTTGCAGATGAGGACACAGCAGAGGGAGGGAGCTCTGTGGCAGGCTGTCTCCAAGGGGATTCAGGCGCTGACCCCAAAGGGGCTTGTGTAGAAATGGGGAGGAGAGGGGCGCCTGGGTGGCACAGCAGTTAAGCGTGATCCCGGCGTTCTGGGATGGAGCCCTGCATCAGGCTCCTCCACTGGGAACCTGCTTCTTCCTCTCCCACTCCCCCTGCCTGTGTTCCCTCTCTCGCTGGCTGTCTCTCTCTCTGTCAAATAAATAAATAAAATCTTAAAAAAAAAAAAAAGAAATGGGGAGGAGAAGGTATGTTTGCCAGTGAAGTATGGGATACAGTCTTGGGGAGGCCCTCATGTCCCGTGTGAAGACCATACATTCTGGGACATGGTTCAAAAGACACATGTGACCAGATGGGGTCAGATGGATGGTGCAGGACAAGGTACATGACAAGACAAAGTGGGGTGAGTGTCCCTGATCAGGTGACAAGAAGGGGCACTGGAGTGCCCACCTTGGAGGCATAGGGGGCTGCAGTCAAGTATCCTGATTTTGGGGACTCGTCTCCCCATTGCACCCCGCTCACACCATCTCCCCAGGCCCACAGTCTCTGCGCCCCCAGGACAGGCCCTCCTCTGTCCAGCTCAGCTTCTCCGGTCTAATTTCCTGTTGTAAAAACTTACCTTAAAGAGGCAACAGGGGACCAGGCCCACGGCCGTGGATGGAGGACCCTTCCACCAGTTGCGTGACATTTTCATTCCACCCAGTGTTTGTTTCCACTTCTTGTGGACGACAAAAGTCCCATCTATTTTTTTTTAAGATTTTATTTATTTATTTGAGAGGGCGTGAGAGTGAGTGGAGGTGGAGGGGTAGAGGGAAAAGAAGCAGACTCCCCGCGGAGCAGGGAGCCTGACACGGGAATGGATCCCAAGACCCCGGGATCATGACCTGAACTGAACGCAGACGCTTCACCGAGGGACCCACCCAGGCGTCCCACAAGCAGCATCTTCTAAGGACAGACGGACAGAAGAGCCATTGCCAACGCCCAGCAAGGAGGCCATCAGGTTGCCAATGCCGAGCTCCACGCGGTCTTACTGATTCCCGGAGACTCTCACCGTTGGGAACAGAGACCTCAATCAGAACTGTGTGAACACCACACAGATCAGAGGGACCTTTTCACCTGTGCCTTAGCAAAAATCTGAAAACCGGAACTCTCCGGCTGAGCCATTTCCATGGAGCCAGCGCTTTGCCTACCGGCAGCCCCGAGAGGACAGGGTCGGTACAATACAGATGAACTTTGCAAAATATGGAGCCTCCTGGAAAGTCTGTTTTATTCAGTCTGCCAACCGTGCTCAGTCCGCGAGCTCCAAGGCCAGCAATTATATTAACATCGTAACCCTACCGAAAACGCGGGTCTGTCTGCCTTCCGGGTGTTGTCTCCAGCAAATGCACGTACACCGTGTTCCGCGGGAAGCTTGTTGTGCGTGTGCGTGCGATAGTTACCGATGGGAACCCTTTCACGCGTTTCCTTGGCCAAAGCACGTGAAAAATCTGGCGGCTCCCTTCTGAGAGACCCCGAGCACGTGCCAAAGTTCGCCACACACCACGGATGTATTTCCAAACCCGCTCCTTCCTTTGCGTCTGTCTGTTGCCACGGACTCGGACCCATGCTGTCGGATGTGTGGGCAAGCGAAGAAATGGGATTCGTTTCCAGTGGGCTTTGCAGGCGCACAACAGCGTTTTTGGAACCCGTGCTACAAGACGGCCCGTGCTGGTGATGGGCTGTCCCCGGTTCGCCGGGGTGCTCAGCTCAGAGGCGTTTAGGCGGCATGATTTTTTTTTCCCTCCGTTGAGTCCGTCGTACGCAGGAAGCCCTTTTGGTGAATGTCTGGGTCACTTGGGGCGGCGGGAATCGTACTAGCAGACACCGGGGGGTGGATAACAGGCGTGTATTTCTCATGATTCTGGAGGATGGACGTCTGGGATCCCATCTGCTCTGTGCCTCAGTTTCTCCACCTCTCCGTGCCTCAGTTTCTCATCTCTGAAAACGCGGCCATGGTTCAACGGAATTGGGCTACAGAGCAGCTTCCGAGGACGAATGATGGGAAGCGCTCAGGAGTGTAGAGCAGATGTTTACGGGGTACTCGGTGTCCCGCGATGTGTGGCCGGCGGGCTCACGGCCTCGGAAGTATAGAATCGTGCACACACGGTCAGAGCAGCGTGACTCGAAGCAGCCACGGCGTGGGAGGAACCCCGTGTCCATCGACGGACGAACGGGAAACCAGAATGTGGTCCATCCAAACTACAGATGCTGTCGAATGTTAGTCAGCCTTGAAAATAAGGAAGGACGTTCTGCACCTGCTGGGACATGACCCAGACACAGAAGGACAAATCCGGTGTGATGCCATGTATACGGGGTCCCTAGAGGAGTCCCAGCCATAGAGACAGTAGATGGTGGGGCTGGGGCTGCAGGAGGGCAATGGGGAGTTTACTAGTTCACGGGGACAGAGCTTCAGTTTGGGTTGATGGAAAGTTCTAGAGATGATGGTGGAGATGTTTGCACAACATGGTGCATGCTTTCAACGCCACTGAGCTGTGCCCCTGAGAATAGTTAAGGTGGTTAAATTTTATGTTGTGTGCATTCTATCACAATTAAAAAAAAAAACTGGGGGGAAAAGCCTACATTCCAGTGAGGGAGAAAGCGAACAAAAGGGTAATCTTGTGAGGGTTTCAGGCACGGAGGGCAACTGTGAAAAGGATTGCACCGAGGCAGCGATGGGGGTCAGGTGCGGTGTGCTCAGGCTGACACAACTGCATTGGCACTGAATGGGGATGAGAAGGCCAGATCTGCACGTGCAAAGGGCCTGGGGCAGGAAAAAGGTGGACTAGCCGGCGTGGTGTGCTGGGACATGGCATGGGGGTGGGACCAGAGGGCTCACGTTTTCTGAGCCAGGCAGAGCCCCTTGGCCAGGTTGGAGACATGGGGCTCCTCAGGAGGGAGACGTACAGGCGGTGACCCAAGCCTGGGTCCTGCCAAGGGGTTCCTCGATCAGGCTGGAGGGTTTCCTCGAAGGTGAAGCCAGCATGCACCGGGCACACCCTCCTCACCGTACCTGGACGTGTCCTTTCTACGGGGTTGCGCACGTGGGAAATACTGCCCTCAGTTTTCATTTATATTCCTTCCCGCAGGCCAGGGAGGGGAGAGGGAGAAGAAAAAAAATGCACAGACTTGCAGCCTTCAGAAAGGAGCGTGCATTTAATGAAGTGCCACGGTGCAGCGGTATCTCTCGAAGGGGGGGGGGACGGAGATGCCAGCGTGGGACGTGGCTAATGACTCCCCCTGATGGGTAGGTGCAGGACGGGAGCGGAGCGTTCCCTGTTATCGCTGACACTTTTATTAAATTAAGGTAGCGAGTCAAGCCTGCAGGAATAAAGCATCATTTTTATGCTGTTTACACATTACAGGGTCCCGGGGGACTCCTTATTTGGGGGTTATAAATGCATCAGGCACCGTGCGTAAACCCGTATGATGGCACCGTCTCCGAGCAGACGTGGATTAATTGATTTCTAACGGAATATGCACGGGGCCCTTGTGCTTGGCTCTGCGTAGGGCACCCTCTCCAGCGGAGGAAGACGGCCCTGCACACATGGGGAAACTACATCAAAGACACCTGTCCCGCACCTCGTTTAACCCTTTGCTTTCGTGGCGGGGGCCGAGGCTTTGGGGGCTCCCCTGGGGCCCGGCCCGTCAGGTGGGTGATAATTTGTGTTCTGTGGGTGTAGAAACGTGCTCCGGATTTTGCATACCCATATTCAGCTGTTCCTTTCTCTCAGAAGTAAGTGATTTTAGGGAATTAAAATAAAAGGGACTTTTCTAAATGGGGGGGGGGGGGCGCACAGGGCTTCCTGCCTTAGAAGTTTCCTGGTTGCTCAGCGGCTGACAAAGATACAGCCAGTTCTCAGATGGTCACTGTAGCGGTGGGCCCAGTATGTCTTTGTACAAAAGCTTGTTGTTGGTAATGGTTACACTGTATCCCTTCCCTGTTTCTGCATTGTGAGCTCCGCTTCATTGCCCGTCCTCCGTGCTGGGAGGCGGGAGACCACCACGAATGCACAGTGGCAGAGAAAGTGAGGGGGCTGGGTGTCCGAGTCAGGGTTCCCAGGGAGCAGAGCCAGTGGGGTTGTTCTACCATCTGTCGTCCACATGCCTATCTGTCTGTCTATCGTGTACGTGAGTATGTGTGTCTCTATGTATCTACAGATCTATGAATCTGTTATCTATCCATCCATGCCCACATCTATGCATCCCTACATCCATCCATCCTTACATCTGTCCCTATAGCTATCTATCTATCCACCCATCATCCCTACATCCATGTATTTATCCATCCATCCATCCATCCATCCACCCACCCATCTCTACATCCATCCATATATGTATCCATCCATACATGCCTCTATCCATCCATCCATCCATCCATCCATCCATCCATCCATCCATCTCCCCATCCATCCATATATGTATCCATCCATACATGCCTCTATCTATCTATCTATCTATCTATCTATCTATCTATCTATCTATCATCTATCCATCCATCCATCCATCCATTCATCTCCACATCCATCCATCCATCCATCCATCCATCCATCCATCCATCCATCCATCCATTCATCTCCACATCCATCCATCTATCCATCCATCCATCCATCCATCCATCCATCCATCCATTCATCTCCCCATCCATCCATCCATCCATCCATTCATCTCCCCATCCATCCATCCAACCATCCATTCATCTCCACATCCATCCATCTATCCATCCATCCATCCATCCATCCATCCATCCATCCATTCATCTCCCCATCCATCCATCCATCCATCCATCCATCCATCCATTCATCTCCCCATCCATCCATCCAACCATCCATTCATCTCCCCATCCATCCATCCATCCATCCATCCATCCATCCATTCATCTCCCCATCCATCCATCCATCCATCCATCCATCCATCCATTCATCTCCCCATCCATCCATCCATCCATCCATCCATCCATCCATCCATCTCCACATCCATCCATCCATCCATCCATCCATCCATCCATCCATCCATTCATCTCCCCATCCATCCATCCATCCATCCATCCATCCATCCATCCATCCATTCATCTCCACATCCATCTATCCATCCATCCATCCATCCATCCATCCATCCATCCATCCATTCATCTCTCCATCCATCCATCCATCCATCCATCCATCCATCCATCCATTCATCTCCACATCCATCCATCCATCCATCCATCCATCCATCCATCCATTCATCTCCACATCCATCTATCCATCCATCCATCCATCCATCCATCCATCCATCCATTCATCTCCCCATCCATCCATCCATCCATCCATCCATCCATCCATCCATCCATTCATCTCCCCATCCATCCATCCACCCATCCATCCATCCATCCATCCATTCATCTCCACATCCATCCATATATCTATCCATCCATCCATGCCTATATCTATTTATCTATCTATCTATCTTTCTATCTATCTATCATCTATCTTTGATGGGGGAATTATCTCTATCTACCTCTCTATCTCTATCTCTATCTCCATCTCGATCTCTGTCTACGTCTGTCCTGGAGAGAGACCAAAACTTAAAGAATTGTAAGGAATTGGCTCCCACAACCGTGGAAGTCCAGGTCTAAGTGCAAAATCTGGACAGCAGACCACCAGGCTGCAGACCCAGGGAAGGAATGATGTCACAGCCGGACTCGTCAATGGCAGGATTCGCTGTTCCTCCCACGAGGTCCGTCTTTGTTCCAGCCAGATCATCACCCGATTATGCGAGGCCCACCTACCCTAGGGAAGGCCGTCTGCTTCGCTCCGTCCAGCAATTCAGATGCTCATCTCATCCTGAAACAGCCTGTCTCACACACACGCACTCAGAATAATGCTTGGCCACAGGGGCCCAGCCAGGCAGACGCATACAATGAACCGTCACGCAGAGGATTTAATAACTTAGAAGAGAAAGAATAAGGCTGACTCTCGGCTGATCTGCTAACGTCGGTCGTTGGATAATACAGAGCAATAAGTTAGCTTGTTTTACAGCTTTTCTAGAAAGGGAAAATTTGTCCGTGGCAACGAACGGGATGTTCCCTGTGGGAACACTGCGTTATCAGGCTGTGTGATTGCTGTGGGCTTGACCTGAATGCTCTGTGATGCTTCAGGCCTTCCTGAGTATCTGTCTGTGGAAAGCCTAGGCCCTCTGGCTCCCGCCCCTGCCTCTGTTCCTCTTGGGAAGGAGCGAGCAGCCTTCAGAACATAGCTCAGCAACCCCGTGCTGTGGACACAGCTGCCTGACACCCAAGGACAGAGGCCGCACGGCCTTGGGCCATGGTTCACTTCTTCCATGCGATTGGCTTAAAATGACAGAACCCAGACATCCTCCCCCATGGATCAAAGGCCCATCCCCTCCTCCCTTAATGGACTGGGGGCTCCTCCCCTTCTGCCTGGATGGACCAGGGGCTTCTCTTTTCCTCCCTGGATGGACTGGGAGCTCCTCTCGTCCTCCCTGCATGGACCACGGGCTCCTTCTCTCTTCCGAGGATGGTCTGGGAGCTCCTCTCGTCCTCCCTGTATGAACAACAGGCTCCTTCTCTCCTCCCTGGATGGACTGGGGGCTCCTCCTCTCTTCCCCGGATGACCGGGGCTCCTTCCCTCCTCCCTGGTAAAGATTCAGTTCCATTGTTTTCCTATAAAGAAATCCTTATCTCTCGGGCTCTCCTTTCTCGGTAAATGGGGTAAATGGGTGATAAGAGGGTGTGTGGGCACCACTTCCCCCAGTGCTGCTCTCTGAACGGAGTGCATCGTTTTGCAAGCGCGGTCCCTGCGCACCGTCCCCGGGGCCCTCACCCCGCTGGAGCTCAGCACCTGCTGGCGGAATTTCCAGGCCAGCACGAGGCACACGCACTAGCAGCCACGTGGCCGACGTGGGCGTGGAACGGACTATGCATACGGGTGATGTCTGCTCCGTCGTCAGGATTCTCTGGGTCCTGTCGAGAGGACACCGTGTGCGTTGTCCTGCTCCCGCCGCCGCGCCAGGATGCCTTCTAGAAATGGCGTGGTTCCGAACCCCCAGGCGAAGTTATCCTGGGCCGGCGTTCCTTCAAGTCCCCCTGCTGCCTTTCCTTGCCGAATCTGTGGCTTCTGGGCGAGTCCCTGCGATATTTCATGTGCTGTGTCTCGCACCAGCAACGTGGGAAGTGACGTGCACCCCTCGGTGACACGGTTGGAGGGACCCACCTAACGCAGACGCCTAAACTCAGTGGCCTGACCCCTCGGCACAACAGCACACGTCTGCCGAGGGGATTACGTTCCCCTTGAGATACCCATGGTCTTGAAAATGCAGAGAAACACAAGTTCAAGAAAAAAATTGAGCTTTGCCAAGACTGACATGTTAAAAAAAAATTATTGACTGTTTTTATTTTGCTCCCCTCGCTAAGCCCCGAGGGTCATCCCACGTGCCTCTGGCGGATGGCCCTACCAATGGCAGGTGCCGTGGCTTGGGTCCTTCTCCAGGGTAAATGGGGATGAACCTCGCCCTGTTTAAGGGTTTGATTGTCTTAAAACCGCAGTGATTTCTGGGACAGTCCCACGTGGCTCCTAATATCTGTTCTTGGTTGATTTGTGTCAAAAGGTCCAAATTCTTGTTTTGCAAAACTCAGCCGTGGTGGGCAGCTGTTTCTGTAGGACCCATGTGTCACGGCCACGTGTCCCGTGTCCTCGGCACGAAATGGCCCGAAGCAAACGTTCCCGAGGCTACGAGGTGAAGGGCACCTCGACTGCAAATTTTTTTTTTTAAAGCATGTGAGGATGGAAAATCACTCTCATTTTTGTATTTTCCTGGTGCCTGACCTGGACAGAAGTTAAAATGTCACACGGATACATAGAGCCGAACCGTGTACAAATTCACAGGCTCGATATAGTTCCTGTTTTAAAATTATTAGTGTTCTTGATCCTACACATTCACTGTAGGGGGAAAAGCACCCAAGGAGCCTTTTTTTTTTTTTAATTGAAAGATAAGATTATGGAAAGTGATAAAAGACATAGGGTGTCTCCTACCCGCGAAGAATCTGTCCAATTTCTTTGGCTTTGGTTTCTTCCCAGGACGAGGGAGACAGCTGCGTCCCTATGGACTGAGGACTGTGGAGGAGAGACACTTTCCTTATCTGTCACCCTACGGGGGTCTGACCCGAGCCCTTCGGGGAATGGTCCTGGGCTGCACGTGGGACCCATGGAGCTGCGTGTGAGACCTGCCAGGCTGCACCTGGGACACAGTGGGCTGCACGTGGGACACACTGAGCTGCACCTGGGACCTGCCAGACTGCACCTGGGACCTGCCGGACTGTACCTGGGACCTGCCGGACTGTACCTGGGACCTGCCGGGCTGCACCTGGGACACAGTGGGCTGCACGTGGGACACACTGAGCTGCACCTGGGACCTGCCGGACTGCACCTAAGACCCACTGGACTGCACGTGTGACATTCTGGGCTTCACCTGGGACCCACCAGACTGCATGTGGGACCCACCGGGATGACCTGGGACACACTGGGCTGCATGTGGGACCCACTGCACTGCACCTGGGACCTGCCGGGCTGCACCTGGGACACAATGGGCTGCACCTGGGACCTGCGGGCTGCACCTGGGACACAATGGGCTGCACCTGGGACCTGCCGGACTGCACCTGGGACCTGCTGGGCTTCTCCAGGGACACACTGGGCTGCACGTGGGACGCCCCCCCCCCAGGGTTGCAGGCAGCCCATTGCCATCAGATGGAATTCTTTCCAAGCCCCGCTGACCAACCGGGCGCTGAATGTGGGCTAGAGACATGCAGGCAGCACACCCCATTCCTGCATCCCACCACCAGCCTGGAGACTAGGACCCCTGGAGCCGTGTCTGTGCTCGGCCGCAGTCTGGTGTCCCGCGGACGTGCACGCACAGCCAGCCCTTCTTGCACCCTCAGTGCCATGGACCCAGAGCTTCTGTGTCCTCAGATTCATACGTGGAACTCTAACCCCCGGTGTCATGGGATTTGGAGGTGGGGTCATGGGGGTGGGATTCGTGCCCTCATAAGAAGAGACACAAGGGTGTCCATTTGGTGCCTGTGTTGTGGGGAGGGTATGAGGAGGGAGTGCTCGTCTATACACCACCCTCGCTGGCCCCCCGATCTCGGACCTGCAGCCTCTAGGATTATGACAAAGGAACGCGTGTCGTCCCAGGCTGCTGATGGAGACACCCGGAATGCTTGCATTTGGGGAAGACAGCGTGTTGGGCCATGAACCTAAAGGAGAGCAACCCCAGAAGGACGAGGCGAGAAAGCTAGCATCGGCCATGCCCTTTCTTGTGCAGGATGCTCTAATGGGGGCCACACGGCCAAGGGCTTTCCACGCCGGAAGCTTCTCCTGTAGGTACAACCCTAGGGAGACCTTCCTGGGGTGCGGATGGGGTCTCGGCGAGCTTCTGCCAGACCTCTGCCTGGGTCTTCCCCGACTGGCTCATGCCCAGGAGGAGTGCGGGGTGATGGCGGGAGTTGCTGGTGCCGGATGGACAGACAGCAGAGATGGGTCGGGATGTCCCCTGGGAGGACGCTGGCATCTGGACAGCAGGAGGAAAATCCTGCGATGCCTCGTGCATTTTTGGGCTCCAAAGGAGCCACGGTGTCGCCGTGTGCCCTATAGGGCTCATGAGCGTGCAGAAGGGTGGGAGGGATCGGGGCACCATGGTGGGCGCTCTCACCACTCCAGGCCTCCGACGTCAGGACAGCTCAGGTGTCCGCAAGGCCCCCACTCTGACCCAGGGACTCCAGCATGCCCTCGGCACTCCCTGGCTGAAATCCAGTCTGTGCCCTTTCCGATTCCCGGTATTTGCCATTGTTGTCTTCATTCCCCGGACCTCGTCCATTGCCCTCGACATTTCCACTGCAATTTCATTTTATCTAAAAATAGGCTAAATGATGTGTTTTTTTTCCTCCCCAAGGGGAAGAGCAAGGAGGCGCCTAGACAACCACATTTTGGTGGTTGGGGTTGTCCTTGTGTTTTTAACGCAGTGACCTTCTGTGCATCCCAGGATCCGTGCTTTCTGGGGACGGGTTGGTGAGGTCAGCGACGTTATCTGTTTCACACCCGCTTCCGAGCCCGCGGGCCTCCCCAGCCCCCTACGCCAGCCTCGCGGGCGAGGTGCTTCCTGCCCCGCCAGCCTCCCGTGCTCTTGCAGACGGCATCTGACGTGGTGCAGAAACGCCCAGATCCTCAGGGATGAGAGTACAACGTGGATGAGGTAAGGACAAAATACGGTTCTGACCTCTCTGCCGCAGGACGTTTCCCGCGGAGCAATTAGCCCGACGGCAGAGAGGATTTACGTGTCTCAAGTAATCGTCTTCCCCTCCGTACGTGCGTGGCGTGTGTGTTTTTCTCCTTTTCTCTGCGGCGTTGGGGGGTTCGATGTCTTCACTGCTTTAGCAGAACAACAGGAAGGAGACGCTGGATGCTTCCTAAGCCCGCGGTTACGGGCGAGGGGCCGCCACGTACTGCGCTGATATTCAGCAGGGCCACGGGGCCATTCCCTGGGCAAATAAATCGCGGGAATACGACCTGATCATTGATCCCAAGGTCGACACGCGTGCTGTCGGGGGTCGGCGATCCCAAGGAGCCTGTCAGGGGAGGAGACATCCCCCGTGGCCGCAAAGGGAACGCCCACCCGCCCATCTCTCCGCAGGGAATATTCTCTTTGCAAAGTCCACGAGAACCGTGTGGATCCTCCCGGGGGCGGCGTCATGGGCACGTTTTTAAGGATGTGATCTCGTCCCTCCCTGCACGCCCGTAAGAGCTCAGAGGCGTTTAGGACACTCACCAACCACCACATGTGTTTGACTCCAGAACTTTCCCACCCTCTCCAAGGAGACCCTCCGTCTGCACGAGTTCTCACCGCCCGGCCCCTCGCCAGGGCCGGGCAGCCACGGACCAACTTTCTGTCCGTGCCTTTGCCTGTCGTGCACATTTTATATTAATGGGATCATGCGTGATGAGCGTCGTGTCCTCTGCTGTAATCCCGTGGTTGGGCTCCTGTGTCACCAGGTCCTGATGGAAGGTAGGTGCTCAGAGGAAGTGAGTGCGTCTGTCCTAAGTCCCCCGAATTCAGAGCCTGGCGGCGGCCGGAGTTCTGGTGGACACAGCTCGGGGTGATCCCGGCCCACCAGCCTGTCTGTGTGACCTGCATGCTGAGAAGTCCCCGGCAGACCCATCTTCTGGGTCAGCCTGTCTGCAGGGCGAGGGCTGGGGGCTAGGACTCCTGGCTCCTTTCTCTTCGGGGGCAGCCACCCTTGTCCACCAGGTACGTTGGGAGCAGGAAGGGTGTGGTGCTTTACGAGACGCACTGGCCTTTGTAGCTGTGGGTTCTCTGAGGGGTCAGTACGGGATTGCTGGAAATCCAGGCAGGGACTCGGGGAACCAAGTCGGGATCCAGGGCTTGTGAGCTAGGCATTCACTGAAAAGAAGGAGCAGAGCTGACCGCAGTGGGGCTGGGACCCTGCTGGCATCCAGGACGTCCAGGCCCAGAGGACAGAGGAGACACTGGGACGTGGGCTGTCCCATGCACAGTGGACGAGGGGACTCCCTGCAGCGTGGACACAGGGGACGGGACCCAGTTGATGTCCAGGCCCAGAGGACGGTGCAGACACTGGGACGTGGGGTGTCCCATGCACAGTGGACGTGGGGACTCCCTGCAGCATGGACAAGGGGACGGGACCCAGCTGATCCCCAGGCCCAGAGGACTGTGCAGACACTGGGACGTGGGGCATCCCATGACTGTGGTCGCAGGGACTCCCTGCAGCATGGACACAGGGGACGGGACCCAACTGACGTCCAGGCCCAGAGGATGGAGCAGACACTGAGACGTGGGGTGTCCCATGCACAGTGGATGAGGGGACTCCCTGCAGCGTGGACACAGGGGACGGGACCCACTGACGTCCAGGCCAGAGGACGATGCAGACACTGGGACGTGGGGTGTCCCATGCACAGTGGACGAGCGGAGTCCCTGCAGCATGGACTCAGGGGACGGGACCCAGTTGATGTCCAGGTCCAGAGGACGGTGCAGACACTGGGACGTGGGGTGTCCCATGCACAGTGAACGTGGGGACTCCCTGCAGCGTGGACACAGGGGACGGGACCCACTGACGTCCAGGCCAGAGGACGATGCAGACACTGGGACGTGGGGTGTCCCATGCACAGTGGACGAGCGGAGTCCCTGCAGCATGGACTCAGGGGACAGGACCCAGTTGATGTCCAGGCCCAGAGGACGGTGCAGACACTGGGACGTGGGGTGTCCCATGCACAGTGGACGTGGGGACTCCCTGAAGCATGGACAAGGGGACGGGACCCAGCTGATCCCCAGGCCCAGAGGACTGTGCAGACACTGGGACGTGGGGCGTCCCATGCACTGTGGTCGCAGGGACTCCCTGCAGCATGGACACAGGGGACGGGACCCAGCTGACGTCCAGGCCCAGAGGATGGAGCAGACACTGAGACGTGGGGTGTCCCATGCACAGTGGATGAGGGGACTCCCTGCAGCGTGGACACAGGGGACGGGACCCACTGACGTCCAGGCCAGAGGACGATGCAGACACTGGGACGTGGGGTGTCCCATGCACAGTGGACGAGCGGAGTCCCTGCAGCATGGACTCAGGGGACGGGACCCAGTTGATGTCCAGGTCCAGAGGACGGTGCAGACACTGGGACGTGGGGTGTCCCATGCACAGTGAACGTGGGGACTCCCTGCAGCGTGGACACAGGGGACGGGACCCACTGACGTCCAGGCCAGAGGACGATGCAGACACTGGGACGTGGGGTGTCCCATGCACAGTGGACGAGCGGAGTCCCTGCAGCATGGACTCAGGGGACGGGACCCAGTTGATGTCCAGGCCCAGAGGACGGTGCAGACACTGGGACGTGGGGTGTCCCATGCACAGTGGACGTGGGGACTCCCTGAAGCATGGACAAGGGGACGGGACCCAGCTGATCCCCAGGCCCAGAGGACTGTGCAGACACTGGGACGTGGGGCGTCCCATGCACTGTGGTCGCAGGGACTCCCTGCAGCATGGACACAGGGGACGGGACCCAGCTGACGTCCAGGCCCAGAGGATGGAGCAGACACTGAGACGTGGGGTGTCCCATGCACAGTGGACGTGGGGACTCCCTGCAGCATGGACAAGGGGACGGGACCCAGCTGACATCCAGGCCCGGAGGACAATGAGTCTTCCTGTTCATGACCGAGTCATATTCTCCTGCGTGCGTAGACCTGTTGATGCACATTTGGTGTGATGTTGGGCCCCCCGTTTCAACACCCTGCACGTGTATGGCTGCCTTTCCTGGAGCAGGACGCCCAGGGACTGCCTTGAGAAACTCCCATCTCCGTGGTGCTTCCGGCTGACGTCCGTGAGGCCATGAACAACCCAATCCCACATCTGGGACATAACCTGACAGTCATACTCCGTGTCTTTCTGCTTCGGTCCCCAAACGCCCGCGGGCTGGCATGGTGCACGGTCGTCATGCCAGATTCAAGGAGAGCCTCGTGCCACATGGACAGGGTGGGGAGATCAG
Organism: Ursus americanus; assembly: GCF_024610735.1. Lineage (NCBI taxonomy): Eukaryota > Metazoa > Chordata > Mammalia > Carnivora > Ursidae > Ursus > Ursus americanus. The sequence goes on along the minus strand of NC_142164.1, from coordinate 122,328,030 downwards.
TCCTGGGCGATGCTGGGACCGCCCGGCCCCATGCAAGCCCACGGGCAAGGTGTCCCAGGGTGTGTTGCAGGCCACTCGCCCCGGACCCCCCCGGGTCTGTGAGGAGCGAGCACGGGGTCGCGTCTGGCCATGGCTTTGAACACGGCGGCCGGCCACTTGGCCGGGGAGCCGGTGTGACTCTCTTTTGCAGAACACCGCTCTCTTCTGACCTCCTAATTAATAAGATTAAGGGATTTGGTCTGTGCGTCTGACACGCAGGATGGTGGGAAGACCCCTCCTGCATATTAATGTCCTGCTCTCGGGGCAGGAGGAAGAGCTGTGTGGGTGGGGGTGGGGGGTGGGGGAGCCAGCCGGCCGGTGGGGATGGGGCGGTGGTGGTGGTGGGGGAGAGGGGGGTGCTTTACCAGGCGGATGACAAAGGAGACGGGAACGTAACAAATCACAGCTGAAACAAATCACCACCGTCCCTGTTTTCAAATTATTATATTTCTGGGGAATTTCAGCCCCTTACATGAAAAGGAAGACAGTGGATCCGTGGGGCTTTGATAGCCAGGTTATGCTAATAATGGGGGCTCATGTAAAATGCATAAGGTGTGTCTTACTAAGGGAGAGGATTGCTCATAATTACTCCGTATACCTCATTCCGAACGGATGCATAAAGACCCCTTTACATCACAGCCTAATTACTTATAGACAGTTGAGCACAAAATTACTTTCATCTGCTCGAACATGTGGAGGGGGTGAGATGAGACCCGTACCGTTCCCAACAGCTGGCTGGCATGGTGGAAAAGAAGGCCGGTGTTGTTCGGGGCTGATTGCAAAGTGCGTTTTCTGATAATTAGATCGATTAAAGACAGACGCGCTGGCCCGTGTGCAGCAAGTGAAAAAATTTGAATAGGATGAATAACAAAGAAGAAGTGGCTGGGGGTGGGGGGTGAGGGATGGAGGATGGACCAGACCCAGCGGTGAGGTGTTGGGACCCTGGTTTGGGTGGGGAGTCTCCGTGGAGGTCCAGATGGGGCTTCGGAGACCCGGTGGGGACACCTTGGATGAGGCCGGCTTGCTCATTCTGGGCGCAAACGTCTTCAGGATGGTTTTGCATCTGTGTCCCGCTAGCCTTTCAAGGGGCTTGCGCAGTGTCCACATGGGAGAGACAATCACTGGGGAGATTGGCCTCTGCAGGTGCACGTGGTGAGAGAAGTCCTCTCCCGGAGGCCGGGGCAGCACGCGGTCCCTGAGCCACGACTCAGGGATCACAGGACGTCTGGGACGTGCCTGGAGGCGTGTGTGCAATGCGTCATGTAACTGAAGGCTCGCGGCCTGTGGGGAGCGGCGGTCACCTCCATAGGTGACTGAGGAAAGCGGAGGACGTGGGCTCAGCGCCATGCACGGCCACGGATCGGCACCGCTGGCTTCCAGCCTGCTCCATTCTGCAACGTGCCCGATATGGGGCGTGGAGCGAGCGCTGCTGCCCGGAGCAGATCCCGGTGAGCACAGTGAGACTTCCCTGTGCAGTCCATGCTGGAGGGGAAGCAGGTGCGCCTGGGCGGTGTCCTCAGAGCCTGTTCCCCCCTGTGGGTTTCGGTTCTAGCCTCCCAGGACCCCACAAGTCCGGGGAGATCCCCCAGGCGTAATGGTCACCATGGGGATTCTCCGTCACACTCCTGTGCTGCGTCTCAAGGTTAACTCAAGGTTGGTGTGGTCTGTATGGGTCAAGGCACTTTCCTGATACACAGAGTATAGTAGGTGCACGGTAAGTGGCTGATGCCTGCTTATTCCTGAAGCAGCCCCGTGAGGTCCTAATTCCCTCCCAGGACCTGGGAAGCCCCATTCCGTGGACCTGACCCCACATGGACAGACAATCTGCCCTCTTGGGGGCCGACTGGGATGCACGCTGGCCTTGGTCCGTGCTGAACCGTGTCCTCGGCGTTGGGGTTGGGTTCCTGGCTCCTGGAGAAGGCTTTGCCCCCGCGTGCTCCATCCGTGCTTGCCAAGGGGACGCCATGGGGTGACCCACAGGACGGCGTCACCTGTCTCGGGCTAGAGGACACAGGCAGTGTCCAGGAGTGGGTCGGGCGTCCAGGAAGCAAAGCTCAGCCCAGCATGGCAGGTGCCGTGGGATGCGGACTCCATCCCGAGCTCGCTCCCCGGGGCTGCTCCGGCCCCTGGAGTCCCTGCCCCCCTCTTGCTCGGAATAAATGGAAGATTCACCGTCGGGAAGCAAAGGGAGGCGTTTCGGGGAGCGTGGGGGCGGGAAGGGACTCACATCTATTTGCACGTGACACATGTTCCGACGGTCCAAGGGGCTCCATTGATTGCTAATAATTTAATCCTGGTAACACACTGGCAGAGCCCATTATCTGGAAGTCGGTGTCCGATCGATATATTTTGCAAAATAAAGAGTCTATTGCATGCACACTAATAAAGGAAAAGGGAGAGGACCCTGTGGGTTTAATTTAGCGCTTCCCTCACCCGCCCACGTCGCAAAGACTCATCGTAAAGCCATTTCCTTGTTAATCCTTGCCAAGGCGCGTCCCCGTGCCCGAGCGCGGCTAGCTCAGTCCGTGCTGGGGCAGGTGGTCGAAAACCCCACACACGCTCGTTTAAGTCACACAATGATGCTGGGCGGGGGGCTGGGGAAGATGCCCAAGGCGATCGGTCGAGGCCCTGGAGAACCCCGGGTCCTGGGGTGCACCCAGGGTGGCACGTGTGCAATGAGGTGCTGTAGACCCCGACCCCAGACAGTGCTCATGAGAAACCCAACCGAGAGAGCCCAGCTGTCAAGTAAGAGCCAGAATGGAGGGGAGGATGGAAAGTGCGCCCACTAGACGTGCTTGGCACCCGGGGCATGAATTCTGTGTGTCGGCCTCCGTGGTCCTGCAGCCCGGGCTGGACGCGATCCCGGGTGCGTCTGTGAGCAGGTTTCTGGAGGACGGGAGCCTGGGAATCATCGGATGGAGTAAGGCGGATGATCCTCCCTGGCGCGGGTGGGCCTCGTCTAATCAGTTGAAGGCCCGGCTAGCTCATGAGGCGGTGGAAGGAGAAGTTGGCCCGTTTTCTCCGCGTCTGCCTGCTTGATCAGGGGACGCCTCGCCTCCCCTTCTCCCGCACTCGGATTGGAACGAACAGCACGGGGCTCTCCCTGGGTCTTGCCTGAACTTGAGGACCTGGGCAGGTGGCGGGGCTCCCCCGTCTCCACGAGCAATTCCTCCAGCGCACTCCGTCTCCTTCCCCGTCCCTCCGGAGCACTCGACGGCCCCATGTGGGCGGCGGCCATGCCTCCCGGGTAAAGCGCAGTGAACAGAACCGCGAACGGTTAACGCGCCCCCCACCCCCCACCCCCTGGCCTCCCCAGCGGGGAATCCGCTTTATCAGGAGAAGCACTGACAGCGAGGGACGGCGCGTGGAAACCGGAATAATCAGACGCGCCCACACTCGGTTATTCCGTTCCCTTCCTAAAAGCCGCACGCGCTCGCTTCCTAAGGAAAATGTGGCCAACAGCAAAAGGGAGGGAGAAGTGGCTCTTTATACGCTAACATTATATTTCTTGTCATCTTTATTTATTTTTTTTTTGGCATAGTTCTAGAGTGCTTGTGTTTTTAAGATTTTATTTCTTTGAGAGAGAGAGCAGGAGCAGAAGAGGGAGAAGCAGACTTCCTGCTGAGCAGGGAGCCTGATGCAGGACTCGATCCCAGGACCCTGAGCCAAAGGCAGACTCTTCATCCACGGAGTCAGCCAGGCACCCCCTTTTTAATGTATAAAAATGCGTTTTCCGCACTGTTTTCAAGAAATGCACATCTAGGAGCAAGGGCACGCTGGAGGTCTGCTCAGCCCCACGGCCACCCATGAGCTCACCCGATGGAGTCTCTGTGTCTCCTTTGGGGTGAGGAGGTAGCTGGGACGGGGGACAGTGCTCCAGGGCAAGTGCCCCAAGGACGAAGGATTTGGGGTCCACCTGCCACCAGCCAGGTGTGTGGGTTTCCCTGCTCAGGGGACAGACGGCGGGAGGCACACAGAGGTCAGATGGGACTTGGCAGCCCCTCTGTTCTGGGGTTGGCGTGGGCTTCTCGTATATGCAGGGGGTGTGGGAGGTTGTAAAGAGGAGGGTGGGGGTGAGGGGACCGCATGTCTCAGGGCTGCTGTGCAGTAGATCAGGAAGTGTGAGGGCAGCTTCGGGGACCAGGTGGCAGGATGCCGCAGTCTTGCAGGTATGATGCACGGGGCTGAGCAGACCAGGACACAGGGAACCCACTCCCCGTGGGCTCTGCCCCCAGCTCTCTGGGGGCCTGAAGTGTCCCCACTCTAGGCGGCGTCTCTTTGCTCTTGTGTCCGTGAGGTCTATCCTCAGACATGGGGTTGCCAGCACTTGGCACATCCCTGTTTTCGATCACACGGCACCTTCAGCTGCAAAAGAAAAGGCACTCGGGGTTTCTGCAGCCCAAAGGGGTTTCCCCAGGAAGTTCTAGGCTCCCCAGTCTTGGAAGGTATATGGACGGTGTCTGGGGTTGAATGGTGTCACCACACCAACAATTTATGTCCACCTGAAACCTCACCATGGAACCTCATTTGGAAGTAGGGTGCAGAAGGTCACAATGGAACTTCATTTGGAAATAGGGTGCAGAAGGCCAGTCAATGCTTCAGGGGAGACGCATAGATGGAGCCTATGTTCTCCTGACCAGGACAAGGAACAGGTTCTCTCTGGGAGCCTCCAGGAGGAACCAGCTTCAGCCCCACCTGGATCTCAGACTCTCAGCCTCAGCCCCGCCTGGATCTCAGACTCCTAGCCTCCAGGACTGGGACAGAATACAAGTGTGTTTTTGAAGCCGCCCCGTTTGTGGGATGTGTCAGAAGACCCCAAATGGAGTCGCATGTGGAGAAAGACTGACTTCGGAGAAGAAATGGGGCCAGCAGGTGTCCCAGCGAACCCCTCTCTGTCCAGGTGCCTGTGACCAGGTCCACCTGCACGGCTCCACGCTCCCTTGCTAATTATGTTCTCGTGCTTCTCCTGGATCGCGCCTTTTCAAACCCTTTGCGCCATTTTGCTTTGGGGGACATCAGAAATTTCAGGGCAGACTCGGTAGTGCCAAACGGATAAAGGAGTTTCCCAGAAAGGGTCACAATGTCGAGGGGTTTTCCACCTGTGGGTGAGCTCCCCACCTGGCGAGATGATGCCGATTGGTACGATTGCTTATGTCCCGTGACCGCGGTGCCTTGGGCACAAATCCCACTTGGGTGGTGATTTCTGTTCTCCTATGTTTGCTTTTGGGGGAAAATGCATCCCACCCATGTGCCTGGAGGCAGGGCACTCCCCCTGACATCTTTGGAGAGAAACACGCTTTTTTTTTTTTTTTTTAGTGACTTTATTTTTTAGTGCGATTTTAGGTTCACAGCAACACAGAGTGGGAATCAGAACGGTGTCTTCGGTTCCTGGCGTCTCAGCCACCACCACCGAATTTATGATGTCGTGTTATAGTCTGCGGTTAGCGTCTGAAATGAAGCCGGCTCAATTAGGGCCCCCCACGCGGTGTTGCCGGAGAGCATCATTATGTATCGTTACCTGGTTTCATCATAAAATAGGGTCAGCTGCGGTATTTTTAGCAGAGAACACGGAGACAGAAAGAATATCATGGGATCGTGCGTGTCATGATGGTAATATGTAACTCCCAGATTCCGAGTCGTTTCGGAAGAACAGAAATGAGCCCCTTCTGGACCAGGGAAGGAAAATAAGGGGGAAAGAAAAGGATCAGTTTATTTCCGGGGAAATAGGCATGTGTTCTTTTGAATTGGTAAGTGCGTGGTGACCCCTTACCCCAGAAGGGCAGTAAGGGTTCTGGGTAGCCCAGCCTTGGGGGCATGCAGAGCGGAAGGGGGTAGGGATGGGGGGTCAGAGGCTGAGTTTGGGGTGCTGTGTCCAGAGGCAGATGTCGTGTGTGCGCTGGGGGCTGCCAACACAGTCCCTAAATCAGGGGTCAGCCCCCTGCTGACCTGCCCTCTGCTTGTGATGTTTAATAAAGTTTTATTGGCACATGGTCCTGTGTGTTTGCAGAGAGCCAGGGTTGCTTTCCTGGTGCCAGGGGGGAGGGTTAAGCGCTTGCCAGAGATGCTGCCTGACCCACAAAGCCAAACTGACCTCCATTCAGGCCCTTTGCACCACACGTGGGCCCTCCTCCCCTGGTCTAAATGGTGTTTTGTGGCTGGGTCTTGGCTAAGGTTTGTTTCTCTGTTAAAAGGGCCCCATTTCCCCGCAGGGCAGGGAGAAGGTCTCCAGACCTAGGGGAGCCTATTCTCTCAGTGGCTTTGAAATCTGAGCCCATGGCATTTTTCAGCACCTCAGGGGGCCCTTTGCAGGACAAAGGCGGGTTGGGGAAAGGGGGTTTGTCCTGGGGGCCCTTTTGTGGAGCAAGTGAGCACCAGGGGAAGGGGCTGCTGGCCCTCTGGACACACCGAGGAGCTGCCATCCCAGGCAAGTCTCACGGAGGGAGTTCCGTGCAGCCCCCTCCCCAAATTCCTGCATTCTGTGCTGCTCTGTGCTTCGGCAAGCCCAGGTCCCTTGCAGGCCCAGCTCAGACTCTGTCTTGGAAATTTCCTTTTAGGCTTTCTTGAAATAGACCGTATCTCCTGCTGTTTTGAGGAGCGATTGCTCACTATTCAGACTACATTTTCCCCCCCTCACTGTTTAAAAAAATTGTGCTAAAATATATATAATGCAAATGTTACCATTTTAATCATTTTTCAGTGTACAATTCGGTGTACGAGGACATTCACAGGGTCGTGCAAACCATCACCACCACTCTGTGTTTGTAAGGCTTTGGGGGCAACCCAAACAGAAACCCTATAGGAGCTCGGCAGGCACTCTCTGTGGCCCTCCTCCTCCAGCCCCTGCTAAGCTGTGATCCACTTTCTGTCTTTATGGATTTTTCTATTCTGTGCATTTCATATAAATAGGATGATGTGACGTTTGTCCTTTAGTATCTGGCTTTTCTCTCTGAGCATCATGTCCCTAAAGTTCATCCATGTGGTAGCAGTTCTCAGCATGTCCTTCCTTTTCAAGGCTGGGTCATATTCCATGTACAATGGATCCCATTCTATTTCCTTCCTTCCATCCATCCATCCATCCATCCATCCACCCACCTCTGCACCATGCATCCATCCATCATCCATCCATGCATCCATCTATCCATCCATCCATTCATCCATCCATGAACCTACCCACCTATCCATCATCCATCCATCCATCCATCCATCATCCATCCATCCATCCATCCATCCATCTGCCTACTCACCTACCCATTATCTATCCATCCATCCGTCATCCATCCATCCAAAATTATAGCCTTCCTCATGGGTGCAAAGGGCACCTTGCTGTGGTCTTGCCATCATTCCCCCAATGACTGGCGTCTTTTCATGCACTTATGGGCCATGTAAATGTCATCTTTGGAGAAATGACCATTCGTGTCCTTTGTCCGTATTTAAATTGGGTCTGTCTGCGGTTGAATTGTGAGAGTTGTTCCGGATACTAAACCCTCATCCCACATATGACTTGCAAATATTTTCTCCCGTTCTGTGGGTTTTTTTCCCTCTTTGTTATTCCTTTCACTCTCTTGATGGTGTCCTTTGATGCACAAATGCTTTAAATTTTCATGCACTCCAATTTATGTGTATTTCTTTTTGTTGCCTGTGCTTTTGGTGTCACGTTTAAACGGGTAACTTTTAACCACAGCTATCCGTGTGATTCTCTGGTCAAAAAGATAACTAATAACGTCGCCGGCACTAGGGATCTTGTGGGCAGGACCCTTGCTCACTCAGCCCGTGCCTCCCACTGCTAGTCCTGCAGGGTGTGCGTGCTCTGGGTTTTGAAAAGAACCCATTCGACCCCAATCGATGTGCACAGAACCAAGCCTGGGTTTGGAATTGGCAGTCTGAATGAGAGTTTTCAGACAAGTGTGGGAGTCTGCAGTGGCCCTGCAAGTAAGAGCTTCCCATGCTCAGAATGCTCTTGGGGATAACAATCTGTCACCTGGCATCTCAGGCTGTGCTTTACCCGTCGCTGTTGTTAAAAGTGGGAGAACACTGAAAAAGCCAAAATGTCCTACAGATCTGGTTTTATTCATTAATAGGTTGCCATCTCCAGAGCGTTTTTAGGGTTATGGAAGAACTGAGTGCATAGAGGAGGGAGTTCCCATACACGGTCCCCTGCACCCCCCGTTTCTGCTACCGTTCACATCATGCATTGCTGTCTGTGTTTGGGACAGCCGAGGAGCCAATATTGATCATTATTGGCTGCAGCCCAGAGCTCACGTGAGGGCTCCCTCTTGGTGTTGTGCATTCCGTGAGTTCAGGCAAATGTATGCGGACGGGAATCCATCATTATGGTGTCATATGGAGTGGCTTCCCTGCCCTAAAAATTCCCTGTGCTCCGCCTGCTCACCCCTCCCTCCTTCCCTGGGAGCCCTTAATTCAATTTCTCAGCTCGTGTCACCAGCTGCGGTTACTACTGATCTTTTGTGGACGAGAACAGGTTTCTGCATGAGTACAAAGAAGTCATATTGCTACCCGGGTATGGGAACGTGCACATAATTAAAGAGCACCAGGCACACGATGGGGCCCAGCATAGCCCGTGGCACATATGAGCGTCCAAGAGCATTAGTTTTTGTTCTCTCCCACAAAGGGGGGTGGCTGGCAGGCTGAGCCCTCTGCTTCATTTGATGCCACGGGGACACTCCAATTCCTATTCAGAGCCTGGAAGTCTCTGATGTGCACTTTCTGTGGGTCTCAAACCTTTAGTGGATGGGTCTGTAGGCAGGGCTCCCAGCTGCCTGCTGGGGTGCTGAGATGGGTTGCTCTGGGGAGCCAGGGTAGGGGCAGGGGTTGGGGGCCAGACATCCTTCAGGACAGGACAAGGCAGGGCAGGAATGCTGTTCTCCCCACTGAGCCAGAGTGAGGGCAAGGAGCCCCTGCCCCTGCCAACACTGGTGCTTGAAGGGGCTGCCCTAACTACCAATGAACAGGTGCACCAGGTACTGATGAACAGATGTGCTGGCTACAGGTGGACAGGTGCATCACCTTCCCATGAACAGGTGCACTGGGTTGGGCGGATAACCAATCAGTTCACGAAGACCCATTCATACTCAAGAGTCTGATTCCCCACGAGGCTGTGAAGAGTAAGAGAAGAATGGGCAGGGAAAATCCACCGTTGAAAACCTTTACTGGCCTGCAGACAACTTTCCGGGGTTCTGATCTAGCTCCACGGAAGGGGGCATCTGCGTGGGGTCTGCATTTTGTGGGAAGAGATCCAGGGTGCTGACCAGAATCCATGTATCTGCAGTTGCTGAGCCGTGAGGCAGTTGTGCCTAAGGATAGAAACTCCTGCATGGTGAATGTAGCAGGAAATTTTCTCCCCCTCATTTTTCAGAGATGTGATGAAGCTTAAATGCTAGGCACGTATAGCAAGATGTTTGGTAGAACCAGAAGCAAGGGAAGGAAGCATCTCTCTGTACAGCAGCATTTTCTTAGATGGTGGCTGCCCTTGTGTGCTGGACACAAAGGTGGTCAGCGACTGGCTCGTGGATCTGTGGTCCTGGCTCCCTGGTGGTGGCAACATATAGGCAGAGGGCAGCTCATTTCAGCACATCTGGAAAACCATGAATTGGGCTAAAGCATGAGCAAGAATTTAACTGCAGACTCGTACATAAGAGGAAGGAATATCCCGGGGAGGACAGTCCCACTGGGCTGGGGACACTGGAGGCATCTCTGTTTTGCAAGGAGAAGGGCAGAGGGAGCCCCAGGTGGACATCCGGGTGGAAAGGCTGTTTTCCAGAGTCAGCCTTCCAGAACCAGCCCTGTCTCTGCAGCCCTTTTGGAATGCAAGTTGGAGAAGGTGTGGGTTATTAATAACCATCGAGTGCCACGTGTGCCCTCCACGGCCCCGCGTGCAGGAGCCCCCGGAGAACTGGGTCTGACGTGTGCTCACCTATGCTCCGATGCTCCCAGCCCGACCGCGAAGGTGTCCCAGGCGTCACCGGGGCTCAGAAAGGCCGCGTTCCTGTGTTGAGTTTACCATTCCAGTGCATTAAAGTTTCATGACAACCCCTCCCATCACGGAAAGCCTTCACCCGCGAAGAAAGGACGTCTACAAACGTCATCCCAAACTTACATGCCTTGAATTTTTTTCTTCTTTCTTTTTTTGCTGGATTCTGCCCCGGACCCCTGATCCCCTGCCCTCTGGAGTACAAAATTGGCCATTCTTTTCAGTCTCTAAAAAATCTGATGGCCATTGCACAGAAAACCAGGTAACGAATGTGTCCGTGTGTGTGTGTGTTTGGATGGTTCTTGGGAGTCTCCCCGTTTCTCCTTGTGGCCGTGACCGTGGATGGTGGATGTGGTGTCTTTTTTTTTTTTTTTTTGGCAGCATTAGGGACCCAAGAACACATCGTTTCTTTTGGTGTTCCTTTTAAAATCAAATTACGACGTGACATTCAATAAAATATCTTTTGTGCAGCTAATAAAAACAGGACCCTTGCCGTCTTGACAATTAAGCTACATGGTTCAACACGCCTCCCATGATACAGTTTATGGCTTTACCTTTATGTCAGCTTCTCCTGTATAGTATATATTTATTTTTTTTAAAAGCCCCATTATTGATTAATAGCCTTCTATGTCTTAAAAGTTTCTTTTTCTTGTGTGGAGAGGTAAAAAAAAAAAATCATTTGCCTTTTAATGGGGTGTCAGATTTGTTTTCCAAACCTTGTAAAAGGGTTATCATTGTTATGTATGGACAAGCGCTTTCTTCAGAATCAATGAAAACTCTGTTTGCAGGGTAATTCACGGCCGTCCCTTGGCGGGTCCGCGCAAAACTTAATTTCACCATTTTGCAAAGTGGAGGGGTGGGACCTTTCCCTGCGGTTAACTATTTTCACATGGAGGGAAAGGCGGTCCAAGCCCCTCACACATACTAAATAACCCGCAGGCCGCCCTGCATCCGGGGTATCTTGGCAGCAGGGTGGGGGTCAGAGCTCATGGAGATGTCCGGTTCAATTAGGGGCGTCATAAACCTGCTGGCAATTAAGTCTCCCCCCGCCTGGCCAGGCGCCGAGCCTGATGCCGAGAGCCGTGGACGAGAGCCCGGAAGCCTCCAGCTCTACTGCCCACCGGGGTTTTGTTTCATAGGGGCCGTGGGGTGCTGCTCTTGGTCCTGGGGGGCACGGGCGGTGACCACCCAGCTGCTCTAAGCTCACCACGAGGGTATTTTATTTGTCCTGCCCACGCAGAGACGGGTCATGCTTGGTACATTCAGGGTCAGGGCACTGGCCATCCCCAAAGCCATGGGCTGTACTGCAAGCTACCCGAGGCCAGGACCACGAGGGCCCCTGTCAGATGGAGCCCGGGCCTGCATAGTGGACGGTGTGCATCATGAATGTCCGAAGACCGGCCGGTTGCCCTCTTTTGCTGGAAGGTGTGTGGCTGATGCAGATGGGTGACTTTGAGGAACGGTTCACCGGGAGGAGCAGATGGTATGCATCTTGGAACCCCCCGGCCGGTCCCTAGGGGGACGGAGATGATCATTGGGCTTGCATGCTGGTTTCCTGGATGGAAGCGTATCCCATGGGTCCAAACGAAGCCATGGTTGCTCCGCTGTCTGTGTTCAGGGAGGGAGAGAATGGGGCCCCTATCATATAGGCAAGTTCTCTGCCTCTTGAAGTGTGGGCTCGGTCAGGGCGTGAGAGGAGGGAGATTGTATCTGTATCTAAGTCTACATATACTCTGTACCTACATCCGCATCACGTAGGTCATGATGTCTGGATCTATATGTTAATGTCACCTAGTTATTTCTATCTCTTTCTCCATCATATCTATCTATCCATTCATTCATCTATCCATACCTATCTATTCATCCATCCATGCATGCATCAATCCATATCTATCCATCCATCCATCCATCCATCATATCTATCTCTCTATCCATCCATCCATCCATGCATGCATCAATCCATATCTATCCATCCATCCATCCATCCATCATATCTATCTCTCCATCCATCCATCCATCTGTGCATGCATCAATCCATATCTATCCATCCATCCATCCATCCATCCATCATATCTATCTCTCCATCCATCCATCCATGCATGCTTCAATCCATATCTACCCATCCATTCATCCACCCATCATATCTATCTCTCCATCCATCCATCCATCCATCCATCCATGTATGCATCAATCCATATCTATCCATCCATCCATCATATCTATCTATCTTCTATCTATCATCTATCTATCTATCTATCATCTATCTATCATCTGTCTATCTATCTATCTATCTATCTATCTATCTATCATCTATCTATCTATCATCTATCTATCTATCTATCTATCTATCTATCTATCTATCATCTATCTATCATCTAACATCTCCTAGTGAGTCAGGTTCTCTGAAGAACCTTGACTAACACTTCATCCCGTACCCAAGCATGGGTGACCATGGTCAGAGCTTCAGGGTCAAGTCTGCCCCCTGGGATACCCAGGAGGGTGTGAACAAGGTACAGTGAGGTCTTCTGTAGGCGGAACTTCTTTCAAAGGAGAAAAATGTCCCTTAGAAATAAGAGGCATGTGGGTTAAGAAAGCCGTGTGAACATACAGCTCTGTGTGCTCCCTGGTGAAGCCCTAGTTCAGGGATAGTCAAGTCCTAAGCCCATAGGAGCAGGAACAGCTAGGATTGGGGGAGATGGCACATGGTTTTGGAAGCTGGGAAGCAGGTGCATGAGTTGGGGGTGAGTTAACATACCTGAGAGTGCTGAGTCCTGAGCAAGGGGTGAGGGAGGCTGAGGCCCAGCCTGAATCCCCTGCAGAATCAGGAGGGGTAATGAGGGGCAAGATGAAGGGCACACACAAGTGCACATATCCCCTCAACATGTTGTCTTTAGGGCTACAGATGTGGGGTTTAAATGATTAAGGAGAGAAAACTAAGATAATTATTACTGTAGAATTCCAGATAGTCTCCACCCTGTGTGGGGAAAGGAGACGGGATTGTTGAGGGACCTATGGGAGGGGGGTGGCTTTTATACACTGGGGTGGTTCTATTTCACAATGATTATTTCTTAAATTCTATATCAATTTAGTCTTGTATGAGAAGTACCACTAGATTAGGGGCTTAAAAGTATGGGAATTCACTCTCTGCCAGTCTTGGAGACTGGAAATCTGAAATCCAGGTGGGGAAGGGGCTGCTGAGATCTAGGTGGGGCAGGGTTGTGCTGAAAGTATATGGCACTTTCCATATGCTCCCACACATACGTTGGCAAACAGTCCTGACTTAATGAAAGAAGATGTTGGTTGAAAGATGCTTTCTACACAGTTTCACAGGGTTGAGTATATAGCACTTGCCATCCCTGGGCTTGCGGCTGCGTCCGTCCCATCTCTGCCTCCATCTTCACATGGCTTCTCCTCTGTGTCTGTGTTTCTTCCTTCTACCCCTTATAAGGACACCTATCATTGGATTTAGGGTCACCCTGATCCAGGATGAGCTCATCTTAACATACATCTTAATGACATCTGCAAAGACCTTATTTCCAAATGGGATCCCATCCACATGTTTAAGGGGCTAGAATTCCAACATATCTTTTTGGGGGGGCCACCATTCAGCCCATAACAGTCTTCTTTATGTATCATACAGAGAGCAAGCAGGCAGGTAACGGAGTAAATTTATGGTGGACTGAGCTGTACTGATTTCCACGGATCGATGATGAAGATGGCTAAATGGGAATATAACTTGATGTTTAACTTGCCCCAGAAAGATACAGTCTTAGTAAGTCAACATTATGAAATGATTTTCTTGTCTTCTTGCCTCATTCATGGGATGATCTATATTACATTTTTCTTTTGCACCAACTCTGTGTGATCTTAACTAAGATAAACTTTCATCAAAAGACTAATGAACAGAAAGTTTAAAAAATAGATTAATCACCAAATAATTGTGTTCAGAGTATGTCCAAGTATAGAAAATCAGGGCATTAGCAGAGAAGAACATATTTCAATATTTATGAAGCAATTTTTCTATAATTAAGAAGAATTCTGTAATAGGTTTTTATTGTTGTCATTCTTTTGAATCTTAATCCATAAATTGTTATCAAATCATTAAAAGAAAAACGTATAACTCCGACGTGAATATCTTCCCTTTGATGAGCTTGGTGGTATACCAGTTGTTTTAGGTTTTTGGATCACATTGGAGGATAAATACATGCCATTAGAAGTTTCTGACTAATTATAAATCTGAAAACAGAGCCAGAAAAAAAGGAAGACAAAGGAGAGAGAAAGATGTTCAGCTACTGACATAAGATGGGGCATCTCTGGGTTGCCCATTTGGCTGCTCATTAAGGACAAGGAAATTTTGTGCTGTGGACATTCTGAGGGTGAAATGGTGAGGGTCCGGGGGCTCATCTCCAACAGGAAGGGAAGCCTTCTACCTCATCAGGGTCGAAAGCTGTGTTTTACCCCAAGATGGAGTAAACAGGAAGCCAAAGATGCCCAGGGAAAGGAGTTGCATTTGTTGGCCATACTGGGCTGATTCCCAGTCAAAGTTGTCCCAGATGGGAGCCAATATGAGACTCCTCCCGAGGGTCTCCAATTTGAGACACCCTGTGTTCACCAGGGTTTCACAGACACACAGAATCAATAGGATGGATGGATGGATGGATGGATGGATGGATGGATGGATGGATGGATGAATAGATGGATGGATGGATGGATGGATGGATGGATGGATGGATGGATGAATAGATGGATGGATGGATGGATGGATGGATGGATGGATGAATGGATGGATGAATAGATGGATGGATGGATGGAGAGATGGATGGTTGGATGGCTGGATGGTTGAATGGATATGGTTGGATGGTTGGATGGATAGATGGATGGATGGATAGATTGATGAATAGATAGATGGATAGATGGATAAATACATGATAGATGCATGAATAGATAGATATAAATTATAGATAGGTAGATGATAGAGAGATAGAGATTTGCTATAAGGAACTGGCACATATAATTACAGAGGCTGAGAAGCCCACAGGCTGCCATCTGTCAGCTGGAGACCTGGGAGAGCCTATGGTGTGATTCAGTTTGAGTGTGAAGGTCCGAGAAGCAGGGAGACTGATGGTGTAAGTTTCAGTCTAAGGGCAGGAGAAGATGGAAGTCAGTTAGAAAAAGGGCAAATTGACCCTTCTTCTGCCTTTTTGGGCTGTGCAGGTCTTCATCTGCTTAGATCAGGCCCACCCACTCTTGGGGGAAGACAATCTGCTTTACTCAGTCTACTGATTCCATATTCATCTCATCCACAAACAACCTCCAAGGCAGAATCATGTTTAGCCAAATATCTGGGCATCCCTTGGCCCTGTTGAGCTGACCCATCTAATCAACCCTCACACACCCCAGCAGTGCTCAGGGCCATTCCCCCCCTTCTTAGTTTTTGCTGGGGTCCTTCAAAAGTCAACCAGTGTTCTCCTGGGAACATATTCCGTGAGCTCAGGTTTTGCCCATCAACAATGCTCAGGGCCTTTATGCTGACAACAGCGGATCTGCCTGGGATGATGGGGACCGAGCGAGGGGAGGCTGACCCTTGGACGCAGAGGCCACGGAGTGTAGGACACAGAGGTCAACATCGGACAAATCATCTTGGTCCCCTTCACCTCCCACATCTCGCTCAGCATTGAAATAGAACGTATATAGTGCCACAGTGGCAAACGTTTAGTCTAAACACATGTGCGTGACACTTTGTGCACATCTCAGGTCTGTTTGGCAAGCATCTTGGCTTCTGCAGGACACACTTTGGATCCGAATGTCTGTCACAGGAGGTGGGTAACGAGGTGCGTGTCAGCAGCCAGGTGGCACCCTCCCGCTGATGGCAACGTCCCTCCCCGGTGGCACTCAGCATCTCAGCTCAACAGTAATGAGTGGTCACAAGACTCCCTCCCTTTGCCTGAGAAGGCACGGCAGGCAGGCTGCGGAGAGGGCCCCCGCCGGTCACGATGGTGATGTAGCCTCAGAGAATTGTGCTAAGTGGCTCCTGAGTTATCTCTTGGCAGGACGAGGTGATGGCACCAGGGAAAGAGTGGGTCATGGCCAGACAGGAGTCATCCCCAGTCCTACACCTGCATCCAGGTGTTGCTACCTGCACGGAAGGCAGGTGTGGGCGACAGCATTCTGTGAAAGCTCACCAGGTGATTTTAGCGGGCAGCCACGCACCAGAACCACAGAGTTAGACTCTTATACTCTAAGGACACTCTGCATCTCCTGAATGTCGTGCTCAGCTAGGAGCTGGTCAGAGCGTCCCCATCTTTGTCCTGCCCCACACCTGCTGAATCCCCATTACCAACAAGACCCAGGTGACCCCTGGAGGCACTGACTTCATGCATACAGACCCTTGAGGAGGCTGCCTAAAAACTAAAATCCCCGAATGGAAGAGGAGCTCCTTGAGACACAGGGAAGGGTAGGTGAGAAAGGTGTGTTCTCCTCGTGCCCGACACAGCCCCGGTAACACGGGGTGGGTGACCTTTCATGGTGCTGTAGCGAGAATATCCAACGGTGAGCACGCTGAGGGCAGTGACCTCTCCGAACGCAGCCGCGGTTCACTGAATGCACACGCTGGCTACGGACGACGTGTCCGGTCATCCTGTGAGCACGTGGAACTTTTCACGTGGTGCATCGTCCTTCCTCTTCATGTGTTGGCAGCTCCATAACAAAACACCACACACTGGGGGGCTTATACGCAGTGGACATTGACTTCTCATGGTTGTGGAGGTTGGGCGTCCAAGGTCAAGGTGTCTGCAGATGCGGGGTCTGGTGATACCTGCTTCCTGGCTCGTGGATGGATGACCTCTCGCTGCGTCCTCCCATGCTGGAGGGGAGGACGGGGCTCTCTGGGGATCTCCTTTATGTGGACCCTAATCCCATCATGGGGGCTCCATCTTCATGACCCCATCACCTCCCAGAGGCCCTGCAACCATTCCCTTGGCATTGGGTGAGCAAAGGCAGACACGTAGAGGCCGGCAGGCACAATGGGGGGAGTTCTATCTTCCCTCTACTTTTAGGGGTGCTGTATGTAACGCCTTTTTATCCAGCACGGCTGAGCTCATTCCTCTAGAATGGTTGCTGACCATGGGAGGCCTGAAGAATATGGACAGTAGGGTGTAGACTTTTACTGGAGGCAGAGAAGCAAGAGGAGTAGGTATTGGGTTGGAACCCGGCTTGGAGGCTGGTCTGACACAACCTTTTGCGGACTGTGCGGGAGAGAGGGAGACAGGTGGTGAGGGCACGGTGTTGGGGGCCCCATGGTGAGCCCAACAGTGCTGGGCGGATACCAGGAAACCACCGTCCCCATTGGGGCATGGTCATATGGCGTCCAACATGCCTCAGGGGAGAGGCTCTACGTGTCTTCTTCTTCTTTTTAATGATGCAGACACACACTGGAAAGTTAAATAAACACCACGCTCCACGTGCCCAGGCTTCTCTGGGTCTATCTGAAGCCTTGTCATTTGCTTGCGGCACATTCTGGTTCTGATCCAGGTGGCTCCAGGTTGGGCTCTGCCTTCCTGGACCATCTCTTCATTCCATTCCCGTCTATTAAAAACGGCACATGGCATCCTTACAGATTAGACAGCATTTGGGATTGACGGCTGCGATCTGAGCCCGAGGAGCTCCCACGCGGGGCTGAGCTTCTGTATTGCATTCCCAGCACGCAGAGAAGGGTGGGCTGCGCGGGCACCGTGGGGCCAGCGCGTCAAGGCATGGCCGCCATCAGTAACTTGCCCGTCAGTACGCTGGGCGAGGAATGGCCGTCTGCGCCCAACTGAGGGTCTTCGGAGGTAGCGTGGGAATCGTTTCTCACGATGTGGGTTTTATGTGGTTAACGTGGACACGGAGAAGCGACATCTGAGGTCTCCATGGCAGAGTCGTAGCTGAATGGGAAGGAAGCAAAGTAGCAAAACCAGGAGACATCTGTTTCTGGGGAGAGAAGGAGAGAAGGACGGATGGAAGGAGTGAAGGATTATCTGGAAGAGAACATCAGGGAGGCGGCAGGTGGGGACGCAGCGGGAGGGGACCCGCGTCATCCCAGGGCCGGCCGCGAGGGCACCTTCATACACCCGGCAGCTCCGTCCGTCATGAGAAGTGACTGGGAGATGTGTCAGGGTCGGCATCCGCGGTCTGATCGGCTGGGAGATTGGATTAGGCAGGGGACTACAGCGGGGCGTGTGGGGATGCTGACCGTTGAGAAAACAAATGTCAGGTAGGCGTTCATTAGCGGGCTGCCAGCGAGCCAGCCCACTGGAAATCATATTTATAGCCAAGGAGGACACAGCGTTTGACCTTGTCTTGTTGGCAGAAGGGAACGAGGCCCGTGGTTCATTTGCCAGACGATGTGGGGATGGATGACTGTTGCATTTTGACCACCAGTGCGTCATTCCTTTGCTCTGAGTACACGCACGCGCACACACACACACACACACACACACACATGTGTGCATGGGCCCTGCGTGCATGCACTCTCGGGCACTGGGGAGGAAGGACACTCACATTCTCACCGTGCTTTCTCTTTCCCCAAGATCGGTCTTAAGCAGCGTGGGATGGCGTCCGCAAAAATATTGTAGTGACATTTTGTCCTAAAGTGAATGCTTTCAATCACGTTGGGGCGGAGACCCTGGGGAGCTCTTAGGTTCTGGGGTGTGGACAGGTATTGAAATATTGGCTCAGGTAAAAGGCATAATGCCAAGGGGGGTATGCAATAGGCGAGCTACCTTTTGTGCTTGCAAAATAAAAAGATATATACTTAGGTGGCCTTCGTGATATCCCCCTCCCAAAGGATGCATTCACATCCTGACACCCAAATCCTGTAAATGGGGCCTTAGTTGGAAATAGGGTCTTTGCAGATGCGATGAAGGGAACAATCTGAGATGAGACCATCCTGCATCAGGGTGGCCCTAAATCCAATGGCAGGTGTCCTTGTAAGGGACAGAAGAGGAGACACGGACACAAAGGAGAAGCCACGTGAGGACAGAGGCAGAGATGAGAGGGACGTGGCCACAAGCCCAGAGATGCCTGGAGCCCCAGCCCCACCTGGATCTCAGTGGTCCTGCCCCGCCTGGATCTCAGACTTCTGGGTACTTAGGAGTGTGCTTGAACATACAGAGCAGACCCTGGAAAGTCACTGAGATTGTCCACAGGGCTCTCTCTGGGGAGGGGCTCAGTGGGGCCAGGAGGGCATGGGGACAAGGTCAGAGGGAGCAGCCTTTCCGTGTACACCCACTTGTGCCTTTAGAATTGCACGCAAAGCACATGCACCTTCCATTAGAATCCTATATAGATACCAAGCGTAACATAGATGCCACTTCACGTCTGCTGCCAGGAACCCACTGGGAACCTGGTAGCCTATACTAGCAGGTTCAGAGGGATGGGGGGCTGCCGAAAAGAGTGTAAAGATCCCATGACCAAGTCCTCTATCTTCCGTGCTGATCTGCAGGGTGTTTATCTAGTGGAACCCTCCTCGCTCAGCCGGAAAGCAAGGACGTGCAGAACTCCCCTGCTGGCTGAGACCCCGGGGTCGTCTACGGAGACCCTGCAATTTCTCCCATCAGGGGATCCAGGATGAATGGGTAAGCAGGGCCAAGTCCCTGTTTGCATTCCCCTCCCTAGGAGCGGGCACGCAGAACAAAAGGTTCGGCTGGAGCTCTTGGCTGGAGGAGGCCTGTGAGAGAGGCTGAGCCTCGCCAGCCCGGCCCGGAGAGATTCGATTCCCCCAGCAGCGGGGCTGCGCTGGGGCTGCCCGTGCTAACGAGCGCGCCTGATTGAACAAGCCCGCGTTCCCCAGAGGACCGCGCCATCAATCACTGCCCTCGTCCCACAGTTGTCCGAGGGGTTTGTGGCGACGCGTGCCTTTATCTGAACACACGTCAGCTGTATGGGGCTGGTGGGGCAGACCCCAGTCCGGTGGGGCGTGCAGCTGATGTCTTTCTTTCGGAGCTCTCTTTGCAGCAGGAGAAAGAACCCTGCAAACATCCACAGCCCCGTTCACGTGCCTTTTAATTGCTGCTGTGATGTCCTGAGCTGTGTGATGGAGCCGTCAATCCCCACGTGTGACACTTAGTGATTTGTAGACAACTATATGTACCTCTTTTCACGCGGGAGACGTGTTCTTTGGGGCTGTTGTCCTGGGGCGGTGGTGGTGACTCTGCTGGTTCTGTTCCCCGGAACCTCGTGATGTCTCCAGGACGAGAGGAGTCAGCGACCTGCCGAAGGCCTGTGTTAGGGTTCTCAAAATACACTGTAGGATGCCCAGTCGAATCTCAGTCTCAGATAAACAATGAGGTTTTGTTTTCTAGTGTAAGTATGTCCCAGATATTGCAAGGGATAGACTCATACTAAAAAAATAATCATGATTTGTTTTTCTGAAATGTAATTTGTACTTGGTCGCCCTGCATTTTTATTCTGTATATGGCGATCATTTTTTTTTTAAAGATTTTATTTAGTTATTTGACAGAGATAGAGAGAGCCAGCGAGAGAGGGAACACAAGCAGGGGGAGTGGGAGAGGAAGCAGCAGGCTCCCAGCGGAGGAGTCTGACGTGGGGCTCGATCCCATAACGCCGGGATCACGCCCTGAGCCGAAGGCAGACGCCCAACCGCTTTGCCATCCAGGCGCCCCTGTATATGGCGATCTTAATCAGAGTTTTTTTTTTTTTTTCCTCTTCAGGGACCTGAACACATAGGACGTCACATGTAATGTGCCTTCCAGACAAGTTTGGGTGAATTGGCACAGTGATGGTAGGGGTTTTCCACCTGTAAATGCCTGTCTGTCTATCTGTCATCTCTCTCTCTCTCTATCCACCCATCCATCATATCTATCCATCCATCTATCCATCCATCCAGCCAGCCAGCCAGCCAGCCAGCCATCCACCATATCTATCTATCTATCATCTATCTATCTATCTATCTATCTATCTATCTATCTATCTATCTATCTATCTATCTATCTCTCCATCCATCCATCCATCCATCCATCCATCCATCCATCCATCCACCATATCTATCTATCTGTTTATCCATCCATCCATCCATCCATCCATCCATCCATCCATCCATCCACCATATCTATCTATCTATCTATCTATCTATCTATCTATCTATCTATCATCTATCTATCTATCTATCTATCTATCTATCTATCTATCTCTCCATCCATCCAACCATCCATCCATCCATCCATCCATCCATCCATCCATCCATCCATCCATCCACCATATCTGTCTATCCATCCATCCATCCATCCATCCATCCATCCATCCATCCATCCATCCACCATATCTATCATCTATCTATCTATCTATCTATCTATCTATCTATCTATCTAGCCATCTAGCTATCATATCTATCCATCCATCCACCCACCCAACCATCCATTCATCCATTATGTCTATCTATTTATCTTTCTATCCATCATCCAGCCATCCAGCCATCCAGCCATCCAGCCATCACACATTTCTCTTTGGTTGTGAAACAATACACACAGCATAAAATTTACCATTTTAACTATTTTAAAATGCACAGTTCACATGTGTGAAGTTCATTCACAGCATTGTGCAACCAGCACCACTATCTTGTTCCAGAACTTTCTCCTTTGGCGGCAGTGGACAGACACCAAGTTATACCAGCCTGAGCTGGAAGGGGACATTTACCATCAGGGTTTGGGGCCAGGGATGGCCTAGGAGTCTGCATGGAGGCCTGAGCAGGGCCTGGGAGTCTGTCTCGATGTCCTACCTGCCCCTCTGTGTCTCATGAGCCCCCTCAGCGTCTTTGTTCCTCACTTCCTTTGCATATGCCTACCATGTCATTTGTCATATCCATGTGCTTGTTTCAATCTTCTTCTCTGGCTGTGTCCTTGATCCTTGTGACTGGCCAGCTGGCTGCTATCGGTATGGAGGAATATAGAGCCCAAGCCATCCTTCAGGAAGGTTCTGGCTTCACTGGGTCCTGTGGCAAGAGCCCTGGCTGGGGGCCCAGCTCCCTAGCATGCAGACCCCCTGGTACCAACTCATAGACATTGATTCAGGACGGCTTAGGTGAGAGCAGGTATGTACCTTGCAGACGTCGTCCCCAGGTGATCTGGTTATGCAGCCAAGTTGAGGACCACTATGCCAGGTGAACGTGTTTTATTCATGAGATGTATGTGTGGCCGGGGAGGGGAAATGGAATCTACTTCTTCCACATGAACGCCAGCCCTGGTGCTGCCCGTTCCAGGCCTAGACCCTCCCTCTGGCTTCGTCAACCAGACTTGAACATCCTTCGAGGGTTGGGGACGGGGTGGGGGGCTGCAGTTCTGGTCCTATCCATTCCGAGCAAGGCAGGTCTGATGGGGCCAATTCATGCCTCGTAACCCTATGACATAATAATGTTTCTTGACTTTGGTAAATGAGTGAGTATGTGGTTTTCTGTGCAGACTGGAGCTTTTGGCAATAGTGTTCCAGGAAATGTCCATCCGTTCTCGGGATGATGACTTCAGGATTCGACTGAAGATGAGATAAGGTAACAGGTTCTATGTGGAACTATGGTATCCGGTTGCCCCGTCATGCAAGGACATGTACCTGTCCCAGTTTTCACCACCTGTGATTGGCACCTTTGTGGTGGTACCATTGCTGGCATACATGATTTCTCAGGTTTTCTTTAACTTCAGTGTCCCATGCTATCAATCTTACGGAGGAGGCATGTGAAGACCCATGGGGTGATGGTGCAGAGATTGGCCAACAGGGAGCAGCAAAGTCAGATGAACCTGGAACACAGGTACGGGCTGGAGGGTGATGTCACAGATGAGCAAAGCCATCGAATGCTCTGTGACCTTGCCTGGTGGTCCCTGACGCCCTCTTGGTGTGCTGAGCACCTGCCTTGCAGCACAACCGTACAAGGCAGATGCAGAACGGAGCCTTGAAGCCAGCGTATCTCACATCCAGAGAAGGCATCCCAGTGATCTGGTAGGAGGGACTGTTGCAGAGCAAGCACACCTGGGCCAATGGCACTCAGAACACAGGTTCGTGCATCTCTGCTTTCCCAGACGAGCAGACTTGCTGGTCTCAAGTCTGGGTCTCACACCCGAGAGCTCACGTAGGGCCGGCAAGGGCTCTCCAATGGCATGAATCAATCTGTTTTCTGTATTTGGAGTGACTTTCACCCACAGAAGGGTGGGGGGCATGTCCTGCTGAAGGGCCAGGTGGCCCTTGGTAGGAGGCAGCTTCCGGGACCACTGTCCTGACTGTCTGGGGAGTAACTCTGCATGTGTCCGTGGGGCCCGTCCCAGCCGACGGGCTCCCTTGGCCAAGAGTCCATTTTCCTAGCTTCTGCTTCTCACCGTACTTAATAAATCAGCACGTAGATGAGAGACTCATGGTTAATTTTCGACAGCCAGTGCAGAGTGTCTGAGCCCATAAACTGCGCCGAGTCTCGGACTGTGAATTTCCTGATACTGACAAGTCAAACAGCTTAGAAATCATAATTATAAGTTACAAGTGTCTTAGGGGTTGTTCTTCTGACATAAAACTAATTTCATGTTTTTATTCATAATGCGGGAGAGATGAGAGGCATGCTTTGGAGGGCGCTCCTGGAGATATCACAGGCCCCGTCTCCCAGCTGTAATGAGCAGAGACGGCACACTTCGCTCTTTGTTGCCGCCTGATGTGCCTTGAGTAGTTTCTGACAATCTTGCAGACCTCGTCTGTGCTTTTCCCAACAGTCTGTTCGTGAGGAGGTGACCAAGCTGAGAGCTGGACCCGGTTTGGTCCTGGAGCCACCGTGTAATGATGTTGCCATGCCCAAACCCAAGGCATGCATGAGAATATTTTGGGGCACCCCCTGATGTGAGTGTCCTGGGGTGGCCGTAACAAAGTGGACTACATTAGGGGGCTTAAAACAGCAGAAATTCATCCTCTCTCAGTTCTGGAGGCCTGAAGTCTGAGATCCAGGCGGGGCAGGGCTGCTGAGATCTAGGGAGGCAGGGCTGGGCTCCCTCCAGAAGCTCCAAGGAGGGTCCTTCCTGCCTCTTCCAGCATCCTAGGGTAGTCCCTCTATGTGGGTCCTGGGTGGATGTAACCAAGTGTCCCACACTAAGGAGCTCAAAACCACAGGAATTCATGCTTTCCCAGCTCTGGAGACCAGACGTCTATGATCCAGGCGGAGCAGGGCCACTGAGATCCAGGCGGGGCAGGGCTGCTGAGATCCAGGCGGGGCTGTGCTTTGCTTCCTCCAGAAGCTCCAGGGGAGGGTTCTTCCTGCCTCTTCCAGCATCCTGGGGGCTGCCCCAATCCTGGGCATCCCTTGGCTTGTAGAAGCACCACCCCAGTCTCTGCCTCTGTGTCCACATGGCGTTCTCCCCATCCGTATGTCTGTGAGGCCTCTCTTCTTTTGATAAGGATGCCGGTCATTGGATTTGCAGCCCACTCTAATCCAGGATGACCTCATCTTGATTTACATCTTAACCACACCTACAAAGACAGGATTTCCAAATGCATCATATTCACAGGAGCTGGGGTTAGGAATTGAACATATTTTTGGGTGGGGGCACCATTTTGGGCCCACCCCAGCGAGTGCCGGCCTTCCTAAGGGAAAAAGGGCCTCCTACGCAGATGTCTCTCTCTTCTTGGCCTGGTCTGGGGAAAGAACAAACCTATGAAATGCTATAATCAGGGGTTATTTCCCATTCTGCCCACTGCCAGTTCAGCAGAGACTTTTCTCTTGCCATTGAAGAGGGGAGAAAAAGATATTTGCGAAAAATGAGACAAAGAACATAGACGGGCGGAGAACAACATAAGAGCCTGTAGACATGGCCCTTTGTTTCTCTGGCTTGTGGTTTTATTCTGATGACCTATGGTGGGCTCTGCTCTGCTCGGAATGACGATGAATTAATGTAGGGCGTAAATACAGAGAGGAGAAAATATGGATGTAGCAAGTGTTGGTGGTGCAATGTCTTAAGGGATGGTACGGTGGGAGCCCTGAAAATGTCCCTGAGTTACGAACAGTAAGATATGGGTCTTGATTTTGTTACAGATTTTCTGTCACTGGGAAATCATTGGATGTTCTCTCTTTCACATGTGGACATTCATAGCAAACAAGGAAAGAAAGGCTAAAACCACAAGACAAAGCCTCCACTCTCCACCAGAATGGCTAAAATGAAAAAAAGACAGATAGTGCCGTGTGTTGATAAGGCTGTGTGGAGCAACTGGAACTCTCCAGCGCTGTTGGAAGGAGTGTGTGGAAGGTCAGTATGACCATTTTGGAACACCGCAGGTTTGTATCCACCAAAGTTGGATACAAGGTGTGCGCTCAGCAGAAAGTCATGTGCAGATGTACCTGAAACGTGAAAGAATGTTCACAGCAGTATAATTTGTAACAGCCGCAACCTGGAACCCACATCAACGGTAGAAAGGATAAATAAATCATGGTATTTCGTGCAACGGGATGTGATGAAGGAATGACAATAACTAGTCTTCTACTCTGCACGAGCTCATGGGCACATCTCACAAACTGGGTTGAAAACAGAGGAAGCCACATGCAAAAGATGTCATGTGGAATGGTTCCGATTTTATAAAGTTTGAAAGGCAGCCAAAATGAATCTACCGGGTTGGAGGTCATAGAGGGGTTACCTTGGGGAGCAGGAGGGGGCTTGTGTCCTGGTACTGTTTCTAGGCTTGTGTCTTGTTTCACAGGTGTGCTTACTTTTGTAATAACTTATTGGGGTGGGCGTCGGTGATTTGTCTGTTCTTTTAGATGTTCTTCTTTTTTTCTTTTTTAAGATGTTTTGTATTTATTTGAGAGAGAGAGAGAGAGGGAAAGCACAGAACGAGAGGGAGAGGGAGAAGCAGACTCTAAGCAGAGCAGAGAGCCTGATGCAGAGCTCGATCCCAGGACCCTGAGATCATGACATGAGCTTCACCGACTGAGCCACCCAGGTGCCCCTTCTAGATGTTTTTCAAGAATGAAACTTTTTCTCACATTGAGGGGTTCTTCGTGTCCTTCCAGTGTTCACATTTAAGATTCCCTCAACCCGTTTGGAAGTAAATTTTGAACATTCACAGTCCAGGGTTATCTCCATTCTAGTTGCTCCAGATTAGACACCAATCACAGTCCCGATTCGTAGATACTTTACATTCTTGTCCACGTTTAACACTTGGATGAAAAAAGTCACAATCGAGGTGAATTATTATTTGAATGGCATTTCTCCTTTCAGATGTGCATAAAAATTAAATTCTTACCAATTGTTGCAGTAGGATAAATTAGAGATGGTGAGGACTCCTATCTTATAGACTAGTGAAAGGGATGTTACAGATCTTGTCAGGACCTATTCTCTGAGAGTGCACACAGCCGTGCAGACACTCTACAAGCTTCCCACGGTGAGCACCCACAGCAGTCCTCCTGAGCACTACCTCTGGTTTGCTCAGCCCTCACATGGATGGTTGTGTCCACCTGCTTCAGGGCAACAAAGGGCCATTACCTGGGGTTGCCAAAGGATCCCCGACAAAGACCATGCCCTCTCTACCTTTGACAGATCCATGACATCTCCCCATTCATGGTCTCAGTTACTAGCTATAAAAGTGCTCTCTTAGAAAGAACCCATGGTGGACGGGATAGGGGCCAAGGCTGCCCTATATATCCAGAGGCGGGGTTCAAACATACCGAACATTCTTCCAATTTATGTGAAAAACAGCACAGGCGTGTACATGTCCGCTAGCCCCATCAGAAGAAGGGACACCTGTAGTACTTAAAAATAACAGAAAATATTTACCGTACGAAGATATTTAGACACTTACCTCAAACATCAAACAGAACATAGTGACCCAGCAAGGAAAAGCCTTATTTTAGACTGAGAGAGTGTTTGTGGTCTATAATAACCACATAGATTTTTGTTTCTACAGCTGAACACTGGAAGTGTAACACTTGTGAGAATAGCGTCTCTAACCAGGCGACATGAGCAGACAGCCTGCTGTGTTGCAAAACCTCCAAGACTTGAGAAAAAGTCAAGAGTTATATTTTGTGGTTTGGGAAAGCAGTAAAAGAAGATGAAATGAAAAAAAAAATAAAAGAAAGAAAGAAAGAAAAGAAAAAGTAACCCAGTCTTCATTGCATGGTCAGCCCCAGAGCTGGGATATGTTCTTCCAAAACTCATCTTGGTCCACCAGAAAAGACAAGAGGAAACAAGACACTAAAACAGCCATGAGCACCAAAATCCAGGCTCCAGAATAGCCTTGGATGACACAGATGTTGCCCTGCTGACGTCCCTGACATCAGGTGAAATTCAGAATATATCTGTGTCTGCGTTTCCTCTTAAGACTCCTCATTCCTGCAGAAAGTGGCCCTGCCTTTTTGACCCGCCTAGCGGGACTCCAATCAGAAAAGATAAGAGCATGTTTAATTGATTAGTTAGCGTCTGCACAGTGCTTTGAAGGTGAGAAGTGCAATATTATTATAATGATGAAGACGAAGCTATGATCTTTGGAGAATTTCTCCTCTCATCTGACCTGCTTTTCCAATTTGGTCTTATGCTACTCAAGTCTACCGTGGGAGTGTACAAATTATGGGTCCCGGCCAGGGGTCCTCTGCCGGGCTTCTCAGTGGGAAGCGCCTCACAGATCCTGGTGTGGAGAGCCATTCTTCCAAGCAGGGGGCTGAGCAAGGCTGCAGAAAAGTGGAGCCCCTGCCCATTACCCTCATGGGTGGACAGATCCAACATGGCGCCTGTAGCTGGGTCGGCTTCTGGAGGTTGGCTTTGCCTTTCTTCTGAGTTGCATTGGCTCACGTCCCTTAAGGTGGACACTTGCCTCTCCAGGGTGGCTCCTGTGGGGAACTTCCCATCACTCGGGGCAGATGGCGCTTTCTCCAGTTTCTCTTGAACTGCGTTGGTTTCCATGCAACACGTGTCATGCCGTATTACAACCATGTCTTCATCTGGAGTCCCATCAGATGCTAAGTACTCCAAGAGGGGGTTACTGCACTTCATTTTTGGTTTTCGTAATGACCAGAATTTATTATTTGGAGCGCACTTTGTTTTACAGAAAAAAGGAACAGAACGTAGAGTACTCCCCCTCCCCACCCCTTGCTACTTCCGTGCGTTATTAAGATCCTGCCTTTGAGTGGTAGTTTGCTACAGTCGACACAGCAATACGGATGTGTTAGTATTAACTGGAGTCCACTGTTTCTGTTAGGGTTCATCTTGGTGTTGTACAGTCTATGGGTTTTGACAAGGGCACAATGTCATGTACCGCCTGTTACAGGATCGTGCAGGATACCTGCACACAGAATGGTTTCTTTGCCCTGAAAACCCCTGTGTTCCACCTGTTCACCTAATGCACCTGCGATTTCTCACCTATGCCGTGTTTTCTCATATCTGCATCCCTGTCCATACTGTTGGTCTTATATTCAATCAATCAGTCAATCAATCGATGAATCAATAATGAAGGGAGAAGGAGAACAGGTGCTGCTCACCTTCGGGGGCCCTCCAGGGCCATTGCCACGTCCTCTGATCTGCTCTGTAGCTGGGAATGACCTAGATGGGGACCATGCCTGGGGCTCCTGTGTGACCCCTTCACCTTCCTGTGCTCTGTCCTCAACTGAGGGACAGATGGCCTCATCCTGAAAATGTCCTTGGATCGCCCTGGGGAGATGCCTCCTGTCCCTGGCCTGGGTCCCCAGGCATACAGTCCATGGCAGCAGGCAGGTGGAGCCTGCTGGGTTTGCGTGGGACAGCTGGTCCTGAGAACCTTCTAGTGTCCACGGCAGGGAGGTCTGTGCCGTGGGAGACCTGAAGTGCAGGTGTTGTGGGTTGCCTTGACATTGGGGGAACCTGGGAGATCCCCAAGGGCCTCCCCATGGAGCACCTCCCCACTCTGCTTCTGTGGAGGGGACGCCTCGCCAAGCCCCCCGCTGGTTTTGGCGACCAGACACCATGCCTGGGTATCGCAGAGTGTGCAGATGTCCTTCACAGCCCTTGGGGGTGTCCAAACGAGCTGAGCACATTCTCCTGCAGGAACCAGGGCCCCCTTTGTTGCTGCAAAGCTTGCTTCCCAAAGTCTCTGGGGATTCTCTGCTCTGGGGTACAACGTGTGTGTGGCCTCTGGGGTCCTTCCCTCGGGGGGGGGGGGTGAGCATATGTGACAAATAATAAACCAGTGTGCCCTCACCTGTCTAATGTTGACCAGGATGCACCTGGCTACCACCACAGTCGGAGGATGGGGATCCCTCCCCACCAAAGGCATGAACGGGGAGATCTTTGAAGCATTTACCCCGGTCCCGGAAAGGTACACAGTGGGAATGGATGGGTACACTGGGCTGCTTGGGCCTCCTGCTTTATGTACAAATGCCTACTTTTCATTGGGACCCAGCAAGGCTGCAAAGAGAGGTCCCTGGGAGACGTCCAGAGCCTCCATCGGCCGTGGTCTCTGGGCCACCCCACCCCAATCCCTCCCCATGAAATGCTGCCAGCACTGTGCTTTAAAGGGGGGAGGGGAGGAAAAACCATGTAGAGGTCCCTTGGAGCAGTTTGGGACAATGGGGTCTCATGAACATGCAGCAGGAACGTAGGAATCTCACGAAGAGGAGACCCCAGCCAGAACAGGGAGCTGTGTTTCAATGCAAACCCAAGCACAAAGGGACAGACCCCCGGTTCGTACTGCGCGCCAAGCCTCCACGGTCAGTCTCGCCGTCCTGCCGAGCACACAGGGTTTCCGACGGACCTACACAGGGTGAGCCAGAACATAAGACTGGGGATTCATCACCGATCCATAAAACAATTAGTGATGGAATCACGGTATTGGTGCTCAACTGTAGTTTTGATTAAGGCATAAATAATTCAAGTGAGTATTTCTTAGGTCTTCGGAATGCGTGCCATTATTTACTGGGCTTGTCGCAAAGACCGCCGGTTCCCTGCCATATAAAACCCTCCCCAGTCCGACTAAGGGGCTGGTGGGCTGCAAGGCTCTTAGGGGTGAATACCAGCGCAGCTATTAACGAGCCGATTAGCATAATCCATGGTGATATATCATTGGAGAAAAGTTCATCCACACAACTGAATGGGACCGGGGGATGGCTTTGAAGATTTTATGATACAATAACTATCCATTTGATACGCAATTAAAAAGATATTTGGAGACACGGGGCGGGAAGACAGTGGGGTGGGAGGTGGGAGGGGTGAGGCTCCATCCCGGTGAATTGTGCTCAATCCCGGAGACCCGTTCCAAGTGCGAGCTGGCGGCCGCCTGCCTTGCCCCAGGAATGGGGGCACGGTTACCCCGAAGCTTTGGGCTTGATGAGGCAGGACTTCCATGTGGCATCTCGAGGTGGGACCAAGGATGAGGGATCCCGTGATGAGGCCATGAGGGTGCCTGTTCCCCAATCTGCCCATCCGTGAGCTCAACGCCACCGTCGGTCCCAACTACGAGCCCCATTTCCTTTATCCATCCATCCATCCATCCATCCATGGACACGTGAGTTGCTTTGAGCTCTTGGCTGCTGTCCATCGGGGTGCTGTGAACACGGGTATGCAAATATCTATCTCAATCCCGATTCTTTGGGTGTCTACGTACGAGTAGAATTTCCAAGTCCTGTGGTACATTTTAAGTTGAGCGTTTGGAATGTGCATGTCGGACGCATAGACGCCCGTGCTAACCAAAGCCAGGAATGCCAGCAATAGCTGAGATGCTCTCCAAAACGCTAAGGAGTGTACAGTTATCAACCTGCAGAGGAAAAAAAAAAGATAAGAGTGGGTTTCCCGTTTTTAGAATTTTCTCCTGTCCCGCGTGGGGTGAAACGGGCAAGAGGTGGACCAAAGACAGAGAGAGAGTCACCGAGGATCTTGGGAACTAGCAGAGCTGGGTAAGTTGGCTCCGAGAATGGGCCATGTGGATGTCAGCTAGACCGTCCGTGCTCTGCAGCCGCAGAAAACCCCAGAAATCCCAATCATCCTGAGGGTCCCCCTCCCCCCTCTCCGTGTTGTGTCTGTATTTTGTCTTCCTATTAACGAGCAGAGGTTCTAAATTCTTGTGGGGTGGGCGCAGCCTCATTCTGGTTCTACTTTGGGACATGCATTCCACTCTGGGCTCTACCAGACTGTGTAACGTGCCTGACCCCAAATCTCCCCCCACCCCAGGAAACCCCCTTGTCACCCCCATCTTCGTTGTTTGGTGTGTCTTCTAAAAATCCGTGTGATAGGATCCAGCAATGATATCTGTTGCTATGTACCCAGAGTTGAAAAGGGATGTCCCCACCAAAAACCCGGCACAGGGGATGTTGACGGGAGCGTTATTCCCAATTCCCAAACCCGCAAGCGACCACCGATGTCCTTCAAGAGGAGCATGGGTAAGGAAACTGGGGTCCATAGAAATGAGCGATGAAGCCATGAAAACATATGGAGGAACCCTGAATGCATATTCCCGGGGGAAAGAAAGGGGTCTAAAAAGGCTGCGTAGTGCTGTAATTTTAATTGTAGAACGTTCCAGCAAAAACAGCCTGGGGGACGCAGGCAGGCAGCCTCCGGTCTGGATCCCATTCTGCAAGCAATCAGGCACTTGGGTTCTGGGCCTGTTCCTCCTCTTGTGTGTTTTGGAGCTGAGCCTTCCCCCAAGTCAGTCTCCAGGGCTGGGGGACAGAACCCTGCGCTCTGAACGCTTCTTGGGGGATCACGGGGTTCCCACTCCAAGACTGGCCAGGACGCGCGGCTCTGCGCAGTCCCTTGATTGGCTCGCTTCTAAGGGGTCAGCCGGTCCTAAAGGCAGCAGGCCGGGAGGCACGGAGACCCGGCCCCAGTTTGCACGCTACGCAGGTCTGTGCGTCCGCGCTAGCGCTGGGCGGTGAGTTCGCGCACCTGAGGCCCATCTGACGGCTCGGAGTCCACCCAGCGATCCTCACTTCGAGAGTATAAAGCCAAGCTGCAGCAGACTGATCCAGCGTGGCCGCACACGGACCTGAGCAACCCCGGCATGTTACCCAACAGCCCCGTGACTCAGTTTCCCCAGGTGCGGGCGAGGAGGACCCGTCAGCTGCAGGGTGGTTAGGAGAACTTGGTCGGAGGGCCCAGGTTCATCGTCCACGGCTGTGTGGGCTCCCTGGGCTCCTGCGCCTGCCCAGTGAGTGGGAGGCGTCTTTACCACCGCTCCGAGCTCAGTTGGGAGAGTGGGAGCACTTGGGGCAGCATGATGGAGGAAGAAAGGGAAACCGGATTCTCAGGTGGGCACGGGGGTGCACCCTCATCATGGGGGGGGTGGAGGGTGGAAGCGTCGCACTTAGACCCCCCCGTGCGTCCCTTCCACGAGAATGTGCCCCCCTGCGCACATCCCGCTGGTCTGCCAGCAGCCGGCCTCCATCTCCCCAACCCGCAGGACTCCCGGGGCACCAGCCTTGAAACAGGAGGCTGCCCTTTGAGTGGCCTCGGCTGCCTGGAGTTGACCTCAGGAGGAGACATGCCGGCCGCGTGCTCGTTGAGTCAAAGCCCCTCTTGCAACCTGTCCTACTCTCCGTCCTCAGGCTGGACCCCTCTGCGTCTTTTGTTTCCTTTTAGGCCCTGGTAGGCGCTTTTGAATTAACACAGAAAGTCATTAGCGCTCCTGTCGCAGCCCTTGGGGCTTCGGGCCCCCTGTTCCTCAAGGAGGGGAAGCCTGATGCCTCCATCTGTGACCAGCAGGTCCCCGGGGGAAGCAGGAGCAGGCGTGGAGGGTGGGGGTGGGGGGCTCTGGGAGGAGATCAATGAAGATCACACGCGCACACACACAGAAAAGGCGTTAATTGAAACACGGCTGGGTTGGCGAGCGCGCAGGAAGGGGCTCAGAGCCACGACGGGGCCGCGGACAACAGGTAGCAAGCCATGCACCTGCGTCCCGTCTGCAGTGCGCTCCGCGGGCGCGCGCGCCAGGCCCCGGTACTCATTGTTTCCTGCACGGTGATTGATGCCGGGGTGCTGATTTCCGCGAGTGATAACTGTTCTCCCGTCCCCCTCACCTCTCCTTCCCACTCTCCCCTCCCCAACCACGGTCTCCGACACCCTGGGCCCGGCCTGGGCTGCGCAAGCGACTTTTTTTTTCTTTTTTTTTTTTTTGTGCGCGTCTCATTTACATTTCAATCTCGGCCTCATGAATGTAAAACCCGGCTGCAAATTAATAACAGGGAGACTATAAGGTCGCCCCGGCGCGCGTGGAGGGGGGACACGCCGCGCCCCCCAGGCCCAGGTGGCCATTGTGTTCTGCCCGCGCCTCATTTATCGGCGGCGCTGAATGACATTACACAGAAAGGCATATCCGGAGTGACACAAATTTATTTCTGTCCCCAGCACTGCCGTATATTTTCATAGAATCGGGGGCTATTTGTCTGGGGACAATTTAGTTTCCATGAAAAATTTAAATGGTTTCTGTGCAGATAGTGGAGTGAAATTTAATTTGTTTCCCATTTACTACAGCAGGTATGAAAAGGAGAAGAATTGTCTGAAATTGGCGCCGTCCCTCTGCTCTGTCCCCAAGGCCCGGGCCTCGTTCCGGAGACCGGCAGGCCTGCCCGGTGCCGCCCCACCCCCCTCGGAGGACCGCCAACCTTAAACCAACTACAGAAAACCTT
The DNA here is from genome assembly GCF_024610735.1 of Ursus americanus. Classification (NCBI taxonomy): domain Eukaryota; kingdom Metazoa; phylum Chordata; class Mammalia; order Carnivora; family Ursidae; genus Ursus; species Ursus americanus. Next base: position 122,294,413 of record NC_142164.1, on the reverse strand, counting down.
TGGGGAGGCTGCCAATCACCCAGAAAACAACGTTTCCATCGATCCCCTGTCTGTGTGATTTATGGCTTCATTTTACGGTAATTGAGAATTAGCGGTAAGATTAACAAGATTCCACACCCCGTCTGGATATGCAGGCTAAGCATGGCAATTTGTCAAGGTGGGACGTCGGGCGCTTTTCGAGTTACACGGGGTCCCCATCTAATTGAATTTGGGGATGACGCGGAAATTAATTTGACGCGCGGAGGTTTGGAATAGGACCGGGCATGGGGGGCAGGGGGGTGTGGTGTGTGGATGCGGGTGTCTCCCTGGTGTCTCCCTGCTTCCCTCAGCCCCCCCCCCCCGCCAGCTCCCAGCCCTCCCCGCCTCCCAAGACTGGGGTCTGCACTCAAGGGCAGGGTGGAGGGAAGGTTATTGATCCTGGATCAGTTCCTATGGCAGCCCCGCCGAAGGACGGAATCCAGCAAATCCGATTTGGGCCCCTTTGCGCGCAGTTCTTCGGCAGCAATCTGCCCCCGATGACGGATATTACCTCTCATTTCGTCTGACGGCATCAAGATGAAGTTTTGAAAATTTACTTCTTTGCAGCCAATGTACCAAATGTCTAAAGTCAACAGTCCCAATCGAATTACGGAATTGACTCGGGTGGGCTGTTCACAGGGTAATCTGCGGCCGAGGGGGGGGCGGGGTGGGGGCGCCAAGGGCCCCCACCGCCAGGGAGACGCGGCTGCGCCCTGTGGGGTCTGCAGGGGTGGGAAGGGTGCAGAGTCTTTGAGGCGCAAGGGACTTTCTCTCCGTGGGATCGCTTGCTTCTCTGTGCGTCTGGACGGAGAAGCAGAGCTGGGCAGGACCCTCACCTTGGTTCTTTAGGGAGGACCCCGGCAGTGTTGAGTTCCCTGGAGGGCAGTGGGTGTCTGCTCACTGTGCCCTTTTCTCCCCTTTCCCAAGCACGTGTGGGGATGTGTGGCCTTATTGATGCTTGTGTGTAGGGACAAGGAGGGTCTCCCTGGAGGCTGCGTGCATGCCCGCTCCCAGGCTCTGCGGCTTGCCCACATCGACCCTCATTTGTCTCCATGGTGCATGAGTTTCTGTACGAATTCCAGCCAGGGTGTGAGATGCACAAAGGACACCCCAGGCCTATCCCAGCCTTGAGCCCCCCCCCCCTTTGTGGATGCAGCTCATCCCAGGGTCCCCATCTGGGGGTCTCCATTCCCCAGAGCCTGGGCCACCTGACTCAGGCCCTGGATTGGAGTCTGCTCCCTGAGCCTCCAGCCTCTTGACTTGAGCAGTGCTCAGGGACAGAATGGGGAGATGTCCTGCTGCAACCCTCTTTCTAGCTGTGCTTCTGTGCATTGCCACCCAGGGACATGTCACCAAGTCTTGGGGTCTCCTGGCATCCGTCATCCTCATGGTCAGATTCAGGTGGCGATACCCAGCCCTGTGGGCCCCTGCCTCCCCACCAGCACTTGTGGTTCTTCAAGCCAGGGGACATCTTTTCCACCGGGTACCTCAATGAATGCACAGCAGCCAAGGGCGGCCACCACCCCATAGGCTTCCCCAGAGTCAGGTCCCGGAGAGGTCCCCATTGTTTCCACCCTCAGCCCAGCTCTGCCAGGGCCTCCTCCATCGGTCCCTTTGGCTGCGTCTCCACTGTGGCCATGAGTCCTGCCCTGCCCACGCCTACCTGCCTGGGGCCAGTGATGCTTTATAAGCAGAGAAGTCAGAGCGAGCCGCTTCCTGGTTTAACATCCTCTGTGGTTTTCGTGCCATTATAATAAAGTGGACACCGCTGGTATGGGCTTACAGAGTTCCCAGGGGCCCAGTCTGGCCAAGTCTCCCACCTTCTTGCCCCACACTGGCTCCAGCCATTTTCAGGGGACTTTCTGCACCCTGTAAGCCCAAAGAGGAGCCTGCAACAGTCCTCCACCCCTGTCCTGCAGCACCTGGCACTGTCCATTGTCTTTCTTGGCCTCGTGTCAATATTTGGTTTATCCTGAAGGAGCGTGAGTCCCTGGAACACGAGGTCCCGGCCGTGCATGCAGCACGCAGGGCATTGCCTGGCACACAGCAGATGCTCCCTAAACGTGCATGGAGCCAACACCAGCCCGAGTCTTGCTCTTCCTGCATCTCGGGTGCTCTCAGAAGACCGTTACCCCCAGACCCAGCAGGCGCTGCGTGCCCGAGGATGACGGCGTGTCTCCTCCAGGCAGGACTGGGATATGATTTCACCCTGTACCTGGTGTTTATTTGTTTGATCACCAGAAAACCTGTTCCCCCACCTAGTAATATCATTTGCAAAATCTGATTAGCAATGTGCATATTGTGTATCTACGAGCCCCTTATTGCATTTGCAGGGTCTGCTGCCACTAATGTGATCCAGGAGGGGCGCTAACAGGATGGGAGAGTCACTAACACGATATTCCTGAGGACTTGGGGCCAGGCAAGTGCCTCCCCATCTTGTCCCTCCTGTCAGGGAATGCCTTAGCCAAGCAGAGCTCCTGAATCCCAGCAAGAGGACAGCAGAGAAACTCAGTCCCCAGGAGGTAGAACGAATGACCCCAAACCCAAAGACCTACAACAACAAGAATTTATTCTATTCTCTCCCATGAGAACCAGGCGGGGCAGGACCCCTGAGATCCAGGCGGGGCAGGACTGCTGAGATCCAGATGGGGCAGGGCTGTGCTCCCTCCTGAGGCTCCAAGAGAAGGTCCTTCCCCCTCTTCCAGCTTCTGGGGCTCCAGGTGTCCCTGGGGTGTGACCACGTCCCTCCCATCTCTGCCTCTGTCTTCACGTGGCTTCTCTTCTGTGTCTGTGTCCTCTTCTGTCTCTTATAAGGACACCTGCCATTGCATTTAGGGCCCCCCTGATCCAGGATGAGCTCATCTCACATCCTTCCCTTAATCACATCTGCAAAGACCTTATTTCCAAATAAGTTCTCCTTCCTAGGTTCCTGATGGATATTACTTTTTTTGAAGACACTTTTCAACACAAACAACTGTGATTTCTAGGCCCTCTGGCCCCAGAAACACTTACCTCTGGTAGTTTCCTGGACAGGAGAATTCCATTCCATGGGGTGAGACTAACCCATGTGAAAAGAAGAGCACCGGCCGGTTGATGTAAAACCTTAATATACATCTGAAGCGTTGAGTTCGTTAAGGTGGGATTTAAATTTTATTTTAAAGAATTTACTGCCTGTTTTCAGGCACTTACACCAAATATGCAATATTACACTGAATTTGTCTTTAAAAGCATAATAATTTAGGAAAGAGCTCTTCAGTATATAGCAAACTGACTTGAGTTTCTGCTTTACATTGCTGTTTCTGGCACTGGGGTGGGCATGCCAAAACTGAGAGAACTCAGGTGAGCTCCGATGGTCCCTTTCTCCCCCAAAATAAAGATACGTCTGTCTGGAACCTGGAAATGGGAGCTTCTTTGGAAATAGGGTCTTTGCAGATGCGAGGAAGGGAAGGATCGGAGATGAACTCATCCTGGATCAGGGTAGCCCTAAATGCAATGACAGGTGTCCTTGTAAGAGACAGAAAAGGACACACAGACACAGAGGAGAAGCCATGTGAGGACAGAGGCAGAGATGGGAGGGACATGACCACCAGCCCAGGGACGCCTGGAGCCCAGAAGCTGGAAGCCTCTTCTGGAGCCTCTGGAGGGAGCATGGTCATGCCCCGCCTGGATCTCAGACTTCTGGTCTCCAGAATTGGGGGATTGTTGTAAGTCCCCAGGTTTGGGGTTCTTTTCTGGGGGAAGCTCTAGGAGACTCCTACAATGGGACCAAGTGGATGAAGTTCTCAAAGCCCTGGAGCTGAGACCCTGGGAAGGAAACCCAAGCTTTACTGGGCACCTCTGAGGAGCTTCCCTTTGACTCAGGCTACCCTGTGTGCGGACGGTTCCTGCATCGAGCAGAAATCCAGCAAGGACTTCTCACCAGCTTGACTGGAACTTTCCTCCTAAGAGCCTCTCCAAGGGTCACCCCGAATGTGGTTTGTTAAAACAAGGAGAGCCACGTGCCCCCCACCCCCAGCTTTGCCCCCCGAAGCCTGCAGCTCGAGGACTGTGTTTCACTTTCGATTCACAAGCATTTCCTCCGTCGCCGGGGTCTGGGAACAAGCCCTCTGTGCATGGCTCCCCACTCTGCAAGACAAATGTTCTGCTTCTCTGCTGGGGGAAAAAAAAAAAAGCCTGAACTGCTGTTGTTGCTTTAAATAAAAAAGTGCTTATTCACATCAATGTGGGGAAAAGCTGTTATTATCACACCTATATTTTGGGCTCAGGGTAAGCTGAGAATGTCTCTTTAGAATCACAATAAATCCAACCAGGAGGATGAATTTCTCAAAAATGAAATTGGGTACTCAGCTGCTTTTCATTATGGGTTTTCAAAAAATAAATGGTGTTTCCATTGGTTATTTATGTGCTCTCGGAGTGTAATGGTTGTAATGATTAATACTGAATTTCTGAATTTATTCTAAAAAGGCACTTCATAAATATTGAACAGGACTATTATCTGCAGGTACCTCCATTTATTTTATTAAAATGGAAATTCAGAAATCATCAATAAAATGATATTGTGCATTTTGAGATGGCCCTGGAGAGGGAAGAGGAACACCATGTCGCTAGTCCTGCCGCCATTGCCCACCCCCCCCCCGGCGGGATACGCGAGCGTTGGGCGTATTTGACCCAACCTCGCGTGACTTTCGCGGTTTTGGGGGAATGCCTCTGGGCTGCACTTTCCGTGTCCTTGACCAGTTCGATCGATACGTGTGTTCGAACAGGGATATGCAGAACGAGTCCTGTTTGGGCTTTAATTTTCCACTGGGGAGGGAAAGCTTGTAAGTATCAATAACAGAGATTCTCAATCAGACCTGATTTGTAGGTTATTATTTTGAGAACGTCTCAAGAAGGAGGTCAGAGGCCTCTATAAACAAAATCTCGCTAATCCTCTCAGCAGCGCTGAGATGTAGGCCAGGGTGATTTTTACCTCCGAGTGCGTGGGGGGAACATTCCGGAAGGCTGTGAGCCCATGGAGGTTCCCAGATTTGACTGGGTGGTCTGACGTGGCGGCTCGCCAGGTCTCTGGGGGCAGCTCGCAGGCTGCCGCAGAGCAAACCCAAAGTTCACGGAGTCTGAAGGAGGATAAGTGAGAGAAGGACAGAAGTCTGGGCTCTGGTATGGTTCACGGTCAAACATTTATTGAGCATTGGCTGGATACCACAGTCTCAGTGTTAAACCTGGGAGCTCAGATCAACCCCCAGTCTTGTCAAGAGCCTGTAGGGGTCTTTAGATTCTTTCTTGATCCTTCAGCCCAAGATAGGGAAGAAGAAGGAGGGTGGACTCTACTTGTCCCTTAGCTCAACATTCAAGGCCCCACCAAGATGGCTCCAGGATGTGATATGCAGCCTTAAACCTTCTCCAATTGCTCTGCTCCAGCCACACTCTTCTCCATAGTGCCTGCCAGAAAAAGACCTGTTACAGAAATTTCTGGAAAGCAGCCAGGGCTGGTGCAGTGCCCTGGGGCTCGCATGGGTGGGAAGCACTTACCACTGCAGACAGGATGGGACCAGGAGATGGAGAAGTTACAAGAATGCAGAGGGCTCAGCAGAGAGCATCCTGACAGGAGCCACGTTGGGGTGACCCAAGAAGGGACATGAATGAATAAACACCCAGCACCTCTGTCCTCCCTGCTCCCGCTTCCCCACGTCCCCATTGTCCAATCCCCACTGGAAACTGGCAGACAATGGAACCCATTTGTGTGGTGACCTGGAGAAGCTCTCTGGGCACACGACTGGGAGAAAAAGGGTTCAGGTAGATCCAGGGGCAGATGCTAACATTCAGCACAACATACAAAAAGTCAACAAACATGGTAAAGAAAGAAAGAATTTTTCTACACGGGCAGAACTTGGTGCAGAATGGAGTGGAGAAGGCTGTGTCCATCAAAGGAGGTCAAGACAGACAGTACCTGCTGCCTTGGGTGGAGCACTGCCCAGATGACTAGATGGACCTGGTGGCAGGTCACCGGCCTGTGAGGTCAGTTTCCTCAGGCTATGCCCCTTCCAGAGCTAGTGTGGGGGCCAAGGGCATAACTCAAGTTACAGAGGGTCTTCCATAAACCAACACCCCATCACTATCACTATGAGCCTTGGTGGCCTCCCACATTCACATGCAGTGTGGATTCAACCCTTGAGGGATGAGGATCCAGGGAAAACCTGACAAATCAGCAAGTGCCGGTCATGAGACAGCCTTCCAAAGACCCAACGGAAAACTTTAAAACACACAAAACCTCTTCATACTCAACTTGTATTTCTCTTCCTTTGCACAACTTCCTCTTAAAAATATGCCAGTAGGATGTACAGAGATTGGCACCCACATGCACTGTTGGTGGGAATGGAAACTGTGAAAACAGTTTCTCAAACACTTAGAATATGATCCAGGTTCTGGGTAATCCCATTTCTGGGTAAATATCTAAAATAATTGAAAGCAGGGCCTTGGAGAGATATTTGCACACTGTTCTGAGTAGTGTTATTCACAATAGCCAAGAGGTGAAAGCAATCCAAGTGTCTGTGGATGGGTGGATGATGGATGGATGGATGGATGGATGGATGGATGGATGGATGGATGGATGGATAGATGGATGGATGGATGGATGGATAAACAGAACGTGGTCCATGCACACGGTGGAATATGATGCAGCCTTGAAGAGGAAGATGTTGTGCACCTGCTAGGACGTGGATGGACCTTGAGGACATGGCGCTCAGTGACATCAGCCAGACACAGAAAGACAAGTCCTGTGTGATTCTACGAATATGGGGTCTATAGAGGAGTCCCAGCCATACAGACAGAGAGTAGATGGTGGGGTCAGGGGCTGATGGGGACGGAGAGATAGTGTTCCATGGGGACAGAGCTTCAGTTTGGGAAGACGGAAAGCTCTAGTAGGATTGGTTGACCAACAATGTGAAAGTCCTTGGTGCCGTTGAGCTGTGTGCTATAAATTCCCTCATGATATCACTTTCGGCCACCCCAGCTTCCAGGCCAACAACCATGGATGGGACTCATGGTGAATGCATGATTCTGACGTAGAATAATGCAGGGACCGTCATTTGCAGGCAGAGGGGGCATGGGGCCATTGCACACAGAGTGCCATGTGTGGATGTAAAGATAATAGCTCCAGGTGAAGTTGGACTTGGGGACAAAGGCGCACCTGGCAAGGGCCCAAGCACAGAGAGACATCCCGGCAAAGACAGGAAGGATTGCAAATGGCGGGCGGTACAGTGGGTGTGGGGAAAATCGAATATGTATGAAAGCTTTTTGTTTTGATTTTACAGAGAAACTCACAGAAGGCAAGTTTCTGTGCAAACAGCACAAATCACCTTTTAGGGTGAACTCTGCAAAGTCTGGCAGGGGGTGAGGGGGAGGATGTGTGGAAGGCAAGCGGGAGAATTTCAGAAATAAACCAACGCACCATTTACAATGAAGTGGCAGGGCATCAGTGGGAAAGTGGAGAGAAAGTACCCTTGAAGAGAAGTTGTATATATTTTTTTTCCAGGCGCGACAGGAGTTAAAATAGGTAATAGCACTTTTAATGTTGAAGTGACTTTCACAAACGTGACTTTCTCTTTTAAAAATATCCTGGGGGAAGTTAGGACAATGAGGCATGGTCGCAGACTGGAGGGTTTTATTGAGTCAGAAAATCAATAACTACAGGGTATGGGCTGCAGACGGGATAGTTATTAGAATACTGTTGAGATGATCCGTAAAGATTCTCCTGGATGCGGGAAATGAGATTATAGCGGAGGGCGGCCCCTGGATAGGAGAGTCTCCTAAGCTCTGTGTGCACATTAATTAAGGCGGCTCTTGGCTCTGCTTCCTTCAGAGTCCTAGGTCTTAATATCTTCCTCGAGGACTCTACGTTTGTTCGAGGACCTCAACCTCCCCCCTTATAGAGTTGTTGTTGTTTTTTAATGGAAGGGCAATAATGTTTATTCACATGCATATTTTCTTCCAACATACCTTTATTATTGATGTGAAGTTCGCATAAAATGAGCTATTTTAATGGATATATTGTACCGCCACCCCCTCTATCTGGTTCCAGGACATTTTCATCCCCCCAAAAAGGAGAGCCCACCCTGATTACCACTTATTTCATGTCCCCTCTCTGACCTGCCAATCACCAATCTAGTTCTTGTCTCATGTGAATTTTCCTGTTCTGGATGTTTTTCCCACAGTGTGACGTGTGTCTGCTTCTCTCCCTGAGTATCATGGCCTCAAGGTCCATCCATGGGGCAGCAGGTGTCAGAGCTTTGCTCCTTTTCATGGCCGAGTCATATTCCCCTGTGTGGATGGACCATGTTTTGCTTATCTGCTCACCCACTGATGGGCATTTGGGCTGTTTAGACCTTTGAGCTATTGTGAGTCATGCAGCTGTGCACTGGGGTGGGTCTCCAATTTCTGTTCTTTGGGTGTCTACATGGGTGTGGAATTGCTGGGTCATATGGACATTCTGGGGGAAACACAAGCTCCATCTTGGTTCCATGTACAAGATGAGTAGAAGACAACATGCTTCCACATCTTATGTTTAATTCATGATTTCCCCCCAAGGTGTCTGTCTTCTGGGCAGTCGTGGCCATGACTGGGGGCAGGGAGAGGTGACCATGGGTTGGAGTCTGAGGACTGGGAAGGAGGAGAGGGGAAGTTCTATTGCGTCCGGGGGAGGCTGCTGGTCAACCCCGGGGGCGAAATAGGGTGCGGCCGTGCCCCCGGCAATCTTCCCAGAGCCCCCTTTGCCGACAGAGAGGGAAACTATTCAGAGGCAGTTGGTGGGATGGAACGAAAGTCAAATTTCTTACCACGCCATAAAACTCGAAAGTGTGTTTTCTTTTGTGCCTTGTTATTTCTTCCTTCGAGCCCAGGGTGAGCGGCCTCCTGGGCTCCTGGCGTTTTACTTAATTGCCCACATAAGAATGTTTCCTGTGCAGACAGTTTCCTCTTGCAGATTGCTGTGGACACCCTGGGAGCGGAGACTTTCCTCTGAGCTGGTAATGCCCACAGCCGCCAGGTCCGCTGCTTGAACCCCTCACTGGCGTCGTGCTGCTCGCCTGGGTGCCGAGTATCTCACCGCGAGTTTCTGATGTCTCAGTCCCTGTGGTCAGACAAGGGAGGGCTCCTTGTGAAGGCTCAGGAGGTGATGTTGGTTTTTAGGGTTCCTCTGGAGTGAGACAGAGGCTCTTGGAGGCCCCCATCTTGGTGTCTTGGCTTCAGCATGAGTACCAGGGGGGTACTCATGATACAGAGGGAGTATCAGTGCCCGAGAGATTTTCTAGGAACTATCAATCACCTAGGTCAGGATGAGGACTTGAGTTGAAATTTGGGTGTGCAGTTCTGGAATCAACACACGTTGACATCTCTCCATGAGTCTGTCTGCAGTTTTGTGTTGCTTGCCAACTCTTGTGGTCCCCACAAACGAGGGCTGCTCTTTGCTCTCAAGCCCAGAAATGGTCTGTGGTGTCCTTGAATCTGTGTGCAAAAACTTACCAGTGACAATGCCAACGCCATGCTTCGATTGGAATGTAAGATCGGGAAGGTAGAAACATTCAGGTCCCCGAGCGAGGATAAGGGGGCACCAGCAGAAAAGGGACAGAACGTAAGGGTAGGAACACACTTAAAAAATGATTTTCGTTCAAGATGTCCCATGACAGGAGCTCAAGTAATCAGCACGGTTGACCAAGTTCTTCCTCCCAAGACGTAGGGTGTCATCCATCTGATGTCACTGGGAGGCAGTATGTGCCATCTGATATGTGATGATATTAAATATAGGTGTGCAATCACCAAGATTTGACTGGAAATTAGCTCCCAAGGGTCTACAAGGCTGTGGTGCACCTGCCGTGGAGGCTGAGAACCTGGGTTTCAAGCCATGTCCCCCAGCAGATTATGTCTACCTTCTTGGACAGTCTCAGCTTCCAGATCCATGGAATGGGACCACAGCACCTTCCTCTAGGATGGGGTGTCCATTGACACCACGTGAGCCAGAACACCTGGGCCTGGGGAGATGCTCTGAGCATGTACAAACCACAATGACCTTTCATAGCCATTCCCCCCACCCCAGTCATTCTAGGGAGCTGATGAACCCATGACATACAGATGCACCAGGCTGGATGTTCATGCTGGTCCCATTCCTTTCATGGACCACAGTTTGGGACAGCGTCCCTTGCAATGCACCCCTGAGGAATTCAGGGTTTGGTAAGTGGGGCATTCCAGAGGACGAACACAGGGTCAGGGGAGTCTCTGCAGCCCTGTCTGAGGTCTGAGAAGATGACCGCGTGGAAAATCCACCCAGATGAGAAGAAAGTAGGAGAGTAAGAGGAGAGCAAGAAGATGGTAAACATTTTGTCTCACTGCCTGAATGAACTCTGAGCTCCTGAACCACCAGCCAGAGTAGTGGGTTCCTGGGGAGCTGGGGAGACTTGGTCCCATCATAGTAGATTCCCAGGGCCCTGGGCCAGGGACTCGTGTGCTTCCTGCAGTCTGTCCCCTGCTCTGTCCGCCTGGTGAAGTCCACGCACAGAGCTCGTCGTGTGCATGTGTCTTCCAGCCCGTGAGAGGCACCATGGCAATCCTGCAGACAGCGCCCCAGCCTGGTGAGAAAAGACACCCCCTCAGTCAGTGTGTGTTCCTCATGATCCCCCCTCTCGGTCTCTGTGACCATAGAAGGAAGGGAATTCTGCTTCTGTTCCATCCACGTCTTGACTTTTGAGCTAGCCTTTCCAGCGTGAGTCAGGAATCAGCACCTTGGCAGGAAACTGCCGTACTTTTAACTCACGATGCTGCCAACGGCCATCTCCATGTTTCTCAGCAACACAGTTCCTTCCCATGGGCTTCTCGCATTCTGTTCCTTCTGGTCTCATGCACGTCCTCTCTTGGCCGTCCAGCACAAAGTTGATGTCACCTTTATTGAAGTTGACCCTGCTTCCTCCATTATTGTAAACGTTATTCCATGACCAATGTGTTTTGTTTTGGTTGCTTTCCTGAGCCAGGAGGGGCACATTTCTGGAGTTGGGAGAACACTGCCCATTGGGGTGGCCTCAGAAGTCAGGCAGGGAGCTTGGGCTCTGTCGGGAAGGCACAGGGTTCAGCAGGGTGGTGACACGATCCTGGGTGCGCTCTGCAAGGATCGCTCTGGGGCGTGAATTGGAAGCCAGGCTATGAAATCCAAATGTGATGGGTAAGATAAATGGGATGGTGGGGAAGGAGGGAAAGAGAAGCCAGGTTGCTGTTGCCATTTTGTGTTTGCTTTTGAAATAAGCTCAAATGTCCAGCCACATTGAAAGATGGGCCAAAGGACCCCCCGTGTGCCCCTCCAAGAGGGAATATCATTGCCTTAAGCTGACGCTGGACTGTTCACTTCCAGAACACTGCTCTTCTGGTGCTGGAAAAATCAGTAGATGTCTTTTTATGCCTTTTTGTTTGACACCTTAAAACACATGCCACAATGCCTGGTGACAGTAGCCGGGAGCAGGGGGCACGTGGGACACTAAATTCAGATAGCCATCCTGCAGCCCAACACATGTTCCCAACACGAGTCCGGTCCTGCCTTTACACACTTTGGGTTTTGTCTTTAGGTTTGAGCTACACATTCAGAAATGGAGTGGCCCTCATCTTCTCTGTGCATGTGGACTTGGCATTTTACCTCAAGAGGCTGAAAGGGGGGGTGTCCCATGGGGAATGCACTGGGCAGACAGAGTGGTAAAATGCTAGCCACCTGCCCAAGAAGATATGTCCTTGTCTTAAACCCTGGGCCCTGGGAATGGCGGCATATTTGGAAATAGGGTCAATGCAGGTGTGAGTAAGTGGAGGATCTGAGATGAGCTCGTCCTGGATCAGGGTGGCCCTAAATGCAGTGACAGGCGTCCTTGTAAGAGACAGAAGAGGAGACACAGACACAGAGGGGAAGCCATGGGAAGACACCAGTTACCAGCATCCCGTGTTGGAGAGGCAGCCCCGGCTCATGACATTTCCCTCATTGAGCCCGGTAATGCTTCAGCTTCAACCTCAGAAGAATCAAGAATCGTGTCAACGAGCCCTACCATCAACTCACACTTAAAAGGCCATTTTAATTAACGGCTTTGTCTTCGCTCAACGTGACAAGGGAGCGCAGAGAAGGGGGGGATCTTCAAGAGGAGACATTGTTTTCAAGTGTATTGTTTTACTGAGTGTCCAATTAAATTCTCCAGCCCCATCACAGCCGGGGGTGGGTGGGGGGATGACTTTCAAAAAGGAAAACCGGGAAAGTGGTTGCTTCTGTTGTCGGATGTGTATCAGAATTGGAGGCAGTGCAAACAAATTACCCTGTCACGCTCTCTCTGAGTAAGTTTTATTGGGGGGTATCACGGCTTCTTGTGATAAAGACAATACCGCGTCGAGAGTACACTGAACGCGGTGTTCCGGAGCCCCAAACAAAGAAAACCTTTTACAAACCCCCTGTGCCTAATTTCGTTTTAGAAAATTAGATACTCAGAATTTTGCATAAGATAACTGTATTACCAGGATGCAATTTGGTCTGGGTTGCTGGCTTTAGTGCATGCAGCTTCTTAATAAAAAGTGTCAGTTAAAATGAAAATACAGCTTGGGTAATTAAATTTAATTGGATCTTGTCACTTTAAATCCTCTTCGTTTTTGAGGGTTTGTACAGAATTGCAGCTTCTGGGTTTGCTAATTTCTTTATTGCAAGCTGCTGCCGAACCTGACCCTCCTCTAATGAACTGAGACCCTGTTTTCGCGGGGGGCTCGGAACTGTGAAGGCGATGGCACACAAAGAGAAGGGGTGGGCTCGGGGCCGGGAGGGAGGGGTGTCGCCTGCCGGTGGGTGGACGTACCTGAGGGAGGTCGTTGGGTTTTAGTCCCAGCTGGACGAGTGCAGTGGTTACTGTTGCAGGGGGAAATCCGAGCTCTGCAAGACTGTGCTGTGTTTGTGAAAGGGGTGCGACGGTCATGCTGCAGATGCCATCATAATATCCACAGATGTTCACTGTATACATTGTAGCCACTACGCGGGAGAGCTGCCTGCCCCAAGCTACATACACGGCAGCGTATGAGTTTCCTCTGGCTGCTACAACAAGTGGCCAGGAACTCAGTGGCTGGAAACAACATACATTTTCTGTGTCTCAGGGCCAGAGGCTGGAACTCCCAAATCGGTGTCCCTGGGTTGAAGTCCACGTGTCTTCTAGAGTGTCCAGGGTGGAATCCGGTCCTTGCCTCTTCCAGTTTCTGCATCCCTTGACTCATGGCCCCATATGACTCCAATCTCTGCTTCTGTCACCATAACTCTTACTGTTGCCTTCCTCTCATAAAGACCTTTGTGATGACATTGGGCCTCCAGGATAATCCAGGATAATTTCCCATCTCCAGATCCTTGACTTAATCACATCTGCAAAGGTTCCTTCTGCTGCATATTCATAAGTTTTGGGAGGATTAAAACATGGATATCTTTGGGGGTTGTTATTCAGTTGACCGCAGATAGTATGGAGATTGCAGGAAATATGGGTAAACTGGTGGGTGCAGTCAGCAGGGGGCTGCAAATGGAACTCCTCATCCAGTGGCCAGATGAGCCCTGGCTTCTGCTTTGCACACGAGCTGCACACCCTCCTGACCCCACATGGCAGCTTGCACGGCTCCTCCTTTCTGACCCAGAGGGGTCCCATCTCCTTGCTACAGCTCCCCAAATCCATTGTTAGAAATCAAGAAAGCTCTACCTGCGGAGGAATGTTGCAGGCATACACTGTGGCCCTGGAAATATAAAAATGAAAAGGGTTTGCAAGAGCCCTTAGGGCTGATTTCCCTTAAAGGCAGCCAGTCTAGAACAAAATGCTCCATTAGGTCATGGTGGAGCACTTCTTTCTCGACCAGAGATTGCTGCTTGTTTTACACAAAACTCCAACTGAGGACCCAATGGAGGCGTGAGTTGGAGGCTTGGTGGCCTGCTGAACTTATTCTAATGGCGTGCAGCCCACACTCTTCAACCTCAGCTTCCACATCCGTGACACGTGCATCATGTGTGTTTCCAGATTTTTCCTTGAGTCTAATGGGGGAGACGATATTAATTCAAATAGATTTTTGCATCGGTTTGTTTTGGAAATGCTTTCCTAAAGGCAAGGCTGATCATTACATTTTTGTTACATCAAACAACCCACCATGGGGTTCGCCCTGGGGCAGTGAGGGAAATGTTGTTTCTGGGGACCCCATGTGCAGGTGGCTGAGGAGCTGGGATATCCCCTCTCCCGCATTCCTGATCACTTCCTCCACTGGTGCTGCATGCTGGATGTCTCCATTCCCCAGACAGCAGAGTCACCGCAGTTGGTTCTCCTCCTTGGGAATGACTTGAGCCTCCACAAACCACACCCACTTTCTGCACAGGTGAGGCATGTCCTGTGAAAGGTGCATGGGGCTTGCACGGATTCCTGAAGCTATGGTTCTCCATGTCTCACATTCCCACGTCCACTGCCGTCTTCAGTGAACCTGAGGGCCATGCATGATAGACATGGGTGGGCCTGACCAAGAAGCTGGGTCATGGCAGAAGGATGCTGGGTTGGTGGTGGGTAGACTCAGCTGTTGTATGCCCCTGTCTTCTCAGACGTAGAATCAGGGTCCAAATTGTGGGATCTTCTGGATACAAGAATTGGTGATTCTAAGGCAAGACAGAGGTGGTGCTTTTCTGGATGCATGTGGGCGAAGATGTGCCTCTGTGAGACCCCTGTGGATGCTGAGGATGGTGGTCTTGGCTCCTGGGCTCTGGCACACACATCATGCAGGGGGTGCATCCCCAGACTCCTTCCTCCTGCCACTCGGACTCTGGCTTCCACTCCTAACGTCAGGCTTCAAGGTGACAGGCAGCAGCCCCTTCTTTTTAAATTCATATTTGGTCAAATCACCCAGGAGAAGCGAGGATGCCCCCGGGCTGCTGTTCCAGGACATGTCATAGCCAGTTAGAGTGGCCTCAGGTCCACAGCTCAGGCTCTGCCTGCCCATCCCCATCTTCCTACCTAGATTCCCAGCCATGTGGTGAGGTGTTTCTGACAGCCCGACGTAGCGTGGCTCACGTAAACCCCTCTAATTTATAGAGGGTTTCAGGTTTAATCTTGCGTGTTCTCCTCTGGTACCCTAAATTATCAATCACTTTAATGACATGTAGAAAAAATAAGAAGCAAATCTTAGATGACAGTCTTATCACCTATTTTAATACAATTTCCTAAATCAAACACTTGACTAGAGCTCATAAAAAAAGGTAAGAAATTAAAGAAACACACTCAGGACAACAAATATTGTACAGATAGACTTATCGAATCTTTGATTTTACACTAATGACTTTCTCTTCTTGTGAAAATATGAAGCTGGCTTTGGAATCTGGGTCTGCATAACTGGGGGGCAACTCTAGAATCGTCAATGATGCCCTAAGAACATTCGTGCATTGAAATTTCAGGACTGAGTTTCAGGGTCCTGGGACACTTGCAATTTTCTGGGTTTGACTCACATTGACTTTCTTGGGTTGAGACCACTTGTTCAAAGATGGTGTGACACACAGAAGTGGGTCTTCCTAAAACATATGTTGAAGGCTGAGGTCTGGGCGCCTGTGAATGGGACCTCATTTGGAAATTGGGTCTTTGCGGATGTCATCCAGTTACAATAACGTTGTTAGGGCAGGTCCGCGAGGCAATAGGATTGCTGTCCTGAGAAGGGGATGAGGAGAGACAGAGGGAAGGTGGCCACATGAAGACAGATGCACGAGTGTGGCCACAAGCCAAGAGCAATATGGGTTGTTGGCAGCCCCCAGATGTTGAAAGGAGGAAAGGAACAGACCCTCCTTCCACTGGAGCCTCCACAAGGACCCAGCCCTGCCGACTCTTCGATCTCGGATGTCTAGCATCCAGAACGGGAAGAGGTCACATGGGTGTTGTTATTTGCATGCCACTGTGTGGTCCTTCTCTAAAGCAGCACTGGGGAGCTCCCACAGACGGTCATTTCTGTTTGCTGCGTTGTAGGATGCCACATGTTTGTAAGACCATTTAAGCACTAATGAGGTGAACTCCGTGTCTGGGAAGCACACTCCAGCAGCTGTCTCCTGTAGAACAGGCCGTGGCATAGCCACAAACTTTTATGAACGCGGTCCTGCTACCCGCGACCGTCCCAGCCCACACCCAGAAACCAGACTCACATCTTGAGGACCCAAATTTAAAATTTTGTGGTAGCGTTAAATATTTTGGATGACCGGATTCACCTGAACTCTAAGGGAACAGAGGCACCCTTGTGTTGAATGTTTAGACTAGCAACATGGCATATTTATTGAGAGACAGGCCAAGGCAACGTGCAAAGAAGTTTGGATGTGGACACACACAAAAAATCTCGCCCTGGAAGAAAAAGTCTTTGGCGATTGGGGGTGCTATAAGTGCCAGCCCCTTGCTATTGGTTTGGACCAGTTTCACTCCTGTTTCTCAAAGGCTCAGTGGAGCAGGGCTGGGGGGACATCACCCCATTTTGCCCCAAGAACTGACGCCATTGGTATTTCTCATTGTCATTGTTATGTTAGTTAGCTCTGTGATCTGTAAGTAGGGAAGGTGCCCCCCTCCCGTCATTTGGGAGCATGCACACAGACACACCTGCTTTTGTCCACCCTCTGGGTCTTGACTTCTCCCTACAAGGTCCTGTTCATGCATGGTCCCCAGGTAGCTCACAGGTGCTCACACACAGACGTTCAGTCTTCTGGTCAACCTTGCTATATGCTTCCCCAAACTTTCCTCTGCCACGGCCCCACACACACACTTGGAACTCCCAAGGGCTCTATTGTTCTGGCCACAAGGATGCCCAGGGACCCTTGAGGGCAGGTCAATCTGTTCAGGGCACACGGAAAAAAGAGGACAGCAAGGCAGTGGCTAGGGTCTAGAGAAACAGCTCGCTGGCCTTATCTATACCCTTATACTGTCTCCCACCAATGATCCCACATGGGCATCCACTGGCAGCCTGGGCCAGGGGCTCATTGCCAAGGGTGCATTGTCCCTCGGCATGTGTTCTAGAACATTCTGTGGTCCCAAGATTCTGCTGAACTCTCGTCCTGGGCTACAAAATGTCCTTGTGTCATAATGGCTCGTGTTGAGCCCACGTTTTCAACATGGTTTTAACTCATCAGCCCCGGTATCTTCGGACGTCTGGTTGATACTTCTTTCTACTTGCCAGCAACAACATTCAGGGGATTAAAACGAAATTTTGGAAGGATCCAAGGAGACAGCAGGCATACCTGAGGCCATTGCCCTGATACCTTATTTTCTTACTGCTGGCTTATACGAAGCATCAGGGACAAGAACTGGCAGGATGAAGCATGTTCTCCAAGATGATAGGAACCAAGACTGACCTGGCCATCTCGTAGGATATGCTGGGAAGCACATTTCATATGTTTTGCTTCCCTAGTTAGTGCTGTGTGGTGTGTGTAATTGCTGATGTGGGAGATGCTCCTGGGGCAGACGGAGTGGATCATCCAGGATGGATGGAAGGCACCTAGAGGGATCTTGGATGGGGTCATTGATTGACTAATCACACCAGTTCACCCAGACAAGACGGGGATGCAGGGTCTCCCAGGAGCTGTGAATTAATGAGAGGAAGGGAGACAGAAAGCGAGATAGAGGGACAGGGAGATTGAGAAATCCTGAGTAGAGAGGGCAAGGGTGACGGGGACAGATAGTGGGAGTCACAGATCCAGCAGAGAGACGGATGGACACACAAAGAGGGAGACAGACAGGGAGAGAGGGAGAGAGACAGAGACCCTCATACTAATTTCCCAGATCATTGCAACTCCCCGCCCCATGACACGCATTCTTTCCTGGGGACAGATCTTAACAGCGTCCACTGGGATTTCACCTGCTGCGGACTCTGGAACCCCAGCAGAGAGCTTGGTGGTCACCCAAGTGGTGATTGTTCCCTCAAGAGTGGGGCATCTGTGTAGAAAAGCATGAATTTTATCCCTCTTTCCCGCTAAGGACTCCTCTTTGCAAATCATGCTCGGGGAAGACATTTACTTCTGCGTCGTTGGTATGTTTCTGCATTCCAAGGGGAGTAATGTATCTCGACTTAACAGTGAGTCCATCCCAGATGCTTCTCACACAGGCCGTTTCTATCCTGTTTCATCTCTGGGGGTGGCAGGGGTGGCTGGTGAGGTGGGGATGGGGCATGGATATGACATGCATCTGTCCTCAGGTCAGAGCCCTGATGAAGTATGTCCCTGGTCCCTAACAGAGGGTTTAAGGCCTTCAGCGTGATGGGTTGGAGAATACCTACTGTATTTTAATGAACAGTCTCAGGTTTAGAACCCTTCTTTAGAACTTGTAAAATGCAAAACCTACGTGTGGTAAATGTAAGTGGTAGGAAATGATGAAGAAGAGAAATAGTGCAAAGATCAGTTTGGGATTAACCTACATTTAAACAAAATGGACTCTACTCTCACCACTTCTTAGCAATCTTTATGAGATGGGAACACAGATTCTGAGTAACTTGGATGGAGTGAGAACAGAAATCCCTGTGAATTTGTGAGGCCTGGGGATTCAAACCAGCAACCACCCTTCTTCGCTGGCCCACTCAATAAACGAGACTGACGGAAAGATAAAAGGAAGGGGAAATTGTTGTGTTTGGTACATAAATACTTGAGCTCAGCGTAGCCGAAATAGTCTCCCATGTCCTGTTACTTATTGCTTTGTTTAGATGAGGCTCCCAGCCCCTCCTCTACTAGTTTGCAAAGACCAGAAGGTCAGAGTGATTCGCTACCTGGTTTTTCTGGATGTCGTGGATGCATCTCACATGATACGGCTGTGACTGTGTTCTCAGAGGTCACGTGAAGTCTCACATGTCATGAAGATCAACTGGAGGAGCCAAGTACATGGTGGGGTTGGGGCGTTCCAGGTGGGGCTCTGCTCAGATGGAGAACATGCATGCACGTCATGGACTGGAGATGGCCAAATGCCAAGATGGATGCTTGGTTCACAAGGAGCCTCTTGGGGTCTTTGTCAGACTCCTTTGTGAATACACGTCATGGACTGGAGATGGCCAAATGCCAAGATGGATGCTTGGTTCACAAGGAGCCTCTTGGGGTCTTTGTCAGACTCCTTTGTGAATTCTCCATGGTTTTCCAGCCGGTTATGCATTTTCCCTTTCTGAGGGCTTGCTCCAGCAGAGCTGTACCCACCATCTCTCCGTTCCTCTTGAACGTGCCATCCAGGTTGGCAACCATGGGAGGCAGAATCTTGGCCCCTGGAAAGGAACCCCCGACCCATCCCTAGACCCTCGGAGTGCTGACTTTTATGGCACAAAGGACCTTCATGATCAATTAAGAATCTTGAGATGGGTGTTAATTATTATTAACATACCTCTGTTTTTGTATCGATTTCAATAACCAGGTAATTTTAGAAGCATTGTTTTGGAAATATATAGTTGTGCCAGTGAATATCTTGTTTTTCTATGTGCACTGTACACATTTTTCATTCTTTTGCTTTTTGTGATCGGATCAAACACTAACTGTATTGTTCTGTTACATCTAAAAAAAAATCTTCAGTCGGCCAGCTAAATAAAAAATTTCCCCTCTTCACCAGTACCTCCTCGATACCATTCTCCTTTAAAAGAGTCCCTGATTTCAGGTTTTAATTATGTGTTTTCTATAAAATAGACCGTAAAAGCAAGTTCTAAGACTTGGAAAGATTCAAATGCCATCTTCTGGGGACACAGAGAAAAAAACAGTGTCAAGAAAATGCATCAAAACAAAGAGCCCCTGTTTAAGCTCCATGTTTGTCCATTCATGGACACACATGCATTTGATTTTCTACTAATTGGCCGGCCCTGGAGAGGCTTTGGGGGGATTCAGTGCAGAGAGAGAGTGGGTCAAGTGAGAGCTGGTGCCCAAGCATTCTAGAGAGAGAAAGTGTTTTGTGTTTTTGAGACAATAACAAATATGTTTGTAAAAGAAATGAGTTTCCATCTGGAGCAGAAGGCAGTGGATTGTGCTTTAGGGTGAGGACTCTGGACTCACGTCTGAGCCTACTAACCAGATCCTGCTGCTGGGCTAGTCTGTCACCCTCATGGGTGTCACTTCTGTATCTGGAAAATGGGGGCAATACATGTGGGGCTGCTGCGATGTGGGAATAAAACCAGGCACGTGGAAGACTGACATCAGCATCAGGCACAGGCTGAGGGCTCACAAGTGCGGCTATTAATTCTATTTTTTGCTGGGCAGTGTCTGAATTTCCTAGACCAGCTGTAACAAGTGTCCACACGCTGGGCAGCTTAGAACAACAGGAATTCCTTCCATCCTCCCCTGGCTCTGGAGATCAGAGTCTGAGATCCAGGCGGGGCAGGGCTGCTGAGATCCAGGTGGGGTAGGGCTGCTGAGATCCAGGCGGGGCAGAGTCATGCTCCCTCCAGAGGCTCCAGGGGAGGGTGCTTCCTGCCTCTTCCAGCTTCTGGGGCTCCAGGTGTCCCTGGGCTGGTGGCGGCATCCCTCCCATCTCTGCCTCCATCACGTGGCTTGTCCTCTGTGTCTGTGTCTCCTCTTCTGTCTCTTACAAGGACCCCTGTCATTGGACTTAGGGCCATGCTACACTGAGATGATCTCATTTTAACTTGATTGCATGCGCAAAGATCGTATTTCCTAATAATGTCACATCCTAAGATGTTGCACGGATGTGAGTTTAGGGACACTCTTCAGCCTCAGAAGGCACCACATGCCAGTTCTTGGCAGACAGAGGTGCTATTTTGTGAAGGAGAAGATGCAAAGCCTAAGAAAGAAGATTCTCCTGCATCGATGGGCTGCAGCCCACTGGACATCCCTCATTGGTTGCAGTTGCCCAAAATGAGGGAGTTTGACTACAAACCTCGAAGGGACTTCCAGCTTTAGGATTCTATGCAGTCCCCTTAATTGTTCATCCTCACGCACTTAAGAGTCTATGGTAGAAGAAACGCAGGTCTTGCACAAACTAAGAGAATTACTTTAAAAGGTCAAAAGCTAAGCTTATAAAACGTGTGTTATAAACTCAACAGCAAAGAGAGAAACAACCCAAACAGAGGACTTGAATAGACATTGCTCTCCAGCAGACATACAAACGACCAACAGACACATGAGAATATGCTCATCGTCGTCAGGGAAATGCAACAGAAGGCTCAGCGAGATGCTACTTTATACACTTAATTATGAGGGACCATAATTATGAGGACAATTGTACTACTACTAACAATGGACATACCAAGTGTTGGTGAGGACGTGGAAAATCAGAACCCCTTGTGCGTTGCTGGCGGGGATGGAAAGTGGTTTACCTGCCCTAGAACACGGTGTGGTTTTTCCTCACAAATTTGAACATGGACTTACCGTATGACTTGGCAAGTTCACACCTTGGTATCTACCCAAGATAATTAACAAGAGGACCCCAAAGAGATACATGTACACATGTATTCATGGAGACACTATTCACAACAGCCGAAGCATGGAAACGACTCCAATCTCCACCGGTGGGTGGATGGATGAGCAGAATGTGGTCCGTCCATATGGGGGGGCATAAAACTCAGCCACGTAAAGGAACGGAGCTCTGACACCTGCTACCACTTGGATGGACCTTGAAGACACGACACTCAGGGAGGGAAGCAGACACCAAAGTCCATGTTGTCCATGGTTCCATTTATATGAAACGTCCAACACAGGGAAATCCATAGAGACAGAAAGTGGATTAATGGTCACCACAGGCTGGGGACCGGGAATACGTAGGTGACAGCTAATGGGAACAGGGTCTGCTTTGGGGGGATGAGAACATTTGGGATGCAGATGGTTGTGAGGCTTGTGTAGGACGGTGAATGCACTTCCTGTCACTAATGCTAAATCTTATGTTATATCCATTTCACCACAATAAGCACAAGGAGTTTTAAAACATGGATTACAATGGGGATGTTGAAGATTGCACAATGGGAAAGAGGCATTGGAGCCCGTAGCCCATTCCACCCCGTATTCGACATCCCTGAGATTGCTTGCTGGGGCGTTCCTGCTCTCGGCTCTGTTGCAGGTGCGTCTGTCCCAACCAGAGGCAGCTGGTGGGGGGCATCCCTTGTTGTGTCCTGTGCGTACCCATCCCCACAGCCCATGGGGCCAGACCTGTGGCATTCAGCAGTGGGCACCCCCACCCTTGCGCCTGGGGAGATTTCCATACACTGCAGGGAGGGGATTTTGAGCTCCCCAGTTTAGCATTTCTCGAACCGAAAGAGCTCTTCTAGGAGAGAGATTTTCTTAAGACATATAATGCTACAGAATGTCTTTGAAAGGTGTCATATTTCATCATTTACAGGTGCTGAATTATTCACAAGGAATTCTGCATGCTTTGCGGGCTGCCGTCTTGGTACCGCGTAGACCGGAGGAAATCGGAACGTCCCCTCACCTCACCGCGAGGGGTGGGCATGGGGGCTCAGACGAGCAGGCGGACGGGGCGCCTGTTCCCTGGGCAGGCCCCTATGGGGCTCTTCCAATTTCCACGACAGAAGAAGCCGCTGATACTGTGATGTGTCTAGAACATTCTAGAACACACACCACCGACCACGCATTGGGGGTTGCCTTTTCCAAGAGCCATGCAAGACTTTGAATTGTTGTAAAATCAATTGCATCATCGGGACTGAAGGCAGGGTATGCCATTATCGAATCCAGGGTGTCCCTCTGTTCTTAACACAGAGACGGGGGTGTGTGTGTTGGGTGGGTGGGGGGCTCTGTCCCTTCCTGATGTGAATCCATAAATCAGCCCGTTGTAGAATGTGCGTCCCCAACATCGTCCACACCCTGCCCGCGCCCGGCTCCCCGCCTCACACCCGGGTGCATCGATGCCTGTATTACGGATGCCGCGGGCCGCCCCGCGCTCCGCCGGAATGTGCAATGCAGCCCCCCGCCTTTGCCATGAACTCCGGGCTGATCTGGATGCAGGGAAAGCTGCTGCTACACCCCATTGCCATTCAATCCATTATAACCCTCACTCGTGCGTTCCTCATCACCCTGACTTCTAATTTGACAATGACAAAGGGCTTCTCGGCGATTTTAAATTTCATAATTTTAATCTGTCAAGGCTGACATTTAATTAGTGCCCTCTGTAACCTGTAGCCACGCGCGCCCAGGGCTGCTGTTGGTTTCCCTTCGGAGGGAAAAAAAAAGAAAAAAAAATTTTTCCGCCCCCGTAGAAGAGTGGATTAATAAAAATGTGCATACGTGCCAGGTGTGAGACAATGTGCCCACGATGGTCTATTAGCCCCAAATCGAGACAGATGAGGTTAATAATATTTTAAAGTGTGGCTTTATTGTATTAGCAGTGATTAAGCTTGGACGCGGCCCCCCTTCGTGACACGTTCATAGCCAACTTGAAATAGGAGGTCTGGTGCGCGGAGTCCTGGGCGAACAGTTTTCTGAGCAAACGCCACGGTCGCGGGCACCTTGCGGGATCCGGTGGCAGCTGGGTTATCGTGTCCCCGGGTTTGCATACAAGGCAAGGCGGGCTCCCTACATGGCCGGTGGGCACTGGCCGGTCAGGGGGGTGTGCTGGCCGTTGCTGGACCATTCCTACGGGCATCTGGGGGAATGCACAGGGTGTCCCCATGGGGAGAGTGCTGCTTCACATCGTTCACCCTGCTGCCGTGTTAGCCGTGCTTTGGGGACTGACCGTTTCTATCTTGATTTAGACCCAAATTCCCTCCGTTTTTCCACCACACCCCAGGGCCCAGTCATTAGCAGTCGGCACCTCTTAAGGGGGCCACTTTTTCAATCCGGACCCCCACCTATGTGTCTGTCTCCTCTCAGGGTACAAACAGTAGAGGCTGCCTTGTTTTTCCAACGCCGGGATTTCCTTGCTGGTGGCTCCCTGATGGCCGTGTTCCAGTCCAGGATACCACTCCTGCTGCAGGTGATGGGCGATGGGCTTTACATTCCCTGTCTTCTCCCCCATCCCGTACAAGCCTGCAAGATCCTGCCTCCACGGGCGTGATGTCTCTGTCCTCCCTTTCCCTGAAGGACGTCATGGGAAGGTGCTCATCCTTCCGGAGGGGTCCCAGTGCAGAGGCATGCAGAGACGTCCAGGCTTCCCCGTGCTCGGGAGTGCAGCAAAACGGTCTTCGTTTCTTCTGCATGACACTGTCCCTGGTTTGGAGTTTGCAAATCCCTTGCAGAGACTGGAATGCCATCCGCCTACATCTCCATTCATTCGTTCATTCGTGCATTCATTCCAGAAGCTGAGCGATGGCCAGGCCACTTGGGAATGGACACGGCTCAGTCCGTGGTGACGATGATCACAAAAGGTGCACGTTACAGAAGAGAGGCCTGGGCTTTGCAGGGAGAGAGGGGGCTTTGCATCCCTACCTACGGGGCCGTTTGCCATGAGCATGTTGCTTACCTTTGCCGAGTCCCCTTCCCGCCTACAACAGGGCAGCACTTGTCTCTGCCTGGAACGGCGGCTGTAAGCATCATCGGAACGAGACGGCCGATTTAAACAGCTCGGACGATGCTTGGACCAGGGAGGGCATCCCATGCTACAATTACGGAATTCTCTTTAGAAGTTGGGTTTGCTGGAGTCCCACACAGCATCCTCGTGCCTTGGTGTCTCCTGTTTATTTGCAGGCTCTGTCCGAGCCCTGAGGCATTGTGCCTCTGGACCAGAGACCTAGTTAGTGTACACACGACGCGTGCATTCTGAAACCCCGTGAAAGGACATCGAGAGGAGAGCAGATGCACGCAGGTCTGCTACGCCAGAGCCAGCAAAGGCGAGTCCCTTCCTGTCTAGTGCCTGTCTAGCGTTGATGAATCCCATAAAACGTGGATTTTAAACCAGTAGAGAGATGATGCTTGCGTCCTGGAGGGAGGCACACCACGGCTCCCACATCCGTGTCGGGCTTAACGGTCGGCTGCGAGAGTCAGAGGTCCTGCCGAGCTCTCCTCTCATTTTGTTGGCGCCTGCTCCAGAGTCGTAAATGAAGCCCGGGCTTTGAAGGGCACTCTGGCACGCAGAGGGGTTTTCCAACTTTGGGGTTCGTCCCGGGCTCTCGCGGGATGCTGGGCGTGCAGAGACACTTAATAAATCTTATTTGATGAGGATGACTTTCTAAGGCTGCCGGTGCACCTCTCCAGTGATGTGTGGGGACGGCTGAATTGGCAATTAGCAGACACACACGTTGCGTATTCCATGTTCAGGGTCCATAGCTCACGTGGGTGCCGCCAACGGCAGACCCCTACACTGCTCTGCGGCACAAATCTCTCAAGGGCTGCCCCCAAGTGAGGTGCTCACGATTGCCCCGTTAGGAGAGTCTCAGCACATCCCTTAATTAAATTTTAGAGCCAGCTTCTCAGGGGCAAAGAACAGAAGAACAATCACACCACCTTCTTTGCTTCTGAAGATGGTTTCCTGTCTATGGTCGAGGGGCAGGTGGTCCCAGCATTGCTGTAGGGGCAGCTGAGGGGCAGCTGATCCCAAGATTCCTGCACCACGTCTTCCATTTTCGTTTCCAGAGAACCAAAGAGACCGTGAATCTAGGCAATCACCATCAGCAAATTAAATGAAGTGACAGCGTTCGAGCCAAGAAGGGGTCGGCTCTTTTATCTGTGGTTCCGCCGAGTTACCTGCAGACATCGGTCCCCGGTGCGTTTTGAAAACATTTACCATCAAGGATAGGATGCCTCGCTTGGAGTGCATAATGCATGTCAAGGATTAAACCCATTTTCCCATCGGAATGAGCTCTCACTGATTTTTTACAAGTTCCGTCATCGGAATGCAAGCACTGTACCGATTACAAATTTTGCAACTCTTTTCTCTCTTTCTGTGGCTCGTTCGCCCTTTTTAAAAGCATCCTTAATAAACAGTCCTCATTTTACTGTAATTCAACACATCATCTTTTTTTCCTTGTTGGTTACTACCTCTTCCGCCCTATTTAAAAAATGTTGGTCTCGGCACCATCCCCCTACTCCCAAACCAGGAAGATGTCCTTCTATGTCATTATTTTTAAAAAGCAGTGCATTAGGCTGCCCTAGGTGTCATCCCAAAACACCACAGATGGACTGGCACAGACGATAGGAATTATTTTGTAATAGTTCTGGAGGCTGGAAGTCTAAGATCAAGATGGTAGTGTGCTTGGTTCCTGGTGAAGACTCTCTCTTGTGGATGTGTCTTCACAGGGCAGACAGATAGAGAGACCATGTTTTCGGGTGTGTCTCCTTGTAAAGATGCTAATCCCATCATGGGGCCCTACCCTTATGACCTCCTCTAACCATAATTACCTCCCAAAGGCTCCACGTCCAAATATCATCCCATTGGGTGGGAGAAGGTAGGACTTCCACATAGGAATTGGGTGGGGGTGAGGGGGCACAGATCTTCAATCCACAACAAGAAATATTGCTTTACCTTGACCCTGAAATTGGTAACGCTCCCGCAATTTATTTTTGTACAGGGTCTGAGATTGAGGTCACGCTGGACTTATTTTTTCTTCTGAATGGATAGAAAGCTTTCCAGTGTCCTTAATTAAAATACCCGCATCTTCCCCACCGTTCTTGAATGTCACCTTTGTAAAACTGTCCATATATGGTTCTGCCCATCTATCCACCCTTGTGCCAATGCTATTTTAATTACGATGTTTTGGGGATGCCTGGGTGGCTCAGTCGGTGAAGAGTCTGCCTTCAGCTCAGGTCATGATCCCGGGGTCCTAGGATTGAGCCCCACGTCTTGCTTGGCAGAGAGCCTACTTCTCCCTCTGCCTGCTGCTCCCCATGCTTGTGCTCTCTCTCTGACAAATAAATAAATAAGTTCTTTTAAAAAGTATTATGATGCTTTTACAGTAATTCCTGATATCTGAAAGGAGATGTTTTTCTGCCTTGTTCTTCGAAAGTACCTTAGTGAGCCACAGCCTTTAGGGTATTTAGGTAAATTTTGGAATCCTCTTGTTAATTCTCAGAAACTACAAGTTGGAATTTTGATTACCAATGCATTAAATCTATAGATGATTTGAGGAGAATTGATATTTGTATAATACCAAACATTCGCATCTATGAATATAGTAAATTCTTAAATTTGTGTAGGTCATTGCTTATTTCTTTTAATGTGTCACAGTGTTCTGGGTAAAAGTCTTACAAATATACAGTGTATTTTATCTTTGTATACTAAATAAAGTAAATTATAAAATTATGTCTTTTACAAGTGCTCTTTGCTAACTCATTTTTGCCAATAGTAGAAATACAGTTGATTATTTTATATTGACCTAGTATCAGAAAAACTGTTAAACAAATAATTAATTCTAATAGTTGATTTGTAAAATAATTTGGATGTTTTTATGTATACAATCATATTACTTGTAAACAATTATTACCCCCTTTCCTTCCTTCTCTCCTTCCCTCCATTTTTTTTTCTTG
Source organism: Ursus americanus (assembly GCF_024610735.1). NCBI lineage: Eukaryota > Metazoa > Chordata > Mammalia > Carnivora > Ursidae > Ursus > Ursus americanus. The sequence goes on along the minus strand of NC_142164.1, from coordinate 122,266,989 downwards.
TCTTATTGCACTGGCTAGGAACTCCGGTACAAGATTGATGGAAGTAGTAATAGTGGGCATCTTTGTCTCCTTCCCAGTATCAATTTAAACATATAGCATTTCATATGCTGCAAATGGTTTTTAAAATCATAAAAATTTTGTCAAAAATTGTCACTTGCTTTTTTGTCATTTATTGAAATGACTTATGGTTTTCCACCCTCACCTTTATTCTGTTAACATGATGAATTCCACTGATTTTTTTTTTTTTTTACAAAGGCTTAATAAAATTTGCATTGTGGAAATAAACCCAACTTGCTATTCCTTTGTTTTTCCTTTTTTAAAAAAATTCAGACATTTCTAGATTTAATTTCCTAATGCTTTCATTTTTGTTCTTGAATGAAACTGACCTGCAAATTGTTTTTAAATAATTCTCTGGTTTGGCCTCATAAACATGAGTTCAGGAAGCATTCCATCTTGTAGATTCTGGAAGAGTTTGTATAAAGTTGGCATTTTTTTCTTCCTTAAACATTTGTTAAATATACTAACAAAGATATCTGAACCTGGCAATTTCCTTTTGGGAAAAATTTAAATTATACAGTACATGTCTTTAATTTATGTTTTTATTCCTAAAAACATGTCCATTTTATCTAAGTTTTTAATTTTGGCATAGGTTGTTTTTCACATTCTTATTTTTTTAAATATGGTATGGGATCTACAGGCATATCCTTCTTCTGATATTGCTTTTTAATGTCTAGTCTTTTATTTTTTTCTTGGCAAATCTTGTCAGGGTTATATAATTTTTATCAGTCTTTCACACAACCAATTTTGGTTCTGTTGATTTTCTCTGTGTTATGTTTATTATGTAATTCATTAATTTCTATTGTTTCTTTAGGTTTAATTTTTTTCTAACTTCCTCAGATAGGTTCTTAACTTAATGATTTTCACTCATTTTCCTTTTTGTAAAAGAAAAATTTAGAGCTGTAAATTCTCCCACACAACTCTGCTTAAGCTGCTCTTAAGCTTGAGTAGGTTTTATTACCATTCAGAATGGAATACTTTTTAATATTGATTTTGACTTCCTCTATGTCTCACTGGTTATTTGAAAGTTCAGTTCTTAATTTTCACTTATGGGATTTTCTAGTTACCCTTTTGTTATTTATTTCCAGTTCAATTGCACAGGAACTAGAAAATGTACTTTGTATTATTTCAATCTCTGATGTTTATAGTAATTTGTTTAATGGTCCAGCATATGGTTAAATTTATAAATGTTTCATGGGTGCTTAAAAGTGGTAAATATTCTGCAGTTATTAAGAATAGAGTTATAAATCTACCTACTAGGCAAATAGAGGGTATGAGATTTGAACAAAATTAAAATCTTAGATGTACACTGAGTTTTGACATGTTTGTTCTATCTACTACTAAGAAAGTATGTTAAAATGTGCTACCAAAATTATGGACTTGTTTACTTTTATTTTACCAATTTTGCTCTATTTTGAATCTTTGTTATTCAGTGCATAAAAGTTTATAATTCTTTCCTATTCTTGGTGAATTGAGTCTTTTTTACATTAAAAAATTTTTCTCCTTCTCTTTTATTTATTTTTACTAAGTCCTACTTTGATACTAATACATCCTCATTAGTTTTTTTTAGCTAATATTTGCACCGTAGTAAATTGTCATTTACGGTAGATGTGTTCTATAAAGTCCCTAGACACAGTGAATTAGTAAGTATGGAGTCATTGATCCTACAGGAAATATAGGGTTAGGTTCCTGTGAGCATTCTGTCACAACATTTTCATCAATTGATCAAAGCATAACTTTATGTGTGTTTCTCTTTAAAGACACCTTATTGAGTCTATATTGTTGATTCATCAGTGTTAACTTATAGCCAACAGTACTAGAAGTCATGCCTGAATGAAGTTTGTGTAACACACCCATTTTCTCTGTAAGGCACACCCCAGCCTTCTTATACTTAGGATCAGTAGATGGTAGTTCAGTGCTATACTTGCGGATGATTTTAAATGGCAAAATTACCAAGAAAAAGCACCCAAAGTGCAAGCATTATGGTACTAAATACACAAAGAAAAGGACAGTTGTTTACAGTGTGAGAACTGAGAAAGAAGGCAGTGGGTAGGCTTGTTTGTCCTCGGTGGGGAGTGGGTGTGTTGCATGACTCAAATTTTCCACTGCACGGTCCACATTTGCAAATAAATGGGAACCCATTGTGAGTATCGATTTTGGAGTTACAAATAAATTTTATCAAGTAGGTGAATTTGCAGAAACAGAATCTGTAAACAATAAGGATGCACAATATGTTTTTTTTTTCAATTGTTTACTCTTCATTTTGTTTCCTTATATTTTAGATGTGTCTCTTCTAGGCAGCATATCGCGGTGTTATTTAAATCTAGGTTGATGATCTCTGTTTTTTAAGGAGCATTTAGCCAGTTTACATTTAATATAATTATCAATATTTTGGAGTTAAAATATATCGTCTTACTCACTACCAAAAACATTAGCACGGAAGGATGGAGAGGAAGAGATGGGATTTAGCACTAGGGCGTATAAAGGACACTGAAGATTCTTGTTGAGGGGATATTTAATGTGTGTATATGTACATGTATGTGCATTCACGTGAATGCATAAGGTGTGTGTGCACACGTGTGCACACATGACATGATTGCTAGGGATACCAATGTGATCTTTGACCATAATAAATGGCCCCCTTTCATCCTGAGCTGGCCAGGTGCTACGTGGAGAAGGGACTCAGAGTGGCAGGCAATCAGACAGAAACTGGATGGGGAGAAGACAGCGTGATGATGATTGTAACACTTTTTGGAATCCTCTGCATTTGGAGAATATCTGGAGATATTCAGCCCCCAAAGTAAAAACCTCCCAGGCAAGGAGCAGTTAGGAAAGGATGTGATGTTTCCTTTCAAATATTTGGAAGTCAGCCGTGCAGAAGAGCCATTTGATCTGCCCTTTGTGGTCCAATGCACAGGATGAGGAATCAGGCACTCGGGAGACCAATTTCAGGTCCACACGAAGGAGGGATGTGTAAACACCAGAGCTGTCCAAGAATGGGATGGCTTCTCTCTCTTTTTTTTAAAGATTTTATTTGTTTGAGAGAGAGAGAGTGAGCGAGAGAGAGAGCAGGAGGCGAGAGAGGGAGAAGCAGACTCTCTGCTGAGCAAGGAGCCCACTGCAGGGCTCGATTCCAGGACCCTGAGATCATGACTGAGCCAAAGGCAGACACTTAACTGACTGAGCCACCCAGGTGGCCCTGGGATGGCTTCTTAAGGAAGGGCTGAGTTTCCTGTCACTGGACATATCCATGCAGATCCTAGATTTCCACTCAGAGGAAACTGAAGACAATTCCACTCTTGGGTCAGAGGCTGAACATCAAGACCCCACTAGTCCCTAGGAAACCCCGGAGCCTGTGAGAAGTCAGTTTGTCGCTGTGCGTGCCAACTTCTCTGCACCTCCATGGATGCCAAATGCAGCACTTAGCAATTGAAAATGCTTCTTTGCGTCTTTTTGGGCCACGGATGTCTCCAGTGAAAAGAATAGTGTCATCATCTGGGCAGAGACTTGGCAAATTCCTCGAGAAATGAAGGATTGTGTAATATTGTCTTAGTCTCAAGGCTCACATTATACATAATTTGTCCCCAAAGGAAATAGAAGAGTTTGTAACAACGCAAGAAACACTAATCCTCACAGCCAAAAAAAAAAAGAAAAAAAAAACCCTGAAAAATTGGATTTTTCTTTTCTTACAATAAATTCAGAAGTTTTGTCCAGAATAATCAAGACATTTTGTTTGAAAAAGTCTGCATTTGTTCTGGGAAAGTCCCAAGGGCCCTAAATTCCAAATGCAGAGCGGGGGCCGGTTTGGAACTTGGCAAGATGCTCTGTCATGTGGGACGGCCAAGTGGAGGAGTTTCTCAGATGATTTCCCACAATCAAGGGCTCAGTGTGGTTTGGGGAAACGGAGGGCGGGTCTTCATAATTTTGAAGAGGATTAAGGAAAGGTAATAGAGATCGCCAGGTGGAGGAGATATCCTGTGTTGTTTTAGGTTTGTGTTTTTTTCCCCCAAGCATCAGTCAAGAGGGCTTTAGGAAGCAGATTTTATTTTATTATTTTATTTTATTTTTTTATTAAGTTTTTCAATTTTGTTCCAGTGTGGTTAATGTGTGGTGTTATATTAGTTTCAGACGTGCACTGTGGTGATTCAACCATTGTGTGCACTGCTCTGCGCTCATCATGATAAAGGAAGCAGATGAGATTTTCCACGGCTGTTCTCGGCTCCTCAAGGCCAGCAGCCATACCATCCCTCCTTCGTGAGGCTGCATCTCCTTGGGTTGCTGGTCTCCTGGTGCCCAGTTAGGAGGTCTTCCCCACCTCCTAGCCATCAGACCAGGACTCTCTGAGTCCGTGGCCCATGACTTCCTAGGGAGACTTTGCAAGGGAAGTGGTGAGGATGTTGACTTCCTGAGTCTTTTATGTTCCCGCATTCTGGGGCTTTGCCATCTGGGGCCACGCTGACCCTGGAGGGAATGATTCAGTCAACAAATCTGGTGCAAACACCTGGGGGTCGCCCTGTTGGTATGTTGCTTTGAGGCACACCATCTTTTCATGCAAGGGGAACATGCCACATTCTTACCAACCGTTCTGTCTAAACACGTGTTGGCACGAAAGTCATATTGCTGCCGTCCCTTTCCTTGCAGTTTGATTTGGGCTCCTTCCCCTTCCCAAAAGAAATGTGGATGGATGCCATGCTCGGGTTCTGGCACTTGTAGACGTGGCCTTGGGTCTTCTATTTAACATCATAAACTTCCCGTGACATTCTGTGCCTGTGTCCAAATTTCCCCCTTTTACGAGGACACCAGTCACATTGGAGTAGGGTCTGCCCTCATTATGGCATTTTAATTAATGACACCTGCAATGGCCCTGTTTCCAAACACGTTCACATTCTGAGGTCTCGGGGTTAGAGCTTCAATATATGCATTTTGAGAGGACGCCAGCCCATAATGGAAGTTGGTCTTTATACCTCATGGAGTGTCTGCGGGATGGACCCCAGCTGCACGGAGGGGACAGCGCCTATCTCCCAGAGAGAGGAAGACAAGTATAATTGTGTGCCAGAAAGTTAAATTGTGGGGGAAATGTGCACATCTTTGCAGGTAAGGACACCATAGGTGTCCAGGACCCAGTTGATTTGCCTTCTGTGGTGGGCAGTATTTGGGTTCCGGTTGTCAGCAACTCAGTGGGTTGGGGAAGTCCTGGAAGAGTTGATTGAGGACTTAGGGCTGCAGTCCTGGGGAAAGGGGCCATGCAGAGTCTGGGGGGTACACCTTGGAGGTTGTCCATGGGAACTGGGGGGTGGGCAGTGGGGGATCACAGCCAGGGGAGGGGCGGGAGTCGTGGTACATGGGGGCATGGCTGGAGTGCCAGGAGCCTGTTGGGCTGGGGCAGCTTCTCTTCCTCCTTCCCTCCTCCTCCTCTTCATCATTTCAGCTTCCTTAAGGTATAATCGACATATAAAACTGTAGGATACTTACAATGTGCACTGTGGTGATTTGATGCATGTGCACATTGTGAAAACGTCCCCCCATCTAGTTAATGCACGCACCCATCACCTTCCATATTTCTCTCTCTCTCTCTCTCTCTCTCTTTTTTTTTTCCTTTTTTGGTGAGAGCTTTTAAGATCTGTCCTCTTGGCAAATTTCAATGATGTGATACTGTGTTATCAACTAGAGTCCCCATGCAGTATACCCAATCCTCAGGCTGCATTTGTCTTGTAGCTGAAATTTTTGTGCCTTTTTACCAGCCGCTCGCTGTGTCCCCCCAGCCCACAGCTCCTTCTTGATATTCCATTTCATCGTGTTTTATAGTAACACGGGAATACCTCGGGGTATCGAGTTAATGTGCGGTGCTGCACACAGGTATGACAGGACAGTGTATCTTTGCTGCTGTGCTGTTGTGTACACACACGTGTTCCTGATCCGTGTGTATCCAGTGTATGTTTGTATCTTTTACATATGTAGATGGGCATACGTATTTGTATCCATTTTTTTAGATTTAAAATCTATTCATTTAGATTTATTTACATAGATTATAGATAGATACCTATACAACTATGGAAATACGTATAATACATATCTCTTGTTTAATATGTGTTTATTCATATGTATCATATATATCCTTATATAGATTCATAGATAGGCTTATATATGTATGCATGTTGTGTATTATATAGAGATAGGTCTATTTTATCTAGATTTTAGATCTATTTCTATAGATTTACATATACAGATTATTATATGAATATATATATGAACGTCTATTTTATCTAGATTTTAGATCTATTTCTATAAATTTTCTTATACAGATTATTATATGAATTTATATATATATGAATGTCTGTCTATTTTATCTAGATTTTAGATCTATTTCTATAAATTTTTATACAGATTATTATATGAATTTATATATATATGAATGTCTGTCTATTTTATCTAGATTTTAGATCTATTTCTATAGATTTACGTATACAGATTTTTATATGAATTTATATATATATGAATGTCTGTCTATTTTATCTAGATTTTAGATCTATTTCTATATATTCACTTATACAGATTATATGAATTTGTATGTATATGAGTGTATGTCTCTCTTTTGTATACATATATGTACGTTTGTATACATACATATATATCTTTATAGATTCACACATGGTTATGTATCTATTTATCTATTTCACATTCACACTTTAAGTAATCTCTACCCACAATGTGGGGCTCGAACCTACAACCCCAAGATCAAGAATCACGTGTTCCACTGACTGAGCCAACCAGGCCATTCATACTTTATATATATATATATATATATATATATATATATATATATATATATATACTTTATATATATATATATATATATGTATATGTGTGTATCTACTGATACATACTTCATTCATGTTTCAATAGATTAATATTAATAGATCTTTTTATGTAGATTATTTATATAGATTTCACAGACATTGTATATGGAAAAGATACACATGTCTCTTTTGTATGCATAAGGCATGTATACACATACACATCATTACGTATATATACACATAGATACATTTTCTATGCATAAGGCATATATATATGGACACATCTTTACATATATACACATATGTATCTTTTGTATGCATAAAGTATGTATACACATATGTTTATATATATATACGTATCTATCTTTTGTATGCACATCTTTATATATACACAAATCTATCTTTGTGGTATGTATACACACATTGTTACATATATAAACACATAGATACCTTTTGTATGCATAAAGCAATATACATGGACACATCTTTACCTAGATACATATAGATACCATTTTATACACACATATATCTGGAAATAGGCTTTAGTGTAAAGATGATGCACGCAAGCTGTTTTAGAAGAAACTTGAGGCTTTTTTTTTTCCCCTTTCCTCCTGCCTGGACTACATGTGCTCAAATAACAGTGTGTCTTTAAACGGTTATTTTCGAAACGTTGTGGTTCGTGTAACTTGTAATACATGCTGAGTTTTGAGGGTAGGTGACATATTTTCCCTAGAATGCCTTATCCCTCGGTACTTTCCACTGGGTCGAAGTTTAAGAAATATCCTGGGAGAGAGAGGGAGCTCGTCGGTGCTGTGATCAGTACTGTGTTTATGCAGTCTGCTAATTTTAAGTAACTGGAGAGTTCATTTATAACGACCTACCCGGGTAGGAAGAAGTGAGGATTTGTCATTCCACACGCTTTCCACGGCGTGTCTGCATTTTTAAAATACAAGTCTAACCAAGATCTCCAAAAGGCATCTGAAAAATGTCTTAATGTGTATAAACCCTTAATTTCCCCATGGTTGGATAGCTCAAAAATAGATGAATGGATTTCTGAAACTTTTCCCAGAAAATCCCTTTTGGGCCAAAACTAACATTCAGTACAGAAAATAATGGATAAGCATAAAATACTGAAAGAAGGGGTTTACAGTAAAAATTATAATTTCAGCCTGAAGAATAACCTTGTTAGAATAACATGAAAGTCATAATTCAGGTAGCTTTGAGAAATATAATCTGGTGACGTTCGACCTCAAAACCCTGCTAGCGATGGCCGTCACAAATCTGAAAAGCACCGTCGTAGCTTTGTAAGAATCTGGACCCCTATTTTTGGCAACAAAATGGTATCATTACTTTTTTTTTTAAATAAACATTTATTAGAGAAAGGTACATCATCTTCTAAAGTATCCAAAGCATCCTAGTTTTATACAAGGATGCCTTCTTTGCCTTGTTTTATCAAGAAAAATTACTATGGCTGCCTCCCCTCGTACGTCCAACTGTCTGGCACGAGGTGATGGTTTATTTTAGCTCCAAAAGACTAGGATTTGGCAGCTCTTAGTAATCAGAAACCAAGAATAAGAATTTGAATGCAGCAGAAAATGTGATACAAGAAGCATATTCATCTGTTATATATACTTCAGACTTTGAAAAATGAAGTGCTCTGGACAAAAAGGAGTCTCTGAGAGGCAAATGGCACATTTTTTTTTTCTCTTCCTACTGGCAATTTCTCCTCATGTAGAATTAAAAATAAATAGGAAAAAAAAAAGATTAGAAAGATTTTTCAAAAAAACAAACAAAAACCAAACTGACTTAGAGTGTGTGTAGCCCACGAAATGCAGCTACACGGAGAAATAAATTGGGTTGTCGGGAGTCTTTTCTATTTGGTTTCAATTTGGGGGATGATATCACCAGAATCCTTTCCGTGCTTAGAAAATTATGCTAGGTTACCGGTCTTCAATTTCGATTAGATCATGAGGAATGAAAATCCCAGACGCGCTGATATTCCTCTTACGGCTCAGGGTTCTGAGCATGCAGAAACACTTACCCCGCCGTCCCCTGTGGCACGCACTGTGTGTCTTTCCCTCCGCGTGCCTCTCCTTCCCCGCTAATCTGTTTTCCGTCTCTGCTGTGGTGCACTCGGTCTTCCTTCTTGGCTCCTCGAGTTCTTATCTGGTTCCAAGTAATGCTTTGCGCTAGACAGGTGAGGTTAGGGAGGCTGCGAGCACCCTTGGCAGGCAGAATGCACCGTCCACATCAGCATTTTCTTTATGCCTTCTGGCCACCTCTCCTGTGTCCCTGAGATATTTTTATGATGATTCAACGTGAGTCTTTAAATACGTAAACCGCTCCCAAGGGTGTGTGTGTGCTAATTTTGTGAGACTGTGGCTGTGTTTTCTATGGATGGCGTCTCACGGTTTCTTATTTTCTCTCTTTTCATTCCTTGCTTCTGCCGTGAGCCGTCCTGGTGCTGGGGTAGGAAGGAATCCGAATCTTGCCCCCTCTGCAGCTGGTGCTGATGTTTAGAGGGTCGGAACTACATCTCCCACTGTTGTGGGAACATGCCCCTGCTCCCTGGGACAGCAAGTGAAGCTCCCTGGGACTTTTCTCTCTCTCTCAGGTAACCAGAAGCCTGCAGGTGGGCTGCCCAGGGCTGGGGCACAGAGGCTTGGAGGTACCAGCAGGATGCATGTCTTTGGAATTCCTTCTGTTTTTCCCTCATGGTTTGTCACAAAATAGCTACTGCAGCTCCTGCCATCATGTCTACATTCCAGGTGGGAAGACTGAGAAGAAAAAGCCAAAAACCCCCAAAAAAAGGAAGGAAGAAATCAAGGGAAGGTATTCCCCCCTCACAGAACTTCAAGTCTAAAACTCAAACTTTGAGTCCAAACGCCTCATTGCAAAACCACTGCTGTTTCCCACGACCTGAATTACCTTCCTTGGCCACCCCTCTGCATGACAAAGATTGGAAAATGAAATAAGAAAAATGTAGGCTACATGGCTGGGCCATCCTTGCAAGCCCTACAAAACTAGGGTTGCAGAGTGAAGAAAAAGGGGGGACCCATTCTCCATGGAAAACAGCCTCATCTCTGTGCTTACATCCATGTGGTGTCCACACATAGTCAATACATGTTGTACGGAAGGGGAGAGAGGAAATCATTGAACCATGGATGCAAATGCTTGGCTATACCTTGAGAAGAGGAAGGAACAGGTAGGGCGAACAGCATGGGGGTTGCATTTCAGGAGAGAAGCAGGTGGCACAGGCTCTGGTTGTGGGGAATGCTGTTGTGTCCTGGGCAGAGTGACTGTGGATGCGGTGATGGGGCATGGCTCAGAGTGGGGTTCTGTCCAGGGTGCCGTGGGCAACCGCTGCACTGTTCTCCGCTGTGCAATTCTAGGGTCTGCCATCTGGGGAAGCAGGATTGTATGGACCCCCCGAAGACCTTCCTGGTGGCCATGTGGGGACAGGAGGCTCAAGAGGGATTTTCGTGTTTGGACAGCATTGTTCACCATGGGTGGTAGAGATGGTTCTGAGTTGGGGTTTGGGGAGCAGGTGTTGGGCGGGGTTGGTTCTGTTGGGGTGTGGTTGAGTTCAGAGTGCATATGAGACACACAGGGCAGATGTCACTGATGCTGTGTCGGGACAGGCATCTGGAGCATGGGGAGGGGTGGCCAAGGACCAGACAAGTGGATGCTTCCAGAGGCGTGGACCTGTTCCTCCATACACCAGCTCATTCTGCCGTCCTTTGTGTGATGCATGCTCAGTCAGCACTTGATGGGCTAAGTGCTTGGCGGGCACCATTCATTCTTGCCATAACCTACTGACAGCGTCCCCTCTACTGACCAGGACCCTGGGACCCATGTCACACCGTTGGTCTAGCACAGGGCCCAACTTGCCTTGCACTGTGTCACCAAGCCCCACCTCTGGTGGGAGCTGGGGAGACAGGGGCAGAAGGAGGGGACACCTCATTCCTTCCCCTGAAAGGGTGGCCCGCCTTGGAGTTACTAATGCTGGCTGTGAGCATCAGTTAGGACATCCAGGTGACGAGGTCAGCCGAGTCTTCTTGTTGGCCAACCTGGCGTGGTGATTCCAACACAGAGGTGACACAATTCTAGGGTTGGCATTCTGACGGGTTGTAGAGGCAAAAGTGCATATTACTTACCTCTGGGGACAGTGTGTTACTGATGGCAGCCTCTCTTCTGAAGTCTGGGCACTGTGTGGATCCTTCTCCTTATGCCTTTGAGCCAAGGGCGCCTGGAGAGGGTGGGCCACTTGCCCTGATGCTGACTTTGGGGACATAGGAGAAATAAAAGACACACAAAGCTTGGGTCCTTTTGTAGAGACTCCAAACATGCGGCCACCAAAACAATGGTATGACAGGATGCCAAGTTGTAAGGCGTTGAGGTGAAGTCCCATGGTGGGAGGTGGTGTCTACACTGCCTGATGGGCTGAGATCTGTGCCCCCAAGCCCAGATAACTGTCTGGCATACCATGAACGCCAGCTCCCATACCAGATGAACTCTGAACACCCTATCCCTGTGTGCCCAGGGCTGGCCACTCTCTTCAGCACCATGTTGGACTTGACGCCCGCCAGGCACGTGTGAGCCTCCTCCATATGGAGGAGAGATGCTTTGGGGTCAAGGTGCTCTCAACACAGCCATGATTTCCAATGGCGGCCACTCCCACTTGGTTGCGTTCCGTCCTCTCTCCTGGCGTGGCTTCAACATTATCGAGTTGGTGCGTGGGGGAGTTCTTGGACAACTCTACAGCACGTTTGGGGTTAGATCTGCTGTGATTTGGCTTTACGATTTTCTAGAAACTTGCTGGCTTGACCTGTGCTTGATGATTCACATGAGAACCATCCATAACGCAACAGCTCAAGATGGTGGGACTCGTCCAAAATTTTTCTGAATGGAAACATGACATTATAATCATCTTATTTCCCTCTTCCTCCTCCTCCTCCTTCTCCTTTTCCCAGAAATATTTGGCTATGTCTGCTATAATAAAATAAAGGCATTTAAGAGACACTTAACTTAAATATTTAAAGTAGTTCATTGAAGAGTAGTAATCCGCAACACTATTATGTGAGGCATAATTATCAGACTAATGCCGCTTTTCCTTTTCAAGAAAGGAACAATAAAGGCATGATGAAAATATAACAAACCACTTGGGTTCGTTTGGATTCATTCGGACACTTATCGATAATTTTGTGGGCATATTGGCACATCTCATGTTGAAAAATCCATGCATTATTTTGGGGGGGATAATGGTAAGATAAAAGATGGAAGAGACACGTTTCAGAGGTAATTGTTAAATTAAAATGACACACCATATCACAGCAAATCTTTAAAAGACCACTTTCTTAAAAAATCAAGATTGTTCTTTTCAGGAATATCTTTGCTCAGTAAATGTTTAATTAAGGATTCAATAAGCTCGATAATTTACAGGGAAGTAAGTTCTGTATTTGTACACGTGAAAGGTCCCACACGTATCCCTCTCAAAGCTCAGATTTGTGGTGACGGCCTCACCATTTGAACAGGATTTAGAGCAATTGCAAAGTTCACAGAACCCCTGTCTTTTCAACATTCTCCAACAGCAAAGATTACAATGACACATTCATTGCACTTAGCTTCTACGATGTTGGAGTAAAACCCACTCTGTAACGATAATGACAAAAAAGCACACCGAAAGTAATTCCATTTTGGGATTTCTATCAACGTGGATTATACCATTAACAAATGTTATAGGAAATATCTTGGCACCATAAGGAGCAGAAGTAACGAACGATTATGCCCCAAAGGAACGTTGACTCTGGAACATGCCAACGTTGATTTCCACCATAGCCATCTATCCAAAGAGAGTGGAAACACCTGTAGGGATTAATGTTCCCTTCAATGACTTTTTTCTTGAGTAAATAAAATGTGTAAGAATAAGTCCTTCCCCCGGCCCCTCAAAGAGCCTTTCTTGGTGTCCCTAGAAATCCTTAAAATAGTTGAATGATAAACTTTCCAGTTTTACCCCCATAGACCCACTTAACTGGTGTTTGCTATAATTCTGTCATTTCGAGAACGTTATATAAATGGAATCATGTGCATGTAACCTTTAGAATTGGCTGTCTCACTCAGCACAAATCTCAGGAGGTCCATCCAGGTTGATGCATGCTTCAATAGTGTGTTTTGTTTTCTTGTCAAGCAGGCCAATGGTATGGATGGATCCCATTTGCTGTATCCATTCACCCACTGAAAGACATCTGGGCTCTTTCCAGCTTGGGGCTATTTTGAGTAGGACTGTATAACCATTTGTGTACAGATGCTTGTATGAACATAAGTCCTTATATTTTTTCTGGGAAAAATGCCCAGGAGTGCGATTGCTAGGTCATCTGATGGTTGCACAGCTATTTTTTTTTCCAAAAGAAACTACCCAGTTGTCTTCTATAGAGTGGACTTAACATTTTACATTACCAACAGTGTACGAATGATCTAATTTCTCTGTATCCTCGACAATAATTAATGCTTAATGTTTGTCACAATTTTGTATTTTAGCCATTCTGATAGGCAGATATAAATATCTCGTTTTGGTTTTCATTTGAATTTCCCTAATAACTAATCATGTTGAACATATATTTTTTTTTTTTTACTGCTGACTTTTGAGAACTCTTTATATATTCTAGATACTAGTCCTTTGTTGGTATGCGGCTAGCCAATATTTTCTCCCTTTCGTAGCTTTCTTTTCATTTTTTAGCAGGGTCTTTTAATGAAGTCCAATTGATCAGATTTTCTCTTTATGGGTTGTGTTTTTGGTGCCAAGTCTAGGAACCCCGGCTAGCCTTACCTCCCAAAGGTTTCATATTATGTTTATTTTATTTTTCTTAGAAGTTTAAAGTTTTACTTTGAAGTTCATAATGCATTTTAAGTGAAATTTTGTATCAAGTGTGAGACCTAGTTGCAGATTTTGTTTTTTGTTTTGCCTGTGGATGCCCACTGGGTCACCTCCATTTGTTTTGTTTCTGCATTGAATTTTTTTTCACCGTTATTAAAGGTCACTTGGAAGTATCTGCATGGGTCTATTTCTGGGTTCTCTGTCCAGTTCCATGGATCTGCGTCCCTCTCTGTGCCAATACCACGTGGTCTTGATTATTGTCACTGTATAGTGTCTTAAAATTGTATAGACTGATTCTTCTCCATGATTCCTAATTCAACTCTAGTTTACTGCCCATGGACCCCCCATCACGTCCCCTTAGGGACAGCACAGTCCCATGGGTGCCCATGCAGGATGGAGAGTTCTCATGACTTATTCATCATGCATGGACCCCCGTCACATCCCCTTAGGGACAGCACAGCGCCATGGGTGCCCATGGGATCAGAGATTTCAGACCTTCAAGTGAACTTTCCTTTGGGTTGTGATTTCCAAGATTAGGCTGTCAGTATTGTCTGTTCCTGGAGAGATTCTCCTCCTACTTTATAGGTTTCTGCCTTCTCGCTGTCTCCACCCATGGTGAAGAAAGCTAGGAAGATTTAGGGTCCCTTTACATAGGCACTAATCCCATTATGGGGGGGCCCATCATTTTGACATAATCATCTCCCAAAAGCCTACTTGCAAATACAGTCCCATTGGGAGTTAAATCTTCAATATATGAATTTGGGGGGCTATGAATAGTCCGTGCCTGGTTTTTAGAACAACCGTGAACTAGATTCACAGTACCCCAAGTTCATCCAGGGGCCTTGAGCCAACACTTGGAGGCTTTCCTTCCAGCTCCCACTCTCTGGTGGGTCCTGGGCAAGCCACATTTCCTGCTAACGTTGGAACCCCATTTTGTGGTTTGTAGCCAAGGTCAGACAACTTGTGCGCAAGGTGACGTCACGCACGCATGGGGAGGCCAAATGGATGTCACTTAGTTGAAAGCCTGGAAAGAAGCATATTTTCCACAGGGGTCTGAGCTTTTCAACTCAGTGGAGGCATCAGGGATGGGTGACATCTTGCCTGACGTCTCGTCCTGGGGCCTCGGAAGGGGCGGAAGGAGTTCTATGGCTTCTTCCAGGGCAAAGGAACTGTGTATCTCGAAGCAATAGACAGTGTTTGTTTGGTCCTCTTTGCACAGCTCCATTTCGGGGCCACCCACTGTCCTGGAGCCCCGCTCACCTGCTTTGCCATTACTTTCCCGTGAAGACGTCCACTCAAGAAGGTGAGTAACCCAGGCACTGGGTGTGAAGGTTCATTTGCGTTCTCTGAAGCCTCTCCAGAAAATCCGGACCAGTCCTCAGACCCGTGCAGAGCTGAGCACACGGCCGGCACATTCGTGGGGTGGTGGCGGGACGCACTGAAGTCTTTTTTATTCTCCTTGTCATATACACAGGATGACTTAAAAATAGCGTTTGCATCTGAAATGCTACCATTTATCTTGCTGAAAGATTCCGAATTTCCCCAAACTGTGGCCCGGAGCTGGATTAAAACTCCAGCCATCAATCCCTCCCCGGGCACCATAGCTCACAGATATGTCCTTCCCGGAAAGGACTTGGGAAAACTAATCAGCCACGGGAAGGTACTCCTTAAAAACCACAGACGCATTTCCCCGGTGGATGTTTCCAGGGATGGCCCGCTGGGCATGTCTATAATTTTCCATAATTTTCCTTTAAGTCTCAATATGCTTCAATTGGATTAAGGAAAATAATCAATGTTCTTAATACAGTATTTACTTGTAATATTTTCAGTGGGCTGTGAGTTAGGTTTCTCGAGATGAAAGATGATTTTAAAAATGGCTAAAGGTAATGATTTTTTATAGCTTAATTTAGATTATATTGAAAATTATGAGAAGGGGAAGGGAAAAAAAAAAAAAAAAGCACCCAGGACCGCTGCCACCTTATTAAACATCTCCGGTTTTTGCAATTTAAATACTACACTCCGTCATATATTTTCTGTATTCATATTTCAACAATAAGCATTAATAACATGGTAATATCTTTATTTCCATAGTGTTGCTTTAATATACCATGGGGAGCTACAAGCAATGTTCGCTCGATAATTATTTCCATTAGAACTAGCGGAGTCTACGGAAGGGCTGGGGTTTCTTTGCACCGGGAAGGAATCGCTCCCTTTCGGCCCCTGCCTTAAATGAACGGGTGTGAGACGCTGTTTCAGAGGAACGTGGGTGGACTTGGCTCTTAGCTCTCCTGTCCAGTTGGTAACCGGCTCCTGGGGATGCTTGTTGCTGCTTCTGCTGGGATATCAGCTAGCTAGCCAGCTTGGGACACAGGTGAATTAAAAGCCCCATTGGCGTCCTGGGTTACTCGCCCTGCACAGAAAGCCTTTAGGACAACGGGCTGCTCATGATACCATCAGGTGATAAAGGTGCCCACACTGGTGGGTCCTCTAGATGAGGGACTCTGGGGGCTCAGACTCACCTTCGAGCAACACCCATTTCCTGAAACTTCACGGAGGAAGGAGGACAACCTTCCTTGTGGGCTCCCCGTCACAGCAGGACTGAAACTATTCAAGAGACCCCATTGCAAAATGAGAACAAGAGGGCGCTCGGTCAAAAAGGACAAAGGATTTCGAGATGGTGATAATGGGGCTTTGAACAAGACTCCCTTCTGAGCTTGGGGCCCCATGTACCAGACACATACATGGGTCGGGGTTGGGGAAAGGCCATGTGGAATGGGGCAGGGGGCTCTCGGTGCCCGACTGGGGAGGAAGCTTTGGAAAAGGAGTGATGGAAGATGCCCAGGGGTTAAGATTGAAATGGTTTGGGAGGAGGTCTGGGTGTTGGTGGAGGTGTTGCAAGTGCAGGGCCAACCATCAGTGATCTCGATCGCAGGCCTGGGCTTGCCGGGGCCCTGGGTGGCTGGGCAGTCCTTTGAGGGCTCTTCCAGGGTGGGTGCCACTGCCGGTTTGCATGGGGCTTTACTTAGGGGCAAACATTCTGCTGCTGTAGGAGGGACCCCTTCGAGGGACATCAACGTTGCAGCCATGAGCTCTGTATCTATAACTTCCCGCAAAAACCAGATTCAAGCCCAGCCCTCGTTTGCTTGCTGCTGAGGGGCCGTGTGGACAGCAGTCTCAGCTGGAAAGTGCAGAACACAGTCGTCCTCGGGGGTTCAGGCTCTAGCTGGATGTGGATGTTTATTGTCTCTACACAAGTACGGGAAACAGACCAGCCTGGTGGCCATGGTCCTTTGTAATGGGGCATCCTGGGTAATCAGGACAAGGGTTTCCCGAAAGTGCCGGCCAAGAGAAGACGGTGGTGATGGTGGTGGTGGCGGTGGTGATGGTGTGGGCAAGCCACGAGGCCAGTTCCGAGGGGTGGCCCCCACAGCAGGCAGGTCAAGTCAGCCACCAGTGTCACCAAGCACGGAATGAGTCCACGCCTGTGACGTCCAGGGATGGACACTCTCAAAGTGTCACTGTCACGGAGCTGTTTACCCCATGTCTTCAGACTTCCTGTTTAACCGATTATCATGGGGCGCCCAGGTGGCTCGGTCGGTGAAACATCTGCCTTCAGCTCAGATCATGATCCCAGACTCCTGGGATCGAGTCCTGCATTGAGCTCCTTGCTCATTGGGGTGCCTGCTTCTCCCTCTCCCTCCACCTCTCCCCCTGCTTGTGCTCTCTCTATCTCTTAAATAAATAAACAAAAATAAAATAAAACGTATTATCAGGCCACTTAGGCGCACTGCAAGCACTGTTGTGTGTGCAAATGCATGAAAATGTGAACCCGTGTGTGTTTATATGCAAGCGTGAGCATGCATACACACGTGCATTTTGTGTCCTGGATGACAACAAAGTCTATTTTGATTTAGGGTGTGAACAATTGTTAAGAACACACGAAAAACAGGGTTTCTTTGAAGAGAGTCTGCGAGTCTGAATATCTTACGCCAACAGGCCTTCCTTTCTGGATCGTGGATTTGAAACCACCAGACTAAGCTGCAGAAAACGGGAGAATCAGCTTGAAACTTGGTGCCCGTGGAATAAATATACGGGTGCAAAATAGAGATTTCAACGAAATGCATCAATATTTGGGTTTTCATTCTATCTTTATTTAAAAAATATATACATTTTTTTGTTTGTTGGGTTCAATATGTATTAGTTTCCAGAGCAGAAATGATTCACCAAGAAGTTAGCCCTTCTTGAAAACACTGAGTCGTACAGTACTTAGAATTGCTCCCTGCGTCTGAGAACAGGAAGAGCCGCCAGGACCCGGGTGTATGGCAGACATTTCCTAATTTAAAACCCTGGGAGAGTAATCCCCCTCTGCCCGGCCCCCTGCCCAGGAAGGTGGGGATATTCCTGACACATTTTCCCCGGGTCCCTGCTCCTGTCTGCGAAACCTGGCCGTGCAGACACGGTTTTGATTTACGGAGATGCTTGCAAGCTCCTTCCCTTCTCCGAATTTTGCGTGTAGGAACTTCAGAAAGCCGGTAGGGTCGGCCGCGTGGGGGACGGCTTTCCGTCCGACATCTCAGCCCCGCATGTGTGGTCGGCTTACTATTTGTTCGAGGGTGGGAGGTGGGAAGGCCAGTGTTTACTCTCGTTTTCCATTTCCCCGATGTTACGTTTCTCCAGGATTTGTGCAAAGAATCCCCAAGTCTTAGTGGTTAAAACATATGTCAATGTTCATGTCTATATCATGTATATTTATATCCTCTATAACTCTATCTAGGTATTTCTATTTCTCTATCATGTAAATCTGTATCCAGATCTCCCATATCGGTATCTATATCTATGTAAGTATGTCTATATTGGTATCTCTATCTGTATGGACATCTGTATCTGTATGGATATTTGTATGTATATCTGTGTCTGTTCTGTATCGATGTCTGTATCTCTATTTGTATCTGTATCTATCTGTGTCTGTTCTGTATCGATGTCTGTATCTCTGTATCTGTATCTATCTGTGTCTGTTCTGTATCGATATCTGTATCTCTATTTGTATCTGTATCTATCTGTGTCTGTTCTGTATCGATGTCTGTATCTCTATTTGTATCTGTATCTATCTGTGTCTGTTCTGTATCGATATCTGTATCTCTATTTGTATCTGTATCTATCTGTGTCTGTTCTGTATCGATGTCTGTATCTCTATTTGTATCTGTATCTATCTGTGTCTGTTCTGTATCGATATCTGTATCTGATCTATATTTGTATCTATATCTCTATATCTGTGTCTGTATCTGTATGTGTATCTATATTGCATCTGTATCTATATGTATGATCATGTCTCCTTCTACCTATAACTATATATAAAATTTCTGTATCTTTATATTTATAAAATATAAACGTACGTATCCCATATTCTTGGAAGTTAAAAAAATACGTAGTAACACATGGTTTTTAAGGAAACACGGGATGAGAATATTATCCCTTAAAAGCAAAGCTGATCACTAGCCCAACACAGAGGTGGTACGGGGGACCACGTGCATGGCTTTGGTATCTCGTCCCTGAGGATAGTCCTTGTTTTTCGGATGCTCCTCGCGGCCAGTGCCTTCCAGGGGCCCCTACGTCTGTCCCCGCCTGCCGTCCTCCACGTCCCACCTGGAACTCACAGCAGCTGTGCTGGGAACTGAAGGGACGTTCCGACTTGCCTCGCAATGGAGCATAAGCCCATTCCCACTCTCACGGTTCTCTCTGGACTCCCAGGCGGCCAGGAGGGATCGGGCAAGCACCCTCCTGTGAACCAAGATAGATGAAGAACCACGCCTGGCTTAATTTCCCCGTCCACTCGCGTCTGCATGATTGCAAAGGGCAGCCTGCTTTCTGCACGGAGCGTGCGGGGACTTCATACTGCAGGCTGTCCACCCGTGGTCTGTGCACCGGACCGTTCACAGGCGAGAAGTCCCTGGAACTTGCCGAGCCCCACAAACCACATCTGCATTCCCCTCCCTGCAAACCAAAGGACACGGCGGTGACCAGAACTCTCCGTCACGTTAGGCCGTTCCCGTGGCATTCTTCCCTGATTGTGTTTTCCCTCCTGTGTTTCAAAGATATATTTCTATCCCTCTACAGTTTCAGGGTGTTTTCTTTACTTGGGAGGAATCATTCTGAGTCATTAAAAATATGTATATGTTTGCACAGATCTGGGTCTCAAGGCAATGCTTGAAATCAGTTTATTTGGGAGCGAAGTATTCTGGGCCTCCGTTAGCCTGGGTAGACATTATTTCTGTTTGAGACATTCTTGGTTTTTAGACCACAAAGGGAGGCCTGCGAGGGTTTCCTGGACCCTGTGGCTTCACGCCGTCCAGACCAGGGAAGGGCAGGGCCAGTCAGAACGCTCTGGATCTTATTTCCATGGGGTTTCTATGTCTCTGGGTCACAGGAAACACAGGCGTGCCCATGGGATCATCCATGTGGGAAAGCGCCAGCGTGAGTCCTGCCGCGGCGTGGGACGTGAGCTTGGACAGGCCATCGGGCGCTGCTACAGGCAGACAAGTAGCTTGTGGAGTCCAGCCACTCTGTGATAAGTGATGCCGGACTCATGGGCCTGCGTGGGGGACACTGTGTGGGGGCCACTGAGCGCCGGCCGCTGTCGGGCAGGCCAGCACAGGTGCGTGTGTCTGTTGGCTGCCTCCCCACCCACTAGACCAGGCACGATTCTGCACACACCTGTGACGTTGCTCACAAATGGAGAGATGCGAAGAAAATAAAAAATAAAAAAGGACCCTGTTTCGAAAACCATTGATCTGTGCCCGTAATCTTTCCGAGGCTGACCTGGAGCTCTCTGCCCTGCCTGTGATTTGTGGCCCCAGCAGCATCCACGTGGACACTGGAGGACATGTGGATGGTTCCGTATAAACACCAGAGACCTCCCTGCGTCCTGGAGCCTGGCCCTCCAAAAAACAGAACAGAACAAAACAAAAAACAAGAAAAAAAACCAAAAAAGGCACAACAACAAAAAAAGGTCTTTTTTTTTTTTTAATGATCTGTTGTTTTTTTTTAATCGCCTTTTTTTTTTTCTTTTTGGGAGGAGAGTTTCCGAGTTTTAAGTACCTTGTTTATGCATGCCATCCCAAGAAGCCCCCAACTCACACACATACTCCTTTCCTGGCCCCGACAGCCAAATGTTCACTTTAGCAATTGAGTCCTTCATGTTCAAAAAATTTTAAAACATTAAAAAAAAAATTTGGTGCCACATTGTGGATTCTGCCCCCAAAGGTGTGGGTTTAGCAATAGGCACGAGGCCTCACGGGCAAACTTTGCCCTGTGTCCCGGGCAATTTGGTCCCGAGGACTCTGCATGCTTTTCAAGGGGGAGCAGACATGCCTGGGCTCGGTCTCATTCCAGGGTTTTGACGTGAAGGAGTAAATGCAAGCTGCTGAGGAATTTCGTTTTTCCCCGTGGCAGGGGCAGGATTCTTGCTTTCTTGCGTGCTGTTTTTCTCTGTAGGAAGGGGGGAGGGAGAAAAACCAATAAGGTGGGGGTGAAGCCAGCAGAGGTCGGAGGCACTCTTTTCCTCGGAAGGGGTGTGTGGAAATTACAATGCAGCTGGGGGCCAATTTCCATATCGGTGCAATGTGCCTTAGACTTTACTGATGCAAAGGGACACAGGGAGTGAGTGTCTCGTGGCAGGGGTGGGGGGCAGCCGGGGGCCGCGGAGAGGCGTCACATGCCCCCCCTGCAGGAGGCAAGAGGCCAGGCTGGGTGCACCAAGCATCCCGGGAGCCCAGCAGCCGGGAGTGTCCCCCAGACCCCTCGAGCAGGCAGCAGCTGGAGGAGGACGCGATGCACCCCGTTCCCCGCACCTCCCTTTTCATTGGAATGCACTTCCCGCGTTCCGGTTTGCCCGAGAACTTCCCCTGGCGCCCCGCCCGCCCCGCATTTGCATCTCGGTCCTCATCCTGAATTCGAGGAATGCGATTCAATCTTATTCTCCCGACGGTACCATTAATATTTTAATTTAATCCGAATTTCTTGAACTTGCTCGCCACCCTGACTAACCTAGTTACCTGTCAGGCTCCATCAGCTTGTCATATTAGAAGGGATTGTCCTCTGAATCTAATCTACTTGAAATGATTTCGTGGGGTGCTGGTCTATAAATCATTTCGGAATCGCCCTGACACGGGAAGGCTTCCGTGGGTAAACAGATCACGCCGGCTTGACTGCAGGCAGCCGTGAACTTTGCTTTATCAACTCCTCATTGATTCCTGCGCGCCGAGAGGTCAGGAAAAATGTTCTCCTTTACATAGAAAAACATTATTAATATAAGCGCCGTGTGCGAGCAAACCTAATTAGGACGCGTTCCGGCCTTCCCCGGTGAGCCTGGCCTGGAAGCCGGGCACACGTGTTTCCACCCAGCCCCTGACGGAGTTTGAGAGGATTCGTTCATTTCCAAAAGGTTGACTTTTTTCCTCTCCAATCAAAGGAGGGGTGAGGGGGGAAATGAGAAGTGGAGTCTAGCAAGGGGCCCAGGGAGGGTTCTGCAGGGGACTGCGGACCGGAGGCTCAGGGGGACAGTGGCGCCAGGTGCCGCATGAAGGGGCCAGGCACCGGGCGGGTGGTTCCCTGGGGTTCACAGGAGCCCTGGAGACACACACACGCAGACACACAGCAGCACGTGCATGCATACCAGCACATGTGTGTGAACACATGCATGCACACACCAGCACATGTGTGCAAACACACATGCACACGCAGCAGCACATTTACACACACCCGCACAGGTGTGCAAACACTCATGCACACGCAGCAGCACATTTACACACACGCCAGCACAGGTGTGCGAACACACACGTGCACACAGCAGCACATTTACACACACCCACACACCAGCACAGGTGTGCAAACACACATGCACACGCAGCAGCACATGCGTGCACAGTGGCACACGTACACATACGCACACACACATACACACATTAACATGCACACACCAACATATCAGCACATACACACAGATCAGGCATGCATGCACGCATACCAGCATATGTCCATGCACACACATTACAAACACATGCACACACACCAACATGTGTGTGTGGACACAGGCATGCACCAACATACAGACACACGCCAGAACATAGATACCGAGCACATGCAGACACACATATTATTAATACATGCACACAGCAAAATTTCAGCACACACACAGCACATAGACACATCCGTATATGCACACACACTCCAGTGTATCAGCACGTACACACACACCAGGCACGCACACACTAGGGCATACATACACACCAGCACACGCACACACCAGCACACGCACACACCCTGAGCGTGTGTGTGAACACACATATACACTAGCATGTTCACACACACCCCCCGCTCATATATACACCCCAGCACACGCATGCACACACACACACAAACACGCACACACACACACCGACTCTCCACGAATGTGCAGCTCAGGGAACCAGCAATGACAGGAGCAACGTTACAGCCACAACTACCCAGGTCCAAAGACTTGGGAATGCCTGTCCTGAGAGCTTCTGGGATGTCACGGTTGGAAGCAGGCTGGGCCTGGGCCGCACAGTTTGCTTCCCGCGACCCTGCACACACGCAAGCATTCCTCCCCAAGAAGAGCTTCCCCGAGGAGAGAACACGGGCAGAAATACGTGCACATTCCAAAGAGAAACAAAGTTCCAGTGTCCTGATTGCTTAGTTCTCCGTTCCGGAAGGCGTGTGTGGATCCGTAAAAAGGCTGAGCAGCTCAGGAGGGCGGTGGCGAGGAGAATTACCCTGGGGGTGTATTTTTATGTGGAATACTGAATCCCAGCGCCCCCTCCCCACCCCAGCCGAGTGCCTCTGCAACGGGCTCGTGCGCACGTCTCCCGACGTCTGGGTCCTGATTTGATATCAGTGTGATCTTCACACTTTGGAAAACGAAAGCAAAACAGGTTTATTGGCACCAAATGCCAAGCATGTGATCAGAGGCGAGCTAACGAGGTTTTGGAACGGGGTGGGGGGTGGTTTGCTCAGTCTTGTAGACACGGACACAGTTGCTGGTTTGCTCGGAAAGGAAAGCGGGTGCACACAGGAGCTCAAGGCAGACGGGGTGATGGGGCTGCAGGTACTCACAGAGCTGAGACTTGTCTTCAAAACATCACGCAGGACACGCGGCCAGCTCACGGTGAGCTGGGACGGACGAAACTTGCATTTCAGGGGGTTCCTGGTTGGTTCAATCTGTTAATTGTCTACGTTCGGCTCAGGTCATGATCTCGGGGTCCTGGGATCGAGCCCCACCTCGGGCTTCCTGCTCAGCAGAGAGCATGCTTCTCCCTCTCCTCTGCTGCTCCCCCTGCTTGTGTTCTCTCTCTCTGTGTCCAATAAATAGATAAAACCTTAAAACAATAAAATAAAATTGCATTTCAATGCCCGTTGAGTAGAACTGGTCCATTTTTTAAACATTTTTAAAATTACTTTATTTCTTTATTGGAGAGAGAAAGCAGGAAAAGGGGAGCGGCCAGGGAGAGGGAGAAGCAGACGTCCGGCTGAGCTGGGAGCAAACACGTCTGTTTTTTAAAGTGTTGTGTAAAATTGGGTGGCTGCTGGGTCGGGACGGGGGCGGGTTAAGGGAATGCTCGCTTGAATTTGGTCAACTCTGAATCTTTAAATTTTTCATTATTTTTATGAATTTATTACTTATTTATTTTTTGGATTTTCCCCCCAATATAACCCATCCCTGTTTTTGCATTTGGGATTGAAAGTTTCCTTGGGCTGTGATCGCTTTGGTGCTGACCTACGTTGGCCCGCACAATGCGGGGTGAGAGCATCTCCCGATTCCCAAACACTGAGATATCGGGCGATTGAGGGAGGGCAGAGCCCTGGGGGTGCCAATGAGCGAAATTTATGTGAGAAGGAAGCTTGGGCACTTAATGCTGCTTGGGATTGACGTGCTTTGGGGTGGCACGTTTTGGGTGGCGTTGACGAGGAGTCTGGCAAGATCGGCGTGGCTTTCCTGAATGCAGGGGGGTAGGGGGACGTGGTCAGGCTTTTTGAGGTGTCACTGAGTCCTGAACGATGAATTAGACGGGCGGTGGGAAAGCTCGCGATGGAGCCCCATGTGCCCCAAAGGAGAGGCTGACGTTGGTGTTCCCTAGAGACAGGCAAGATTTTTCTCCGACGCTCATTTCCCCGGCCGCCCGTGAGCCGTTGTAAACCGACTTCAGAACCTTCCGGGACGACAGCTGTGTGCAAAGCGTCACGCTGTCTGGGGAAAGGAATCACAGCGTGATGTTCTGTTTTAGCAAAAAAAAAAAAAAAAAAAGAAAAAAGAAAAAAGAAAGAAAGAAAAGAAAAGAAAAAAAGAAAAGAAAAGAAAAATTAAATTTAAAAATTGTAAAATTTTAAACTCTCTTTTTAAGAAATAAAAATGTAGGAAATTTATGATGTACCAGATGCTGGCTAACTGAACAAAATAAAAAAATAAATTAATTAAAATAAATAAAAAATGAAAGTCTATGTAAGGCAAATATGAAAACAGGACTTTTTTAAAAAAAATTCTGCACTGTTTAATCTTGGTTGCTATCGAAAGTTTAATCAAAGAATGTGGATTTTTTTTTTTGGATGGGTAAAAAAATGTAGAGTCCAAGCATTTGCAGTCCGTGTTCTCGGGCATGCCTCTGAGATTGCAAAAGTGTTCTTTTCGGCATCCCCAGGCCGTGGCCTTTGGACCCGGGTCTCGTGCGAGAACGGCCAAATTCTTTCCACTGGTTCAAAAGATCCGTGTTGGCCTCGGCTGTGGAAAGCCACGTCTGCCTTCTAAAAATGACGTTCTAAGGTGTTTTTGTTGAATTAGAGCAAAAGGGCATTATGAATGCTATAAACTGGAGTGTGCACGGCTGGACTTCTTTCCTCGGCTTGTCTGAGGATAACTTTAAGACGGGCTTTAGGTCGCGTTCGAGCTGTCGGGTGATGCCTGTTGCTTTCAGGAGGACATTTTCGGATGCGTGGACGGAGGGGCGCTGAGATCCCCGTGAACGGTGGGAAGGGTCTGACCCCCCCTGCACCGTCCACCAGGCAAAGACCGCCATGCTTTGAATAAACGGTTGTATTAGAAAAACCTAGGTGTGAGCATATTATTAATATACGGTTTTACGTTTATGCACAACAATAACAACAACAACAAAAAAAACCGATACGGAGGATGAAATCAATTAATGCAGAAGTGGGGATGACGAGGTCTCTCCGAGTACAGACCGGTGGGGGGACGAAAGCCCAGGTATGGACCCACACTCCCAAACTTTCATTCGTGTTTATTCCCAGGGTCCTAACGCCCTGGAGTTTCTCGGATGACACCCAAAGCCACAACCCCTGATGATTCATAAAATAATTATTCCGTGCAAGTCTGGGGCCGCATTCTTATTTGAAATATAATTTTGATGCGACGTGTGGAGCGTATGGTAATGACTTGCTGTTGCGAGAATGTATAGAGGTAACTTTTCACAACCAAACGGCTGGTTTCTACCCAGGTGATGGGACGTAATTGAATTAGCCTTTATTTGCCGGCAAGGGGCTAGGAGTGGTGGGTTGGCAAGTAAGCTCCGGGGAGGGTCCAGCCCCCACCGAGAGCTGGGGCGGGGGATGGGGTGGGTGTCGGAGAAACAGACCCCCTAGTGTTTCGGGGAGGCGTGGGCACTGGTTGGATTTTCGGTGGTTGCTATGTGCCGTTCCCTCCCCTCGGCTTGAAGATACCAGTGGCATTAAGCATTCTCTCATAAATGCGGGGGAAAATAATGACGGGAAGGCTTTAATTCTCCTGCACAATCCTGGGAAGCTGCCAGCCACCCGTTAAGACACGGACAGGGGTGATGCTTTTCACTGCTGTGAATTTCGGGGCCAGCGGCACGGTTTGGGGAGCCTGGGGGGGCCCAGCCTTCCAGACGGCGATGATCTCCACGATTTCCTATTACCCGGACACGGGCACAACACAGAGAGAGCCCAGCTTACTGTGGTCCCGATTAGGCAAACGTCCTGAAGTCCCTACATCTCTCATGCTTTGCCTGAAATCCCATAAGTGACGCCCAACACGGGACCCCGGCAAGAGCCCCGCCTGTTCTCACTCTGCTCGGCTGTTTTATGTCTGGCGGGGAGCCCTGAGTTTCAGCTCTTGGGGTATATGAAATGTCCCATACGCACTCTGTTCTCTGCACAAATAAAAATAATTATAATAATAATGCATTTTGCTTTGATTAAAAAAAAAAGGAAAGGAAGTGAATGAAATCATATCTTCCTTCCTCTAAAATATAGAAAAGCATCTGTATTTCTGTCTCTGTTTCCCCTATGCATAAAAGTGGAGGAAAGTGATTCATTGCATTCCCCAGCATCCCACTCTGTCCTTAATGTGAAATGCATGGGGGCCCATATAGGATCGAGGATCGGGGCATCTTACTGGGATGTCAGACACTAAATGGCCGTCTCCTCCTCCATTGTCCCCATGGTTGCCGGTGACAGAGAGGGAACCAACTTCCTCCGACCTCTCCAGCATGGCTCAAGGAGCAGCCTGTCCACCGACATGGAGAGCGTCTGCTCACATACGCACCTTTGCAAAAATGCAAACCCACGACCCATGTGGACCCTTCCTCCCCGAGGCCCCTCGAGCACTTCCACAGTCTCCAGATCAAAGAGAGGAGTCCAGGGAGGTCTGCACGTCAGAGAAACAGGGAGACCCTTTAGGAAATTATGTCCCCACGATGCCCAGTTACATTCCAATGTAATAAGAAAAATAAATTTTTTTTTAAAGTATAAGTGCATTCCTAGCGTGGCCTGGGATAGACTTCTAATCAGAAAATGATTGGTTTCCGCGAAATTCAGAATTAGCCGAGCGTGCTGTCGTTTTCATGGCTAATGCAGATAATTCTACCCCAGAGCCCCCCGGGGAGGACGCATGAGCCTCGTCCCTCCATGAACAGGTGCACAGAGGTGACTTGGGGGTTGGGGGGGCAGTCCGACCCCATTGCAAAACCTCCGTCCCCTGCACCACGTGCATCTTCCCCAGAGATGTTCCAAGGGGCCCAGTCGATAGGCACAAAGGCACGTGTGCGTATGCATGCAAAGGGAGGGCTGCTGATCCCAGAAGGCCATCCCCTGTGCACTGTTTCTGGAATATTCCGGAATATTCCAGAACCATGCTCTTGAACCCAGCCGGAGACAAAGTCAGAGGAAGCCAGAGCTTCACATTCCAGAGAGATGAACCTGGCAGCCTGTGGGTCGGGATGCTCAGCAGCATCCGGGGAGGGGAGGTGTCCCACCGGCATGCAGACCACAGCCCTGAAACAAGCACACCCACCAGTCAGGACCCTCCTAAGCACCATTTTAACAAATCCTACTTTCCCATTTTTCCCCTTTTTAAAAAATGGCGCTCAGGACTGTGTGACATTTCTCAGGATTCGACGCGATAACCCATCCCGTGTGTTTGGTCTTGCTGCCGTTTATAGGGAAACTCTGCTAATTCAGAAAATAGTGGAAACCCCCAGCAGGACGTGGGGTCGGTCACCCCTGCTCAAGGCAACACCATGCATGGCGGGAAATATCTCTGTCTTCCCCACCCGAGCAACCCCACGTGTAGCCACAAATCTGGCCGGACGCTCTGGGGAGCCCGCACCATGGAAGGTGGGCTCCCTCTGGCCAATGTTGCAGACGCCAGGCTTCTCAGTGTGGGCGGGAGAGGAGCCCCCATCACGCATACGTCTGAGAAAGCCCGGGATCAGCTCGGAGAGGGCACTATGCAGCCGGCACCATGCTCGCAAGGGGAGGGTGGACGCCAGGCAGGAGCCAGGTGCCCAAGGGGCACTGGGGACGTCGACCATGTCTCCCTCCATAGCCGACAGGCAACAACAGAGACCCAGACTAGGACCTGTGTGTGTGTGTGTGTGTGTGTGTGTGTGTGTGTGTGCGTGTAGGAGAGTGGAAACAGGTGTGAGCCCTAAGAAGCCACCTTTCCTGGGAACACTATTTCACGGTGCATTTCCCATAGATATTTTCCGGTGTCTGCGGGACGTGCCTCAGCCTCTCCCTTTGCGTGTCAGGCGGGAACAACATCCCGCCTTGCACCCTGGGAGCATTGGAGCTCCTTCCCCAGAAAGTCCGGTTTGCAGAGCAGCTGCCAGGATGCACGGGACGGAGGGAGGCACACATCTCGACCCATTTGTAATGCAGGAAAAGTGCACGTTTTCATGCATGACGTGGAAACACTGGGTGCACAGGTCCATTCTGCCAGAAATCTCCCCTCCGGTCTCCCAGGCAAGTTTCTAGAAAGGTTGACACTGTGCACTTTTCTCCGCCTGCAGCTGACTAAAAAATCCGCTTTTGTCATCCAGGGCAGACAGGCACCCTGAGGCCCCGGCCGCAGGGTTGTCTCCAGAACTGTAGGAACCCCACTTTGGAGGGTGGGGAGACCTCTCAGCTCACGGCTGACGCCCCAGTAGCAGCTTTCTGGGCTTTACGCCCACGTCCCGCGAGCTCCCGGGGAAGATAACGGATCGCTTGTACTTTTGCAAAATTGTTGTGAGATATTTCACCGATTGTGATGTCAAATGAGCCAGCTCGCTGTGATGCCCGTCTTCCATAATTAAGTATTAGATCAGGCCTGCGGTTTCGCATTCGTTCTGTAGCTCTGTGTCTCCTCCGGTGGCTGAAACGGTGCTGGGACCGGTGAGCGTCTGCGTTCCAGCCTGAGCCCAGCCGACGTGTGTCTCCGGCCGAAATTAAAAAAAAAACAAAAAAACAAAAAAACACATCGCTAGTAAATCTACATTTTATATTTTTTGCCTCGATGAGATTTTTTTCAAGGCACCGAAGAGAAAGAACACAGCAAGGCCCATGATGGAAAACTGATTTTTTTTTCTTTTTTTTTTTTTTTTTTTGGTGAGTTTGCTCCTCGTTCGTGTGTGTGGCCCGCAACCCAGAGGCAGGAAAGGGCAATAAAGCTGCGTGTGCCCGTCATTCCGAGTCAGTGCTTTTGCATTTCGATTTACACGCCACGAGACGTGAGTGTCATCTCCCGTGGGGCATGGCGGGCGACCTAATCTGGTGAAGTTGGAATCGGGCAACCAAGAAAAGTCTCGAGAAGGAAGGGAAAGGCAGTGTGAAAATGGGATTGAGGGTTTTCCCGAGCTGGAGACCCGGAGATGAGCTGTGTCTTCTGCGTGGTGCTGGTGGGTTCTGGAAAACGTCGCCGTGGCCAGGCCTTTCCTGCATGTGGCATCGTCCCCGGGGCCCATGCCGCCCTGATGTTTTTGCAGCTGGGCAGTAATTGGGTTAGGGGACAGTGTGTCTCTCGGGGGTTCCCCAAGCATGTAGCCTGGCGTGTGCACCCCAGATCCCACCTGCTGCTCTGTGGCTGGAGGCCGTGGCTGCTGGTCCCTGCAAGCAAGCGGGCTTCCTGTGAGGATACGTTTGCAGGGGCAGGACCCTACCCAGCTCCGAAGGCACAGCAAGGAGCCGGAATCTGGGGCTCAGACCCAGGGCACAGACCCTTCCCCAGAAAGCTGACAGAGGGGACGAGGACCCGCGCTCGGCCACGTCTCCAAAGCCCAGATTAAACCGGCTCCTTGCCAAGCTCCTTAATAGCACGCGTCATGAAAAATACACAGAACCAGCCCTTTGCAAGGCTTCTGTGAGTGATGCGCGCAGGGCCGCGGGCAGCTCCGTCACCCGCTGGCTGAAGGCAGCGTTTCGGGAACGGGGTCTGACCCTTCCCGGGGACGCGGGCAATCACGCAGATGGATGTTTCGCTCTGGGAACGAGACTCCTCGCGTCTCCGTGAATGCGGACACGTTGAGAGCCTTCTCGCCATCCCCCCCGTCCCAACAGCCCCCGTGGAAGCCGGGGCGATATTGCAGGAGGGAAACTGTCTGGGAGAGAAAATTGTTTTCAGCGGTCCTGGGCACCATTTGAATATTAAAGAGGGAGCCCGCAAGCTTGCCCTTGGAGCTTGGGAGGGAAGCCCTTCTGAGCACAGGGTGTGCGGCCCGGGTTTGGAAGGACGAGCAATGGTTATGAGGTGTTGTAATGCTCTCAGCTGGCTTCCCCCGCGCAGGGTGCGCGGTGCAGAGGACCATCATTTTGGGGTGAAACTGGGGCTTTTAGCAACGCGCAGGAGCAGAGGCGGTGAGCGTGTGGGGGCTGTGGGGGCAGTCTGCACATGCGCAGGCCTCTGCTGTCATCGGCTCACCCCCGAAGGAAGGGGCTCCGTGCCGTGGCGCCTAATTAGCATGGGTTTTATTGCCCGCCGTTAAAAAGCCGGGTCAACACTAGCAAATGTCATAAAAACAGTCACGCCCCTGGCGCGCCCTGCACTTTGTAAGAGCGTGAATGCCACCCAGTGTTGCAGACCTGCCCCCCTCCCCCACCCCTGCCCTGCACGTCTGGGCCCACCTGGGAAACGCGCACAGACAACCGGGCAGGCCTGCCCCTGTCCATGCGCAAAATTCACTCTGCCTTTGCCTAGGCCTCCCCGCATTCATTATCCAACGCGGACGGCGGGCATCAGCACGCGCACCAAATTGATAAAGATACGTTGTCATCAGACACCGCGTGGGCCCACAAGGGGATTATTGGGCTATAAACTTGCAAGGTGGCATCTCGGAAGGGCATTTGCTTTCTTTTTTTTTTTTTTTTAATTTTTTAAATTATATTATGTTAGTCACCATACAGTACATCCCTGGTTTCTGATGTAAAGTTCGATGATTCATTAGTTGCGTGTAACACCCAGTGCACCATGCAATATTTGCTTTCCTACGCAGGGCCCCACAATTCATCTGGGGCAGCTGGAGGCCCGGCGTTGGGGTGGGTGGGGAGGGGGGAGGGCTGCGTTCTGTTATGGGAGTCCTGTCTTGTCGTGTCTTATCCGTTGGCTCATGGGTATGTGGGTGGTCAGCCCAGACTGCAGACGCGAGGACTCGAAGACAAACCATACATATAAATTATTTGCAAGCTCGAGGAAGGGCAATTTGACTTTTTATGAGCCCATAACAACATCCCCGGAGATGAGTGTGCAAATTTTCAGAGATCATTGCTTTTTCATGGCCCTGGCACACACCGGAAGGGGCGCCCCAGCTTTTGGATTTCTCCACTCATAAATCAGAGCCACTTGGGTTTGTTTTTCGTGTCCGATTTTTGCATGAAATATGTGTATGCTGACCCCTGCTTGAGAAGTCTTGAAGAAATGGGCACCAAGCATCTCGGCATGAGTTGGAGTTCTCTGGTCTCAGGAACCATGTGACTCGGGCCTCGCGGATGCAAACACCTATGTCAGAGCTCCATGCTTCTGTGCAGTCCCATCAGGCTCGGGTCGCTGGTGATGGGTTTGCAGAAGTCGGGCATTGTAGATGGGAGGGTGATGGGTTCTGGAACAAGAGGGACAAGCTGGCATCCTCTCTCCAGCTGCAGATAAGGACCCCAGGCTGGGCGGGTGGATGCCACTCCACCTTAGAACTGTCTGCTGTGTTCTTGAGAACTTGCTTTTCCAGCCCAGTTGGTTGGAAAACTGAACCAATGCGGGGATAGGAGGATTTGTCTCCTGGGGGATGTGGCCTGAGGCAGTGGACAATGACTTTAGGATGTTGGGTGTGCCCTTTCCAGCTGGAAGGGTGAAGCTGCCCGATCCCCCTTTGTGAGGGGTGACAGGTGAGGATTGAGGACAATGGCACCCACGTTGGGTGGTGATACCAATGCAGATGTTTGGACCAGCACATGGGTGGAGTGGGGGTGGGGAAGATGTGCTCAAAAAAACAAGATGGTGCTCGTCCAAAGGTGAAAGCAACCAGTTCGAAGTCTGTCCCAACGGCCAAAGCGGTTGCATTTTGAGTAGCAAAGTAAGTAGGGACATACTAGATTTTGACCCATAGAATAAGATTAAAATGTAGGGTCCATATGGACACAAATAAATGATTCACTCTATGAGTGAATAGACAAGACGGGTCAGCTCTTGGGTCTAGGACACTTCCACTTATAAACGTAGAGGAAGAGGAGTGGAATTTGGAAGAGATGTGTTGAATGTGGACTCAAGCTCTTCTCACATGGGGCGTGGATTAATGACTCAGGAGAGGAAGTGAACGTGTAGACAGTTGGTGGGACATCAGGCATCAAGGAGAAGGATCTCAGTTTCGAGCTGGAGTCATGGACAGGGCCAATCCCAGACAGCACACAGCTGGGAAGGAGAGGCCATTTCACAGGCTTGATGAAGGATTTGTTATCCCCCACCCCATGTCTATGAACAGCTCCAAGACTACAGTGAATACACAAAAATGTTTTGTGTTTGGCCTCAAAAGGTCCTATTCAGGGTCATCATGTTGTTTCTGTGCAAGACAACACGTGCTATGTGAGGCAGGTGGGAAATGGTGCATCTTATTCCCATCTTACAGGTAAGGAAATGTAGATGAAAGTTTGGGATGGCTTGGCATGGTCCTCCAAGGTGTTGTGTGGGAGTCTAAGCTCTTTCCTGCTGGTTTGGGGGTCTTGTGGGGCAGGGTGGTGGGGGAGAGTTTGTCTTGTGGGTGGACACCACCTGGGGTGGCCTATCCAACAGCACTAAGGATAGAATAAAGGACAGTGGGGCCTGGACAGGAATTTGGGGAGGTCAGGGTATGCCCCAGTGTCAAGTCAACTTCTCATTGGAGATGCGGAGATGTCCCTTTCATCTGGAAGAATGCCCTGGAGTCAGGACACAGAGGGGTTGACTTCTTAATTCCCCTTCAGCCATATCACCCTCTCATGTGTGACCACATATCAGGCTGAGAAATTAGGTCTTTGATGAGGGTCAATACATGTTGCACGTGCCATATTTCCCCTTGAGCTTGGAGTTGTAAATATGAGCCCATAATTGCATGATGGAGGATTCGTATTCAACGTAAAGCCTGCTCTGTGTGTGTGTGTGTGTGTGTGTGTGTGTGTGTGTGTGTGTGTATGTGTGTGTGTGTGTGTGTGTCTGAATAAAATCTCTCAGAATTCCTGACACTCTGGTACTGATGCTAAACTGCAAAAGGTCAGGGAGGGTCAATTATTTTGGTAATGAAGCTAAGTAGTGAGTCTGGAAATGCCAACCCCCAAGCCTAATGCTTTTTTCTTGTTTTCTGAGCAACCTGACTGAGGAAGGAAGGAGAGGTAGGAAGGAAGGAAGGAAGGAAGGAAGGAGAGGTAGGAAGGAAGGAAGGAAGGGAGGGAGGGAGGGAGGGAGGAAGGAAGGAAGGAAGGAAGGAAGGAAGGAAGGAAGGAAGGAAGGAAGGAAAGAAAAGGAAAGGAAGGAAGGAAAAAGGAAAAGAAGGGAAAAGAGGAAGAAAGGATTGAAGGAAGGAGGGGGAAGGAAGGAGGGAAAGAAGGGAGGAAGGAAGAAAGGAAAAGGAAATGAGGAAAGAAAGAAGAAAGGAAATGGAGAGAAAAAAGAAGAAAGGAAAGAAGGAAGCAGGAAATCCACCTTCCACTTCCATTATGTCGATAAGCATGCAGGTGGAGGATGGAGTCACACGGGAACCACCCAAACATGTATGTGAGATGGAAGACAACACACTTTCTGCACACATGCAAAGCTAAGAAAGGACCCTGGCAGTTGGGTTTATGCACCCAATGGTGATTGATATCCCAGTGATGTTGCTTTTATTGATGACCTCAAGTGGCCCTGTGCACCACCTGCTTCCATATCTTCAAAATGACTTATGATGGTATAAGCCAATCAGCCGGACTCCATTAAAACATGAACACTCGAGCCAATGCTTCTTCTCATGATCTCAATTGTGTTTGTCATTGGGAACCCAAATGGACGAGACCAGGGTGATCATTAGCATGTTTCACTATTTGTTTATCCTACGTTCCAGATTGTTCCCTTTCTTTCATTCCTCACCCCCTTTGACCACCGCTTTCAGACATTTCCCACCGTTGAAAACAAACTTGCCAAACACACGCCGTCTTGTCCTTGTTAAAGACCATTGATGATTGTTCAAGGTATTACCACCATGTTTTCTGGCAAAAAAAAAAATTAAATCCAGTTGTGTGAGTATGCGAATAATGCCTCCAAGGACAGCGAGCCGATGTGTGGTTGGCCAGCATTTATGGTGAAGTGACGGAGGACGAATGTAGGAATGCACCTTGTGTTTCCATTGGTCACAGGGTATGTTCTGCTATCATTTTAGGCGTGAGTTACGCCTTTCAGGTGTCAAATTGAAGGTGAAGACAATACCCCCAGAAGGGAGGGTTGCCTGGGTTCATGCCAGATATGAGAAATGATGGACAGAACCAGGTTTGAATGAGTAACAGTCTAAATATTTGGAGTCTCTCTGGAGAACAGGAATTCTGAGTCTCCTCTAGCTTTGTTTTTTCTCTCTCTCTGACCCAAAAGGAATGGACGTAGCAGGAAGTGAAAGCAATGGACGCCCCTTGATTTTAGTTCCAAGTACAGAGAGTTCACAAGGGTGG
This sequence comes from Ursus americanus, assembly GCF_024610735.1. Classification (NCBI taxonomy): domain Eukaryota; kingdom Metazoa; phylum Chordata; class Mammalia; order Carnivora; family Ursidae; genus Ursus; species Ursus americanus. The sequence goes on along the minus strand of NC_142164.1, from coordinate 122,231,802 downwards.
CTCCTGGCATTGTGTTATTTTTATTTTGACCAGACACTCATGGTTGAAGACAATGGTTTACCTAACTATTTCTCACTGAATCATAAGCTCCATGAGGCTGGAAATCTGAGTGTCTGATCCAATGATTCATCACCAAATCCATGCCTGTGGATTCCGCTTCCTTAGGAAGCCCCTTGATTGGGCAGACCAAGGAGAATAGGAGGGAAAGGAGAGTGATGACAGTTGTCACCACACTAGTCTTTCAGGAACACCTCATTTGTTCTGAGAAGGAAAATGTGCCATTGGTCAACGGAGATCCTCACACGGAGTATGGTGCAAAGTCTTTGAATGGTTGGTTCACTTGGGTGCACCCTGTCCTATGTACCCACTTCCCAAAAATCCAGTGGGATTCTGTCTCCTAAAGGCAATTCAGAATGAACAGGAAGGGGAGGTTTCCCCAACACGCCTTTGGGCTTCTACCCGTTTGGCGGATGGCAGTGGAATGTCCTGGGAGGATGAGGAAGGGCTCCATCTTGCTTGTTGCTAGTACCTTCCGCAGGGGGAGAGAGACAAAGGCAGGAAGGAAAAAGGCTTTTGTGGGAAAGGAGGTAAGCTGGGTGTCACGTGCAGAAGGGCAACAGCCGTGGGATGTTCATGGATTTATGCCAGCCTCAGCCTCGGCACTGTAAGCCCTCAGCCTCCAAGAGACTATCTCACGTCACCAGCCTCCCGCAGCACTAGCTAGAGTCCTTGTTTCAGAAAGTTACACTTTCCCTGTACTTTTCCTCCTCCCTGTCATTAGCTGGAGCTTGAAAGGGCAATAACTCTAATTGTCGATCCTGTGGGGTACACACAGCCCTGTCCTGACCTCGCTCCCCGTGCCAAAGAAAATGCTGGATTACATTGCGTTTTCTTCATGTTCATTTTCCTGCCCACTTAACAAAATTATATTCAATGAGCTGTGGGAGAAATCCACATCAACGGGCCATGTAATGCAATTTCTGGTATATATTCAGGAAGGGGGAAAAAATCCTACATTTTCTTTCATTTCTGTCAAAATCAATCAAATTGTACGAAACTGAACATAATCTCTTAGAAATAAGCGTCCTCTGCATGGTAACATGCACATATTTAAGAGGTCTCTGTTTTAGTTTTTTTTAATCATGCCTAATTAGTTTTTTTTAATCACCCGCACAACTAAGGCTCTCGCCTGCATAATTTATGACATAGAGGGGCCAGTGTCAGAAATCAAATGTTGTAAATTAAAAATAACAAGTTTGAGACTAGTGATTCAATTAAAACCCTAGAAAACATTGGATTATGCATAATTGAGAGCTTGTACGCAGAGAAGCATGTCACGCTTGTCAGTTTGGATGGGAAGATTGGATTGGGGCTGTCAGGGGTATTTAAATCAACTCGGTAAAAAAATCACAAAACAAAGGTGATGTTTATTATTAACTTCCAGTGTTCAAAAATAACACCAAGGGGTCTTTAAATTCAATGCTTAGACGACAAGGCTTTATTTTGAGGGGAAGTTCCAAATTTCAGAGGCTGGTTGGCCAAGTGAGAGGGTCCCACTGTGGTGGTCTGAGGGTGCTCCATTTTGGGCATTTGCAAGACAGGGCTGCCCTGAACAGACTGGGGTACCCTCCCTAACAGGCCACAAAGAATCCATCTGGGTCTCCATTGTCCAAGCAGTCCCACCCCTGCAATTTTGCTTAATAATGATGAAGACTTGTCTACACATTTGCTTTCCAAGGGCACACGCACGTAGGGTGGTGATTTCTATGGAAGGGTCTGAACTCTGGCACAGAGTTACGATGGTCTGGATTGTGTTTCAACGTCCCAAGGGTGAAGACGTAACTCGAATGCAACTCAAAAATCCAGGAAGCGACTGGAATGTCCTAGAGAAGAAGGGACCCTTGGTGAGCATGAGGAATGTCAGAGGGGCATCAAGAATGTCCTTGTGAAGTCATGGTGCTCCGAAGCAGAGGGGAAGGCAGGAATTCCTCCCTCTCCACCCCATACTTGCCAAGAACAAGCAGGATCAACGCAAAACCATAGAATCACATTCTGGAAGGTGAAGTTGCTCCATTCTGCATTCTGGGGCTGAAGGAGGTGTAGATATGGAGGCCTGAGACATGAGGTGTCATGGTGTATCCTTCACTCTGGCTTCCTGGCAGGTGGGGAGAGACAGGGTCTTGTCAGAGAAAGGGACCCACCAATGGGCCATGTATTTTCCCTAAGCTGCTCTAAGGGACTTTCTTAGGAGCCCAGGCACAGGACAACCTAACAAGGACCACACAGTTTGGCTGAGAAAGGACCTGGGACCACAGTTCGTGCAAATAGCTCTCGGGTCAGCGAGAACAGACCTCATGGCTGACAGGTGCATAGGATTTCAGTGGACTGGATAAGCAGTGTCCAAGTCACTGGGGTACAAGGATACCTGAGTACATACAAGTGGGGCTTGGAGAAGAGCCCAGACCACACCTTTTATGGCTGATCCTGCCCAGTGACTACTGGGGATGGGTTTATGCGGGGCTTCTGAATGGATGGGTACGGTGTTCCTAGAAAAGTCCACATTTCTAAGATGTCCCAGCAGAGCAACCCTGCGCTCACACGTCTCCCTGCCTTGTGTCTGGCATGACAGCTGGTGGGTAATGCCACCAAGCTGACGGAGACTCAGTTTCCCCACATTTGGGCAGTGAGGATGCTTTCCATGCAACGCAGCCCACCGTTACTGAGCACCGGGAATGTCTGAGGCACTGGACAAGATGGATGGGGTAAACCTAGGTGTCTGAGGGAGACTGTAAGTAAGCAAATCAATGTAAAAACAAGTGGTTTCAGGTAGAGGTAACCACAAGGAAGGGTATGACGTGCTGTGAAAAGTACCTGAGCTTGGTACGAATCTTTTATTTCTCTCCCTACTATTTTGTAGAGGTCTGACTAGACACCTTCCTAGCTTTGCTAGATTTTTCTCAAATATTAGACTTTTATGCTGTTATAAATGGTATAGACTTACAAAGTTAATTCTTTGTTGCCAGGATAGACAACTGCTGTGGATTTCTTTTATATCAATGCCCATATCCAATGACCTCCCTCTATTCTTTTTTCATTCTAATTTATCTGTAATGGTGAAATGTCTACATTCATTTTATGCATAAGCAATGGCAATTTTTTAAAGATTTTATGTATTTGACAGAGAGAGAGAGAGAGAGAACGGGCACAAGCACAACGAGGGGGAGTGGCAGAGGAAGAGGGAGAAGCAGACTCCCCGCTCGGCAGGGAACCCAATGTGGAACTGGATCCCAGGACCCTGGGATCTTGACCTGAGCTGAAGGCAGAAGCTTAACCCACTGAGCCACCCAGGGGCCCCAGCAATGACAATTTTTTTTCTTCTTTTCCTTCTCTGTTTTATGTTTTTGTTTTGTTCTAGTTTTACTTATTTATATAATTTTTTTTTTCTATTTCTGACTAGGACCTCCAATACCACATTAACAGAATGAGGGAGAGAGAGGCCATTGTCTGGCTACCAATCTTTAAAGATTTCAGCATTTCAAAATCAAGTGTGATGATTATTGTAAATCTTTTCTAAATACCCCTTATCAGATTAAGGAAAGTCCCTTATAGTTCAAGTTTTCCAAAATATTTCTTTACTTCTTTATACCATGAATACATGCTGACTTGGATCGATTCTTTTCTGCATTAATTGAGGTAATTATACGGCTTTTCACTTTTGTTCTGTTAAGGTGGTGATTTACATTATTAAACCACTTTCCATTCCTAGGCTAAACCCAATTAAGTATGATGTGTTATCTTTTTTTAATGTTGCCAATATTTTATTTAGTATTTTTGTATCTATGTTCACAAAAGAGATTGCCCTGCTATCTTTCTTCCTGGATTTCAGTGTGAGGGTTATGCAAGAGACATAAAATAAGTTATGACTGCTTCTTTTTTTTTCTAACCTTTGGAATATTTTGAGTAATATTGGCTTTTTTTTCCCCTTAAATATTTGGTAGAATATACAGGTAAAACCTTTTTTCTCTAGATTTGTTTGTATCGGATGATTCAGTTACCAATTCAATTTCTTTTGTGGTAATAAGACTTTCTGTTTTCTATTTCTTTGAGTGTCAATTTTAAGATACTGCATATTTCTAGAAATTTGTTCATTCTATCTGTTTATAGGCATAAAACTGTTCATAATATCTTCTCGTGATTTTAAGTGTTTATAGGATCTGTAGTAATTTCCCATCATTTATCTGGGATATTACTTCCTTATGCCAGCTCTAATTTTCCTGATCAATATCACATTTTTTTTCATATTACTGACTTTTGACTCTTCACTGTTCTATTTTATGCATTTATTTTCCTCTTGATTGATTCTGATTTCACTTCTATTATTTTATCCCTACTAATTTATGGGAGTTTTTGCTGTTCTTCTTCTAATTTTTAAGAAGGTTGCTTTGTACATTGATATTTTTCAAATCTGGTTGACTTTGAATTTTGCCTTTTGCACTCAGTGTGGCTTTGAGTTGCATTCCTAATGTTTTGATTTGTTTTATTTTCATTACGTTTCAGTTTATAGTATTTTCCAATGTCTATTATGACACATGAGTTATTTAATTTGGAATTTAATTTGGACCCATGAAAATTTAATTTCCAAACATATGAACATTTATATGCTTGGAAACACATATGTACATAGACATAAATCTTTCTGTCTCTATGTGTGCACGCACACACACACACATACACACACACACACATACACTATCTTAATGTGTGCTTTCTACTTGTCTATAAAATTTTTATGTTTTTGTTTGTTTTCTTCTTTTGGAACATTGAAGTTTTAATTTTTTATTATAATTACTCCCATCACCACCACTATTAACTAGGAAGTCATATGTCTTTTACTATTCTTGGGAAGATTATCTATCCTTGAGTTTTGCCCTTGGGAAGGTTATGCCCTTGAGTTTTCAATGTCTAACATTAATTACTTTTACTTTCTTTCTAGACAAAGAAAATACCTTAGAACATTTAACTTCATTTATGTCCCCCTGATTTATACATCATTGTCGTGCATTTTAATTCTCTGTACATTTTAGCCCCCTTTAAGACAGGATTGTTTTATAACACCAATATTTATTTACAATTACCCACACAATTTGGCATTTTTATCACTTTGTGATTAAAATTCACTTCATTCCTTCATGAATTTTAATGTTATATTTGGGTCATTTCTCTTCTGCTTTGAGTTCTCTTTATCATATTCCCTCTGGTAGAGGTCTGTTGGCAGCATATTTCTTCAATGTTTGTTTCCTGAAAATGTCTTGCTTCAACCCACTGGAAAGTCTATGTCAAGATTTTGCTTGCTAATCAAACATTGTCCCATTTTGCTCAAAAGAAAGGCTCTGAGCTAAAGCCAGTTTTCTTAGTACTAAAGGGACAGACCTTATGAAGAAAAATTGAGCAATGTTGAGAAGCTGTCCTGGGAGCAGCTGTGTTTTCTACATTCTATAGGTGCTGGTCAAGGTGTAAGCCAATGTGCCCTCCACCTCCCAGGTTAGCTCTGCAATGAGGGGAAGGAGAAAGAAAAGTAGGGAGACACAGAGAGAAGGATGGGGAAGGAGACATGGAGAGGGACACACAGACCAAGAGGAGAGATAGAGGGAGGGATAGAAATAGAGGTAGAGGGGCACCTGAGTGGCTCAGTTGTTAAGCATCTGACTTTGGCTCAGGTCATGATCTCAGGGTCCTGAGATTGAGCCCTGTGTCAGGCTCCACACTCAGCGGGGAGTCTGTTTCTCCCTCTGCTCCTTCCCCTCTCCCCATGCTCTCTTTCTCTCTCTCTCAAGTAAATAAAATCTTTTAAAAAAAAGAAATAGAGGTAGAGACTCAGAGAGAGAGGGAGACAGGAGAAGTGGGAGGAGGAGGAGAAGGAGGAGGAGAAAAAGAGAAGGAGGAGGAAGCAGAAGGAGGAGGAGGAGAAATTTGCAGGTAAGGTGTTGTCAGATCTTCAAGGTATAGGCAAGGATGTCAGAAGGTGTGGTGGTATCCACACAAAGCCGTGGCTACCCCTAGCACAGGTCCTAAGTAATTATAGTCTGTAGATAGAAGGACACGGCCTCCATGGATGTCAGGAGTCTGAATGGGTTATAAGTTCCCAACAAGTATGTGTGTGTCTGGGGACTTTCTCCAGCAGTGCAGCCCTTTGGGGGCTGGGTCCCTAGGTCCTGGGGTGGCCATGAGCACCTGTGTTAGCTCAGAGGAGCCCTACAGTGTGCCTGGGAACCCCACTTTCCAAACCTCAGCAATGCTTTTGCTACTCTGCCTCAGCCCCCTCCCCTCCTGGTAACATGAACAAGATTAGAAGGGGCAACGCTGTGGCCCCCCCATAACTGATGAAGGCGATGTTAGAAGATCATTTTGTGGTGTGTAAACTCTTCCCATCCCTTCCAAATGGTGACCCTGTTAAAATATTTCCTATAAACTCACCATGCCATCGAGGCATCATCAACCCACGTGCACTTTTCCCCGTGATTTCTGTTTCATCTTTCTTTGATGTATTATTCCTCGAAAGGTTTATTCTCGGAAATCCTCATGTTTCTCCTTCAGAAAAATCAAAGTGTGAAATGTGTTACCGTGTAAGGCAATCTCGAATTTCCCTTCAGATGAGGGGAGGGAGCATTTCATCAGGAATGCCAGGGAGAGGAACCAAAATGAGATCGACAAGAAAAGTGTCTGTAATTTCTGCTGTCCATGAAATCTGGGTGTTCTGGCTGAAAAGTTAGAGAGGGGAAATGCTACACTGCCTTCAAATTAAAAGCAGTTTCATGGGACTGAAAATTGAACACACATTGAAGCCGCAACCAGGTCCATTTTCTCGCTGTGATCAGACTCTTACAGAGTCCTCCACCTGGGACAGATAAAGATCAGATGAAGGTCAGCATTTCAGCAATGGGCAATTAAAATTTATGCTCCCCCCAACATTGTAGGTTTAAGAACTCCATCCCCCCAACCAAAGGCCTTTCCAGGGACCCAAGGAAACCCACAGGCTTTAACACTTCAGGCAACTCACTGTAATTTGTATAAGATCTAAGAAGGTTTTGAGACCCTCTGGAGAAGGAGGAAATATTAAGAAAGGATGTCATATGGCTGGCGGTACAAGGTACTCATTTGGGTTTTAATTTATTTTCCTTCTTGTGGATTCAATCACATATTTTATCTTTCTGACATGTTTGATGTGGGTTGGACTGTGTCCCAACAAAATTCATGTTTGGAGTACTAAGCCCCATCAGAATGGCGCCTTATTCAGAAATAAGGTCATTGCAGAAGCAGTTAAGGGAGTTTTTAGGTGCTCATCAAGGTGGGCCTTAATTCAGCAGCTGGTATCCTTAAAAGGGGAAATTTGGATATGGACACAGGCACAGAAGGAAGACCATGTGGAACGACACAGGGAGAAGATGACAGCCTACAAGCCAAGGAAGGAAGTGCAGAATGGATCCCTTCCTCATGGCGCTCAGAAGGAAACAACCCTGCTGACACCTTGATTTCAGACTCCTGGCCTCCAGAACTGGGAGAGAACACATTTGTGTTATTGTGCATACTTACGGTTTGTGGTCTTCTGTTACAACAGCCACAGGAAACACATTGGTTCCATCAGTCTTTGAGGAATGATGACATCATGCAAAACCAACTCAAAAGTTGGCCTGATAAACCCCTAGCTTTATCTATTTAGAACAGATTATGTTCATTTCTAACAAGATATGCTTGGTCTCCAGACTGGAACCCATTTTTCTTCCAGGCTTTGCCTCTGCTTTCCTGGGGAGATTCTCTCAGTCTATGAAGCCCGTTGTTAACTTGGGGTGTGTGGACGTTGGGAGTCGTGTCCTAAGGGCAGAGGGAGGAAGCTCCACCCATTCAAGGTTACTGGCTTCCCACCAGCTAGACAAATTTTTGTAGAGTCTGGAGGATTCGGGTTCTGGATTAGAGAGATACTCCAACATCTGTAAGACGTGGATGTAGAAGCAATGATGACATGATCCATCCACGTTCAGTGGCGACACCATCCATCCATCCATGTCCCGTGGCATCCCAACATTAACCCAACCCAATGTTGTCCACCATGGGTGAAAAATAGATGCAATTTTCTTCCTTTCCGACCTGAATGGCACCAATGTGCAATGTGCACACATTCCTCATCGCACACACACACTCACACACAATGACAAGTTTTGAGAAGCAGAGCCCACTGTTAGTTGTAAAACAAGATAGACGAGTACTCATATTCCAGTAGAAGTGCAGACAAGTGAGTCTACAAAGACCTCTGAGCCATTCCTTGCACCATGTTGAGTTCTGGTGGGTGGTTTCTGAACCACTGGGGTTACATGGTTGACTTTTCTTAAAACATGTGGGATGAGGTTCACCAAGAGGGTCTGGAAGCCTATTCTACTGTCCCACCAGGCTGACCTTGCAGATGTCCTTCTATCTGGTGTGTGTGTATGTGTGTGTGTGCATGTACAGGTGTATGTTTGCATATCAAGAGAAATTTATGGCATCAATATATCATATAAATTAATGGAGATACCATTCATTTGAAAAACTTCCACATTTGCTTAAAGATATTAACTTTCCACCCAGCCTTCTTTTCCGGAGTCTGCACACAAACAAAATCCACATGATATTTTTTGTGAAGAACCAAATGATTGTCCCCAATTCTCTTTTTTCCCCTTTTTAGCATTTAGGTCTAAAAGTCCCTGTGGCTACTTGACCACATTTCTGAGTGTGTGTGCAGTGCTCAGGTAGGTGTGCAGACAGCTTTGTAGCTGCATGAATCAGCCAGCGATGTCATCACTGGGCAAAGAGGCTCAATGGTCTGATCACTTCAAGAAGAAACCACCCAGGTGTCCTCATGTGGCAGAAATGACACAATGCGATACTTGTTTCTTCTGACTGTCATAGAAATACCACAGACCAGGTGAGTTAACACCACAGGAATTCATCCTGTCCCAGCTCTGGAGACCAGACGGCTAAGATCCAGGCGGGGCAGGGCTGCTGAGATCCAGGCGGGGCAGGGCTCCTGAGATCCAGGCGGAGCAGAGTGGTACTCCCTCCTGAGTCTCCAGGGGAGGGTCCTTCCTGTGTCTTCCAGCTTCTGGGGCTCCAGACATCCCTGGGTTTGTGGCCACGCCCCTCCAGTCCCTGCCTCCGTCTTCACGTGGCTTCTCTTCTGTGTCTGTGTCTCCTCTTCTTTCTCTTATAATAATTCATTAGGTTTGGGGACACCCTGATCCAGGATGATCTCAACTTGAGATCCTTCACTTAATCTCATCTGCAAAGATCATGTTTCCAAATAAGGCCCCATTCACAGGGCCTGGGTGGACATGAATTTTAGGGGAAGGGACCCTATTTAACCTGTACATGTCATCTAAACTCTACAGCACTAGGGTATCACATGTGCAGGATACAAAGAGGGTGTCTATATGTGTAAGTCTATGTTTTGATGCCCACCTGAGTTAGCAAATTAAGAAGATGCTGGCCCTTTGGTGGGCTTCTCTGGAATTGTCTCAGTGAGGTCCTCCTGGGATGGTCCTGTGTCAGGCTATTCACCCTTTTTCCACGAAAGGGCTTGCTAAGAAGAGTGGGAAGTGGTGTGGACAATCTACCACATGGGGTGGCAAGACTGAGTGCCAAGAAACCATTTCCACTGACCTAAAAGAAGGACGTGATACTGTGAGGTACATCTTCAGATAATGGACAGATATCAATATTACGGTACATTAAATAATTGCTTAGAAGCTCAGGTTCCCCAATCCAAAACTATGCCAACTACAGCAGCTTACATAATTCCCAAAATACAACATCAGAAACACTTCAAAGCAAGCAACTCTACCACCGACAACTAGAACAGTGTTAATTAGCAACAATACGCTTTAATCTATAAATAATAAAGTGATTACAGAGCTCCCCAGAGAGGTGTGAAAAAGAAAAACACATACACACAACCACACACACGCAAATCACTTCACAGACCGAGGTCAACACTTGAGACCAAAGCTAGCCATTCCCTTGGAAATCACGTTTGACATTCAACAGAGAGAGCCCCTTTTGGAAGGTAAAAGAAGGTTCCTGAAAATTAAAGCACATTTTAAGGAGATCACCTTAACCTGTTAATAGAGCATGTGGGGTGAGATCCAAGTAGGGTGTTTGGTTCTTGGGGCAATGGGATTCCGGCAGGGGCAAAGTTACTTCACCACTCAGACTAACTGATGGAAACAATTTTGATTTCATGAAGCGCCTGGAAAGCATATTTGTAAAGAAGAAAAATTTATTTTGAGCAGAGACAACCATTTGAACTAATGATTAGTAAACATTTAGCAAGTAAAATATATGACAGTAAGCATGTATAATGAGCATATCCATTGTAAGGGCTTTTAATTTCTTCTCAGTGCAAATGGTCTTCTTCTTCTGGAAATCGATCGATGTATTGATTTACTGAGAAAACGTCTCATGTTTTTCCACACAGCAAAAGGAAAATTCAATGTAGCCCTTTTGGAACGATCACAAAGTTTGAATCAGAGGTCTCAATTTTGGTGGCATTTACATTTTGTTTTAAAAGAGTCCTCCTAGGGGTGATGTTTGAGGATGTCCAGGGCCCCTTTTCTGGAAGCGAAGCAGATCGTCATGTGTAGAGTGATTTTTTTCATGGATTTGCAAGCTCTTGTGACTGTTAGAAACACCGGGATTAGATGTTTTAGAATACGGTATACAAATTACTGCAATCTGTTGGACACACGGGACAGAACGTGGATAGCTTCTTATATGAATCACTACTGTTCTTGCTTATCTATCTGTAGTATAAACATAGACTTTTCCCTTCGGATCCTGTATGTTCTCTGAGTCAAAGACAATCTCTTCTCTGTGATGATTTTTTGCTCCTTTGAGTCACGAAATTATATGGTTACTTATAATTTTTCCATTAGGGGATCTTGCCAGCTGCAAAACATGTTTGCCTTTACATGTGTGCCATGAGGTCTCACAGCTTAGGATGGTGTGACTCATGCAGTGGGTTTCCCCAGAGCTGTCCTCCTGGCCATGTGAGGCCCCTTCAGGGATGTGCTTGTTACAGCAGCTGCAGGGACCCTCAGCGCTGACTGTTACACTTCTTGTGTTTTGGCATTTATGGAGTCCACATCCCCATTCACATATGGAAACCCTAACCCTCAACGGGATGATATTAGGTGGTAGGGTCTTTAGGAGATGATCTGGGTTATCTCATGAGGGTGGGGCCCCCATGATGAGATTAGTGTCCTTGGAAGAAGAGACCAGAGAGCCCTCTGCTCCCCCACTCTCCCTCTTTCTCTCATTCTCTTTCTCTCCACCATTTCTTGCAAACATCTGCACACCAAGAAGAGGACCTCCTCAGAACCCAACCATGGTGGCACCTTGATCTTAGACTTCCAGCCTCCAAGATTATGGGAAATCAATGTCAGCTGTCTATGTATGGCCATCTATGACATTTTGTTACACAGCCTGAGATAACTAATACACACCCTACACATTAACAGTACTGATATTAGAAAACCCCGATGTAGACTCTGTCGTGGGGTCTTTTCGGGGTAAGAAAGGCTTAGGGCAAGTACAGAGCAAAGATGCAGGGTTAGAAATACTCTCCTTCAAAAAACTCAAGCAAACACAATAGGATAGGGCCAGGGGCTTATGAGTGGAAACTAGGGAGTCTTTGGGGTGCCTCGTTATGCTCTGATAACCCTAGTCAGGGGGTAATGGACAAACACAAGAACTCAGATTCAAGAGCGGGGAGTCGGCTCCATGCCACAGACAAATGATCCCAACCAGCTCCTGATTCTGAAGCTGGATGCTACGTGGACTGGGTATAAAAGTAACGTGTGGAACATGGCGCAAGGGCCAGTGACGGCCTGGTGGCCTCCTGAGGGAACAACGGGGTTTGTCAGCATGAGTTCCTTTCTATGAATAAAAGTAATAATAATAATAGTAGGCTTTGCTATTGGAGATGCAAGGGACAGGTTAAATGCTGCTATGTATCTTGGGCTCACAAGGTGGAGTTGACATGGGGTCAAGGGAAGGATAGCATCACAGGGCTGGGGTTTCCTGGCACCCTGTCTTTCCGTTTACAGACTTCTGTGTCCAATTGTCTGGACTTTATCATTATGCATTGTGCTCATGCCATCCCATGACTTTCTTTGTTGTTGTTGTTGTTGTTTTTAGATTGATTGATTGATTGATTTTAGAGGGTGGGAAGAGCAGAGGGAAAGGGAGAGAATCTTTAAGCAGACTCCATGCTGAGCATGGAGCCCAACATGGGGCTTGATCCCACGACCCTGAGATCACGACTTGAGCCAAAACCAAGAGTCGGTGCTCAACCAACTGAGCCATCCAGGCGCCCCTTCTTCATCACACGGCTTTCAAAGCCACTCTTGAAAATGGCGCAGAGAGTTCCCTGTCTGCACCACCGTGGGCTTTCCAGTCTGGGGTTTGCAGGCACCTGAGGGGTACCGTGCTGCATGATGGCACAGCTGGTCCCTCTAGGTGTCGTGCACCTTGTCTGGATGTCTGCCCCCGATCCCCCCCGTGCCTACCCCAGAGAGCCAATAACAAGGGGAGGCAGGAAACTACTCTGCCTTATGCCTGCAGTCATCAGAGAGCTGCTTACCGTGAGACTTTCTGTCACTTGGCATGGGTTCCAAGGGCAAATAGATGCACGCAGGGAAATAAATCACATCTCCAGAGTCACACGCCCAGTTTGGGTCGCAAGACAGTGGTTTACATAAGAAATGATGGATAATGGCCTGAGAGCTTCTGCTGATTAATAAGCATTTTCATTTGTGCTTTTCAATGAGAAAATCTTTAAATTAATTAAAGAGGCTTAAGGAGGGGAGAGAACAGCTTTAGAACGCTTTGATTTTCTATCAATATTCTCCACGAGACATATCATCACACGTTTGTTTTTGTAAACACCCACTCCTTATGCCGCAAATATTAAACCCTCGTTAATGTGTTTGCATCCGGCCGTGGCAGGGGTCTGAGGCACTCCCTCTCCTCATCACAGAGCTGAAGCTGGAGCGTGAGCCATCCATCACTGCCCTGGGTGGGAAGACCTTGGAAGGAGTACTGTCTTCTTGCGGAACCTGGTGGAAGGTCCAGGCAAGCGTTGCACAGGCAAACAGAGCTGCTCTGGGGTAGTGGGGCAATTCTGTGTGCAATTAAAAACACATCGGTTTCACTCATGTGAGCGGACTCTTGGCTTTCGGAGCATCCATGTCGTGTAGGTGAGCCAGGAGCCAGGATGGCTTTGCGGGGCCGGCCACGGTTGGGGCGAGTGTGAATAGAAGGGGAGAGATGGAAATGCTGATCATGCGTGTTCAGAGTTGGGGGGGTCCACGTGACCAAATTTGGAGGGAAGCTGCGTCTCATCCCCACCGCCCTTGAAACCCCTCCTGTTTTCTTCTTCTTCTTGTCATCCATCGCCATGCTGCAAACTCCATGTCACACGTTGGTGTTCATCACCAAAATGCAAGATTGATGCCATCGACACCAGCAGGGACTTCAGTCTGTTTTGCACACTGGGCTCTGTCCCTCTCGTGCCTCGATCTGCCACTGGTATTCTGTAGGTGCTCAATAAATGCTTGTGAGTTATTCGGTGAAGGAGCACATAAAAATGCACAAAGGCTGCTGAGGCATTCAGAGCAGGGTGGCCTGAAAGAAGGTTCTGCGTGGCTCTCAGAAGGCGTGTGCTTGGAAAGGCAAGACTGGGTCACAGCCCAGAGGGTCTGGAACGCCACACTAAAAAATTTAGAATTTATATGTGAGACCAGGGATGGAAAATATGTTTTGCATGGTGGGTAGGCTCTGGGCAGGTGCCAACTATAGCAGGAGCGTAATTGGCAAAAGCGATGTGAGGTCCCATCTGGTCTCCCGGGCCCCAGGGCCTTTTAAAGCTAAAGAGGCTGGAAGTGCCTTCATTGGCTCCCCGGATTTTGCCGTGTTGGCTCTGAGTAAAGGAGAGCCATCGAGATTTGGGAGGAAGGTGTGGGGAGACGAGTGTGATGTCATAGGGAGGTTATTCCCGGGAGGAGAGGCTCAGGGGAGAGCAAAGCCTCAGGGAGCCGAAGCCGTTAGTCCAGCCAGGAAGTGCTCAGGGCCAGGAAATGATGCTTGGCCTGAGCCTGCGCTACTGATGTAAGAAAAACACAGCTCGAGGGTCTTGTGAAAGCCTCCCTCACTCCCGTCCAAGAAATAAGAGTGTTTATTTTACAAACGCAAAGGGTAAGGACATTAATTCTGAGGGCATTTTGCAAAGCATTATAGCAGCCCTGACAGGGAAATGGCAATGCAGGTTAAACGTTCCCGTGTTCCGATGAGATGGTTAAGTGCCAGGGGCTTGGAATGAATCAGACCGAAGACTCTAGCACGCACACACACATGCACATCCATACATACATGCACACGCACACGCATACAGACATGCACACCTACATGCATGCACACAGACACACATGCACACACATACATGAATGGATATATACATATGCACACGTACACACATGCACACACACAAACACACATGCACACAGAGATATGCACAGACACATATGCACACATGCACATGTACACGTGTGAACAGATGTATACACATGCACGCAGACACACACAGACACATAAACACACATGCACCCACACGCAGAGACATGCACATACATCCACAGACATGTACACACATGCACACAGACACACATGTGCTCGTGCACACACGCATGAATATACATATACATTCACAACATGGCACACATGCATGCACACATGCATGTGCATCTGCACATGCATATACAGACACAAACACGCATGCACACAGAGATATGCACAGACACATATGCACACATGCACATGTACACGTCTGAACACATGCACGCAGACACACACAGACACATAAACACACATGCACCCACACGCAGAGACATGCACATACATCCACAGACATGTACACACATGCACACATACACACATGTGCTCGTGCACACACACATGAATATACATATACATTCACAACATGGCACACATGCATACACACATGCATGTGCATCTGCACATGCATATACAGACACAAACACACATGCACACACTTCCACAAGCTCACACATACATGCATGCACACACATACACACTAGAATTTGGGGTTTAACAGAATATGATGGAAACAAACAAGAATCAGAACCAGATGGACATTATTTCCCTGTGTCATGACAGAAGGCCGGAGTGAGGCGTCCAGGGTTGTTACTGATCCAAGATGTTAGGTGTCCTCCGTGCTGTCACTCCACCATCCTCAGTGTGAGACTTCCTACTCATAGTGCAACGTGGCTGCAGGGATTCCAGCCATCATGACTGCATTCCTACCAGCAGGAAAAAGGCAGAGAAGAGCTCATTCTTACTCCCTAAGAAATTAAAGAGGTTTTACTGGCCTGACACATTTCCGTTTACTTCTCATGGGCCCGTACACCATCACATGGCCGCATATAGACACACAGCAGTCCAGGAAGGTCAATCGTATCAAGTGGGGATGAGTGGCTATTCAGGGACCCCTCGACCTGAGAGTTTCTCTCACCTTCTCACCTCTCTGCTTCCCTCTGTGTTTCAGATGGGACTTTCTCGCTGCAGACAGACTTCCTCCAGGAGGCAACATGGGGGGAACCAGGAGCTGCAGCTCAGGATTTAAACAGCCTGACTCCCCCTCTGTCTCTCTTTCTCTCTCGGGTTTGCTGATCAAATTCCAGGGCAGGACTGAGTAGTCCAAGTTGTACCATATGTTTATCCCTGGAATAATCCCTGTGCTTGAAAAAGGTGCTCAATGGGCAGGCTTCCTGGAGGAAATGACATTTTCTGTTGAACCTTAATGAAATATGTATGTGTGTGTGTGTATGTGTGTGTGTGTGTATAATGGAATATTGCCTATATAATGGAATATTATATATAATGGAATATTACATAGATATAATGCAATATTATATATAATGGGATATTATATATGTACTGGAATATGTATATATAATGGAATATTACTCAGTCATCAAAAAGAATGAGATCTTGCCATTTGCAATGATGTGGTTGAGACTAGAGGGTATTATGCTAAGCGAAATAACTCAAAGAAAGACAAACACCATATGATTTCACTCCGCATGTGGAATTTAAGAAACAAAACAAATGGGGGCGCCTGGGTGGCTCAGTCGTTAAGCGTCTGCCTTCGGCTCAGGGCGTCATCCCAGGGTCCTAGGATCGAGCCCCACGTCGGGCTCCCTGTTCCGCTATGAGCCTGCTTCTTCCTCTCCCACTCCCCCTGCATGTGTTCCCTCTCTCGCCGGCTGTCTCTCTCTCTGTCAAACAAATAAATAAAATCTTTTAAAAAAAAAAAGAAACAAAACAAATGAGCAAAGGGGAAAAAATAAGAGACAAACCAAGAAACAGATTCCTAACTCTAGCCCACAAAGTGATGATTACCAGAGGGGAGGGGGTGGGTGGATGGAGGAAACGGGACGGGAATGAAGGAGGGCACCTGTCGTGATCAGCACCAGGTGATTGGAATTGAAATAAAAACTTTAAAAAATTTACATAGGAAATAGTCTTTTTCTCATTTAATTCTTTTTAAATCAATTCCAAAAATGATGTATCACACCATAAACGTACACGGTTCATCCACGTCACATTTGAACGATAAATCCATAAAATAATTGAATGGGGCAATGTGGCGTGGAAATTAAGACTGCCCTTCCAACCAAGATTTGGGGGACTCTTCTTTAAAATGCTTTGGTTTTAGCTTGCAGAACTGGGAGAAAATAAATTTCTGTTATTTGAAAAAATAATCATAATACAATAAAATACTTTGATTTTCATTAAATCCCCCTACAGCGATTCACATGGTCACAGACGAGGGGAAAGAAGTCATTTAGAACTCTCTTAACAAAACCCAAGGGGAGAACAACTCACCTCTTGCAAAATCGCAAAAGGAATGCATTTCACCTTGTTGTGTAAGTGAACAGAGTCGATAGGCTGTCTGCACGGGGTGATGGGAGCTGGCTTAGCTTTGCCTCTGAAAAAAAACATAGGATCTGGGTGTTTCTCTCCAAATGAATGAAATGTTTTCAAAAACCATAATAACCACCACGCTTTCTTTCCGGGATTATAGGTTTTGAGTGCATTTCAACAACCAGGTCCTATAAGCAAATATCCCCGCGAGGGTTGGTTTTCCTGACGGGGCCGGCCAGCCGTGAAATCCTTTTTGCAAAAGGGGGAATACGAAGAGATTTTCCCCGCCACCTGTCACCTCGTCGGTACTGGAGGTGTATTGGTGGTTTGTTTTTAATGCCGTGGGTGCTTCCCTATCACGGGGCGTGTTTGCCTGGAGAAGCGTCCTTCTGCGCACGTATGGGAGGGTACGATGTTCACGGCTTTGCATCCACCTACGGGATTCCTCGCTGGCTTCCAAGGAGGGAAAGACTTACCTCGAGGGCTCTGCATTCCTGTTACACGCATTACTTCTCCCCTCCCTGCCCCCCGGGGAACTCAGGGGGGTCAGGATCTTCTCTTCTCCCCGCTCGCTCTTTAAATAAAATATGAGAAACATTGCCCTACTAATGGTTGCAAGCATCTGTGGGCTAAAGGAACAGCATTCCTCTTGCCTCTCCAGACAGCGGCGGGAAGAAGTGAAATCGTTCAGCGCTCGGCTTTCCCCGAGCAAGACCCATCTTCCCGTGCAGGAGGTGGACCCACACCGGTGTGTGGGTGCAGGCTGGAGGCTAAGACTTCACCCCACAGTGTCCTTCTGCGGACCCACGGCTGCCACGCTGGTCCCCGCGCCTCCGTCCACCGACAGCAAAACTTGTACATTTCCCCGGAAGGACGTGGGCCAATTACCACTTCAAATCAAACGCGTTCCTGATGGGTGGGACTGGAAATGTGAAACGCTTTAATTCTTAGATAATTTAATGGTTTGCATCTGGGGCTCTTCACGCGGCCAATTGCTGGATCGCGTTTCTCGTCCAAGAAATGTTTGCAGGCTGTGTCTTGTTTAATAACGATTTAAAGGCTGAAAATAAATGTTTTCCTTTTGGGGGTCCATATGCTCCTCAGCCGGCGTCTGGGGCGGCTGTGCCCTTCCTCAATCCCACTTGCCCATCGCACGCGTAATTGACAAATGAGCACATCTCTCACCCCTCAAGTGGTTTGCGTTTACTTTTAACACAGGCTAATTTTTGGAAAAAGAACATTTAGTTCTTCCCTGGCAATGCCACAGATTTTGAAGGATTCTAGTGTTTGGGTCTTTTGCAAAAGGCACTGATGCCCATGAAAGTGTCTTCTCCCTATGGACCCAGGGAATTGGCCTCTTGTAGACCACAGATGCAGGAGGGAGTTTACCTGAGGGCCCATAGTGATGTTGGTGCAGATAAGGGTGCACATGTGGGTACAGGTGTGGTTGCTGGTGCTAATGCTGACGTGGATAGGGATGCCGGAGCTGGTGCAGACGGGCACGTGGATGCAGGTGTGGACGCCCGTGCTGATGCCCACGCTGGTGCTGAGCTGACGTGGATAGGGATGCCGGAGCTGGTGCAGACAGGCACGTGGATGCAGGTGTGGACGCCCGTGCTGATGCCCACGCTGGTGCTGAGCTGACGTGGATAGGGATGCCAGAGCTGGTGCAGACGGGCACGTGGATACAGGTGTGGACACCCACCGCGAGATCCAACGTGTTAAATTTTGCAGTGCACGACGTCGTCTTGTTAACAGCAGGCATCATGTTGTCGAGCAGATGCCAAGGCAGAGAAACCACCCGAGTGTCCGTGCGTCCGCCCACAAACGGATAAAGACAACAGTACGTGACGGAGTGTTATTCACGTAACAAGAAAGCAATCCTGCCATTTGCCAGGCACGCGTTTGCAACCAGGAGCTGGACTCCTCGCTGATACGAAGACTGCCTGTTGCGGATGCTGCTTCTGTGGTATCACGACGGACCGTCGACCCCACCACATGTCTCTGACTTGAACCCCTAACTCAACTATTGGTCATGTCAGTGCAAACGTTTCCACAGGCTCCGGTCTCCTACACCGTTGCAGGGAAGCAAGAAAGCCACCCCGCGTGAGCCCGGCGAACACAGGTACACGGCCGCGTCCCTGCTCCTTGCACACATCCAAGCTGCTCTCTATGACATCAGCCACGTTTTGCCGTCAACGTCCACCAATTGACCACGACAGGAGCCCGTTTGGAGCTCAGAGCCCTTTTGCATGCGTTAGCTCACGTGTTCCTCTTTTTTCCATATTTGACTCTGCTTCCTTTTCTTCCCCCTTAACATCTTCTTGGAACAACCCCATCAGGTCACATGGGCGCGTCCTACCTAGAGCAGAAAGGTGGTGGGGAAAATAAGGCCCCCAACTGTGGCAAAATACACATTACCTAACATTCACCATGTTAACCAAAGTGGACGATTCCGGGGGCAATGAATGCATCGAGCTTGTTGGACGACCGTCACGTGTAGCCAGTTCCCGAACCTATTCTCCACCCCAAAAGGAGACTCCGTCCCCATGAGCAGCCCCTGCCTATTACCCCCATCCCAGCCCCACGGTGACCACGAATGTGCTTTCTCTCCACTGCCATGCATTCGTGTCCTGCAAATGTTTCATAGAAATGACCTCAATTTATATGAAAAATATAAATGTGGCCGCGGGTGTCTGGATTCTCTTGCAACTTTTGCTTCAAGCCATTGGCTCCCCACCGAGGGCTGCATGCTAAGAACATTCCAGAAGGTTCCGGGCTTGCAATCTGGACAGGAAGGCTCCAGCCTCGCATCCTGTATCCCATTGATCCAAGGAGCAAGATATGGTTGCATACGCCAAACCCAGAGATGGCTCAGGCTTGTCCCCAGATTATGCTTTTTCTGCAAAGATGCCCTGATTGCATAATGTCCCATAGAAACCATTGCCAGCCGCTGGTGACCCTATTCCACGAAAATAGTGACTCGTCATATTTTAGAAAGAGTCCTTCTCCTCTTTCTCCTCTTTCTCCTCCTTCTCCTCCCTCTTCTCCTTCTCCTTCTCCTCCTTCTCCTCCTTCTCTTTCTTCTCCCTCCTCTCCCTCTTCTCCCTCTTCTCCCTCTTCTTCTTCTTCCTCTTCTCCTTCTTCTCCTTCTCCTTCTCTTCTTCTTCCTCTGCGAGATTGAATTCCTAACGTAGGTGGGTCGAGTTGAATCTCTCCACTGAGTCAATGGGTTGTGGGTACACTATCTAAACTCCATCCTTTTAGCTCCGGGAGCTCTAAACGTTCGTCCTTAACTGAAGCCGTGTTCATGGGCCAAGCAGTGCATGGATGGGTGCACTGGACACGGGGCCATCGCTGTGTCTGCACCTTTGCTCAGCAGACAGACACCCCCTGGTGCAAAGGGCTGGGTTGCAGAACTGTGTTGCTGGTCAAGGCTGGGCACAGGTGTGGACCCAAACGTGTGGGTGCACAGTGAAGTGCTTCTTCATGGCATGGCCCAGCTCCATCCACCGAGAGAGCTGGGGGTAACTGCCTGCCTTTGCTTTCAGCACACAGGACGTGCAGGAACGACCTATCGACGGCATGCTGTAGGGAGACACGTAAAGAGCAGACATTCCCTGGAAGCCTCTACCACCATCCCTTGTAACAAGCTTGCGTGTGGCTTTGGGATTATCCTAAAACATCACCAGCAGCTCAGTGCACCCTCACAAAGCCAACGCCCTCCGTCCTCCTCGTCCTCCTCCTCCTTGTCCTCCTCCTCCTCGGGGAACACATGTGGGCGAAGCCCGTCGCAGCCCCCCGGGGCAATTTCAGGGTGAGCAATTTCCGCGCGTGCAATTATCCGTGGGCAAATTCAACAGCTCCCCCGAAGCACCGTCGAGATGCCCGCAGCGTGCCTTTAATTGCATCCAGACCGTAACCTCGGTGTGGCCTGTGTCCCGGCCATAACCCGGGGCCCCTGCGCGGCGCTCCCACATATGGGACGACTTTCCAGGCTGATTGCTGCGATCTGATTAAGGGAAGTTATGTAGGGTCTTGTTAAGGCGCTCTAACAGCTGCTCGGAGCGAGGGAGAGATTCCCCCGGCAAAGTGCTTTCTGCCGGCCCCAATTCTGCTGCCTGCGTCCCAATGGAAGTGGTCACGCCTGTGGTTTGGGGGGGGAGGGGAGTGCAGGGGCCTGGGGACAAGGGAAATGGCAGTTTGGCCAGTAATCGTCAGGTTCTGCCAAAGGAGTGGCGTGGGGAGAGGGAGGAGGGGGATGGAGGGGGGGAGGTGGAAGGAGGAGGAGGGGGATGGGGAAGGAAGACGGGAAGGGCAGGGCGGTGGAGCAGAGGAATGGAGCAAGGAGGAATGGGGAGGAGGGATAATGCAGGGGGAGGGGGCAGGAGGGAGGGAGAAGAAGAGGGGAGGAGGGGGACTGGGAAGGAAGACGAGGGAGGGGGTTGAGGAAGGAGGAATGGGGAAGGGGGAAGAGGATGGGGGACAGGGGACAGAGATGGAACGCAGCTCAGGAAGGGGGAAGAAGGAGACTGGGATGCACCCAGGGCAGCCCCCTCTCACTCCCTGCAGCCCCCATGCCCTGCATAGGCAGAAGGCAGGTGCACTTCCTTCCCTGGATGGATTCCACAGGTGGAAACCCACACAGGTGTTTCTCAGCACGAGGCCCGTCAGCCAAGGCCTGTGGTGGGCAGACACGTCCGGAAACAAGCTGCCACGCTGGGAGCCAGGGTCCGGGGCTGGACAGGCCCTCCTGCAGATGGAGGCTTTGCCTGTGCCTTCCGAAACGCAGGGCATGGGGCCGGCCGGGAGGATGCTCTCGGCCACCATGCACGCACGTGTGATGGTCCCACCTGCGGCAAAATTCCCACGCAGCCCGCGGCAGGGACGGTTTGCAAAATGTAAGAGGCGTGCAGCCAAGTGCCCTGATTTATGCATCGTACGTATGGAACGGAGCTGGATTTCAGGAGTCGTAGGCTGTGCCAGGCACTGGAAATCTGCCGCCAGCCTGCCTGCGGAAGGGTCTTGCCTGGGTGCCCTGGGGCGGCCCCAACATCCGAGAGTCATTGTCTCCTGGTTCCGGAGGCCCAAACTCCGACATCAAGGGAGGATGGGTTCCTCCCGGACATGCCACGGGACCATCGTTGCAGGCTCCCCTCCAGCTCCTGGGGGCTGCCGGCCTTCCCCAGTGTCCCCAATCTCCGCCCACGTCCTCACACGGTCGTCCCCCTAACAAGTCCGGATGCACATTTCCTTTGTTTTATAGAATCCCCCAGTCCTGTTGCATGGCGGTCCACTGTAGGGACCTCACTTTAACCACCTCTGCAAAGAGCCCCACCTGCAAATACAGTCCCACGCTGAGGTCTTCGGGGTGAGGGCTTCAATGTGGGAATTTCGGGGGACACCGTGCAACCCTAGCAGGATTTGTGTTTTTGCTTCTGGCTGATGTCACTTGGCATCGTGTCCTGACAGTCTGTCTACTAGCAGGTGACACCGTTCTTCCCTTTCAAGGGTAAATCTATTCTATTATATATTCTGTGTCTATTCTCCGTATACATATTCTAACATATATTCTATATTTTCTGTGACTTATTCCGATATATTCTGTGCGGATTGCGTGCCTGCTGGTGTGAGCCACGCCCCGCAGATGGGGCGTCCAGGAACACTGCTGCGTGCATCGCTGGCATTCTTAAGGTGCTTCCCGCAAAGTAAGAGCTATGGCCACGTTAACACCAGCAGCTGGGATGCGTGTCTGCGGAAGGGCTCCCTCGCCCGCCTGGCACGGGTTCCACTTGCAAAATGTCTACGTTGCCCGCACACCAGCGACCCGGCCTCACGTCCGGGAAGCCGACCACTCTGCTACTTGCCATTGCTTTTTTTTTTTTTTTTTCCGTTTTAAATAAAACTGTGTTTGAAAATAAACTTAGAAATTCTTCTGTCCGGAGATGAAATCTGTTCCCAATTTCTTGTCCAAACAGTGAAAAATATACAAGTGCATTTTCGGCGTGACTCCCATGACCTTTTCAAAGGAAAGCGGCACTGAGCTCAGAGGTTGATGCTTGCGGGCTGTCTGATGTGAAGCCCGGGCCACCTGTTTCTACACGTCGTGGGGTGGCGTTGGACCGCACTCCCCAGAGCACCACCCGGGGAAGCTGACATCCGAGGAGGTTGTAGATCTAAGCTTAGGAACACGGACATTCAAAGGTTTTTGAAGTGTTTAAATGGCTTCTGCTAATTTCATGGTGTTGAGTATGCAGATAATCGGTACCAAATTGAAATGGGAGATTAGATGATTAGCTGTATTCCCCAGACCCTTGTAAAAACAACTGTGTGGGTGTGTGCGTGTGTGTGTGTGCGTGTGTGTGTGTGTGTGTGTGTGTGCACAGACCGATACAGAGGCAGAGAGAAATATATAGTAGGTAGAGAGACAGATGATAAGCAAATAAATGGATACAAGATAGATAGATAGAAGATAGATAGATACATAGATAGATAGATACAATGGATGGATGGGTGGATAGACGATGGATAGATAGATAGATAGATATGAATGGATACATAGATAATAGATAATATCATGGATGGATGGATGGATGGATGGATGGATGGATGGATGGATGGAGATGATAGATGATAGATAATCTTATAGATAGATAATAGATAGATTATGTTTGCTGATAGATATGATGGATGGATAGATAGATAATAGATACGTAGATGATAGATAACAGATGATATGATTGATAGATAGTAGATTATAGATAATACATAAATACATAGATAGATTGATACATTGATACATAGAGATAGATCAATAATTTCTACTCGGCCCAAGATGTTTTGCTACTTTACCAGAAATTGTCTTTTCTCTCTCGTGCTGCTGTTTAACCTGAAAATGGTCTTAAGTTTCGGTGTTTCCGATTCGATAGGACACAGCAGATGTCGGTCACCAGTTTCTGATTTTTCCAGTGGCTGATGGGAGAGAGCTGGGGCTGGGGGCTTTCTGATAAACTTCCCACTGCTCTGATTGGGCTCCAGGGGACAGGCCTGCATCCAAATCCCTGGCACCGGTGAACAGGACCTTATTTTGAAAAAGGGTCTTTGCAGGTATAATAAATGAAGGATCTTGAGATGAGCTCCTCCTGGATCAGGAAAGCCCTAAATCCAAGGACAGGGGTCCTTGTAAGAGACAGAGGAGGAGACACAGACACAGAGGAGAAACCATGTGAGGACAGAGGCAGAGATGGGAGGGACGTGGTCACCAGTCCAGAGGCGCCTGGAGCCCCAGAAGGTGGAAGAGGCAGGAAGGACCCTTGCCTGGAGCCTCTGGAGGGACCATGGCCCTGTCCTGCCTGGACCCCAGCAGCCCCGCCCCGTCTGGATCTCAGGGGTCCTGCCCCGCCTGGATCTCAGACGTGTGGTCTTGAGAGCTGGGGGAGGATTGATCCCTATGCTTCTGACACTATGGTCTTTGTTGCAAGCTCCCCACGGCACTCATATATGGAGGTACTTTTCAAACAGCCTGGGGAAAGAGGTGTCAAAATCTGACATTCCTGCACCTACCTGTGATCATCCTGATTCAGGACCCACAGCTTGGGCACGGGGAGCACCCTGGTGTCCCCGATATATGTAGGGGACCCTGGAGAAACTGTGCAAGGAAGGACCAGCGTTTCAGCGGCAGGACAGGGGATGCAGACGCTGGGCAAGCAAAGCAGCAGGAAGGGGATGGGAGGCCAGGGGTCTGCAGGGTCAGAGCCCACACTGGTGGCTTCTGCCTCAGCCCAGCCCCTCCCTGGAAGCTCGGGGTCCAGGAAAATCCCCAGCGTGTGAATCACTCCCAGAGGCAGTGAGCCGGTCCTCAAAGGCTTGAGGTGGCTCGTCTTGGGGTCCTGTGGGCTGCCCTTTTCCTGGTAGACCAGGGGATCCTCTGCTTTACAGGCGATGAGATTCTTGGGTGGTGGTTTCTTCATACCAACATCCTTCCAGGAACTGAGCAGCTCTGTGGGAGCATAAGGATCTGACCCCAGGACCCTGCAGGGGTCCCCACGGCTGTGCCCTCTTACAGCTGAAGAAAGGAGTCTCCCAGAGCTCAGGAAACTTGCTTCTCAGCAGGTGCACAACCGGGAATGGGGGACCCCGCCATCCAGGCCCGTTCTGCTGCACAGAGAATGCTCTGTTCCCTTCAAGGGCATTCCGTGACTCCCAACCACAGACAGACCTTATCTCTGAGAGGTCCTAGCAAGCACGTTAGGATCCAGGTCTGAAGTCAGGCTGAACTTGTGCAATTCTGGTCTGTCCCCCTGGGCTCACTAACACATCACCTGGGGCCTCCAAGGCGATGCCCACTCTGGGATCCCCATGCCTTTGCAGAGCTGAACCCGGCCCAGTGCACGCCAAATATGCACCGTGGCCAACGGTTCCTACCCACACAACCGGGCATCGTCATGCTCGGTCATTCAGGGGACACTCAGCTTTCCATGACACCATGTCGGAACCTGAAAGCCCACTGGCGGCAATGCAAACTCCTCAAACACCAGGAGATGACCAGGGCGGCCCACAAACGGGTCATCTTGAGATCCTGGGGTCAGGGGCATCTGCGAATTTGAAGCTCAGGACACGTGCGCCCCAGCACGTCCCCAGGCTGATGAACAAATGGGAGAGAAATGACGGTAATAAATCCCCAAAGACAGCTTGGGGTGAATCGTCGGGTTTGCATTCCCCGCTGACGTCCCCAAACCACATTTATGGGGAGCTGATAGACGTCACTCCCAAAGCACTCAACTTCTTCCTTGTTTGGCAAACCTCACGTCCCACGGTTGCCTCTTGACATGTAACAGGTGCTCCTGAGGGGCCCCCTCCCCCCGGCACCTGGGAGCAGCCCCCAGGACCCCAACGCAGGGGACCCCCGCGCCTGTCCCGGAGGCTGCCCGTGCGCCCTGCCGTGGAATCCGGTCCTGGCGGGAGATAAAGCTGTTAATGCGATTGAAATCAACCGATAGGCCTCTCTCCGTGATAAATTTAAGCAAATTGACGTAATTGCCTCAATTGAATTCAGAGCAAGTCCTGGCCCGACCTTCCGCGGGAGCATTCTGCCGGCTCCGGGGCGGGGGCAGCCAGGGCGCATGACATCATTCGAACAATTTGCACATTTTTATACAATTTGTCATAATTCTGTCTGTAGTGTCTGGGGGCGGCAGGATTTGCCTCTGGTCTCCCTGTGAAGTCAGGGATGTGAGAATCACGTGCTGGACAGACCTTGCGTGCGAGTATGTGCGTGCGCGCCTGTGTGCGCGCGCGCTGGGGACGTGCTGCGCAAAAGATGCGGGTCCCCCGTGGAAACAGAGAAGCTGTATTAGGATTTAAGGGTGCAACAAAGTCAGCGGGTCCCAGCATCAATGCAGAGAACCCGGTGATGTCCCCTAAGCGGGTAGGGACGGCAGTCAACGGGTGTGGCTTCATGTGATTACATAGCGCTTGTGGCTGCAGGTGTATCCAAGGGATGTCCGATTTTTAACCTTTCTGAGCTCCACGCAATGCCAGCCGGGACAGAAGCGTTAAGAATCCAAGGCAAGTGGACAGAAGAGCAGGGGGTCTCTGCTTTGCGGTGCGGAGACCCACAACCTGAGCCGCGAACATGGACGTCCGATGAATCTCAGGATCCCTAGTTAGTCGTGAATCTTAGGGCAACAGCGGAGAATTTGGTAGTATAAGCACGTTCCACGCGGGCCCCGCGGCGGGTGCAGTTTGTCTCGAATCCGAGCTCGCGGGCGCTTTCCTGCCATCGCACTGTCTCGCTCTAGCCCCGCGCATAGAAAAATTTTGCAAATTTGGAAATCACTAGCTGCAACTTTGTTCAAACCCAAGCTGAGAAATCATATACAAGGTATATATTCCCAGCAACCTTGACCAAGTCCTGGAGGGAGGTACAGGGTGGCAGCCAGGGGCTGGTGGACATCCGGGCGCAGACAGGGACGGCGGGGCGCACGCCGGTGGGGTCCCCGCGCCGTGGAGACGGCACCCATTGGCCCGCTTTGGGCTGGTTTGCTGTGGGGTCTTCAGGGGCCCCTCCCGGCCGGCCCATCGCAGCGCGGACCTCAGAATGAATTTGTGAACTGGCGGCGAGAGTGCATCAAACCAGATGAGGCATGACGCAATTACGGCCTTTGAGCTGGAGGCGGGCGGTGGCGCGGAGCCAGCCGCGAGGCAGCCGCTCGGGCCCCCGCAGACCACGGTTCCAATTAGATCCCGGGATGACCTCATGCGGAGGGTATGGCCCGAATATTAAAAATTCCTGGAGCAAAGGAGGCTGGCATTAGCGTAGGGAAGGGGTGCAAACATGTTTCATTTTATTTCAACACTCGGTCTGCCGGTCCCGGCGCGAGGGGTAGGAGAGGAAATTGCCGGGTCCCCGCTTCATGTCTTACTGAATGGCAGACAGATTTACAACACATGGAAGAAACAATTAGGACGGGGGCTCCGCCGACTACAAAGCAGGGAAATAAATCCCCGTAATGAGACGGGGAAAGCAGAGGGCAGGAATGAGGTATGGGCCGGTGTCCAGCGTCGAGCATGTCAGAAAGGCCCCGGGTCGCGCTGAGCTACCCTCTGCAACAGATGGCCCGCAGATCCCGCGCGTCTCCCCCTGCTTCCCACCCACCCCCTGATTTCTGCTCAGGTTTTTATGGGACTCTCCCTGTCCTGCCGGGGCCGATGCCTCGGGGCCAGAAACGTCGCTAGGGCGCACAGGTATTCATGAGCGGTCCACGAAATAACCATCAAGGCCATGCTGGACCCAGGTGGAGATGGGGACCGCCGGAGAGCCATGTGGGGGGGGGCCCTTGGCAATGGAGATGAGCCCCACCAATGTGTCTGTGTGCAGTGGGTGGGGCCTCCAATGCATGCCTGGCATGTAGGGGTGTACTTCAGAGCAAATGCAAAGGGGAATAGGACTCAGTCGTGAACAGGCACCAGAGCTCTGACACCTGCCGCCCGTGGGCGGACCTCAGGGACTCCATACTCAAGGAGAGAAGCAGATGCACGAGGGTTAGTGGTTAGTGCTCACCAGGCGCTGGGGAGAAAAACAGGCACACAGAGCTCATGGGGACGGGGTCTCCTTGGGGGGATCGGAATGTTCTGGAAACAGACACAGGTCCCAGTGTCACAATACTGGGAATGTACTCAATGCCCCCCCAGTCGTTCAATTTTCCGTTATGCGGATTTCATCTCAATTTTGCAAAAGTGCAGGAAAGAAGGTCCTTGTCGAGCTGGCCGTGCGAAATGGAAGTCCCCGTCGCCTTGACAAGACAGGATTTGGGGGTCCGCCGGTATTGACAAAGCCAAAGGCCACACAGGTGACCGCTGGCTGGTGCAGAACTCCACCCCACGAGGCCGACACCCGAACCGAGGGCATTTATCACAGGTGTCTGGCAGCCAGGGGTCCCAGCTGGGGACACGTGGGTCCTCGGGGGTGATGAAGGCACAGGGTCTAGGAGGGCATCCAGAGAGTGGACCCTCTGGCTGGCCAGTGTCCGTATCTTTTATGGGTGGGAAGCACCACCAGTGGTCCGCCAGACCCTCCGTGCACCTAGAAATATATGTGGGACATTGCATTTTCTTGTGGAGGTCGCATCATACTGTTGATACGGATTCTGCAAAAGAGACACGGAACAAGGGACAGAGACCGTCGTCACTGGTGTGAGGACAGGGATGCATAATACATGCGTCTGAATACCTGAGTGTACAAATATCTCATCTCCTTCCCACCCCGCGTGAGTTTCGACTGGGGGCTCTGTCTGCCTCCCACCTCGCCACCAAGATCAAAAATAAATGGCGGACATGTGAGACGACCCTGGGGGATTTTCACGTCGCGAAAGCTATTCAGGCAGAGGAGACAAACAGGAACTGAGTCTCTGTATTTTGATAGACAACTGTTTTTTTCCAAAGTTGATATTTTACGGTACTGTATGTGCATATGTATAACACAGAATTTGCCGTTTCAACCATGTTTAGGTGGACCGTTGAGTTTTAATGCCCAGTTTTAAGGAATTGTCAGGAAATGCACCTGCTGTAGAAAAAAAGAAGGGAAGAGAGAAGAAAGAAAGAAAAAGAAAGAAAGAAAGAAAGAAAGAAAGAAAGAAAGAAAGAAAGAAGAAAAGGAAGAAAAGGAAAAGAAAAGAAAAGAAGAAGAGAAAAAAGAAGGAAGGAAGGAAGGAAGGAAGGAAGGAAGGAAGGAAGGAAGGAAGAGAGAGAGCACACAGGTTCTGCAAGAATACACAGGCTGTGTCACTCCCATACCTTCAGGTGTAGGTTAGAATTGCCTGTCTTTGCAGAGGGTTGGAAATCCACAGGGGACACAGGGACGGAGGGTCACAGGCGAGGACAGATTCCAATGGGCTCCTGCAGCTTCGGATCCGGAGTGTTCCTCAGGCTACTGGGGGCCGGGCAATGTGAGCGCATAAGGGCTTCATGCTCTTGGGGGACATGGGAGAGGCAGGAAAAAACGAGGACCTTTGAGGGGCTTGCATTTGGGGCTGGGGGTACAGTCGATGGGGGTCCTCACATCCAGAGGGTGAGATTGTGGCAAGTGGGTGGGTTTATGGGTGAATAAATAGATGATAGGTATGACAGATATATTGATGAGAGATTTATAGGTGATATATAGATATATGGATGGATGGATGGATGGATGGATGGACAGACAGGGATGGATAGATGGATGGATGGATAGATGGATATGATAGGTATGGTACATATGATGGATGGATAGATATAGGGATGGATGGATGGATGGTAGAATGGATAGATAGATACATAGATGTAGGGATGGATGGATGGATGGATGGATGGATGGATGGATGGATGGACAGACAGATATGATGGATGGACAGACAGGGATGGATAGATGGATGGATGGATAGATGGATATGATAGGTATGGTACATATGATGGATGGATAGATATAGGGATGGATGGATGGATGGTAGAATGGATAGATAGATACATAGATGTAGGGATGGATGGATGGATGGATGGATGGATGGATGGATAGATAATAGGTAGGTAGGTAGGTAGGTAGGTAGACAGATAGACACACTAACAAACTCTCTCATGTTACGGTCTGGGCTTCTTAAACTCAGCACTACTGACATCTGGGGGGACGAATCTCCAATGTGTGGTGTCCCATGCACTCTAGCCTCATAGCACTCTAGCACCATGTCTTCTCTCCGCCCACCACATGCCAGGAGCACCCCTCGCCCCCCGTAGTGACAACCCCAAGTGTGCCCAGACGTGGTCAGGTGTGATTGCCGTAGCTGAGACCAGTCACAGTCCAGTACCAGCAAGCACGTCCCAGTCCAGGCAAGGTGGCCACAGGCAGACTCTCCTTGCAAGTGAGTTTGTATCACAGGGTCATCTGCACCAGCAGGACTCCACTCTCCAGGGGCACCTGCAATGCTTTCTGTGAGTCCTCCCTCCTCAACGTGGGGGCCAGAAAAATTCACTTCCCTGCCTCCGAGGAGCAGGGGTAAGGCTGTGGCCCAGTGTCCCTGGGTTAAAACACCACCAGGATCATTTGTTCGGAAACTGGGAGCAGGAGGAAGCAGGTCCCTCTTGGAATCCTGTCTGGCGTGGGTGGGGCTGGTACCTGCACTTGCAGGGGCGGACGTGGGGCTGAGCCTCTGGATACTTAATGTTTTGAGCCCAGAGCTGGTGGGCAAGCCATGGCCTGCATGAGGTCCCGGCAGCCAGGACCCCTGAGCATCCCCCACCCCGAGGGGGGGGAGGATTTGCACATTTGTTCTCATGCATTACCCTCCAATCCTAGTGCCCAGGAGGGTCCCTGCAGATGGGAAGTGAGCTGTTGACTCTTCTTTCACAAATTCCGTGTGTGCACACAGCAGCTGGGACGGATCTGTGTAGCTCAGGGCCCCGAGCGCCGACAGACACGGCACAGCCACGCTTGCCGTCTGGGCCACCAGACAGGCGAGGAGAGCAGAGCCGGGGCCCACTCTTTCCTGGACCCCGTCCCTCCCGCTGGGGCCCAGACTTTCATGAGGACTCCCCCTCCCCGTTTCCTGCCAGGATGCTGCATTTCCCACTCAGCCCAGCTCCTCTTGGGGTCCCACGCACCGTGGGCACCCAGGCCACGTTTGCCGGGCGGACCTTGCTCTGTGCCGTGTACCCATCTCTTGCTCAGTATCTCCCCTCCACCGTTAAATGGGACCTTCCCTTTTATCCTGCAGGTGGGTCTCCCGTTTGGAGCCAGGCTCCTTTCATCTTCAGCGCCCCGGGGGAACTGGGCTCTGGGGAGAGAGCCTCCAACTGGCGTTGAGTCTGCCCGCACTGCAGAGCGGGAAACAGGGGGGCAGCGAGGTGGGGCGTGTGTCGGCATTGGAGCTGGCGGGTGGGAAAGATTCTCCCGTTCTGCCTCCTGATTAATGAGCACTTGAAGACGAAGGAAGACAAATTGTCAGAAGACCTGTTTCTGGAGTTAACGGGGGTGGCAGGTATGATTTAGGAGAGGACATCCCGTCAGCGTTTTAAAAACAGCTTTAGGAACCGGACCTTTTTATTGTGTTTTTGTTTCAGTCACATAAAACTCGCTACTGTGTACCCTTTTCCAAGGGTATTAGGTACATCACAACGTTTCAAGCCACCACCTCTAACCAGTTCCTAAATATTTCTATCGTCACGGAATAACACCCCACAGCCATTAAGCCGTCCCTTGACAACCCGTGACAACCAGTAATCTGCTTTCGGTCTGTGCATTTCTTTATTCGGGACATTTCGTAGAAATGGGATCACGCAAGACATGTCCTCATGTCTCTGTCTTCTGTCCCCGACCATCGTGTTTTCCAGGTTCATCCTTGGGGTGGCCGGTGTCCAGACGTCCTTCCTTTTCATGGATGACTACTGTTCCCCCAGGTGCATGGGCCACTTTGCGTGGATCACTTTTCGAGAAAACCTCGTCCCCGTGCTGTGGTGTTTCCCACACGTGGATGTGGTGGGTTGAATTTACAGAGTCCGTTTCTCTGTCCCTCCCGCCACCTGCTAGCTGAGTGGTATGGGGGAGCCCGATGGTATGCGGGTTTCATGCTTTTTCTGTGGACCCTGCATGACGTGTGGGGTCCCACCCATGGCTAATGAGAGCATTATCGTCAGCAGTGGGGGTCGTCAGCCGATCCGTTCACGGTAACGACCCCCGGCCATCCTCCCTTTACAACGAGTGATTTAAGCATCCTTGGACGGTCACACACATCTGTCTTTCAATGCATTTCCAAATCCAACATGGGGATCTGATGATTCCGTAATTTCACCTGCATATATGAGCTTGAATTCTCCTAGAAAAAGAACTTCCTCCCATCGGATATCGGGCGACTTGGAAATTCACATTGCACCAGAAAAGCGGAAACATTAACTTTTTTTTAACCTTTTAAAAATTAAGTTAAATTAAAAAAAAAAGTTTAAAGGTCTGAGTGTCTTGTACGTTTCCTGACCGGACCTGGAGGACTGTTGTGGGCTCATGGCACGTTATAGTGGTCAAGGGCGTCCACAAACCAAACTCAGACTTTCTTTCAGTGAAAATCATGTTGCTGTTAACGATTACTATTTGCATTATCTATTTATATGGAAAAGAGGATCTGTGATGTGCAAGTTATATTCTATAATAGTCTATGAAATGTTGCAAAGTTTAAAAAATACATATGGTACGTAATCGTAGGTAAAATGTGTCACAAGGTTATCATTTTGTTTTAATCGGAGCATTTTTTTCAATTGAAAAAGGAACAGTTGCAAGGGGCGTGGACTCTGAAGGTAACTGTAACCTCATTGTTCCGTTGTAACGCCGACCCGACGGGGGGTGCTCAGTATGATAAAATTCACTGATATAATTTGCTTACATCAAGCCACATTTAAGAAGTCAATCCAGTCCCCATGCCTCCAGGTCTGAAGGAGTTAATGCTCTTTTATGTTCGAGATTACCATTTTATTACCAATGCTTTTCGAAAAACCCATTATCATAAAATTGAAAAATCCCATCAAATCCCCCCCCCCACACGAAGAGAGCTTTCAGACGCCAACAATTCTCATGCTTATAGGCAACAATTACTGAGTGCGCGCGGAGGATTAAAAATAAAAATTAAGGTAATGAGGCATTTGCGGGATTTAAGAAACTCTGGCCCTACTTAATTTGTGTTTGTACTGAATTATTGAAATCTTCTCCCCTTGTCCCCTACCATCCGCTGCTGTTTGTGGGCGCCTGTCGGGAAAGGGACATGCGTTCGTCCTTTTCGGGAGACAGGCCAAGGGGAGCTGACAATTTGTAATGCGATTTTTTTTTTTTTTTTACGCGAGGGTAGAGCTGGTTTTGCCGTCTGTTTGCTCCCCACCCGCCGAGGTAGGGGGACACGGGGGTCAAGTATTGATGGATCGTCAATTCTGTTTCTTTCCTCGTGCGTGATGGGTTCTTCCTGGAGAGACTTCCCTCCAGGGGAAAAGCCAATTGATCCAAGCTTAATCATGTAATAATCTCCCATGGTCCAATCTACATGGGGGGGGGGGGCGTGCAGATACGCTTCTGAGATGTGCACGCGGCCCTCTTGGCACTCTTGGCTTCTGTGAAAATCACCGGCGCTCCCTGCCTGGTTTTGCTGTCCAATCGTGGCTACGGGGCCATGCACGGTGGGGCATTGTTCAGGAATGCCCGTCACCCTGGCACGGGCTTTCTCACGCATTGCAATCCAAGAGGGTTGGTCGCTGAACTCTGCGTGGGTAGACCTACCATGACTCGGCTGGTGAGCCGAATCCGTTGGAAAGCAATTGCTCCTGTTTCTCGTGGGAGACCTTGAGAGTGTCTCATTAATGGATTGGATTAAGAGCGTCTTAGAGGTTCAGGTGGGGTCTCTCACGGTTGACAAGGAATTTCGCAGGCCTCTCCCTGTGAGCCCTGTGGGGTCCCTAAGAGCAGAGTGTTGAAATGCATGTCTCAGGACACGCCCCCATTGGAAGAGGCTTGATTTAACAGCTGAGTGCATCAGGCTTCAGAGCTTTTTCCTTTCAACAGAGGAATCCCACTTGCACCATTTCGGGGCAGCTAGAGGGGGGCGGCGGGCAGAAAACCCAGCTCGGATACCCAGCTGGGAGAACGACACCACAGTCTGTTCCCAGCACGTCTGTCTGTGTCTGTCTGCCCGTGTCTGAGGTAATTAGAACCCGTCATGCTTGCCTTGACCCACAGCCCAGAAGGATGAGAAGTGGCTTCTTATCCCATAAGAATTGATGGGAGCGGACACCAATGTTTATCGGAAGCTTTTTGTGTGGTGCCTAACGGGCCCAGGACAGCAAGAGCACAGGCGACACAAGAAAAAAACAAAACAAAACACGTTAATTATACTTAACTGAAACTGAAACTTTTGGGTGGGGGGAAGGGTGAAGTAATGTGTTGGAGAAGAAGGAGGGCACCTGTTGTGATGAGCACGGGGTGGTGTACGGAAGTGTTAAATCACTAGATTATACACCTGTAACTAATATTACACATATGTTAACTATGTTGCAATTTAAAATAAAAACGTTAAAAAAAAAGAGAAGAAATCCGTGTCCTTAGGCCAATAAAATGCAGTTCTCCATTCAAAAAATAATTAAAAACTTTTGCGCATCGGACAACACTATCAGGAAAGCAAAAATGTGGCCTACGGATGGAAAGGACATATTTGCAAATAATTTATCTGATGAGGGTCTAGTATCTTGAGTATATTAAAGATCTCCTTTGCGCTGGCCATAAAAAGAGAAATAATCCAATTAAATAATGGACAAGAGACTCGAATAGATATTTCTCCAATGGAGAAATAGAAATGGCCAATAAGCACATGAAAAGATGCTCAATATCCCTCCTCTTTAGGGAAATAGAAATCAAAGCCACTTCACACCCGTGATGATTGGCTGTATTTTTTTTTAAAAGGAGGGGAAATAACCAGGGTGGGGGAGTTCGTGGAGAAATGGGGACCCTCCCAGGTTCCTGGTGAGAATGTACAGTGGGTCAGCCGCAGATGGAAACACTATGGTGATTCTTTCAAAAATTAAACACAGAATTAGCATATAATCCAGTGATTGCTGTCGTAGGTATATACCCAAGAGCTTTGGAAGTAGGGATTCAAACAGATACTTGTTTATTGCCCTATTATGCAAAACTGTCAAACTGTCAAAAAATCCATCAACGGATGGATGGATAAACCCACTGGGGTCCATCCACACAGGAGAATATGACTCATCCCCGAAAAGGAACAGAGTGTTGGCACCTGCTACCATGTGAATGGACCTTGAGGACATGACGCTTGAGGGAGAGAAGACAGGAACAAACAGACAAATACGTATGATTCCATTTATATGAGGCACCTTGAGTCCTCAAGTTCATTGAGACAGAAAGTAGATGGCGGGTACCAAGGGCTGGGGACGGGGATGGGAAGACATTGCTCAATGCACACGAAGGGTCCTTTTGGGGAGCTGAAAAAAGGTGGTGATGACTTGGTTGTCATGATTTCAAAACCTTGTGATGTGACAAACGCCATTGCATTGGGCATTCCGACATGATGAATTTAATTTTAGCTAAAAATAATTTTAGTTAAAATCATATAATTTTAATTAAAAATTTCAAAAGGCCTGTTGCATGTTGAATTCTTGAAAGCTTAGGAGTAATAGGCATTAATACTTGGACTCTTACAGATGATGCCAAAGGAACCTTACATCTTTGAGGGTCACTCAATGCTCCCAACTTTCCAGCGTCGGGCATCATGAACCATTGGGGTGAGCAGGTGGTCGATGGGGCCTGGTGTGGCCAAGTGTTGGTAAACCCCATAGAATGGTGGGTTTTTTTTTTTTGGTACCGTCATCCTTGACTTTGGGGATCAGCTGAAATTCTAAGACAGTAGGAAAGGTGTCCTTCAATACTGTTATGTGCATGTCATGGAGGAAGGTTCTGGACTCATGCTCTCAGCTGGCTTTAGACAGGAGCTCTGCAAGGAGACAGCTGAGAGCAAACCAGCTTGTATTTCTGGCCCTGTCTACAGGACGCACTGCTAACAGGGTGGGAGATGAGCGACAAAAGGAGTGTTAACTATTCGTCTGACATTGCTTTCGTGTATTTTATTTTATTTTATTTTTTTATTTTTTATTTATTTTTTTTAAAGATTTTATTTATTTATTCGACAGAGACAGAGACAGCCAGCGAGAGAGGGAACACAAGCAGGGGGAGTGGGAGAGGAAGAAGCAGGCTCATAGCGGAGGAGCCTGACGTGGGGCTCGATCCCAGAACGCCAGGATCACGCCCTGAGCCGAAGGCAGACGCTTAACCGCTGCGCCACCCAGGCGCCCCATGCTTTCGTGTATTTTAGTGTTACTCACACAATTTAGCGATTACTTTGGTGTAGCGTTAGTATATAGTAGAACATTAGTGCAGTATTATTTCAGTATTACTGTTAGTTTAGTATTTAGGATCGGTGATTAGTTTAGTATTAGCATTTAGGTTAGTATTGGTTTAGTATTTAGTGGGAGTAATTACTTTGGTATAGAAGTTTAGTATTTAGTATTAGCATTTGGGTTAGTATTGGTTTAGTATTTAGTAGGAGTAATTACTTTGGTATAGAAGTTTAGTATTTAGTATTAGCATTTGGGTTAGTATTAGTTTGATGTTATTTTGGTGTTAGTATTAGTTCAGTATTTAGTGCTAATATATAGTATAGTATTACTATTATTTTAGTACTTATTTTAGTATTAGTATATAGTATTAGTCTAGGATTAAGTGTGTAGTAATAGTCTAGTATTAGTATACGCTATTAGTCTAGTATTAGATATGTAGTATTAGTCTAGTATTAGTCTATGCTATTACTCTAGTATTAAGTATGTAGTGTTAGTCTGGTATTAGTCTATGCTATTAGTCTAGTATTAAGTATGTAGTATTAGTCTAGTATTAGTCTATGCTATTAGTCTAGTATTAAGTATATAGTATTAGTCTGGTATTAGTATACACTATTAGTCTAGTATTAAGTATGTAGTATTAGTCTAGTATTAGTCTATGCTATTAGTCTAGTATTAAGTATATAGCATTAGTCTAGTATTAGTATTTAGTATTGGCCTAGGGTTAGTACTTAGTTTAGTGTTAGTCTAGTATTAGTGGTTACCTCAGTATTATATAGCATTAGTACTTGGTGTTGATCTAGCATTAGTATTAGTCTAGCATTAGTGCTTAGTATCAATCTAGCATTAGTGCTTAGTATTAGCCTAGTGTTAGTACTTAGTTTAGTGTTAGTTTAGTATTAGTTCATGATTACTGTTAGTTTAGTATTCGGTATTAATAATTAGCTCAATATTAGCTTTAGTACTAGTGTTAGTTTAGTATTTACTGTTTGTTATTAGTTTAGTATTAGTCTAGGGGCGCCTGGGTGGCACAGCGGTTAAGCGTCTGCCTTCGGCTCAGGGCGTGATCCTGGAGTCCTGGGATCGAGCCCCACGTCAGGCTCCTCCGCTGGGAGCCTGCTTCTTCCTCTCCCACCCCCCCTGCTTGTGTTCCCTCTCTCGCTGGCTGTCTCTCTCTGTCGAATAAATAAATAAAATCTTTAAAAAAAAGTATTAGTCTAGTGTTTGTATTTAGTTTAGTGTTAGTGTAGTATTTAGTACTGTAATTAGTATTACTTTGGTATTAGGTTAGCTCAAATATTTGCTTCATACTTCATGTTAGCATATAGCGTAGTATTTGTTTAGAATTTACTATTAGATCAGTCTGATATTACCGTAGCGTTGGTATTGAGTTAAATGTTCGTGTGGAATTCAGTGTTAGTAATTACTTTAGTATGACTCTGGTATTGGGTGAGTCTATCTGTTCAGTATTCAGTCTCAGCATTTAGGTTTGCATCCATTTGGTGTTAGTATTCGCTTAGTATTTAGTATTAATATAGCGTCCTACAGATGAGACTCAGAGATAAAGGAGTTTCTACGAGTTTGGGGAACTTCCTCCTGGAGGGGGTACTTCCCGTGGCCTGTGGGACCCCAAGGCAGGGACCATCCCATTAGTCACCCCTTGAGGGTTGAAGGCGTAGAGGCGTTCGGTCCCTGGAGGTACTCCGCCTAATGTGATGCACGTGATAGCATCGGAAGGTGGTAAAGAAATCGGATCTGCTCCGTTGCACGTGCCGAGCCGGTGCAGAACCGCCGACGCCGGGAGCGGAGCCGTGGGGCAGGAGCTTATGACCTCCACACCCTCATCGGCTTAATCCCGGTGATTCTGTGGGCAGCACAGTATTGATCTCTGTCTGATTCATCGACTTTAAATGGGACTCTTGATGCTCGGCCGTGAATGATGGAAAATTAAACACTTTTCTTCATCTACCCCGCGTTCCCTGTTCACCTCCTTTTCCCCCAGTTGATCTTGTAATTCTCCGAGAGGTGTGTTTATGGCATTGAAGACCACACTTGTGTGTCTGTTTTAAAGAGGTGTATTGACGACTCCTCAGTCTTACACAGTAAGTATTATCCCTCTTTTCCATCCCTTTGCCCTCCCCTTACTGGATCCCAAATAGAATTTATATAAATCATTATGATATTGAGTCTCTTCTGACACTACCAAAACCTGTGTCCTTCTCGTGACTGTTGGTTATCAACAACGAAAACCAACAGCTGTCATTACTAGTGTGATTATTACACAATGTACACTGTTGAAATAAATAGCAGGGGTCAACGAAATTCAACATGGAGGCTTTGATTTTGCAAAGTCTGAATAACCTTAGAAAAGCATCTGAATGTGTGGATGTTTTCCAGCCTAATTCGTCCCTTTCGAAGGGTTTTCTTTTCACTGTGACCGTGGTTCCCCACGTGGGTCTTTTTTTAAAATTTCATGTTTGTGTTGCTTATGTTGAGCGTGCAAAGTTTTAACCTTACTCCTCCGGTATTTCTAGGACCGGGAAGGGAACTAGAGAAGAGCAAAGACCATGATTCTTTCAGTTTGCAAATTACTGGCGATCGAGACTTTTCAGCTTAGGATAGTCATTCCATTTTCGAAAAGACTCAATAATTTTAAGCCAAAACCATGTACGTTTCATACATGTCTATGTTCCATATGAATTGGATTTAAAATCTCTAAAACGAAGTGCAACTGTAGCTTAAATTTCTATCAATTTAGGGACTATGATTGCTATAGATATTTGATATCAACTTGAATTTTCAAACTTTGTCCCAGGAAGTGAACTCAATCCACTGTTTCAAATGATTAGGATCAAAAGCACCAATAAAAACAGAGGACTTTCCCTTCTAAGTTTGGGTTTCCGTTCAAAATTCAACAGACCTCACGATCAACATAAGCTACTTTCCCCAGCTTTAGGGGAAAGTTCAGTACAGACAAGATATGGAGATCACATTGTAGATATTTTTGGGGACAGTCAATGCAACACAACCACAGTGGCTTTCCATTACTAACTTGACCTGGTTGAGGCTGTCCTTGGCTTTACGTTGTGTGGCTATGGTGGTTTTCCATCCTTTATCCCATCTATCTGTTATGGACCCATTGGTGAGGACTCATAAGATATATGCCCATTTTATGTCCGCCATCAATTCTTCTCATGCTCAGACATGCTTTTAGGATCTTTTAGGACTAATATTAGACCAATACTAAATACTAATGCTAGACTAATACTAAAGTAAGAACTAATGCTAGACGAACACTAAACTAAGTACTAATACCAGGCTAATTATAAATACTAATACTAGACTAATACTAAATATTTAATACTAGACTAATACTAAACACTTAATACTAGACTACTAAGATATACTGACGATCTTAAGGTGCGGTGTCCATGGTTTATCCAGGGAAGAAAGCATGCTCGTTCAACACATTCCATTGTGTTTTGGTTCCTTTCCTGATACTGTTCATGGGTCTTTCCACTTTATGAGCACGTGTTCAGAGAGCTGTGCATAAGCATTTGACCCCAAGTGCATGGATGGACTGTTCACGTGGTGTAAAGATGGGGTCACGGGGATGCAACCAAAAAAAAGAAAGTATTGCAACGTGGTTTGAATAAAAGATGACAGTGGAATGAATTTAGAATGAAGAAATGTGGTCGTTTCAGGGTCTCTGAGGACCTGTGTGAACATTTTTTGGGTGGGGGAGGGACGGTGCAGGACCGATTAGCATTTTGTGAGTTCACATGTCAGTTTTATTTTCGAGGTATGTTCTGGTGTCAAGGTGAACGTTTCCCAGGGTGAGGTTTGCAATAATTAAATTTTGCATGAGAAACCTTCATCTGGCTGCAATTGACTCAGACCTATACCCAGTTCCACTCAAACTGACCCTAAGAATGTGATTGGATGGAGAGATTAGGGTGGGGGGAGTGAGCTCTTCAAATAAAGCATTTATGCCTCTCACTGCTGAGGGAGGGGTGCTCTTGGGAAGTTAATTAGACTCTCTGACTCAGTTTCCCTTTCAAGAAGGGAGAGCAGACCCCTAACACCGAGGGCCAGGCATCCACATGAAACATCTACAGAAAAATCAGGTTTTGTTTCCAGGAGGCAAATGCTGAGATGGGGGTTAGCATGCAGGAGGGTTTTGAGAGCAGGTATTGGGAAAGTGAGGGAAGCAGGGTTGGGTAGAGAGGGAGCCAGCCCATGATTCAATCATGACGGAGACCCCACCCAATGCCACCAGAGGCTTTGTAGCTGGATTGGCTCGTTAGAACACTTCACAAGGACCCAGTTGATTCATGGAGAAAGTTAATGCCATCTCGGCAAAGTTCTCTAGGATTCCAGCTGCTCTTTGGGGGGGAAACAATGAGGAAAACGGAAGAGGAATGTCAGCTAGTCTAGGAGTCATGACAGATGGTCATTGTCTCCCTCCTGTATGGACCATTCCCGAATTTCCCCTGGGCTAGCACCTCTGCTTGGCCTAGGTAGCTTACCTGGTGGGACCTGTCTCTCTATCTGTCTCTCCATCCATCTATCATCTATCCATCCAACCATCCATCCATCCATGTATCCCTAACTCCATCTATCCATCCATCCATCCATCCACCGATCCATCATCCATCCATCCATCCATCCATCCATCCATCCATCCATCCATCACCCATCCATCCACCCATCCATCCATTCACCCATCATCTATCCTCTGTGTACGTATGTATGTATATACGTATGGTATCTATCTATCTACCTACGTACCTACCTACCTACCTTTAGATCTCGCTACGTCTATATTTATCTATCTCTCTAGATTAAAATTATTTTCCATGTAGTAGTAGCCATGCAATATTCATCTTTTCTGGAACCTCTTGTAGAACATTGCAACCTATGGCGTTTAGAACAGTGCTTGCCCACGTTTTTCATGATGCAGTGCCAGAGACTTGGTTCTGCTTGTCAAGCATGCTGGTGGAGAAAAGACAGCTCACCATAGGTGCCCTGGGTTCAAAGGCAGAGAGGATCAGCATCTTGACCCGCCATCACCCCTCATAGTGCCCTTTGGTGATGCTTGGAGGTGAATGTTAATATTGCTCTGGGCGTCACTGGGAATTGGTGAACGAGAGCCCTGTTCATGTTCTACTTCAGTTTCCTTTGACAAAAGTCCTCCATCCACTGGGGTCTTCTGTGAAATATTCGGATTCTGTCACTGACAAATCATAAACTCCAGTTCCGCGGAGTCTGCACACAGTTCAGCACCCATGGAGACACCACTGGGGGTAAGGGACGCTGTAGTGATGACCAGCCGGTGAAAGAGGGGATGACTTGAAAGGCTTAGATTCTACGTTTATGTTTAGAGTGGAACATCACAGGGTTGAGTTGGGCTGAGCAGGTCAGACACCCAGAAAGTAATCACGAATCCCTCTTGTTGACTTTGCTTGAGATCCAAGAGCCCCCTGAATGGAGAGCATGCGCTTGCTTGGTCGTAGACGGAGGACCACTCCAATAAGTGTATTTCCTCCCAACCCCCAACCTCAGTGATGCAATCCAGGTGGGGCCACATGTCCCCGGACCTCCTCCCCAACCTGGCCTGAAAGATTTCCCATCTGGAGCTGTCTCTACAAGCCTATCAGATGCGAGGCTGGCAGTGGCTGAAAGGCTCCCCTACCCTCTGTCTCCGGTTGTCGTCAATCTTTTACTGAGCTCCGTTGTTATTTTTCTAATTCACCTCCAGATTCTGAATATTTATTGCTCCGTATAAAGCAATATGCACTTTGCGGGTAAGGAGCACGCCGGCTTAATTCCACGTCGCCGTGCTGCACTGTGCTCTTTCCGCGGAGAGGATTTTTCACTGTGACCCAAGCAGATATATTTCCTGAAATATGTAAACCGTGCATTTGAAACATTGATGAGCCCTTACAGCTTTGCCGTTAATCAATGTATTTAAGATCAGCTCTTAGAGGCTGAAAGGTAGAATGTAATCCATGGGTGCTGGGCTTGATTAAATAGCGCAACTCAGGCGAGGCATTTAATCAATCTCCGGGGCCGTTTACCGGGAGCCTGCCGCGGAGCGAGAGCGGTGATTGCACTTACGCGACAAGCCATAAAACGAAAAATAGAAAATATACTGCATGGAGAGTAATAATATTGTAATCAAAATGTATCTATTTTATACGCAAGACAAATTCGCGGAAAATAATTCCAGACGGCCGCATTGTGCCTCGGTTCAGCACGTGCTGGGGGTCATTGTTAACATGGGAAGATGCTCTGGGGAGATTTGACAGAAGGACAACTTTTATTTAGACAAAAACGGGCTCAATAAACTAATGCTTGGAGACGGTCCTTCCTGCCTCTTCCAGCTTCTGGGGCTCCAGGCGTCCCTGGGCTGGTGGCCACGTCCCTCCCATCTCTGCCTCTGTCCTCATGTGACTTCTCTGTGTCATTGTCTCCTCTTGTGTCTCATACGAGGACACATGTTATCGGATTTAGGGCCACCTAGATTATGCAGGATGAGCTCATCTCAAGACCCTTCACTCAATTACATCTGTAAATACCTTTTTTTCCAAGCAAGTTCCCACTCATGGGTTCCAGGCATTCAGATATGGATGTATCTTTTTTAGGGGGTCACCGGTGAACCCATTAGAGTGACATGCATTTGCACATTCACGCCGAGGTCGTGCACTTGGCAATGGGATTTGCTTGGGCCCCATGGACGCTGGTGGATGTGATGCAAACAGTAGCCTGATGATGGTTGTGTAGTTGGGCTCGCTCCCGTGTATGTCTGCATCGCCATGAGAAGATCCCGCCCCAGGGAGTGGCTGTCCCCTCAGTCTGCACCCCAGAAGTAGGAGTGGAGCACATGTCCCAGGTGCATGCCAGTCCAAGGAGCATGGGGGATGCCCGAGGGAGACCTGAGCCAACCCGCTCGCTGGAGCTTTGCGTCTGGAGCCCTGGGTCTGGGGTCCAACCTAGCTCAACTGGACTGCATGAGAGAAATGTGCGGTGTTTGGCTGCTGGGTTTATTTGGAGACGGGGCTTGTAGGAAGTCGTAAGGTTTGTAGGCTGGCTAACGGCTTGTAGGAACTCCCAAGGTTAAGTAACGTCCTAAGGGGGGCGTCCTGCTCTAACAGGATTGCTGGCCATAGGAGAAGATGGGGACCACACACCACGAGGAGAGGGCTCATGATAACCAAGCCTGTCACACCTGGCTGTCCGACTTCCAGCCTCCAGAGCTGGGAGAAGGACGTGTCTCGTGCCCGTGAAACCGCTTCGTCTGGGGGTATTTTCAAGCAGCTCGAGGCGGCTGGTTTTGGTTTCCGACCCTGCAGGTGCAGGGGGGGGGATCCAGCATCTCTGCCCCTCTGAGGACAGCATTGCAAAGCCCCCCCATGTGGGGCTGCAGGTCCCAAAGGCTGGACAGTGCCTGCCTGCAAATGCATTTGCCGTCAAGGTAGACGAAGCCGGGAGTGGACATCAGGACGGTGACAGCGTTACAGCCTGGGGTGTAGACGGCTGGGCGTTCAGGATCACGGTCGGCTGAGAACACGTCCGAGCCCACGCGCTGGGTTCGCCCGAGCCCTTTTCGATACAAATGCGGCTCTGTTCCACGACATCGTAAAATGATTACGTGAGCTCCGTGGCAAGGTTGTAATAAATGGGAAACATGTGAGGACAATTACAGCCTCCTTTGTAAGCCCTCAATTACCGTTAGCCTCACGTGTTTTGTTTCAGACGCGGGATTTGGGAAACGTTCTTTAAGCCGGGGGGCAATTTAGGAACAAAACGGAGCCCTTCCGTAAGAGCCAGAAGGGTGTGGGGGAGGAGACGAGGTCCAGAGCTCTTCGTCTGGGTTTTCGGGGTGGGGAGAGGGGTCCGTACGTCCTGGGCTCGGAGACAAGCGCTCGCTGCAGAGGGATTGGGGATGAGGCTGTTGTTTGAGGTTGTGCCCTGGAGGGTTCCCGTCTCTGGTGGGGAGCATACATTCTGCAGAGCCTACACTGCTGACCAGCTGGACCCACCGAAGAGAGTCGTCCAGCCTGGAGGGACAGCGGGGGTGAGAGTCACGGGGGCAAGTGGATCGCCG
Organism: Ursus americanus; assembly: GCF_024610735.1. NCBI lineage: Eukaryota > Metazoa > Chordata > Mammalia > Carnivora > Ursidae > Ursus > Ursus americanus. The sequence goes on along the minus strand of NC_142164.1, from coordinate 122,187,257 downwards.
TGCAAGGAGACACAGAGACTCAACGCACACTCATTATCGCCTTAGGAGGAAGGAGGGTGTAGGGGAACAAGAAAGAGAACAGGCATCGATGGTGCTGAGCTTTCGGCCAGAAAACGGCTATTTTAAAGCTGGATGCTGCTGCACACGGGTGACCAATAACCATTTACTACTTTCTCATAGACAAAGTCACCGACCTTCAAGAAAATTTTAGGGGGAAAAATAATCTCTTCCTTTGTTTAAAAAAAAAAAGTGTTTTTTTTTTTCTTACTACATCGAAGAAATAAAAAGTCCAGGATATGTAAGCTGCTTGAGCTGAAGATACTGGAAAACAGACAATGCCCATTCAATTTCTAAGAAATTTCTAAAAATACTTAATCCCTTTCTTTCTGACCATTTTTTTTACTGCATTTAAGGAATAAAAAGTCAGTATTGGTACATAAATTGCTTGGGTTAAAGGTGTAGGGAAACAGACAATACATGCCCATTAAATTTCTAAGAAATACAAGGTAGAAAGACGACATCTTTGCATAAACCCTAAGCTTATACCAAAAAACCTAGATTTGCTATTTTTTTTCCAAAAGAAAGTGTGGGCATCTACTATACCATTTCCAGATATAATTTAATATCTTTTCACAAAGAATAGGCGTTCGATGCCTGGACACAGAGCGGGACCACTCCCCGGCATTGGAAGAATGGAAAAGTCCACGTTTTGGGTACAAAGCGACGGCTGGGTGTGACCGTTCCCACAAGGGACGGCGACTGAGCCACAGACATGACAGGTGCGGAAGCACGTACCCATGAGACAGGGTGTGAATGATGCCCCCGATGTTTATCTGACACCCGCAGAGAGACATTGATGAGACAGTCTCCCCCGCATAAGAGATTAGGGGGAGAATTGAAAGGAGCAGGTGACGATATTTCCCGCAACAAGCTGGCACGAAAAGATGGATGTAATTGCAAATAAGGAGTTTATGAAATGCCGTCGTTAAACGAGTCCTCGGAAGACAGTTCGGGGACAAGAGCGTCCCCGCCCCCCAAAGGAGGATCCCGCCGGCGGTTTGCAGGGATGCTGCCGGCTCTCTTCCTGCCTCCATTCTGTGCTACGGAGACCCTGGGACAGCAGGGGTCCCAACGGCGCGGCTCCCCTTGTACATGGATGATTTTTGTTTTCGGAAAATACAGGGCAGTCCTGGAAATGTGTTTTGCGTTCCTTATGATTTTTCTTAATCACATTTTGGTTTCTGCAGTGTGCATGACTGTAGGAATGGGGTGTAGAATGCATATGGCATACACGACATATCAGAGTTGACCGTGCATGCTATGGGGAAAAGTCTGGCCAGCAGTAGGCTATTGGTGGTTAGGTTTTGCAGATGACCCTGGGGGTCGGCGCTCTCTGACCACAGGTCAGCTGTGTTCATGTCTGGTTTCCACCCGTCTGTTGGGGAAGCAGGTGGACGCTCTATCCAGGTCAGCTGGATGTCTCTTGGAGCTCAGGTATCTTTGGGTCCTTCAGGGACCACACACCATGAGCACCACTGGGGTTTCTCAATATTCCAAGCAGAAAACAACAGGAAACCATGCCGTGGGCTCAGAAGACACCAGTCCTAGGAAGGACAGCCATCGCTGGCAGTCAGCCAGTGCCAACTCATGGCCAAGTCCACAGCCCAGTGATAAGGACCATCGAGAAACTGAGCCGAAGACTGGTCCGTATACAAACGAGGGGTGATGCAAAGCTATCCTCCACCTTCCAACCTCCCCGAGGCCATGAGTTTCTAGGAGAAAATACTCAGTCCCGATGCGTCTGCCATTTTCTCCTTCCAACTTAAGAGGAGACAGTAGGGATCGTTTCAAACATCCTGTGATTGTGGTCTTTGTGGCCAGGGACGCCCACGATGACTCGGGGATGTGTGTCCGAATGGTCACGTCCAGAAAGTGTGAAAAGAATTTAAGGGGCATGTAACATCCATGGCGGTTAAGTAGACCACGTTCTTGAAGACAGGTGCATATGGGATGCTGGAGGTGCAATTCAGGACATGATTATGGGGTACACCCAATCCAAAACCATGTGGGAGTAGTCTCACCTTCCCACATACCTTCTTTTTTGCTGCTGTTCTGTTTTTTCTCAGTAAATCTCTTCGTGGGAGGAGGAGAGAGAACCCTCTGAGTGGCGTAATCATGGAAACGCATTTATCCCTGGACGCCATGATTTTGAGACCGTGAGAAGGGTGCCTTTTGACCCAATCTTGTAGAAACTGGTTAAAGGACTGAGCTCGGAGAGTCCACATTGTTGAACTTCCTCTGTAGGAAGACAACACTGGCACTGGTACAGAGATGCTTTGAGGCAAAACAGGTGTGTGTGAAGAATTCCGTTTCCAAACACCTAAATTTGCCCCCGGAATGGAAGCAGACCTGGTTCCCAAGAACCTACCCGGTGCTCCTAGGTTCATTACAAACTTCCTTCTTAGACCCATGCGCCCTTACCAAGAATGTTAATTGCCCCAGAAAATATGCATGGTAATTCCAGGTGACTAAAATCGTTGTAAAATCAGAATTTCGGTGCATCCTCAGAAAAACGGAACCCAAACCTCACTCATGCATCAGGCATAGTTATTATCGAGAAAGCACTCTGCATATTTGCATATAATGGTGTGAATCAAAACCGTCTGCCCGTAATAAAGCAAAAACAAGGCACGGTTCCCATAAAACAGAATAGGCCCTGATTTAAAAAAGATTTGCATGAAAAGCTCGCATGTATGGGCATTTTTACACACTTCCCAAAATAGTTGCTTTAAAACAGTTAATATATATGTTTTTTTTAGTTTTTTTTTTTTTTTTTTTTGTATTACACCACATCGAAGCAAGTTGTCAGAATGAGAACCCAACGCGTTAATTTTCTCTCCCTGAAAGCCTTCTGGCCGATTATAAACAAGCTGTTGGGGCCGGCCTGCGAGTAAATTCACTTATTCTTCCCTGATGTGGGCATTTCTCCTTTCTGTAATACACCGTGTGGCATTCACACTATTGATCTGATGTTATTAGATATATTAAAACTCCCAAACTACTTTTGAAAATATAATAATTCTGCAAGTTTCCAGAAACTTAAGAACATTAAAAAAAAGAATAACCGATAACCGAACATTGGGCGAAATTTAATTCTACGTTATGAATAAAATCGTCTTTACTTCCCACGGAAAAGCTCACAGAGACGTCTGCCGGTTTCTAGGAACGGGCGATAAATACCGCCACGGGGACCAGTCGTCGGAGCAGAAATTAAAGGGACAGTATTGTTAAAATTTCTTCTGCAAAATGAGCGCTCCAGGAATTCCTTGAAATGTCCCCAAACGTGGACCCAGAAGCTGAGAGTTACCCTTCACATCAGGGAAAGGGGCTAACTAGCATATGGATAGGGAGGAAAATGGGACCCGGAGGACATGTTAAATTATTGCAATTGTATCCGTCCATCACGAATGAAGAGGGAATTATTTGCCCTCAAAAATGGAGGGTGAAAATGAAATCAATTATCATTTGTATCTGTTTTTGCCCTCACATTAGAACTTCAACGCACAAAGCTTTAGGGCTTTACTAAGTCAAATTGGATACAATCTAATTGGACTTGATTTGATCTCCCCTTTGGGGTCGAAGGTGGTGCTCCCGCGAGCAGGTTGATGAACCCAAGACCGTGCATAACTTCACCTAAATTACATCGCACCTGGTGGAACCAGTTAAACAAAGTGTTTCGATGGGTTTAACGTTTACCAATGTGTAAATGGTTAGAGGTGGGTTCCATGTGGCAAGTGGCGGACTGTGTCCTTAGATGAAGAGCTCCTTGACACCCCAAGCAAGGGCGTTCTGCATGCAAGGCTTGCGGCTTTTCCAGGGGAGCTAGCTGGTTTCCAAAGGGGGCTGGACTACTCTGGGGGTCTCAGAGTTGGGGGTGCAGAGAGATTTCTCCTCTGATCCCCCTCTGTTCTTCAAACTCTCCTGTCCTGGGGCTTTCTCCTCTCCTGTACTTCTCAAGCTGCTCAAAGACCTACTGACAGAACTGGTGTTCTGGAACCATGCTGCAGAGTTCTGTTCAGTTCAGCAAACATACATCCATCCGTCTGTCTATCCACCCATCCACCTGTTCATTCATCCATCTATCTATGCATCCAACCACCTGTTCATCCATCCATCCATCATCCACCCATCCATCACCCATCCGTCCATCTGTCTATCCATCTGTCCATCTATCTATCCATCCATTCATCCATCACCCATCCATCCATCTATCCATCTATCCACCCATCCATCTATCCACCCATCCACCTATTCATCCATCCACCCATCTATCCATCCATCCACCTGTTCATCCATTCATCTATCCACTCATCCATCCTTCCATCTATCCACCTGTTCATCCATCCATCCATCCATCCATCCATCCATCATCCATCTATTCATCCATGCATCCATCCATCCATCCATCCAGTAACCTACCATCCATCCATCCACCCACCCATCCATCCATCCATGAATAAATACAACCTTCCATCCTTCTATCCATTCATCCATCCATCCCTTCATCCATCCATCATCCATCAATTCTTTGCTCACTGGAAGATAAAAAAAAATTTCTTCCTCTGCCTCAAAAAGAGCTCAGCATCTCCTGGGAGGAGACAGGCATCATGACAGGGACGCACACAGGCAAAATATACAGTGTGAAGACAGATTTGGTGCCCAGCACACTAGGCACAGAGGCCCCATGGGCCATATCCAACTTGGGTACTTACAAGAGGAAGATTAAAACGAATCATGGTGATGTCATGCATGTGATCAGGGTGCAATTGGACCTTGGTGTCTTTATTTTGTTTTAATAAAACGGATACCAGCTTGCATAGAAATTAATTATGCAACATAATGACTTGTAAGCAGGGAACTTCTTCCATTGTGTCCATTACGAAATCCCATCAGTAAGGTAATATTTGGAACTTCACAAGATTCATTCACAGTGAACCCAGGGAAACCTGTCAGGCATCCAAAACACGGTCGCTCACCTGCAAGACCTTCTCAACCAACAATGAGGATTTGGTAACTTGAGATTCAGCTGCAGGCCCTACAGGAAAATGGCGGCAGCTGTTGGCTTTTCCAGCTAAGCGATTCCTTCGGAGGCTGGGCCAGCAGAACCTACGTTCTCTGCTCGCGTTTTCCTAAGAGCTGTGTCTCGGGTGCAGAGCGCTCGCACGTCTGTCTTGCGTGAACGGGGAGTAGGAAGGAAGAGAGGTCTTCAGGACAGCATGGTGAGCAAAATGGCGAGCTCTTGCTACCTCTCTGAAGTTCTTTCTTCTTTCTTTGGGGGAACCTTTCAATACGGAGGTGTGGATTTGTAAATGTGGAGCTGAGCTTGGCTGGGCTGCTCACGTGTCTGCCGTTGGATAGACCAAAGGTCTCGTAGTTGGCGTGGTTTGCTGCTGGTTCACAAAGTCATCTCCTACCCCCAAGGGGATGGTCATGGTACCCTGACAACTCGAGGGTGGGGGGCTGCTGACCAGCTCCCGCACCAGTCCCTCCTGAATCCCACTGCCCTGCCTGCGGTGATGTTTGTCTGCAAGCCGCCCTGTGTTTTAATGTCGTGTTTGAAGGCGTTCGCGATCCCGGCAGCTTTGGTATCCTGTGTCCGACGTCGCAAACCGAGTGCCTGTTTGAATTGTGAATGAAGCCATACCTCGACAGCGGTTTCTGATCAGAGGTCTGCAGACCCTTCTCGCCGGTCCTTCCCAACCAGACACTGAATCATTAACGAGTATTCCTCCGCGCTTGAGTTTTCAGACCCTCGGTACAGAATGATTCTTGCTTTCCTACGTTTTTCTGGGGTCTTGATGAGATGGTTGTATGGGGCTCTGTCAGGCCCTGATGGAATTCACCCACCCTGGATTCACATCTCCCTTTCCCTGTTTGGTGGGATGTTCTCATCGCGGGATAAATTAATTTATCGGACGGGGTTCGGGTGAGAATGTCCAATGCGTGGCTTATTATTTAATGGCTCGTTTAGCCAACGGCCCTATTCAAGAATGTAAATGTCTGTGGCTCATTCCTCTGTTCCAATGGCGCTAATAATTCGGCTGAGGACGTAAGCCGGAGTGGTCAGCTGCAAGGTGTAAAAATAACAGGTGGGCAGATCCGACCCGGGCGTGGGTCTCATGGTTATTTATTGCCTTCTGCTGGGTTGTCGCCACCCGCCGCCTTCCGTGCCGTCTTTGAGCCTCTTGGTCTCCACCGAGGACCCGCACACACGCGGACGGAGAAGGGGAGGAGCATTCTTTCTGCCCAAGACTCAGGGTGGTGGAGACAGCTCAGGTTAGAAGAACAGGAATCGGGTGAACTGTGTGGGACTGTCGTCTACGGCCCCGGGAACGTTTTGGAACCTGCAGGTGCCCTAGTGCTCAGGTATCCGGACCTTTGAACCCAACGGGATGGGAGGTAACGGGGTGCCTCTGTGAAGGTAACGCTCCATGCGTGACACGTTTCCTCTGGAGAGGCGGTCAGGGGAGATGTGTTTGCGGTACGATCACCTTCTCAATAATCCTGTTTGGGTTTTTCCGAAGACACGATCCCATTTGCAGCAGTGTTTTTTGCAACCCTGCAAGGCAGTGCCTCGTGCACTTACGTGTATAGGATTTTCTTGGGGAGGAGTTTATGCAACACGCCTCCATCCCGATATGCCTGGGACAGGGTCATGCTGCTCCCAGGAGCCAGGCTGGTGGTACTCAAAGGGAATGGTTAAAATTATGAACATGAAAATGATCCAGGCTTCTGCCTTTATCATAAGAACATGGTGCTTGATTAAAAAATAAAATAAGATAAAATAAAATAAATAGGGCTAAACACAGCATTGAATTCTCTGTGGCGCCAGGTGGCAGAAAGAGGCATCTTGGTAGGATCAGTGCGTTTTCTTCCGTTCTTCCTTGCGTGGAAGCAAAGAAAGGTACCCACGTGAGCTCAGACGAGGGCCGTGGATTCAGAGTCTGGTGCGGGAAGGTGGCAGGGTGGGCTGCCCTCACTTGTAATTTTGTAGGGATTCAAGGCAAATATTACGGAGGAGAAACTTTATCGTGCACTAAGGCGAAAGAGGTCATCCTGGGTAAACAGCCCCTGCTCTCTGCATCCTGCAGGGATGATGAATAAGAAAAGATGGCTAAGTACACCAAGGGAACTGGAGAATGCTCGTGCTTGGCAATGTGGTGGGCCTCGTCTAATCAGTCGAGGACCTGCACAGAACAAACTGGACAATGGAGGGTTCTCTCTCTCTCTCTCTTCTCTCTTCTCTCTGTGTCTCTGCTTGAGCTGGGACAGAGCTGGGTGTGCACGTGTGGGATTCCCGCAAGCTTCCGGAACGCCCCATCTACACTGCCGCCATGCCCCCTCTCTGCTCCTGTGCCAGGCACGAGTGAGATGCTCATTTCTCCTTTATCAACTATCTCACACACGTCCCTTTGCAGACAACGCCGTGCTTTTTGCAGAGAGCTTCTCTCTCTCTCTCTCTTTTTTTGTTTTCAGTTTGACTTTTTCTAACGCAGTGGAAGTTACGGTGCCGTTTTCCAACCCGTCCTTCTAGTGGAGAGAAAATGTGGCTGCTTTTTTTTTTTCAGCCACCCTGATCAGGCAGCTCTTCCCTCCCTCCCCTTGGCTGAAAACCTATTTTGTTCAGACGCGCGCGTGGTTTTTTTTTCTCCCCGCACTCCGTGCCTCAGAAATACGGACGGTGAAAATGAAGCCATATGAAAATGCAGTGCGGGAAATGTTTTCGCCCGTGGAGCTGGGATCCTGTCCTTGGCCGTGCCAAGCGTGCCCTGGCCAGCCGGCCGTGTAATGAGCTCACGGTGGGGACTCATCAATTCTCCCTTTATTTCCCCGAGCACCGAGTGCATGTACAAAAGAGATCCACAATTGGAATGGAACCCTTCCTGAGAGGCTTCCTGATTTCTCCCCCCATCACGGGCCGAAAAAGTGACTTTGGACATCCGTTTTCCTGCAAAATGCCAGGGCTTTTTTTTTCCCTTCCAAATAAAAAGCAGGCCCGGTTTAAGAAGAGAACGTTTTTATCATTCTTGGACGATCTGGGAAACAAGAGGCATCTCATAAAAGAGATCCCCGAGACGACATTTTTCCTAGATTGTCTGTGAAAGAAAAGAGAAGAAAAGAAAGAAAAGAAAAGAAAAGAAAAGAAAAGAAAAGAAGAAAAGAAAAAAGAGCAATTTGCACATGCGAACTTTCCTCTTTTCCCAATTCTTTGCCGTTTGGGGATTGTCTTCGCTGAATTGAATCGGTATGGATTCCCACCCAGAACAATCTGGGCATGACCTTAATAAACTTCAACAGTTGCTGTAAATTCGAGGTCCGGCTTTGGGCTTCACAACATTTTCTTTTCGCTTTTGTTCCCGAAACGCGAAGCCTGCTCTCAGCTCTGTTGCAATTTGGACTTGATTAGTTAAAAATAGCCTGGAAACATTTTGAATTAAATTAAAATAGCAACTGTCACTTCCTTTCCCTGTCTCGCCTTGAACGGAGGAGGTTTATATCCGCAGATTTCTGCCCCCGCCCCGAGGAACCGAGAAGGCGCGACGACTCCGTCGGTAAGAAAGTGAATCAAAAAGTGAATTTGGGGATGGAAACAAGTGACTGGTTTTCCTTTAATTTTGGAAACAGAAGGGCAGACAGGGGTAGCAGGTTCTGCAGCTGTTTCTGTCTTGTTGTACGTACCGCGGGTGGGCATGTGTGTATATGTGTGTGTGTGAGAGTGTGTCTGTGTGTGAACACGCATGCACACGTTTGTATGTGTACGGTTGTGTGTGACTGAGCATGCACGTACACGAGGCTCTGTGTGCTGGGAAGGACGGCAGGACAATTGGTCCCTGCATATCCCAGACCATATTTCCCATCTGCACCTGTATCCCCAGGGGACACAAGTGGTCCAGGTGCTTGTGTCTCTGGGGTGAAGACAGGTGAGCCTTGTCCCATCTGCACCTGTACCCCAGGGGACACAGACGGTCCAGGTGCTTGAGTCTCTGGGGCGAACACGGCTGAGCCTTGCCCCATCTGCACCTGTATCCCCAGGGGACAGAGATGGTCCAGGTGCTTGTGTCTCTGGGGTGAAGACAGGTGACCCTTGTCAGGTAGGGACTCCTGGCTTCCAGCCAGAAGACACCAGACTCCGAAGATGACAGTCAGCAAGCCCTTATTGGCCCGGGGCTGCTGCCGAGCTGTAATAACGGAAGGATGGTGTGGAGATCTCACCTGGCTAACTTCTTCTTCCAGGAATGCAAACACGGCTCCACGGGGCGGGAGTGTCATGGGTGCCATGGATCTGAGGCTACCTGAACCCTGCCATCAGGCCAAGCATCTTCCCACCCGCGCTCCTGAGCCCAGCCAGCATATCCCCCGTCATAAATCACCCGTCCTCACAGCTCTTGCCAGACAACGTCTCCAGAACTTCCCCAATTTGGTGAGCTTGGGGGAATTGTTTTAATGGCCACGTTTCGCCTTTCTGTGGCTAAACTGACACCGTGTGCCACCCGAAATGGCATCCTTTCGACGTTCGTGCAGTCTTAGGGTGGAAATTGCTTGTAGACGTATTCATGGGCGCCTCTGAACGTTGCATTAGGAATGCAGTGAACACACGCATGCTCTTTGCAAGGAGGACACTTTTTTTTACCTACGGTCTCAGCTGGGCGAGTGGGTGCATTTTCGTGGGACCCCAGGTGAGAGAATGTCGTGGACGTTGAGCCCTCCTTAATGGAGGGACGCGCGAGAGGCTAAAGCCAGCCTGTAGCTGTGTAGACAGGGCACGTTGCGTGGGTGACCGCCATTGTGTTTGCTCGCCGTCAGTAGGACGTGCACGACTCCCAGAGCGCAACGTTGCGCACAGGTCGGGTCCTAGAGGACGGGCTTTCAAGCTCACGGCATGCAGTCAGGCTACCCAAGTTCTCACGGGGTGAATGATCAGCTTACCCAGCCCCCAATGGATAAACGGTACAACGGGTTCCCATCTGGACACACCACTGGGCATCCTGGTGTCTATCCCCAACCGGCAGAGAAACGCGCAGCCGACTTGTCCACGTGGGCCACTGAGAGTTGATGTTTGCCAACCTGATTGTACCGTCGTGCACATTCCCGCTCTCCATGGTTTTGCATGGGCAGCTCTGCAAGCTCGCGGGAGGGATGCGTGAGCGTGACACCTCTCACCTCCCCACCCCCGTGCTGTGTGGCAATTGGAGATGTCGCTTCGTTAACCAGCTACCTGTGTCTTCTACTAAATGCTGTGTAGCCACGTGAGCTCTAGATGTCTCTACTTTCACTCGTGGACACCACGGGTTTGCAGTGCGGACGGATGCTCACAGGATGTGAAGGAGCCTCTCCGTGCAGCCCCTCCCACGCACATCCTCTACACCTGTATGCGTGGATGGCTCCCTTTCCTCACCCACCCCGCACGCGTGGACTGAGTTGCATCTCGGTTACTGTGTTCCGGCGCAGTTTCCATGTGAAACCGCGGGCAGCCAGCTCTGCTACAAAACTTGTCTTACGGATGCAAATGTGTTGCAAAGCCACGGATACTTATTAGGGGAGCGAGTGAATCGTGCGTGTTGTCTGCACAGTGTCATCTCAGAGCCCACGGGAATGCGGATGGGAGTCGCACCCAGGTGCACACACCTTACACGTCTCCCAGCGCCCTCAGCGCACAGGGATGTTAGGGAGCAGCTGACCCCCCTGGTCTGGGGCTCCAGCTCTCTCTGCGAAACGAGAAAATCCCCGTTCTGCGTTTTCCCAATAAAGCAACGTGCAATCCTCGCGATGCCAGTCCCAGAAGCAAACGTGGAGGTTTCTTCACGCCACATGCATTGTGGACTGCAGGCATTTCTTTGCTACCACGTTTATTAGACTCCTACCTTTTGGGTTTTTGTGTTTCCTAATCTCTATAATCCCATTTCCGCTCCTTATGTTCACGGTTCTGGGGTGATTTTGCGCCGTGTGGCGATTTTTACAAACGTGCCCGTGGGTTACATTTCCGTGCATTCCCGTTTTCACTCCCTTTGAGCGTTGTACACGCTCTCTGTAACTCGCAGGAACGGGGCGGGGTTGCGTATTTTTCCCAGTCATTCCGTTAGGGAAGACGTGGACTCTTTTAAAGGCACACAGGTTCCAAGTAGGGCTCGGCTGGGGAACGTCGTCGGCATGCCTTTCGAACGCAAAGCAGTTTTGTTGCTGTCCCTCAAGACACGCTTTCCGTGGCGCAGTGGACTGGCACGCTCGGCCACCGTCACGGAAATACAGACGTCCAGCCCTGAAGGCGGAAAATACCCGGGTTAGCAGTCAGAACGGCGCGTGGGTTTGACCTGCGCTCGAATGTGAACGTTGTGGCTGGCACAGCAGGTGATGGCCGTGAACCATCGAGGGACCAGGACCTTAACCAGTGATGTGAGCGGTGGGGGAAGACGACCAGAAGGTCACTGCCACGCCTGGCTTTGGGTGACTCCAAGGGCATTGCTAGCTTACGCTACGTGGGTACTGCTGGCCGCCAGCGTAGGGCTCGGCTGGTCCCACAGGGAGATCCCTGCACCGAATTCTTCGTGACCTCCATCTTTCTTTTCCACGAAGGTGGCATTCGAAGCAAGAGCAAGGAGGTCATAGATCCTGTCAATGAGGGTGATCCATGCCTGGGACGAGGGGAGGGGGGACTCACATGGGTGCGTTTATTGCTCGACTTCTTGGCTGTCTCCTAGGGCAGCTGGGACTTCGGGGGTGCCCTTGAAGGACATCGCATTGTTTCCAAGTCACATTTCCAGGGGCGCCATGTCTGTGGGGTGCAGAGAACGTCGTAGACTGAAGCTTTGTCTTTGGGGTTGGCCTCTTTCCCTGTTCTCCGTGGCATCCCATACATGAAGACCCCTCTTCTGCCGTGTCCCGTGATGGCAGAGAGACGCGGACAAGCTAGTTCATGGAGGGGTTTACTCAGTTCAGAAGGAGTCTCGATGCGTAGTAGTGACATTGGGCATTGCTCATAAAACACGTACTCCAAAGCACAATGGCGTGATTCCATTCCCAAGATCCCCCAAGACAAGACACTTTATAGCTTTAAAGCGTACGTTTGGAGACCCTGGTGCAGATCCAAACTCAGCCCCGTATTTAAAAGTTTCTCAGTTATATATGGTTTGCATTTAGATTTTTCTTGAGCTGACAGCATGGCTATGGGTCCTGGGATAGAGATTACTGCATATGGTACCCCAACCACCTAGGGCACCCCAGCTATTTTCACCCATACGGTACCCCAACAAAACCCCACCTGCACAGGGCACCCCAACTCCTCAGGCCATTTTCATCCGCATTCATCCAACTGCATAACCCTTATCCGTCCCTTTATTTAAAGCCCGTTCTGTGTTTCCGGTTCCATCTCATCCTCGACGTCCGTGTCGCCAACGTAAATTCAAATTCTAACGGACCTGCCCTGAGTTGAGGACGGGATGAGGACAGCATGCGACGTACCCCCAGCCGGATCAATAATTCCTGGGTTCCTTCCTGCATCATCGGCATGCACGGTGTGTGGCGTCAGGGTGTACACTGCAGGGACGAGGGGGTGGGCAGTCGGGGGGCCCGCACTGTAGACGCCCGCCATCCACGCCCTGGCACTCGCTCTGCAGCTGTCCTAGGATTTTCAGCACCGAGGGGATTTGCAAAGTAAAAAAGCCTGACCTTCCCTGCCGGCCGCGCGTTGTGGGTGGGTTTCACCCGTTCACGATACGAATTTTATTCTTCACGTCTCTGCTGCCTGATAAGCAGAAAGGAATACGATCAGGGACAAAGGGGGGTTTTTGTCCTGGGGGGGCACCTCCTTCGTGCCTCGATGGATGAAGAAAGTGGGTCGCTGACTTGCCTCGAATACCCTTTTTTACATAATACGTTCGCATTTAATGGCTCCTGAAAAACAAGGTTTTAAAAATCAGGTAATTGCCAAATTTTCTGCCCTAGCTCTTTTTTTGAATATGCCAGTTTTTTTTTTTCAAAGTCTGACCTACTCTGCTTTCCCTGAATCCCTTCCCTTGATTGAAAGACGGATACTTTGTAACGTGACATATATATATATATATATATATATATATATATATATATATATATCACCCCATTGCGTCAGGGCTCATATCACTAATGAGCTATAATTGATATTCACAGGTTTTAAAGCGTCCGTACTGGCTTTTGTTTTTTTGGGTTTTTTTTTAATGGGCATGGTTATTCTGCAAGTCAAACTGTACTTGTATTCGTTTTCTGGGGTTCCTGCAACAAATACTGAGCAGCTTAGAACAACAGAAATACATCCTCCCCCAGCTCTGGACACCAGAAGTCTGAGATCCAGGCGGGGCAGGACCCCTGAGATCCAGGCGGGGCAGGGCCGTGCTCCCTCCAGAGGCTCCAGGGGAGGGTCCTTTCTCCTCTTGCAGCTTCTGGGGCTCCAGGCATCCCTGGGCTGGTGGCCACGTCCCTCCCGTCTCTGCCTCTGTCCTCATGTGGCTTCTCCTCTGTGTCTGTCTGTCCTCTTCAATCTCTTACAAGGACACCTGTCATTGGATTTAGGGCCACCCTGATCCAGGATGAGCTCATTTTAAGTTACACCTTAATGACATCTTCAAAGACCCTATTTCCAAATAAGGATCCGTTCTGAAGGTCCAGGTGGGCATTAATGTAGGGGACACCATGCAGCCCATGACAGGTGAGAACCAGGTGCAAGGGAAAGGTGGACCCTCCAGGGACATGTACCCATTTTATCACACAGCCCGGCACGAGCATCCCACAAGGGACCCTCACGTGGCACAATGTTCACAGACCATCCAGCACGGCTCCCTCCCCTGGCTGCCACTTTCTCCTCTGTAAAAGCCCCCAGAGCAGTAGAGATTCCTGTCTCCCACTCCATGCCCACGGAGCTGGGGTATTACACAATGTTCTGGCGGCTAGGAAAATACAGGTAACACATGTGCACCCTTTACTTTCTCCGTATCAATGAAAGACAGTGAGCGTTCCCATTAACCACCCAAGGATGGTCACCGTGGATCAGGAGGAAGTCAGCTCTGTCCTCCGCCAAACCACGGGCGACTCTGAAGCCACGAGAAAACCCACACGTGTGGCAGGTGCTGCTTCTGATCTCGGGAACTTGTGACCCTGTCCTTCCCGCAGCTCCTGTGATTGCTTTCGGTTTGGGAGAAAGAGAATCTGCAAATGTAAACCGTGATCTGAAACAAGGGGTGGGGGTGGGGGATGCCCCACCTGCAGCAGGCCCCCTAGACTTCCAGCGGCAGTTCTTGGAACCAGCATCTCTGTGAAATGAAACAGTTTTTCCCCTCGCAGCTGGGTTCTGAGTGTGACTCCAGCATGTCCTGTGCCGGAAATAAGCATTTGTAAGTAGCCACGAATCAACATTGTTTCATAAATAAATAAACAACTGTTATCGCGTTACCCCATCATTTCCGTAAGGAAACGTTATGTCCTGTGCCAAAAAGTACATCATAATTACCCGCGGCCCCATTTTACAGCGGATAAAAATAAGGATCCGAATCGTGATGCTCTCTCAATGTTTAATTAAAAAATTAAGAAGGCAATGTTTTATACAAATGACAAGCGTCCAGGCATCCAATGGGTCAGAAAGAAACATTGCTGGATGCTTTGTGTTCACATCCTTTGTTAGACGCACAGATTCAATGGAAATTTTATTTTCTCATGTTGTTTAAAAAAAAAAAACCCAAAAACCAAAAAAAAAGCTCCTTTTACAAACTGGAAGGAACGGCGCACTGTGATAAATGGGGAGACGTAATGAAGTTTCCCCCAGAGGCAGGGAAGGGCTTACATTTACCCGTTGCGCCACGCTGTTCCCTGAGCACCTGCTCGGTGCCAGCACGCAGCGGCCGTAGACGTCGCAGGAGTGCGCGGACTCTACCAAGAGAAGTGCGACCGGGAGGTGGGGTTGACACACTGCCCCTCTCCTGGGTGCAGGTCCCCATGGGTATAAAACGTCTTTGCGCACGGTAGTTAACGGCACGTGTGCGTCACGGGACGCGAAGGCAGGTGTCCTGAGAGTTGCCAAGTGCTTTTGTCCCAAAAGACAGAGCACGCCTACGCGCGGCTGCGCACCTGTGCTTCCGAGCGGGTCTCCTGCTTCTCCTCCTCTCTGAGGGCCGGTCGACCGCGGACCAGAGAGCCCTGCGACGTCCCCAGAGCTGGGTAGTAAGAGCGCCTTCCAGAGTGCGAGGCTGCTTTGGCCGAGACCCAGCTGCCACTCGGAACAGGTGCCTCTGCTCTGGTCTAAGTAATGACTCCAGAGGGCCTATTACCTGGTTTTATGGGTCTGCGGAGGCCGTGGCCAGTAAATCTCGCAGGCGGCCCCCAGACGGCTGTAACTCCCACCTCTCCCCTTCCCTCCCCCTGTGTCTCCAACGAGCGAGCGTTCCCCATCCTTGTCCCTGCAAAGTTTCTGCAAAGGCGGGGCCATCGGAGCGAGCGCTGGTTTGCAGAGGGTAGCAGGCAGAAGGCAACGCCAGGGTCCTGATCAACGTGGGTGTGGGTTGGGACAGAAAGGTGGACAGGAAGGTGGGTAGAGCACGTCGGAATGGCACAGAGGGTTTTCCTTCCAAGAGAAGTCACAGGGTTGCTATACATACCAGCGAGCTGGAGTCCTGTTGGGTTCTGCAAAGGGGGACGAACTTTGTTCCCTGCACGGGATCGCTCCCTGCCCACCTGGGCTGTTGCATGGCATGGGGGCAGGGAGAAGTGGGGTGGCAGGAGCAGATCCCGGTGCTGATTCTCTCCAGCACCCGAAAGGTGTTCGGAAAACAGGCGTTCACATGGAAACTTGGACATGCATGTCTCTGGAAGCATGACGCACAACAGCCCAAAGATAGAAGTAGCCCCAGCGTCCGCACATGGGCGCACGGACCTATGGACGCACGGGCACCGGGGCGCACGGGCCTACAGACGCACGGGCACAGGGGCGCACGGGCGCGGGGGCTCTCGGACGCGGGGGCTCTTGGACGCACGGGAGTATAGACGCACGGCTGGGTAAGCACAAGTTGGGGCAAGCACACGACGCCGAATGACTCAGCCCTCCAAAGGGGCAGCCCTGGTCCACGCGACCTGATGCTCACTGACAGAAGCCTGAGACCCCCGGGCACGTGGTGTGTGATTGCATTTATATGAAACGTCCAGAATGGGTCAATCTCTAAGGACAGGAAGCAGACTGGTAGATACCAGGGGCCAGGGAGCGGGATGGGCAGTGACCACGAAGGGGAACAGTGTCTCTTTTTGGAGAAATGAGAATGTTCTGGAAGCAGACAGCACGGTGAAGGTGCTAAATGTCCCTGAGTGGTTGGCTTTGAAGTAGTGAGTTGTATGTTTGTGGACGTCGTGCGCTTTTTTTTTTTTTTTTTTTTGTAAAAAAAGAAAAGAAAGGTATTTTGGAGTCCCCACTAAACAGCTGGTGATGGGCTTGGGTCTTTTAGGAAAGAGAAAGGCTTGGGTCCTAAAGAGTCAGTGGTCTGCGGGGACATCAGGGATCGTAGGCGTCAGCTGGCTCCGTGTTTTCATTCTTCAGGTGGGGACCCTAAGATCCGTTGGGTTTGCAAACTTGGACCCTTCGACTCTCCCAAAGGTATTTGCAAAAGCAAAAGGTGTTCAAACAACAACTGCTACATGAATGCCCATAGGGGTAGAAAGCAGGCACCAATCATCGACCCTGTGACACACCTTGATCAAGCCATTCCTGAAACCTGTCTCCTACTGAAGTTTGCATTCTGTGAGCCGACACCTTCTCGTTTGCTTCAACCCCTGACGGCTGGTGCCCTACCAAGCCCTACGTAATACACACCCCATAGTGTTCCTTTTCCAGACGTTCTGACACCCCCATCCCCGCTTAAAGAATGCAGCTCTCGATTTTGAGACCAGCACCTGTCATCCTCCCACGTGCTTGGGCAGAATCACTCGCTTTTTACGATGGCTTGGAGAGCTGGCTTGTTTCTTGCTTTGGGGGCGAGGTTCCACTCAAGGGCTGCCTCGCACCCCTATTTCAGGGCACCCAACACAGCCGCAGCTTCAGAAAGTGTTTCCAAGAGAGTGTTTGTGGATACGCGAACCCATTTCCGAAAGAATTGTCTACAATTTAATGCTTCTTTTCATTAAAAAAAAAAGAAAGAAAGAAAAAGAAAAAAAGCAAATAAAAGCTTTAAACATTTTTAGATCCTTCCCATTACGTTCATTACAAGGGAAGGCGTCAGTGCAAAGCGTACCTTTATCACCTGGGCCTGATTTGGGGAGGCGGGGAGGGAATGACATTGCCCAAACACGCAACAACAGGAATTTTGTTCCATTTCGCTCATTTCGCTGCTGATTAAATCTGAAAAGGTGAAGGGGAAATACGCCAGAGAGGCACTCCCCTCCGACATACACTCTTATGGAATAAACCTGAGTTTTACATCTTCGGTGAATTAGGTGGTGTGCGTGCGGGATGCTTCGGAACCCAAGAAATACGGATGGTGAAGAATTAGGGGAAGGAGTTTTAAATACGATCACTGAAGCCCCCACACGTATTTCACTGGGACTGAGACCGGGGGTAGGAGCACACATGTGTCACAGCGGGCTCGCGGGGAGACGGGTTTTCGCCCGTTTCTGGTTAGGAGGCTGGAGGTGTCCAGCTGGGGAGTTGCAAGCCTCCCGTTTTTTTGTTTTTTGTTTTTTAATTTTATTTCATTGTATTTTTTCCTTTGCCGGGAAGCACACAACGCCACAGGCTTGCAAAGAAAGGACTGATTCATGGAGGCACGGCCGGCTCGCCCTGCTGGCCGTGGGCCCTCATTAACGCCCCCCGAAATTACAGCCCTGTCTATTTTCAATTTGCTACACGGCGAATGAAGGTTTACGGAGAGGGGTCCAGGGGACGAGTGGCAGCCAGCGGGCGTTAGAACCCTCCACCCAGAGCAGACGCTTCGGAAGCAGAGAGCGAGCTGAGCAGAGGAACCCCCACGTGCACATGTGCACGGGTGGGGTCGCAGGCTGCAGAGCAAAGCCTGGATGGAGGTGGGGGTCCGGCCGTGCCACCCTTGGAGCCCGCCGTGAGTCAGGGAGCTGGCACACACCTTTGTCAGGACTCTGCTCCATGCACGCCGGTTAACAGGTGCCAAAAGTGCATGCCCAGGTGAATGGCAGATCCCAGGATGACACGGGAAGGTCTGTAGGGCGCCCAGTGTCCCACAGTCCAGCCCTGCGGGGATGCCAGTTGCCCTGAGCATCTGTGGCCATTTTCCTCCTACTTCTGAGATACAGACCAGCTCCAAAAGACGCCCATTTCTGGGATGCTTCAATACTGGCTCGGGGTGCATCACAGGGCACTCTGTGGGGTCCACGTGCACCGGGCACCGGGTTGCACGGGCTTTGAACACCCGTTTACAACCCTGGGTGCATGGCGCCCCCACAGTCCCTTCCCCATCGGAGGCTGCATTTTTAAACAGCCTTTGGGGTTTGGCCGCCTGCCTCCGTTGGACCCCAAACAGGGAAGAACAGTGCCCCGCACAGCGGCGAGGCCAGCCAGGAGCACAACCCTAACTAGGTGCCACGCAGACGCTTATTGCAACGTAGACACTCATTATCGGGCCCTCTACTTAATTGTTATTTTGCCGATAGACAAGCCTGGAGTTTCTCTAAGAGGCCGCGGTGGCATTGTCCTTTTGCACGGGGTTGGGGAGGAGGGATCATCTTTAAAAAAAAAAAAAACATCTTCCCTCCCCGTTTTTCCAGTGGCGAAAAGCGTGGCATTGCCCGAAGTTCCTCCGTGGCAAAAGGACATTTTGGGGGTGCAGGCGGGGGGTGGATTCCGCCCTCTGGCTCGCAGAGAAATTGGTGTGCCTTGTCTCCAAGTCCCAGCCTTAAAAACCCTTGACAAGCTGACATTCTCACCGCTAAGTGGGGCTGACGCGGGCTCGTCAACTCTAGGACACCGTGATGGGCCGTGGCAGGAATCATACCAGCAGCCTGATGGGAACTGATGAGTTGCATTTACTTTCAGCGGGGGGAACGGCAATTGGGTTTCAGTCCCGCGGCCGGCGTAGGACGGGCGCGTCAGGGGCTCGCTCCGAGAACCCGCGTTCTGCTCCTTCCCACCTCCGTCGTCCCGGGAAGAGCCTGCAAGTGGTTTAAACCTACAGAATACAGCGGGATGAATGCCTCATTATTATCCCCCGTGTCGATACGACTTGGGGGAAAGAAAAAGAGAGAGAGGGAGAGAGACAGAATCCTAATAGGGCTCCGGTGATGGGTTTCAGATGTTGGTCTCCGCGCACGCCCAAACGCCAGGCGGACCGGGCAGGCAAATTGCTGGTGTTACTGACCTTGCCAGGAATCGTCTCGGTCTCTCTCTGTCTCTGTGTGTGCGTTTGCCGTGCTCCCCGTTTCCCCGATTTTTTCCCAAGAATCTGGTTGCATTAATGAGTATCTCTCCCTGCCGTGCGCGGTGCTGACCTTTCACGTCTGGGACGCACGGAGAAGTACCGCTGCAGCCAGAGTGATGGGAGGCCGCTGGGAACCGATGGCTGCCCCTGTCCGGGCAGAAATGAGTTCTGACAAGTCGGAGCCGGAATCCCGCAGTGCAGACAGGGACACCTGCCCCCGCCCGCCCGCCCGCCCGCCTCTTTTGGGTTTTCTATATCCATATATATCTCTCTCTCTAAATGGCCCCAAATTGGCTGTTTCATATCCGAGCACCAAAGAGTCCCCCAGGATGCCAGAAACGGAAGGCTGGGGCAGGGGCCACCAAGGGTCCCCACCAGGTGAGCCCACCGTGGTGACAGACCCGGGTGAGGGGACAGACGCCTGCCCTGTCCCCCCCCCCCCACTCCGCCACCACCCCCATCCCAAAGTGACCTCGAGAACCGTGCAGGGAGAAATTACCGGAAGGATTTAACAGGCTTACCTTCTGCCCTGTCATCTTACTTCAGAATCGGTACTCAATAAATAAAAATAGACATGAGCTGTGGGCCTCTCAGTACCCAGACCTGTTGACACATGTGAGTAATGGGGACGCTGGGTGTGTGTCGGCCAGGACGGTGGCGGGGAAGGCCTCTGAAGGGTGTCCTGGGGGGAGCAGCGGACACCCAACCTGAGGTCTTGATCTCGAGACAGGGAGACTTGGGGGGGAGATGGACATCGCCAGTGACGTCCAGAAGACACCAGTACTCTTCCATGATGGAACCACCAAGATGGACAACCATGCACGGGGCGCACGTCCCAGGGGCAAGACCACGTATGATCAGATCAGCATGGTCAGCTCAATCTCCACTCCCTGGGAGAGATGCCCGGGTCCTGGGTATGCGTAGGGGGTACGCCACTCTACAGTAGAGATGCCCTGTGTCCTCCTTCTGAGTAGGGGGACCTCACTCTACAGTAGGGACGTCCGTGTCCTCCATCTGAGTAGGGGGACTCACTCTACAGAGAGATGCCCTGTGTCCTCCGTCTGAGTAGGGGGACCTCACTCTACAGTATGGACGCCCTGTGTCCTCTGTCTGAGTAGGGGGACCTCACTCTACAGTAGAGACGCCCGTGTCCTCCGTCTGAGTAGGGGGACCTCACTCTACAGTAGAGACACCGTGTATCCTCCATCTGAGTAGGGAGACCTCACCCTACAGTAGAGACGTCCATGTCCTCCGTCTGAGTAGGGGGACCTCACTCTGCAGTAGAGACACCGTGTATCCTCCATCTGAGTAGGGGGACCTCACCCTACAGTAGAGACGTCCATGTCCTCCGTCTGAGTAGGGGGACCTCACTCTACAGTAGAGACACCGTGTATCCTCCATCTGAGTAGGGGGACCTCACCCTACAGTAGAGACGTCCATGTGCTCCGTCTGAGTAGGGGGACCTCACCCTACAGTAGAGACGTCCATGTCTTCCGTCTGAGTAGGGGGACCTCACTCTACAGAGAGATGCCCCATGTCCTGCATATGAGGGGGGGGTACCTCACTCCACAGAGGAATGCCCGTTGTCACCATCATGGCTCACCATTGACTGGGAGAAGGACATGTACCGTTCCTGGTGGGGGTCCTCTCTCTGTAACCTAACTTCTGTGCAATGTGTGCACTGCTCTTTGGGGTGACTTCTCCAGAATACGGTGTCTGAGCATGGCGTCCTCTAGGGCTGCCCTCCCATCTCTTGTAGGAGGACAGCCGATGGCCGTCCTTCCCTCCCTCTGTGCTTAACCTCCTGTGAGTCCCAGAGCTCTCCAGGATGATGGAACTGCTGTCACCCTCTGGTCCAGCTGCCCCAGGGCCCCCCATTTTCCTGGTGACATCCCCACCACCCGAGACCCTGCGGAGGAAACACCTGTGTCGCCCGGGCTTCGGGCCGAGCTCTGCCCAGCTGCCTCCTCCCTCCCGCCATGGCTCCGAGGTCATGTTGGCCAACAGGTGTTTTCCCTCAGAATTCCCTTCTTGTCTGAGTGCAGCCCTGGGAATCACAGGGCCGAGGGGCCAGAGGTCAAACACAGCCGTGCGGGGTCCCCGGGGGGGCTGGGGCTTACCAGGTGTTTAATATTATCAGAGCTCATTTGCCGAAACTCTGGTGGAGAGGTCTCCTCGGTTCCAAATAAATTTAACGAGAGTGGTTTTCAAAGCCCGCCTATTGGAGTCTGCTCAATGGACAGGCGGTTTAACGGTAATTCGAGGAGGCAGGTGTACCCTCTCCGCACGGGAACACATGGGCGCCGCGGCCTGGCCCCATTTGTGGTAATTTTGGGGTCTCATTTCCATTTGTAAGAAACATAACTACTTACATATGGAAGCGATAAATAAGAGAAGTCATTAAAATTTCTCTAATTTAAAAAAAATATCTTAATGAAGTAATATCTTTGCCAGGGGAGGCAGAAATGTAAATTAGGCATTGCAACGAACCCTATTAATGGAATTGCTATGTTGCTGGTTTTTTCTTTCTTTCTTTCCTCCTCCTCCTCCTTCTTTTTTTTTTAATCTAATGAATTTATGAATTGTCGGTTGTCGGGTCACAGACTTTGTTAATTTCCTACGTGTTCGGCTCGGCTGGGAGAGGGGAGGGGGCCTCTCGCGCACAACGCATGGAAAGTCCATTACTCGGTCCCGCTAATCAGAACACGAGCGGCCATGCCGATGGCCTGATAGTGAAGAGACGCGTATTAATTATTTCAACTTTGGGGTTTTTTCCCAATGTCTGCCCGTTGTCATCAGAGAATGGAGGTGCCATCGAGTGACCCCGGTTGTAAAATGTACATCGGGGCTTTTCGAAATGTTTTGTGACTCCCATCTTCTGGCGGGACGTCCGCGAGAAGCTTGAGAGCAACAGGGAAACGCACGGGATGGCTGTTTTTGGAGCACAGGGGAACGCCGAGTAGAACAGAGATCTAATTTTCCCGGCCCCAGGTGTCTCCGTCATAAAAGCAGAGATGCCACTCTGGGTCCTGCGCACATCGGCAGAGGTCCTCTGGCACGACGGGCAGGAGGAGGGCTTCCCAGCCCCTCGGTAGCGTTTATCTGGGGGGGGGGGGGAAGGATGCTTCTGGTTGTCACGCAAGGCGTCTGCCTTATGCAGCCCTGGCCGCCAGCAGCTCGGGCAAGATTCTGACGTCGGAAAGTTTCCGACCACCGTGGGGTTCTCGGTGCTCCTGGCGTCCACCGGGAATGTCGACTGGGTCCATCCGAGCTGCCAGGGGCCTCTGACAAGTTCCCAGGGGCGAGGTAACTTGGGAACCCCACCACTGAGATAAACGAGCTGCCCCTGGCTGTTTCTTCCTTTGGTGTTCCTCAGTTTCCCCACCATCCTGTCGCTGCATGTCATTGACACGTGTCCTGGGTTTTCGCCGAAAGTGCCCCGTAAAGATAAGCAGGAGCTCAGGTCATAGTGACCGTTGTGGGCTCAGTTGTGTGCCTTCCCGCCAATTCATGTGTTGAAGGCGTCGCCCCCAGAACCTCAGGATGGGGCTGTATTTGGAGGTGGGGTCTGTAAAGAGGGGATTAAGGTAAACTGAGGTCACTAGGGTGGATTCGGATCCCATAGGACTGGGGTCCTTATAGGAAGAGGGAATGAGAACACAGACATGCACAGAGACGACCACATGAGCACACAGGGAGAACACGGGGTCTACACACCAAGGAAAGAGGCCTCAGGAGGAACCAGCCTCAGGCCCGCCTGGATCTCAGACTCCCAGCCTCAGCCCCACCAGGATCTCACACTCCCAGCCTCCAGGACCATGAAAAACCATGTCGTGTAAGACCCCCACTCTGGGGTGTTTGTCATATCAGCTGCAGCAAACACATACACAGAGGGTCCAGTAATTCCGTAAAACCGTGTAGACAATTGTCCCACTGGTCAATATGCACAAGAACGGCTAGGTTGCAGAAAGGCGAGTCCTGAAAACGGTGTCTGTGTGCTCACCTCTTCTCAGCCATCCTGGCGGCGGTCCTGCCCTCGAGGCAATAATGGCTGGAAAAAAAAACAAAGGGTGACATCCCCCCCTTCCGAGAGCAGGTGTCTGCCTGTCCTCTGGGGCTTCTGGCACCCGTCAATGCCCATGGAAATGAGTCACAAGAAGCAAGTCTGGTGAGAAACACGGTCACAGAGGGGACACTGTGGTCTGGAGCTCAAGGAGTGGGGGACGTCTGGGGTTGACGTGGGTTGGAGATGCGAAGTGACCAATTAATTCAGCATGTTTTGCATGGAACGTTTCCCCATGTCAAAACTGGAAATCGCCCGTCGTAGTGACCCCCGCGGCCCCAGGCAAAATGGGACGGCGGGCATTCTACGGAGACTGGCTGGCTCCTCGTTGGCTGCCGTGGTCATGCGGTGCTGGCCCGGGCTGTCTGCCCATCCCCTCTAGTTCCAGCCATGCCCTCCCTGCTGGGAGCCGACTGAGGACAGCTCGGTGTCATCATCTTTGTTCCAGAGTCACGGACAGCCCTCCCTGCCCGGCGTACGGTGGTCTCTCATGCAGCGTGCTGATGCAGGAAATACCTCACCCTTGCCTTGGCGATGGGTTTCCATGACGACAGGGGGACAACCCCGAGTCACGCTGCGGAAGCTGAACAATTCTCGGGGACTTGGAGGTTGCACCTGTGTCCTTCCCTGGACACTTGTCACTCACGCACGCGGACGTCACCGTTCCCCGCGTAGACCCTCAGCACGTTGGACGTGCCTCGGCTCACGTTGCAGCACACTCATTAGGACGGGAGACCTACTACGTGGCACGCTGGCGTGAAAGCTCCAGGACGATCAGCTGGTCATGCCAGGCAGTGACGGCCAGCCCGGAAGCATCCGCCTTCCTCTGCCGTGTGGTGTGGAGCTCTTCTCCGAGCTGGGACGATAGCCACGGCTGTGTCCCTTGTTCCTGTGCGCCTGGACATTTCTGCACAATGTCCCGCATGGCTGCATCCCGCTCCAGGGACAACAGAGACGAGTCCGGCGCCCCAGAGCCCCATTCTCGGCACGTCAGGGAGGCTAACACGCGTTTAATGCTTTTAATATGGCTGTTGGGTTTGGAATTCCGGATCCGGGAAGGCCCATTTGCCTCGAGCACCTCCCCGCACGAGTGTCTATGCAATGCCACGCCGCGAGTTGGGCTCTGTGGTTTTCGCACTCCGTGCACGGTGCACGTGCCCCCAATACCCCTTGTCCCGCGAGCACTCTGGAAGTATCGTCGGATGGCGCCAATCCCCTGCATTGCTCCAAGTACACACAGAACCACACCCACCCACTTCCCTGGCGGGACTGTGGTGACAGCGTCTCCTCGCGCACGGGGATGTGTGTCTAGGCGACCGCGAAATGCGTGCAGTACTGCAAGAGGAGGCTATGAAAACCGCTTTCATTCTGTGTCTTCTTGACAGGCAAATAGGGTGGGTCCGTGAGGGCGGATTCTGCAAGGCACTCCGCCCGCGATGGGGCTGGGGGGCTGGCGAAGGTCCCCCCCCCCGCAGCCCCCCGCCCCACAGCCCTTGCCATCGCCCTGGCGTGCAAAATTTAACCCTAAACCCCAGGCGCTGGTCAGTGTCGGAAGAGGGAGGAGAAGGCACTGGGGGAGGCAGGGTTGGAAAAATCCACCACAGACGGCTGTCGATTTTACGTCCTGACCACAGTGGGTGTAAATGGAAATACGTGGGTGGGTTTGTGTGAATTAAAACATTTATAGAGCCCCGGGTTCCTGTTAGCTCTTAGGCGTCTTATTAAAGTATGGTTAGTATAAACATGGGGGTTGTAAACCTGTGAGGCCCCAGCACCAATTAAAATAATAAAAAACAAGGAGCTGCCACAAAGTGAAGGGTGTTTGGCAAAGGCTCCTGGAGGCGGAGGGAGGGGAGGGCAGCCTGCAGCCGCCGCGCACGGAGGACGCCTGCGGGATTCGGGCTCCGCTGGGGAGCCGGGGCGCTGGCGGATAAAAGAGAGAGCTTCTGTGCTAGCCGAACGTGCCTCTCCTGTGTGAGCACGCAGGCTGGGAGGGAGCCCACCGTGTCCGAGAGCCAGCGGGTAAGGCTTGGGGACAAGTCAGAGCCCAGGACCACGGGAAGGGATGCTGTGGTCAGCGGTGCGGGCTGTGAGCTGCGGTGGGGCTGGTCCCACAGTCATGCTGCACTGGACACGGGGACGGGGCCACGGGGATGGTCCCACAGTCATACTGCACTGGACACAGAGATGGGGCCACAGGCCCGGTCCCATAGTCGTGCTGCACTGGGCCATGGGGACAGGGCCATGGGGCCAGTCCCACAGATACACTGCGCTGGGCCACGGGGACGGGGCCACAGGGACGGGGCCACGGGGATGGTCCCACAGTCATGCTGCACTGGACACGGAGATGGGGCCACGGGGCTGGTCCCACAGATATGCTGCACTGGACACAGGGATGGGGCCATGGGGCTGGTCCCACAGTCATGCTGCAGCAGGACATGGGGCCAGGACTGGTCCCACAGATATGCTGCAGTGGGACGCGGGGACAGGGCCACGGGGCCAGTCCGCACACCTGTACTGGGCCTGGAGAGGGGGAAGGAGGGGACAGACAAAGCTCCTGATGTCTTTGGTAAACAGTGAGTTGTGGGAAATCTCCCACCCAATGAAGGATGGGGACTTGCTCTGGGGATGGTGTTGGCCTCTATCCTAGGGGGACACCCATGTCCTCTGATGCCTGGTGGTCCCTCAGGGCAGTGTGTGTCCAGCACAGCAGTCCTGCAGCCACCCACCTTCCCGCTCGGCCTCCCTCCCTTGTGCCCCACCTGCCAGGCTGCCGCCCCGAGCCTCACTTCCCAACACCTGCCAGCCCATAACCAGCCCCCCCAACTCACAACTGCCCAACCCCCTCCCTCCATAGACTCCAAGATTCCCTCAGGGATCCCCAGCGTTTCCTGCCTTGGGATCTTCTGTGTCCATCAGCCTTGAAGGCCAACGGGAACAGAGACTTGTCAGGGGACCGGTCACTATTTGCAGGAGGAACTGTGGATCATGAACACTGGGGAAATGGGAGGCAAGTCTCGAGGCAACATCTTAAAGCCGTCTTCCTGGGGCGCCTGGGTGGCACAGCGGTTAAGCGTCTGCCTTCGGCTCAGGGCGTGATCCTGGCGTTATGGGATCGAGCCCCACATCAGGCTCTTCCGCTATGAGCCTGCTTCTTCCTCTCCCACTCCCCCTGCTTGTGTTCCCTCTCTCGCTGGCTGTCTCTATCTCTGTCGAATAAATAAATAAAATCTTAAAAAAAATAAAAATAAAGCCGTCTTCCTGCCGCCTGCCAGGCCCTTTTCCCAAGGACCTCACTCCCGCGAACTCATGAATATTTTGCTGAAATATTAATCCATATGTTTCCGATCCCATTGGCGTTAACTCGGGGGGCTGGCGTGTTTTATTTTTTTTTTTTTCCCCTGGAGGCAGACATTCAGGAGGTGAGAGGGGCTAACTGAGCTCTGACAAGCGTGGGCAGGGTTCTCGGGTCTAAAAGTTGAAGTATCCAGATGTCTGGGGTTTCAACGGTGCAGCTTGTCCGTCCTCCAGTCTGGGTGGAGCAGAGAGGGCTCTCTTGGGACCTTCCCAAAAGCAGCATGCATCTGTTGAGTTCCTGCGCTCGGCCTGGAGGGGGGCCGGAGGACACTCACCCACCAAACCCCCACCAAACCCCCTAAAATGCAGGACCCGAGCAGCGAGGGCATCACAGAAACAGTGAGACCCTTTCAGAGGCAGGACCCGAGGGGCACGGACATCTTTAGGGCTCGGCCACTGGTGCACAGATTGGAGTTTGAACCAAGAAGCTGCCCCAGGACCTTAGCTTCACCTTCAAGCAGCACTTGCAATGAATCTACTGTTTCTACAGGAGCTTTTTTTTTTTTTTTTTTTTTGCGTTATAGAAACCAGAGCACATCCCATGAAACACACCCCAAATCAGCTTAGCTGCTTTGGTCATCATCTGTCTGTATACGTACGAAAATGTGGATTTCCCAGCAAGTTTTCTTAGAGCTCTGTCGTGTGAATAATCATGGACTTGCGGGCTTTCGGGGGAGGATGTGTCCTTGCCTACCGCTCCACCACGCACATTTTTTATTTTTTATTTTTTTTAAAGCACACTCCATGCCCCGTGCAGAACCCGACACGGGGCTCGATCTCACAGCCCTGAGACCATGACCTGAGCTGAGATCGAGACCAGATGCTCACATCACTGACTGAGGCGCCCCTTCATTTTCATTGCTCTGATCAGCATTTCTAGAACTTCTTGTGCTGACTCGGCACGGCCTGTGTCTGTAGGGAATGGTACTGCTTTGCGACAGATGTTCACAGCCATTATTTCTAAATACCGCCTCGCCGGGGTCCCACAGATCGGGAACTTGGTCTCTCATTATGCTTTGGGTCTAAATACATAATCACTGGTTTTCTTTACGATTTCCTTTTTAACACAAAGGGGACTTGGCGCTGTGTTCCATTAGCAAACACCCAGGATTTTTAGTCTATTCTTGTGTTGGACTCGGAAATTTGAGTCTATGTGATATCGATCTTAGAGAATAGACGGATGTTTCCTCAGCAGGTTCTCGTTTTCTCCATTCTTGATACACGCATGGAAGGAGTAGGCATCGTGGAATGATGGGGCGGAAATAGGACAGAGCCCCGATGAAGAGGGACAGGAGTGGGGAATGTGGAGAGGAAGGTGGGAGGAAGCTCTCTCCATCCAGAAGGACACATGGGAAGACAGATGAAGCCAAAAGCATGCTTCCTTAGGGTCCAGACACCTGCAGTGTTCCCCAGTTGTCTCCGGTCAAGGGTAAGTGTTGGCTTCTGATGTTCTGGCTGATACCAGAATGTTCTCGCTAAGGGTAGGGAGGAGGGATGCACGGGGATAAAATGTGGGGTGGGAGAGTGTAGTAGGACAACCTAGGGAGAACGTTCCATGTCCTGCACACAGAAGGTTGCTGGGAGGACAGGGGTTGGAGCAGGTGTTTGCAGACAACGGTGAGGGTCTGGAGGTTTTGGGTGCACAGGGAGGATACACGTACACCCAAGCATGGGGACAGAGCTCCAGAGAGCAATGGGGTCCATGTCCCAGGCTGGTTTGGTTCCCGCCCTCCACCTCCAAGAGCGAGACACCCTTGGGCACAGGTGCAGTTTCCAAGAAGACCAGGTGTAGGCGTTTTTCCAGCACTCAGGAGGTCACAGTGGTGGTGGCAGAGGAAGGTGTGAACGGAACGCCATGCATGTGAGAGATACGCCCACGTGGGGAAACGGCGGCTAGCTAACTTCAGGTCATACGGAACTCATCAGTTACCTTGGAGAAAAGGCTCTGCTTCCCGCGTGGCGTTTTCTCACCAACGTGCACACGCTGTTCCCACCTCTCCACGTTACAGAGCGCCAATGTTGAATCACCCAGATCAAATGAATGAATAGGAGAAGTTCCTGTGTTTTCTCTTAGGAAGGAACATGGATCCGTTGCTTGAAAGACTGACATACAGAAGAGCCATCATCTACACCTTGGGTGCATACCTGAGCATTTTAGGACAAGAGTGAGAAACCCCAAGGAATCATCAGCATTAGACACAAATGACGTTCAACGAGGTTACACCAACGAGACTCAGTTTTGCAGACTTTACCTTCGCATAATAGGCAGTGAGAGTGCCGGTATTTTGAAGAAATGGGAACGTTCTTAGCTGCACTTATTTGAAAGCACAGAGGTTAGAGATGGGAAGACGAATCGTGAGTCCAAAAAGCGTGGTTGAATCAGCTGCTTTCATAAAAACGGCAAAATCTGTGCTTCTTATATACAGCTCTGGCTGATTACCACGAAAATTCTCCACGTCTGTTTTATGGGGCAGTGAGAGTGGTCATATGGTGGACAATGTGAATTTTTTAAAAGTTGGTCTATCATAGCATAGAAATAATTGCTTTTAACTAATGGCATCGGGTTTTTAAAGTGAGATCACTGTATGTATTAAACAAAATAAGTATATATATATATACACACACACACACACACACACACACGTACATCAATGTGCATGTGTACCTGTAGCTACTTACCATCTAACTATCCATCCATCTATCCATCATCTATCTATCCATCCATCATCCATCATCTGTCTATCTATCCATCCATCCATCTATCCATCATCTATCTATCCATCCATCCAACATCTATCTATCCACCCATCCATCCATCATCTGTCTACCTATCCATCCATCTATCTATCCATCATCTATTTCTCCATCCATCATCTATCTATCCATCATCTATCTATCCATCCATCCATCCATCATCCATCATCTATCTATCCGTCACCTATCTATCCATCCATCCATCTATCCATCATCTATTTCTCCATCCATCATCTATCTATCCATCCATCATCTATCTATCCACCCATCCATCCATCATCTGTCTAGCCATCCATCCATCATCTGTCTATCCATCCATCCATCATCTGTCTATCAATCCATCCATCATCTGTCTATCCATCCATCTCCTATCTATCCATCTATCATCTATCTATCCATTCATCCATCCATCATCTATTATCTATCTATCTATCTATCTATCTATCTATCCATCCATCCATCCACCCATCTATCCAGCCTTCTATTCTCATCTATTAAACACCCAAAGCAGGAATAGCCGCGAACCCTAGAAAGCTGATTGTCTGGGACTGCAGAGAGAGGGCTAGGATATCACAGATGTAAATCATACCAAAGATCAATACATCAGTTATGAGACAACTTGGGATGATCCTGAGCCCCCTGAAAAGCTTTTCTTTATTGCATTAATTATTAAGATCCATGTGCTTCTGCTGATGGATGAGTGGAGGAAGCTCAGAGGTCATAAATTAAATGAGATCACTTGGCGAGAAGACGGGTACATGTTGAGACCATATGTCCCGCACGCTCTGCTCACGGGTGCATGTGGGGGCACGCAGGGGCGTGTGGGAGATTGTATACACATGCAGGGAGCATGCCGTGTAGCTTTCTCAGATTGCATTGTAAACGGCTCTGTCTGCATACCTCTCTCTCTGGGTGCCACCAAATTGTACACCTTTGGTGGAGGCTATGTTGACACTGTTTGGCTCCATGTCTTTGAAAGAGTGTGTGGTTCCATGAGGCTGTCCTCACATGTCAAGTTATGTAGTGGAGATTGGTCAGGTTGGGTTCCTGGTTAATGGCACCTAGAGTAAAAATGTGGTTAGAAGTGAGGAATGACATGGCTTGGTACACAAGAGGTGTGGGTGAGGGTTCAGTGCCTCGTTGGAATGACTTCCTGTGCCGGGAGCACCCAGCCCAGTACCTGACACAGAGTGTGCATTTCATGCTGAACAGAACTGAATTAAACCCAGCGAGGGCTGATGGAAACTGGTGAGGTTATCTGGTTTGTATCAAGGAACCAAGCAAAATGTAGGAGGAAAGAGCGGGAAAGAAGTAGACCAGGACCCTCAGTGGACCCTGGTGAGCAGGACACATAATAAATTGTATGGATGGGCAGATCTAAAGGACTCTATCCAAAAGTCAAGGGGTCTCAAGGAGAATAATGAAGTCTTTGCCATTTTGAGCCATAATGCCAAAGACCACGGTGAGGGGCTTCACGTGGAGAGAGATAATTCCCAACAATGTTGAACCGTAGCAGGGACTATGCATTCCTTCTGGAGACTGGTGGTGATGATGAGTCAAAGGGGCTGCCATATTGAAAAAACCAGAGGAGAAGGCTGCCTGGGATTGAGACGGGTTGAAAGGAAAGATGTCGCTGCAGACTTTGGGACAAAGAAGGGGCTATTCATTAATTCATTCTGTCTTCTGAGCATCCCAGGCTCTATGTAGGGCTTACAAATACAACCATAATCTATGTCCTCCTAGCGCTCATACTTTGTTGGGCAACAGGACACAGTTCAGGGAACAGACCGCCATAATGGAACATGCAGTGAGCACTGATTGGAATCAGTCAAGCAGTGGACAGTGGTGGTTCAGTTCCCTGCAATGGTGAGGAGACATTAACCCGATCTATGGGGAGGGACCCGTAGGGAGCTTGCACTGTGTCTGACAGTGGAGAAGGGGCTCTGTTGACAACACTTTTCACTGCGGGGGTTATACGTAAAATGAAGGAAACTGTTAACCCAGAAACAGATTTCACACAAGTGTCGCGAGTCATAAAAATCCCAGAGCGCTCCCTCATCTTTTGATTCCATCTGAGCGCTGGATTCCTGGCAGATGCCGACTTCTGTGCAGGTTTTCACCGCTTCGAGCCTTGTTTCTTTCCAGAGAAAAGAAACTCACTCATCCCCCACCCCTTCTGCAAATGCACTTGTGTTAAATTCCACCTTTAACCACTTTCACATTGTAGAACAGAGCACGGTTGTATTGTTACAAAAGCCCCTAGTATGAAAATTGGGGGTGTTTGTTCAGTGATCCAGCTGAGCTCCAGGGAAGCGGTAATGGCTGGAAGATGATGTTTTCCTTTGTCAGATTCGGCAGGGTATCAACTGGGTTCTGAATTTAACAACTTCCCTTCTGCGTTTGCTTCCTAGGGATACCATGACAAAGTATCATGAAAGGGCCCTAAACCCCATGACGGGTGTCCTTATAAGAGATGTAGACACAGAGGAGAAGCCACGTGAACACAGAGGCAGAGATGGGAGGGATGTGGTCACCAGGCCAGGGACGCCTGGAGCCCCAGAAGCTGGAAGAGGCGGAAGGACTTTCCCCTGGAGCCTCTGGAGGGAGCACGGCCCTGACCTGCCTGGATCTCAGTCGTCCTGCCCCACCTGGATCTCAGTGGTTGTGCCCCACCTGGATCTCAAACGTCTGGTCTCCAGACCTGGGGCAGGATAAATTCCCATTGTTTTAAGTCTCACAGATTTGGTCATTTATTGCTGCAGCCCTAGGACCCTCATAGAGTTCATCGTGGAAGACCATCAAAGGAAAGAATGCTTTTACTGCTGGGAACAACTGCCTCTTCCTAGAGAAAGCATGCTCTGTTGCTGGAGGGCTTACGGACCGTTTCATCAACTGTTAGAGGATTTGTCAGGTAGGTTTGCCTAACCCCCAGCGGGGTTTGGAGGGAGCAGAGGAGATGTGGTTGTACGAGGGTATGATGACAACTGAACACGTCCGTAAACACGTTTGCACAATCCATTCCTGAGCCTGGAGATATGTTTGGACTTATCGCGTGTCAGGAAGAAGGAAAACAAAAAAACAAAAAACAAAAAAACAAAACCTTTGAGAATACCTCGAGGGCGTTCCTTAGAGAAAGAGGAGCTGAACCAAAAGTGGATATACTCTTTTTGTGTATTTCCCTGCTATTTCTGAAGTGGCTGATTTCATGTATATTTCTTTCACTCCATAGGTTATGACAGAGAGAGATTCTGATGGGTTCCTTTTGGGGAAATTTTTTTTTTTTATTCACATGAAATCAGATTATCTTCTTCTCATGAAACACCAGAGCAGGAAAGAGTCCTGGATGGCTTTTGGCAACAGCTCCCTGACGCAGATGGAGAAATGTAATTTGTGAGAAGTTTCTTCAATCGGTGAACGGTCAGGGGGTTCCCTGGGGCTTAGATCTTGGCTCTCGGTTTTGTTCAGAAATATCCAAACTCCACCCCCAGGAAGATGTGGTTTATGTGCTTACTGACGATACCCGTGGCTCTTGCCTTCGAGAAAGTGGTCTCCTTGCTGCCCTCCCAGGGGTCTATAGAGGAGGACATACCATCTCTACTAGCAGGAGGCACAGGACACTCCTTTCTGCAGGCAGCCCACTGCGCATCACCATTTCACCAGGGTTGGTTCTCCCGGACAAGTCTTCTCGTATATGAGACATACCTCAGGTGGGGTATTTTCAGGTTCCCTAAAACACACACACTGTGTCTTGTACCTTGCCTTCTGGTTCTCCAACCCTCCCCACCTGTCGTATTTCTTTATCCCTCTACATCCCTTCTGAAACTGTTTCACAACCTCACCACTGTGTCTTTGAGTGGCCATGAGACCCCTGGGGCGATAGCTTTTGAGGCCAAGTTTCTTCACCTAGTTGGATCAAGAGTTGAATTACCACCCAACCTTCTATTGTCATCTCTGAATAATAATAGTATTATAATAATAATACTCGTGCTCGGTAATTCTTTTCGAGCCTGCTTTCTTGTTTCTTTAATCAGCTCTGTGAGTTCACATCCAAACTTCTCCAAGTAGTTCCGACTTTCCTTCAGTTATGAAGCTCGTACGCAGAAAGAGCAAATTCGATCCGCAGGCTTTTGCCTAGCGTTTCCATGAAGACAGGGTCTTCCAAATTGGTAATACGACACATGCGCTATGCCTCGAACACACAGGATCTGTTTCTCTAAGCACCTTCTTTTGTTTTAGAAATACCTTCAGTGTGGGTTCCAGGGTCCATCCCCAAAGTCTTCGTGATTCTCTTGAGTCATGACTGAAGACTAAAAAGAAGAAGATTTTGGTTGAAAATAAGCTCATCCATGGGGTTTGTGAGCATATCAATGAGCTTATCAAATGGGTGTATCAATGGGGTTTATTTAAAACTCCGTGCTTGAAGTATTCCTGGGGTAGCCTGTGTGCAAAATGGCGGCCATAGTTCCCGTCCTTGCTGTTGCTCCTGACCAGAAAAGCCCATGTACATCAGGCTGTTTGTCCTCCTGCTGGGAGACCTTCCACCAACATACAAGGTCTCTCCTCCTAAAGGATGGGAGGCCATCCCAGGTCCCAGCTGTCTCATCCACGTTGACTAAGAACCCGCCCACAGAAGAGAGGCCATCTCCGTCACTGCCGACCTAGCCAGCCCACTGGTGTTTGAGGCAAAATAAACGCTCCTTGTTTTAAGGTACTGGGTTCTGGGGCCTTTCATTACATAGGAAATGCTAGCCGTCACATATACTTTTTTTCTGTAGCTTGATACGCCCACATCTTCATTTCAATTCTTGTAATATAGAAAAAAAATGGACGAGCCCAGGGAAACAGATGCACACAGTTAACATTTGCACACTTAGCTTCTACAACGGGCTTTCAAGAAAGTCTTAGATCACTTCGGTGTTTGTTACTACTCTAGACACAGAAAGAATCTCAACTTGCGGATTCAGTCACAGCGAATCCATTCATTGAACCAACGTCTTTGCATTCCACTTCGGCAATGAATCCTTTCTGAGACGGTACCTTAGCCCCTATTAAAAAAAAAAAAGAAAAGTAGCTCCTATCTGCTAATATGCAAATATATAAATATTCAATTAGTGGGTATAGATAAACAAGATGTGAACCTTAATATAAAGAGCTTTTTAGAAGTCTATAGTTGATTAAAGACTATATTTACTGGAATTTTATAAATCCCCCCAGTGTGTTATAAATTAATAATTTGCTATATTTATTTGTGTGCTGTCTATGTAATTCAGTCAATTATTAATGAATACGTTTATTGTGTATAAATAATAAAATTTCCGTCGCATAATACAACCAACGCTTCATGTTATTATACTGGGAATAGCACATAAATAATGAAAAAAAGGTAAATAACGGTATGGGAGCTGCCGAGCATTTGTTTTTATTCGAACATTTCAAAGGAAAGGCAAGGGGAGAGACTGGAATTGTGACACTCACACCCTTACACTCTGGATGGGTAAAGGGCAAGGGCATGACGGCCACAGACTCGCATAGGACAGAGGTGCACGGACATTTCTGCTGTTCAAACGCAGCTATAGTAACATGCTGGGCATCTACTCCATGCGAGACCCTGCGCGAGGGGCTGACGTGTGCACCCTCCTTCCCTTCCTCCCTTCCTTCCTTCTGTCCTCCCTCCCTCCCTCTCTCCTCCCTTCCTTGTCCTTCCCCATGACGTGGTTCCATTACTCATTTCTTTGCATCACTTTGGACAAGGACAACACAATTGGAAGCTGAGTTTATAAATGTGTCTTCAGTATCCACCCAAACTGGAACCAACATGGGGGAGGATGATACCAAGTCCACTCTGGAGACATCACCAAGGCAGAGCTGGTAAGTCCAGGAGAACCGTCAAGACGCGGATGGAGCCAAACGTCCAAACAATGGGAGGTGGGATCTTTATCATGATTTAAGCATATCCGAGGGACTGGGGAGAAAACCATAAAATCCATTAAGCTTTATGTGCTATGGGCATGCACAATGAGCTACGAGACCAGCACTGGGGCTCAGGCTCCGTGGATTTTCAACCCTCAATGACTTAAGAATATGGGCAAATTTTGGGCATCCCTGTGTCTACTTATGAGAGACTCTAAAGATAGATAGATCTAAAGATAGATAGATCTAAAGATCTGTCTAAAGATAATGCAACTTTGCATTTTATCTACCGTGGGCTCAACTCCCTGGAGATTAAGAAAAACGAGCTTGCGTTCTTACGGGGATAATTAGGATTTCTTACGTTGAGAGAGTTTTTAGTTAAAGGGGCTTAAAAATAATAAAGCAGCTATGAAATCCCACCATGCTACTTAAACAGACAGCCTCTCTCTGACACCTAGGCTTTTCTGGTCCAGACCAGGAGTCATCGTGAGTCACCCAGCAGAGCCGTGCCAATAAAACTTTATTTACAAACACAGAGGGGGCCAGATTTACCCCCAATGTTGTACGTCGTGTACCTTGGCGATTGTGCCCTATGCTCTAAGTACATGCATTTTTGTTTGGTTTTGCCTTTTAAATTTTTAAAGAATCTTAACTTTGGTTTTTAAATGGTTTAATTCTTATTTTAATTTATTTTAAATGCCATGTTTCAAGTGGGATGAAATTCACATCCCATGAACGTAACCATGTTGAAGTGAATGACTCAGGGACAGTTAGCACATTTGCCGTGTTGTTTAAGCACCACCCCTTTCTGGTTCCAGAACATTCTCAACCCCCCGAAAAGGAGACCCTATATCCATCAAAGGGTAGTGGAATATGGAGTCATGGGACCCCACATTGCCACCTGGAAATGGGGTCATGGGAGTTTGGGACAAGCCCTGGCCCCAGAATGTGCATCTTTGGCATATGGAATATTTTGAGCTGCAGGCACTTGAAACCAGACTTTCTCACTGAACTTTCCTGCCTACCATTACCCCAAAAGGGAGCCGATTGTCACCAATGCCCTCGTGGGGCGTCATCACCCACGAAGGTGGACTCTGGTTACAACAGAGGACATGGCTCTCAACCCCACAGGCAGACATTCTCACTAATCATATAAATGGTATCATACACAATGTGGACTTTGGTGTCTCCTTCTTTCACTGAGCATTGTGTTTTCCAGAACCCTCCGCGTGGTCACAGGTGTCAGAGATCCATTCCTTTTCATGGCTGAGCAATATTCCATTTTAGGGATGGACCACCTTCTGTGGTTCCATCCATCCGTGGATGGAAGAAAATGCTTCCAACAATAAGATGGTTTCCACATGGTCTGGTGAGAATCCCATTGTCAACGTCTGGGGGCCAGCACCTATTTTCAGTTCATGACAACAAAATGCAGGAGGCAAAGAATGGATGTAACCCACAAGAACTTGGCCTGGGGGCTATCTTTCCCTGGCCTTAAATGGATTAAAGGAAAACGGAACAGCCTCCACTCTGCTGCGTATGGAAGTCTGGTTAGGGCAGGGCCCCTAAATGGGACAGGGTCACAGAAAAATGGCGTTTTTTAACTGAGCAGGCACCATCTTGCAATCCGTCCACGTTGTGAAACCCCTTTAACACAGAGGCCTCACTCCCTTAGGTCCTACTGTACCCGTCTGAGCAATTTCAAGGCTCCAACATTCTGTTGCAATGTGGGGGCTTCTTTCATCGTCCATTGGCCATAAGTAAAATTAGGGACTTTGTTATATCCACTACTGTGGGTCCCCAAGGACTTTGTTGCACACATGCAGTGCATTTCCTTCCCGTCCTGGGCTAAATGCACTCCCTTCCCCCAAAGGGAATGAGCTAGCTTCGTTGTGACCACATGCAGAGAGCAGTTTACAGTGTGATGCTGGCGAGGGGCCCCCACAGCACATAACGTGAGCATTCGCTCTTATGCCTGTTGACAGAAACAGCTCTTCCAGACACTAGACCTACGCCTTTCCAAAGTTTATTAGTGGCTGTGTTGTCACAGATTAAATTGTCTCCCTTTGGCCAGAAATCTGTTCCTATGTGCTAGGCTGGGAGGGGGCGGTTCTAGCCTTTACACAGAGAAGATAGGAATGGGATAGATTAGTGGTTCCCGACCATAGGGGGTGGGGGTGATTCTGCCCCCAGGGGACAGTTGGCAATGTGTGGAGACACTTGGGGGTGATGTGACTGGGGAGATGGGATTCCTGGTGTCTGGTGGTTGGAGACCAGAGATACTGCTCATTACCCTACAGTGTATAGGACGCCTCACCTCCAAGAGTGGTCCAGCCCCAGATGTCGGTAGTGCTCCATCTATCCACCGTATCTATCTACGAATCCATTTATCTATCTACAGCAATGATTGGCAACCAGATTGATTGTGTCCCTGGGAGACACTTTGCCATGTTTGGGACATTTTTTCTTGTCACAACTTGGGGTGGGGGGATGCTCCTGGCACAGGGTTGGTGGAGACCAGAGATGCTGCTGAATGCCCTGCAGAGCCCAGGACGCCCACATCAGAGTCATCCAGCCCTAGATGCCTATGGCACTCATGTTGAAAAACCCTGAAATAGACAAATATTTTGCCTCCCGGTCCTAGACTTGGCACCTTTCCAAAATGCTCCTTTCTTATCCTTTCTTATCACCCTCACTGATTTTCGACGGTCACGCCGGTCCCTAAATACATGATTCTGATTTACAGCAAGCAACATGCGCTCAGAACTGAAGCCTCGCGCAGGTCTTTAGGGAAACATTAACCGAGAAATGACTGCCTTGATTGTCAGGGGCTCAGCGCAAATGGAGCCTCCAGGACTCTTTGGGGCTTTAGGAGGTCACCGCAGCTGCCCCCAGGGGCCATGAGCATTGTGAGGAGGACAAAAAGACCCGAGGACCCTGCAGAGACCAGCTGGGCAGGGGGTCCCGCCTTTGTGAAGGAGGCCTTTCGTATTCAAATAGGCCTCCTTTTCCCTGGGCCCAGCCTCTCCACACAGGCTGTCCCTTGGATGGGCCACTTGCCAGCCTGTGGGGGCACAGCCCCCAGACCCAGGTGATCCTTTCAGAGTTTCTTCCAGGCCAGGCTGGTTTCCCAGCAGAAGCCCCTAGCATGCCTCTTACCCTGCACCACGTTGCCCATTTTGGCTGGAAGGATTTCTGACTCCCCAGACCCTGGAGAGAGGGGTCCAGGGGACGCTCTTACAGACTCCGGGCACGTCCTGTCTCCACTGCATCCTGGCTTCCCTTGCACCCACGCACTCCAGGCTGGAAAATCCCACTGCACAACCCCTGTTCCTGCAAACAGAGGAAACCAGCAGCCCCCAAACGCGGCCACCAGCCCATGCTTGGACCGTCTGCTTTGCACAAGCTACCCGTTCCGCGGGGCAAATCCCTGACCCGAAAATAAACGAGGCTGGGCCACAAGCCTTGATCGTCATTTGCTCTTAAACACTGTGTTTTTCTCCTGCCCCCTCCGAGCTCAATGCCGATGGCCGTTTCAACGGGGCTTCAAAGAATGCCAGTGACGCGGGGGTGTTGATGGGCCATGTCCGACCACACTGTCTAAAGGACGTCTCCGCTTCCTTCCCAACGGTACTGCAGTAAAACACACGGAGCCCGGATTCGGAGAGTGGGCCTTTTGAAAGTCTGCCCGTGAAGGAGAAAAACATTATGTACTCGGCGGGGCTTTGCTAAATGTGTCGTGTCTCCAAGTCAGAACGGCGGGCCGATTACCCGAGAGGGCTCCGACGTGCAGACGTTTTCGTCGTGCAAAGAGCATCGTGACTCCGGGCTTATGCACATCACTGATGTCGAATTTAGGGCCCTGGACCAGGAGGCTTATGAAAAAGGCAGGGTTCGTGGTGCCTGCCCCAGAGTGGGGAGATGCGGACCGCATACGCAAAGACTGACGCTGTCAGGCACGTGTCAGATGGGAAGATGTGTGGGTTTAAGGACAGGGGAGGACAGGACGCTGGTTGTTTCCTGAGTCCTTGAACTCAGTGTGTATTTATTGCCGTGTCTATACTGTAATGGGCTTTGCGGGGAGTACGGGGAAAGTAGGGCCTCAAAGCATCTCATGGGGTGACTGGGAAGGCACTGGTGATGGGGTGTGGGTCACACCACCTCAAAATATGGCACCTTGGTACATCGGGTATTTTAAGCCAAAGGAGATTGAGAAAATGGCACGGGCAAGAAGTCACTCTGACCTTGTCTTTCTTTTTCCTGAAATGGGTGCGAGGAGAGGACCATCCTTATCCCCGAGACAGGGGGTCATGGAGACAGAATCCCAAGACGCATGCTAGGTTCCCCTCTTTGTCCCATGTTGTTCACACCCTTTCAGATGTCTACCCCCTCCTCCCCAAAGCCAGGGCCAAATACCTGCGTCTTCAATTCCTTGGGAAAGAAGGCTCCCATGTGCCAGAAAATGTACACTCTGTACGTCTGTATGAGTCTCTCCTGCTCGCGTGTCCTTGTGAGGTTAACTTTGAGATCCAGGTGGGGACGCCAAGAGCTTCCAGGAACACTTTGCTCCTGTACAGTGGTCACCTGGGAATCTTGAGGTACATCGATACGTGGTCCCACCCAGGGATCCTTCCCTCCATTGCTCTGGGATGCTGCCTGTGTCCTGTATTTCCACAACCCCCCCTGAATATTCTGCCACGCATCACAGTTGAGATCCTCCAACCCCATTAAGTAGAAGTGTCCCCAGAGTAGGGGCACAGAGGAGCGTCTCTCTGTGCCTCAGTTTTCCCATCTTCAAGTGTGGATTACCTGAGGGGAGGCATACGTGGAAGAGTTTGGTACCTAGCAAGTGCTGTTCAATGCATGCTCTTGTTAGAGCCGCCATATTTGTCGGTTGTGATCAGGACTTTCTATGGTTTGGAGGTTTGCTCCAGGGTGACACACAGATGTGGGTATAGAGTACCATAGCATTGCTCTGGGGGAGAAAGGGCATGGAGATGGGCGGGCACACTTTGTAGGAATGTTGCGCCATCTTGGGTGGCCATGACATGACATGCGTTACTTGACATTGAGTAAGGTTGGAGGACAAAGTGGGGCCAGCTAAGCGAGGTTCGAGATCATTGGGGATGTGTGGTGGGTCTGGCAAGCAACACAGCCCTGTGTGGGACAATAGCATCATAAAAGCTGGCTTGGGGGAGTGAGTGGGGCAGTGGGATATGGGATGGATGAGACAGATAGGGCAGTGGAGAGAAGGCATTCAGAAGGGCTTTGAAGGGGAATCAGGTAAAGACGGGATTGCTAAGAGAATAGACATGGGGCAACACCAGAAAAGAAATTCATAAAATGGGGATATAGGATGAATTCTGTGAGCATCCTGAGAGTAGAGATGTTGGAAGAATTCACGTGGAGGGAAGGAACAAGACTATGGCTGAGTTAAGACCGTTTGGTACTTTTCAAGTAATATCATGAGACAAAAGACAAACATGAGGTTGAATTTTTGGAAGGTAGACAAAATTAGGATCACTCTTGGTGAAATCGCTGGATTCTAGACAGCAGAGAAATAAATAACTAGTTATTATGGGACCTGAGAACAGACTTCCTTGAACAAGGATGAAAGGAATATAGAAAGCAGGAACCAGTAAACGGGGCAAACTATGATGAAAAAAAAATAATGCCAGTAGGAACAGTGTCCGTATGATGGAAATACAAAATGCAAAACATATTATAGGGTCATGCCATCATTGCAACAAAATGTAAAATGCTTGGGAGTGAATTTTATAAGAAACGTACTGGAGCTTTTGAAATGGACACCCTGAAATCTTTACTGATACACATAAAAGAATATTTAAACGGAGAAGCATGTTGCCTTTCTGGATATAAAGGTTTAATATTATATAAATAGATCAATATTTCCCAAATTTAAATACAGGCTTAATCCTTCCAGGAATTTTTTTTTTTAAGTTTAGAAAGAGTAGAGTGATTTCAACATGCTTCTGCAAGGATAACTTGGTGAAAGCCTGTCGCCATTTTTGAAGAAGAATGAACAGAGGGAGCCTACGTTAGCAGACGATAAAACCCTTTATAAAGACATAATAAATGAAAGCAGTAAGGGGCTGGCATGGGACTAGACAGATCCGTGACAATGAAGAAATATGCCAAGAGTTTATGATGTGACAAAAGCGGTTTTTCTAGGGGCGCCTGGGTGGCACAGCGGTTAAGCGTCTGCCTTCGGCTCAGGGCGTGATGCCGGCATTATGGGATCAAGCCCCACGTCAGGCTCCTCTGCTATGAGCCTGCTTCTTCCTCTCCCACTCCCCCTGCTTGTGTTCCCTCTCTCGCTGGCTGTCTCTATCTCTGTCAAATAAATAAATAAAATCTTAAAAAAAAAAAGCGGTTTTTCTAATTCATTCCATAAAAAGAAAAAATTCAAGGGGCTCCTGGGGGGCTCAGTTGGTTAAGTGTCCGACTCTTGATTTCTGCTCAGGTCATGATCTCAGGGTCATGAGTTCAAGCCCTGCATTGGGCTCCATATTTAAAAAGAAAAAAATTAAGATTCGTGTGTGTCGTGAAATATATACAGAATTAAAGGGGAACATGAGGAAACATACAGAAAATACAGTATATGCCAAAAACATCGTTAATACATAAAGGATTGTTGCAAATCACAGATTCAGTTCCCCTATAGAGAAAAAGCCAAAAGACATGACACAAATGGCCAATAATCAAAAGAAAACGTTTGATTTTGGTGAAACACTAGAGAAATACCGTCTTTTAAACAATCCGACCCCATTGCAGTCTTGCAAGTAGATGCCTTTCCCCCACAATGATACCACTAGTGTGGACATGTTCCACAGAAGGCAGTATAGAATTGGGACCATTTGGGAGAGGGCGTGGTTGGCTAATGAGAGGCTTTAAAAACGTCCCCCAAGTCTTGGATCCAAGAATTGCATCTCTACTGAGCGCTGTGAAGCCCAAACAAAAACAGCAACAAGAATACAGCAAAATCGTGCGAAAGCCAAAATTTGGAAGAGCTATGGATGGCTCTGTAAAATCTTCTGTACTTTTGACATCTCTTACTGGGAATGTATATAAAAAGTAGAATTTAAAAAGTGACAAGTCTACTATCAAAAGGAGTTGTGAGTTTGCACATGGGATCGGGGTTGACCCAATCATAACTGAGTGTGATGACTGATTGGTATGAGCCATTGGGAAGGTGGGCCACATCTGAGAAGGCTGGGAGAATGGTGGTCTGGATACCTGGAAGAGGGGAACGTGGGCAGAAAAGGCAGATGGTGGTGATACCAGGTTGACTCCAGATGGGACCATCCAGAATACAGTGACACATGAAGAACAAATGTATATCCACACAAAGGCACACCAGAGACAGCAAGTCCGAATCCATGTAGCCACCTCCATCTGGAACAATGGCCACAGTCCCCAACGATGCCTTCCTTCCCACATCCTGCTAGATGAACAGAAGTGCCAACAGAGGGAGGAGAAGAGCACGTACCAAGGTGGACAGCAGATGCTCCTCAGATCTCTGGGAGCAGGGGTGTCCCCGTCTTGCTCTGACGTGAGCTCAAGGACATCACGGTTGGCGTTGGAGCTTCTGCCATGGTTGGGAAGGTTATTTGCAGAGCTTTCCTGGACTCCGGGGCAGAAGAAAAATGAATTCCACAGTTGATGGTGGTGGCGTGTTCTATTCACCACACTAGAGTGGGATGCCAAGAAGGAGAACCTGATTGTCTGACTTTCAAAGGACCAAAATGGCGGTGGGAGAGAAGGACTTGGGAACAGCCAAGGAGACGCAAGAACCAAGAAGGATGAGAAAATGGAAGGAGGGAATTCCCACCCAACCTGCTGGAAGGAGAGAGGTCAGGAAGCCACATCCAGCCTCCAGTGGACACTGTTCTTATGAGATACGGATACGGATGTTCATGTCTGTATGCCTATGGAGATTCATAATTATTACAGCTAAGTGTGCCTCAATGAAGTCCCTGAACACCTGATTTTTAAAAATATTGAAGGGAGGCAAATAACCTTCCTTATCCAGGCTGGATGTCCGCCATGTCGTGTCTGTGGAGGAAGCATGTTGTGTCTGTGGACATGGCAGTGGGGGGATCCATGGGACACTGCCAGGGTCTCCACGTGTCCTGGAAAACATC
The DNA here is from genome assembly GCF_024610735.1 of Ursus americanus. Lineage (NCBI taxonomy): Eukaryota > Metazoa > Chordata > Mammalia > Carnivora > Ursidae > Ursus > Ursus americanus. Next base: position 122,143,560 of record NC_142164.1, on the reverse strand, counting down.
TGTGCTGTTCCGTTTTGGTTTTGTTCTTCTTCTTTTTTATTTTTATTTTTTTTTTAGCTGGCCATGCCCAACCAGAAGCAGGGGGAAATGCAATTAAAATAAAAACGTATTTCTGAAGGCAGTTTTTTAGGAATTTTCAAGGGTGACCTCGGTATGGACCATAAATACAAAATTCATATGTGCTTGGTTTCCTGCCTGTAATTACCTATCAAAAGGTTCAGAGTTTAAGTGAAATTCGCTACGAAGCAAGAAATGGCATAATGGTAGGGCCTGGCTTGCTTCCCCTCGTCCCAAAACATGCACGGGATGGAGATCCATTTTCCCATGGCCAAGACCAACACCGTGTGGAGCCCAGGCACATTTGATTTTTAATCTCTTTGCAAGGTGGTTGGGTTTTCGTTGTTGTTTTACTAATCGTCCTGGTTGAACGTCTCCTTTTTCCTCATGTGCTGAGGTTGGAGCACCTCGCAAGCATGCAGGAAGCACGGGAAGGAAGCAACACAAGGACCCGCCCTTCACAATTCTCCAACTTGACCTCATGTGATCCGAGGGAAGAAGCCAAGTTGGGTGTTTCCAGCCCGAAGGTGTAGAGGCCACTTATAATCGGTAATTATCGGCATGCCTCTGACAAGCCTGCCCTTCCTCCCCAGAGGTAAAAGTTCTCCCGGGGCGATAGATGATTCCTCGGCTCTGCTTCCTTGTGTTCCAAATTCTTCCAGAAAAGCTTTAATGACCGAAGGTCCTGTCCAAGAATGTCTGTTTCTATTCTAGTCACTGAAGATGATTACTGTATGCACATTCTATCATTTCCTCCAGGTACATATGTTCACGTTCTCAAGTTTCTCCCTGGGTTTCCAGAGACTTTGGGTCGTGTGTTCCTTTCCCAAGTTCAATGGACTGGACCGACTGGCCCGGACAGTGACATATTCGTCTCTGCACGTCGAGAGCCAGGGAATGGCAGAAAACGGCCTCCGCGCGCAAGTCCGCCATCACTAATGTTTTTCAAAGGGTCGCCGGCGGTCTGGCAAATCGACGTAATTCTAATGGATATTTCTGTCTGCTCTACAAATAAGGCTGAGCCATGTGTTCCGAATTTTTTTCTCCCCTCTTTTCCTCTGCATACAATTTTTAGACTTTCTTTTCCCTTGGCTTAGTTGTTGAGACAGAGCTAAATCAAACTAATTCTAGAAGAGTACAAATTCCGGGTTAATCGGAATCTGTGCTTGTTAAGATAAAGACTGCAACATCTGGTCTTTATTTGCAGGGAGCCCTTTGCAGAGGGCCGTGCTCTGGGGTAGCTGGGTTGTTGGTGCCATCTGGTGTAGCCTGGGGCATGCAGAGCCCATGACATAAGGGTGAGCATGAACGTGAGCCCTAGGTCTCCCCGCAACCCCTGAGGAGCTGGGGCAAGAATGGGCATCACCCCCCAGGACCTTCAAATGCCAGTTCCCTTAATGGGCAGACTGCAGGACCTGTCTCCTGATGCTCACACCTTGCTTTCCTACAGCGGGACAAGGCTCGTTTGGCGAAGGATATCTTTCAGCTTTGCGTATTCCAACGAACAAAAGTAGATGGAAAGTCTCTTCCGTGTCACTAAAGAGTGCCAGTGTGATTTCCCAGCTCCTACTTTGTAAGACATTGCCCAGCTCAAGTGCATACGGTATCATTTAATGAGACCCTTTGTACCAGTCCTCGAGACCCTGAATTTACTCCGAGTATTGTTTCTGAAAATTTAATCTCGGGTTTTGCTCTTGCAAAACTTTTGCTACGGGAAGCCGTCTACCCGTGCTGCTCCCCCTTGCAGGAGGGTTGGCGAGATGTCCGCTGCCGGTCTGCACACGCGGGCATGCTGTTTCAGGAAACACGCTGGATTTTAAGACCCAGGCTTCGTTGGCCTCTGTTTTCTCCGCCGGTGAAGTAAATTAGCAGAGGATGTTTCTAATATTTCCTCGGCCGTAATGATCCACTGGGCTCATTAATAGAGAGCGAGGGTCTCGTAACTCACTCACTGATCAAGTGTAAATTGAAATCTTTAGAGTCTCGGCTTGTTCATTAGAAAAATAGCCTACGTCACTCGCCGTTCCTGGGATAGCATGATAGATTGCCTAACAAGCAATTAATAGGTTCATAAGTTATCTGACGAATCGATTTTTAGGCTGGACTCTGTCCATTACTTTAGCCATCCAGATATCTGATTAGGATCGAGCGTTCCATGTCAAATGAATTCCGATGGATCGTCCACGGACACCGGTCGCAGCAGCACACGGGCATGCCCACTCTGAAACACAGGTACACTCTCTGGGTTGGTTTTTCTGGCCAGGAAACTTCCCGATTGGGTCATCAGTCCCAGGGCTCGGACTCAGGTGAGGCATCTGCATGGGGTAGAAAATTTAGGGGGTGACCCCAAAAGCTCAGTTATTGCAACAAATATTTAATACAGTGATTCTAAACAGTGAAACTGAATGCAATTTAAAAAAAAAAAAGAAATCCATGATAAGCAACCAGGAACCCTCTAAATAAATACAGGATCTCTGCAGGTAGAGACAGGTGTCAGTGCCCTGATGAGTTCTACTGGAGAGATGAAAAGTCCTGATCTTGCCTCTTTTAAGGACAAGTGAACGTCTCATTCAACCAACCCTTGTCCCACCCCTGGTAGCATATCTGACCCATAAATAAGTCATTCACGTCCGCTAGGATCACAGTAAAATGATTGCTACTTGGAAAGCACATTCTCTGGCTTTCTTTCCTTGTTTCAAACACATGAAACTATTTTTAATGTAGCTCTAAGGGGGAAAAGTGGGTCATAAAAATGTAATATTTTTTTTTTTATCGCAGTAGAAACAGGTAACCGGGGAGCTACCCTCTTGACAAATTTTTGAGTGTACAATGCTGTATGGCAGATGTCTAAAAATTATTCGTCTTGGGTCATTGAGACTTTCTGCTTGTGGATTACCAACCCCGCCTTAAGCAGAATCATGTGAGATTTGTCCTGTGACTGGCTGATTTCACTAAGTGCAGTGTCCTCCACGTTCAAGCATGTTGGCCCATAGAGCAGATTTCGTTTGTTTTTAAGGCTGAATTCTATTCCATTGTATGTGTTTATCACCCACGGTGGAGGGCTCACGCAAGGGAGACTGCTTCTCTGCAAGAGGTTGGTGGGGTATATCAGATGTCCCATTTCCGTGACCCTGATGTCTGTCCATTCTTGGGATGATTTCATGATTTAATACACTTCCCTGTGTCTTTACAACTTTTACAGCAGATTTGGGGTATACCAGATGTCCCATTTCCATTACCCTCATGTCCATCCATCCTTGTGACAATTTTATACTCTTTCTTGCGTCTTTACAACTTTTACAGTAGATCTGGCTGTATGTTGTGATGTCAGGGGACAAGGACACACTGTGTCCCCACCCTATGTGTCTCCTGTTGTGACATGTACCAGAAGGAGACCCTGCACCCATTAACAGTACTCCCTTATTCATTTATATAAAGTATCGCCCCTTGCTTTTACCAGGACTTTCTTTTCTGTGTTTATTACCCCTCTGCTCTTCAATTTGGATTGTGTCCCCAGGAGTCCCTTGCAATGTGTCTTCAGCCTAGAAGGGAACTCTGACAGGTTTGGGGCTCCAGGCTCCACCAGCCCTCTCACAATCTACCACTGACTGAGCACTGGATTGTACAACACCTCCAAGGGGGTTTCGTTGGGATGCCTTTTTATTTCTTTATTATAATAAAATACACACAGCATAAAAATCACTAGTTTGCCTATTTTTAAGTGCACAGCTCAGTAGCATGGAGCACATTCACATGCAACCATCCCTACCATCCGCCCCCAGAACTCTCCATCTGCCCAAATTGAAGTTCTGTCCCCATGAAACACTAGCTCCCTGTCCCTGTCGCTACCCCCGGGCCTCACCATCTACTCTCTGTCTCTATGGATGGGACTCCTCTAGGGAATCCATATACCTGAATCACACAGGATTTGTCCTTCTGTGTCTGGCTTATGTCACTCACCATCATGTCCTCAAGGTCCATCCACATCGTAGCAGGTGCAAAACATCCTTCCTGTTCAAGGCTAGTCATAGTCCGCCATGTGCGTGGAGGACCTTCTCTATCCATTCATCTGTTGATGGACACATGGATTTCCACCTCTTGGCTGCGTGTTCAAGTATTCTCTGTTTTCATGGAAACATTTATGCAGATTAAAAAAAACATGCTTCCACAATACAAAAGGGGGGAAAAGCAGCCTATGAGACATCATGGTACAATTGTGTCCATGGCCATTACCTATATCCACAGAGAAAAGCCCAAAAGAAACACAACAGTTATGAGTGATTTTCATGACAAAGTGGGAATAGGGATGGTGTCATTTGCTCCTTCCACGTCCCCGTGTTTCCCAATGTTTCTTTAATTGGCAGAATCAGAGGGAAAGAAGTATTTTTTAGTAAGACAATATCTGACTCTGAGTGCAACAGTGGGCATGTCCCAAACACATAATTTTGTTTATATCAGAACCTGAAACAGTAGGGACTTACCTCATTTCCTTCCAGGACATAACTGCCTTTGTTTGGGCAGGACCCTTACGAAATACATCTTATATCTTTCATACCAGAGAGATACCTTCTTAGAATCACCCAAACTCTACATAAATTTGAAAAAAAAAAAAAATGCTGGAGAGGCAGACACTTGAACGCTTGCTTTGGAAAGGGAATTCAGGTCATGCGTGCTCCATCTCCACGTTGTCATGGCTCAGGAGGAAAGAGCCTGGGCTTGGGCTTGCCCATAAGCTTGTCTTGGTTTTGTCCACATAGGGATGTTGTCCTGTGTCCTGCAGACCCATGAACTGGACTTGCCTGTGTAATCCCCTCTGGAGGCTCTTTTCCACATTCTTGGGTTTCCTCTGAAGTCCTGCCAGTGGCATGTTCCATTTGGACATGTCCACCTGCAGGAGGAAGAGTGTCCATCCCACCACCTGTGCACAGCTCGCATTCTCCCTCCTCAGGACAGGTGCACCAAATCCCCTGGTTCTACTTTCCATGTGCAACCTCACCTGTTGGGAGCTGAAGTGTTGTCCTCAGGGGAGGCAGGTCCCATCGTCCCACCTGGGACGAACGTCACTCTTGCTTCCAAGTCGAAATCACCACCACCTGTGTACTTTCCGAGGCCATCTCCATCCCGAGGGAGTTTCTAACCCTAAGAACCAGGTCAACGCATCCCGATACCCGGTGATCAGTGTAGACATGCAGCTAACACTTGGCCATGCTGATTGAAAACATTTTCCCAAGGCCAACATGGAAATTCATTTTTTAAAAAATCAGTTCAGATTCCAGAGGAAGAGACCATTTTGGAAGGACAGCAGCGTTTGGGACAAAGTCGGTGGTTCTTATTCAGTGTCCATCCTTGGATCATAGATCTGTGATGGCATGTTTTCGGTAAACGATAAACGCTCATAAAGACCAGGTAGGTGTCAGCTTTTCTCTGCAAGAGAAATGTGTAAAAGTTTGCGGGGACAATTCCTGAAGGTTGGGGAAAGATGGGGAGCACCAGTCTGAGGGACCCAGGGATCCTCTGCGTGTCCAGAAACGGGTGGGGGTCTCGTTCTTGGTTTCTACACATTTTCTGGGGAGCCTCGGTTTGCACCTGCCTTGCGACCTGCATCCCTCTTGCTGTTGTGTGGCCGTCCAAGAAACCTGTCCCCTTTTGAACCTACAATTGGCTTTCCTGAATTTTGAAAGTCTCCTTGATATCTTTGTTACCTTTTTCTTGTGCGACTCTTATGGAGAAAGAAGAAGGCGTTTCAGAAACGTGGGGCTCGGGGATACAGAGGTTCTAAAAGGAGCAAATGGGCTCCTGCCGATGCATGCCACGCAGGCATTGTCCCCAAAGGCAGACGCGGTCCAGGGATGTATCTGCCCCGTAATCTCCTCCCTGTGTCCCCACCTACAGGACACCGACTATCGTCATAAATTGTCCACACCTGTTTTGCTATGCATGTGACGTCATGGGGACGCCTTTCCAAAGGGAGCCTAAAGCTGTCCAAGTCTTGAAGAGCGTCCTACGTGTCTGAGTCACATCAGGATCGGCATGGCGACAAGGACGAAAGGCCCCCGTCTTGCCAAGGCGACGGGACCCCGACGGGAGGTCCAGGCATTACAAGAAATGGCCACGAACGGATTTTCTGCAGGTGGGGCTGGGATGCGGTCAACCAGGTGTCCTGCAGACTGCGGGCGAACACTGGGAAGGTCCCGGACGGGGTTGCACCAGCTCCGGCCCCTCGGAACCGGCGAAGGGGGCTGATGTGGGGCCTCAGATGGCACAAATTAATGTCTGCACATGGCTCAGCTGTGAGGTAGGTAGAGTGGTGGGCGGTCCAGCCGCTCTGCCAGTTTTCCCTTGGACCACGGAGACGCAGAGTGGCTCCATCAGGCCACACAGCGAGCCTGCTGGAAGGGCCATAAAACTCTGGAATCCGCCAATCCCCATCCCCTACTTTGGCAATGGGATTTTATGGAGATGACTAAGCTCCCCACTCCATCGCCCCCCCTCCATCGCCCCTCTTCATGGGAAGTGTGTTGAAACGGGAACGCGCGGGTCTCTGAGTTAATGATTTAACTGTATGACTCACCGTTTCCACAGCTCAGTAACCTGATGTGTGGGGCTCACCCGGTGTGTTTCCACCGCCGCGTGTCTGAAGACAATAGGCCGATTGATAGCGAGGTCCCATCTCCCGGTGCGGAGAAACCGTGGCGGAGGGTAATTCGGGGGTGGAGGAAGAGCTCGGTGTTGGGAAGAGTACCCACCGCGGAGGGGGGAGGGGCTGACCGCGTTAAACCAGCGGTGAATCCCGCGTGGTGCCGGGAGTCTTTGTCCTCGTTTCTGTCCCCACGTGGAGGGTCTAGAGTCCACGCAGGGGACGAGGCAGGACGGGTTTTGAGGACTCACCGGGTCCATTCTACGAATCCCCCCGCCCCCACCGCAGAAACACAAATGCAGAGTATTTTTCAGGGTGGCAATCGGACATTCCACGCACCACAGATCCTGGACATCGTGCCAAGAGCGGTACCCGTTCTTTATGGCTGGCGGTACCCAGCCCACGCCGACCGTGCAGGTGCACGCGCAGGACAGACGTTCCCACCACCGGATGGTCCCGTGAGCACGGTTGGAAGGGGGATCCATTTGCATGCTGTTTGCATTTAAAAATTTTTTTTAAAAAAAGGAAAAAGCCCATCTCACTCAGGATGGAATTGAAGGCCTGGATGCCTGCTGGATCCGCGTTTTATGAGCCGGAATGTTTAATATTAAAAGTCAAGAGAGCGCTGGAGGAAGCGCGGAGTGCCAAGGCTTGGCGGACCCGCAGGAATGCACTCGTAAAATGCCGGGCGAGTCTCGCTCGGCAACTGCTAAGCGGGGTTTGGGTTCAGACAGAGGACCCCGAACCACGGCTCAGGGAGCCATCGTCCCCGGGGGGCCCCAGGTGCCCCCAACATGGAGGCGGACGGTGCACACAGGTCACACTCGCTCAACCCTTGCTGGTACCCGGAGTGTAGGGATGGGCCAATAGTTGAGCGAAAGCAAGGCGGGCGAGAAAGACCCCCAGGATGGCAGGGGCAGCACCACCGGTTGGTCCCCAAGCTCCTCGGGGGACTGCACACAGTCAGCGTCATGCTGTCCTAGATAGAGGGTGGACGGGGGTCCCCATTCCTGGCACCGGAGATGTTCCTACATTGTAAGGGGGATAGAGGTGTGTTTCATTAGGTGAATCGAGGGAGTTTTGGGGAGCCCCTAAGGTCGGGGGCTGGAGGGCAGCGGTACCAACTCTCTGATGGGAAGTCCCAGCCCTGACCTCCAGGAAACAGAGAGGGGCTGGAGGTGGAATCACTTGCCCCCGGCCACTGATGTAATCCAGCATGCCTATGTGATGGGATCCCCAAAGGCAACCATAAGAACGGGGTTCAGACAGCCTCTGGGTCGGTGAACAGGTGACATTTGGAGAGACAGGTGCACTTGCAGAGTATATGGACGGTACATGTCCTTCCCCGTGCCCGTCCCCATGCATCTCTTCATCTGTGTGTCTCTGAGTCACACCTTTGGTCATAAGCCCGTATTCACAGCCAACGTGCTTTCCTGACTTCTGTGCCCCGTGCTTGCAAACAGACCCAACGAAGGCGTCCGATGACTAGCGAATGGGTCCTAAGTCGCAACCTGGTCTCGCCCCTGGCATGTGACGCGGGGAGCAGGTGTGTGGGACCGAGTTCTGGCCCGTGAGCTCTGTGCTGTGTCCGTGCAGTCTGTGCCAGAATGGGACAGGGGGACACGGCGTCTGTGCCCACCCAGAGCTGGGGAATCGCTTCTCGGGATCATTGGGGGCCGAGCGTGGTGTGTGCCGAGAAGAAACCGTGGTTGACTTTCCGTAGGGAGTTCCGGATGCCATCCCGTCCCGCGGGAGCAAACCTGTTTCATCACAAAGGACGCCAGCCATGCTGTGACCTGCTGTCGGGGGCTCAGCTGGGTGTCAGGAGGATGGTCTCCCTGCCCCAGGGGCCCCTCAGCTTGAGGGCGGCTTGGTCACGGCCATCGAGCGGGAAGTCTCGAGGACGAAGGGACTGATGCGCTTTGGTGCTCAGAGCCGAGGCTTCCTTCCGGGACTCGAGGAGGACGGTCTCAGACCTGCACCCCATGCAGCTCAGAGGCAGCGTGCCACATCCATGATGCTCTTTCGTGGACCGCTAAGCTCTATTTACATAATTGACCACGCCCGCTGCCCTGAATCTGTCTTATTGGCCAAGGGCGGACTTGAGCCAGCAAACACGGTTTTGCGGGGAGCGTCCTGACCTACGTCTGACTTGGGGACGGGGTGGTGGAGGGGGTGTCTTTTGTCCCAGCGGCCCCTGCCCAGGTGTGCAGCCATACCTGGCCAGGTGGACGCGGGACCCAGAGTTTGGGCAGCAGGGGCGGGCGTGGGTGGCTAAGGCTGAGTTTGACGTCCCAGGGATGCCTCTCGCCCGTGTCCATGAGCAGACCTCACTGGTCTGTTTCCGTGTATCACAATCACGGGCAAGTTGAGAAGGGAGCTCGGTCACTCCCCTCCGAGGGTCATTCTGACTTCACATGTCCTCAATCCTATCCAAGTATTTGGGGTTCTATTAGGTGCTCGGGCGGCCATAACAAACACCCCTGATGAGGCAGCTTCAACAACACCTTTAGTCTCTCCCAGTTAATGCCGAGGCTGGGGGTCTGAGATCCAGGTGGGGCTGAGACAGGTTCCTCCTGACATCTCTCTCCTTGGCATGTAGACCCCATGTCCTCCCTCTGTCTTCACGTGGTCGTCCCTCTGTGTGTCCTCATGTCTTCTTATAATGACCCAGTCCTATGGGATCAGGGACCATCCTAATGATCCCCTTTCACCCTAACTACTTCTTTAGAGACCACCTCCAAATGCATTCCCGTTCTGAGGTCCCAGGGTGTGGGCTTCAACCTGTGAATTGGGGGGACACAATTCAGCCCATGACAGGGTGTCTTTGGGCACGCCTTTCCCGCCATCACTCAGAATCCTGTTTTGAGCGTGTCGACGGTGGGTCACCTGTCACACTGACCACTTAGGGGCTGTGTGACCGCTGGAAATGAATCAATCTGTAATTCTGTCTGCAGCACACAGCACGAGCCTGTCCGCGTCGGAGATGAAAATCAGATAGTAACGGGCAGATCTAGGGGTAGGGCTCCCCTAGGATCTCCATCGCTGACTAAATTAGCAGGGTCCTGTGATCACCAAATGAGTGGTCTTGGCGGGACGGGCGGCTGGCATGATCAAACGGCGCTTCTGCCGGCGTTGACAGGTGAGGCGCGGACTTGCCCGGGTGCCTCTCTGGTACCTTCCATCAACAGCAGGAGGGGCGGAGCAGAGCCGGGCTTCGGAGGCGGTTACCAGGGAAACCGGAGGAGACGTGCAGACACTCGGGGACGGAGCTCTCTGGATGCACGTGGAAGCCCATATTAATCAGCGGACGCAGGGCGCTCTGGCCACTTGTCCGGAGCGATGCATGCGGACCTGCCGTCCGTGACACACCCGCTGATGGCCTGTCACGGCTGACATCTGCCCCAATTGCCGCGGCGAGCCAGGACCCCGCCACTCACGGAAGGGAATTGATTTTTGTTTACAGGCACTGCAATTTAAATCGCTTTCTGATCTTTTGGAAAACACGGTGTTTCTGAGGCGTCGGCTCAGGGCTTTGAAATAGGAGCGTGGGTGCCTCGGTCCCGGAGAGCTGTCACCTCGGAGTATCTTATTATCCCCCTGCCCAGGCTGACTCCCTGGAGGAAGTGGCTCTCTCCTTTGCTTCCCCGGGTCCTGGGGACTCGTCACCGTGGAGCAGCCAAACATCTGTCTCTGCTCCCGTGCGCTTCCCCCTCCCGGATTCTCAGCCCCGTGCATCTGTTTCAGGAGTCCTTCTCCGGCACTCTTTCGGTCCCGGACGCACGGAGCAAAGGGTAGACGCAGCCAGGAGCGCGTCGCCGGTGGACCATTTCAACCCCCGTCTGCACAAGGAGTAGAAGCAGAGAGACCACTCCCCATACACCAACCCCCCCCCATTGTACTCTGTGCTTTTCACAACCTGGGATGCTCTCTGCAAAGCACAGCTACTCCCCGTCCCCCCCTGACCCCTGCGTTCGGTGTGGTTGGCTTTGGGGAGCCGAGAGCCCCTGAGGTCCGGTCACAGAGACGTGAATGATGATGCATTCTATGTCAACCTGACCCGGCAATGCTCAGGTGTCTGGCAGAGAGTTATTCCTCAGTGTGTCTGTGAGGGGGTTGCTGGATGGGATGAGCACCTGAGTGGGTGAACTCAGTAAAGTAGATGCTCCTTCCTGATGTGGGTGGGCCTCGTCTAATCAGTTGACGATGCGCCTAGCACAGAAGGGCAGAGGAAGGGTGTATTCCGTGTCTGCCTGTCCTGGGATATCCATCTTGGCCTGTCCTTGGACATCAGTGCTCCTGGATTTCAGACCTTCAGGTTTGGAATGGAACTTACACCGCGGGCTCTCCTGGGTCTGCCGCTGACGGTCGGCAGACGGAGATAATGAGTCTCTTTGTATATATCTGTCTCTGTATCTTGTGACCTCTGTCTCTCTCTCATTGTCTTTGTCCATAGCCGTATCCTGTGTTTGTCTGCGGAACCCTAATACAGCTTGGGTTTCCTATTCGGGAATCAGCATCTACATGCAAAGACCCTTGAGGTTGATAATCTGAGAACCAGAGTCCCATCCAGCAGGTCCCGTGAGCATGATCACCTCGCAGCCCCAACACAGTCACGTTCTCTGACTCAGGGCTGAGTGGGGGCTGAGGCTGGAGATGGGCATCCTTCATCCAGGAGCCTGGGGTGGCAGCATTCGCATAGGGCAGAGGATGGGGCTTTGTCTCAGGTCCTCAGATTAAGAGAACTCGCCCCTAGAATTCCACGCCCTTGCAAATTTACTTCCTGCAGGATTTTCTCATCCTTGAGCATGGCCCTTACCATATGGGCATCAACTGGCGGGATCTGTTAGGGCAGAGGGCAGACGGAAGCCCCACCATTAATGGGGCACACATGGGAGCCATGGCGAGAGCCCCAGAGGTGCCCCCACAGAGGGCAGAAGGGAAGACACACACCGTCCTAGGACAGCATTTCCTAGAAGCGATTGGGGCTGTGCCTCCGAACCATGGGGACCCAAGACATTTTTGGAAGGAGTTTGGAGCCTATGTCATCATTGGGCAGACGGCCCAGAGCAAATGCTTAGAGGCTAACAAAATATAACAGCCACACCATCTTTTTGAGCTGTGGAAATGACACATCCACTCCCAAAGGCAGCTGCGTGGGGAAAAGCTCAGAAAGACGAGGGAAACTCTTCTTTCCCATTTCCCTGCCTGTTGGCCAGCCTGACCTCTTCACAAAATGGCGCCCCAGCCCACGTTGACCTTGACTCCTTTCTGTGATACTTAGGATGTCAGTAGTCACTGTGAATTTTTTCTGCAAAGAGTGGACCTTAAGACCTAAAAAGTTCAATACTTTCCTTGTCCACCAGGACCATCCTTGGGCAAAGCCTCACAACCCAAGGGACATCTTGGACATTTTGGAGGATTGTTTCTTCTTTTTCTTCTTGCAACGGTTCTAATTGATTTCCTATTTCATGGAAACTCATCTCTTAACTCCCTTCTTCTTGAAGTTTAATATCTACATGCTGTAAAATGGACAACCCATACCGTTGTGGCCCCATGAGTTCTTATGGACGTCTGCTCAGTTTTGAACACCTTCTAGATCAAGGAACATGATCAGCCCCTCAGAAGCCCCCTACGTCCATCCTAGGCAGTGCTGCCAACCCCAAATAAGGCATGAGTCGCTATAAAGTCCTTGCACCCCATCTTGGTCCTTTATGCAAAAGGGAATGGGCAGCACGAAGGGTTCTGTGCCTGGCTTCTGCCACCATCAATATGTCTGCAATGATCGATGACCATTGTTGATTTTATTACATGCATGGTTGCATGTGGCTGGAGATCATTCTTCCTTGGCGTGTGGTATTCCATGACATGCATGCACTAAAATGCATCACCGACATCACCAGGGATGGACATATGGGTTTCTCCCAGTTGGGATGAGGGATCGGGATGCTATGGGCCTTTGGGTGCCCAGAGGCGCTCAGTGCAGATGAGTACACACACGGGAAGGGAAGGGCTGGCTCCTCGCATGGGGCAGGTCTTGCTTTTATGAGAGGAGACGTTTCTCGGGATTTTTCTCTTCCTTCTGGGGCTGCGTTCTAACGCCTCGTACAACACGCCCAGCTCTTCTGCAGGGAACGCTTGACGTGCATGAGATAGAATCGAGAAGTAGAGCGTTGCAGAGCATAGCCCAGCGAGGACGCGTGCGTGGCTGGTCCTGGGTGTCTGTCTCCAGCGGGGACTGTGGCACATTTAGGGCGTTTTCACTTGCCAAGGGGAGCCCACCACGCACGTGGGGTTTGGTTCTGCGTGGAGGGCAGGTGCACAGATCGTGGCTTCAGTGGGTGAGGTGTCTCTGGGCTTCGAGGGTGCTGGTTACGAGCGTGAAGCGTCTAATTACCCGGGGTTAATCTCCAGGCGAAGGTGCCAGCCAGCGCTCCCGAGGACCGGTAATCTATGGAGATGTAAGCTAATTACTTAATCACTTGCATTTGTAAATCACATTATTGGAAAAGAAATTACTTCCGTGATCGAATTACAGATATTTATCTGCTAATAGCTCTGATTAACTGGTGATACTAATCTGTCATTTTGAAAGCTAATATTAACAGCATCAATCTCACCGGAAAATAAGCAGTTTATAGAAATAAAACTTGGGTCTATTTAAGGTGCGGGGCGTCGAGATGCTGGGTCCGGCATGCCGCGTTGGCCTGTTAACCCTTTGTGGGTCACAAAAACGTCCCCTGGGCGTGGGTCACAGCAGACGGGGCCATGCTGCATTTGACCGGCACAGTGAAGGGAAACAGACACCGGGAGTTTGTTACCGGAAAGTTCCAAAGGCTCCAGAGAAAGGACTCCCCCCTCCCTTCAAGAGACACCCTAAACACTTACTTATGATTCTTCTCAATAAAAACATGTCACCTAAAATTCTAAGAAAGGGAGCATTGATTCTCCCAGTAGATCCCTGGTGGATGCCATGGGTTTCCACTCTCGTGAAAGACATTCTCTTCAATTTTCTTGTCTTTAACGCATGTGCAGTCATGGGAAAGGAAACATGGTGGAAGGTCACGGCACACAGTTCCAAGTGCAGGGAAAACCATCACGGGAATGGAATTCCCCACGCGCTTGGCCGGGCGGCATGCCGTTGAAATACGGACTCGCCCGGGCGAAGGCTGGCATTAGGAGAGAGGCTGCTTTCATGTTCCTCCCTCCCTCCCTCCCTCCCTCCCTCCCGGGCTGCCGAGAGTCCCCAGGGTCTCTGTGACGCTCGAGGGACGTGGGGACTCCAGCAGTCCTACAAACCCGCTAACCTAGAACCGAGCTGACCTCTGGGCAGCACGGGCGACTAATCCCAACTCAAGCTTCCGTGGATGCACCCAGAGTATTTTTTTTCTTTTTATTTATTTATTAATCCCCCTCCCCACCCCAATTCTATTGAAGCATAACTGACAGACAAAAATCGTGCATATTTCCTCGCCCCGATGAGCGCCTGGTGACGGACGGAAGGGTCAAATCGCTGCGTGTTCACAAACTTGAATTTAAATACGCGCTCTGCAAAAATCGTGCCTGTCTCAGGCGCCCAGGACGGTGATTCGACATCCGTCTGTGTTGTGACCACCGCCATGAAGCTGAGGAGCACGTTAGTGACCTCCCGCGGTTACCATTTCGGAGGGTCGTCGTACACACTTGCAAGTACACGCTCCAGTATCGTTGACTACGGTTGACGCCCCTGCACATTACGTTGGCAGAACTTGCGAATCCCGCAAAACGGAGACTCTGGGGTCCTCGACCAGGATGGCCCATTTCCTCCACCCCAGCACCTGGGAACCAACGTTCTAACTCTCTGTCTGTACGAGTTGGACTAGACGCGGAGTGTAGACTCTGTGTGTGAGTGATAGATACCAGGTGGTATGTGTCTTTCTGAGACTGGCTCATTATTTCGGGTGAGCCTTGTGCCCTCTGGCTCATTCCCATTGTCGCAAATGGCAGGATTTCCTTTGTTGGGGGGGAGGGGCTGAGTAATACTGCATTTTATGTATATAATATACAGTATATACTACAGGCTATATAGAGATAGACTATTATAGAAATATATAGAAATGTTATATATATTATATAAAATATATACACCACATTTTGTGTATCCCCTCATTGGTCAATGGACACTTAGGTCATTGATGAATGTGATTTTACAAACCATTCTTTAATAATGCCAAGAGATCTGGCTAAGAAATGCAAGACGGCACAGATTTCTGGAGATCACTACACGGCCTCGGTTGGTGTGTTGGCCACAGTAAATGCAACTTCACGTTAAGTCTTTCATGTCAGTAGAGATGATCAAGTCACATACCTTTCAAACCCACGGCGGCATTTCCAGGAAACGATCTCCGAAGGCTTTCACGCACGTCCTCCGGGACACTTACACAAGGATGTGCCTGCAGCGTATCTTGTGAGACCTGGAACTTGGACACAGCCTTCCCAGCTGAAGACTTGTGTTCACACTTGCTCAAATGACTCACAGACGTGGGTCCAAGGAGACACCCACTGGCCCGTCTTAATGCATGTCGTTGGCCACCACTGCTGATTTCTGGAGAGTTCCCTGCAAAGGCCATGGTTTTCTTTCCAGCTGTCTCCTCCCCCTGGAGCCCATGCCGGCAATGGGAGGGTGAATAGGGAATTCCCCACCTGTCTGTGCAGCACCGGGCAACATCTGTTGGGGACTAGGGAATATCCTTTCTTCCTCTTTAATTTTTCATCTTCTCTCTAGGATATTGGCAGGATGGGAGGACAGTCTACCTGAGTTAGCTTTATAAAAATGTGCATCTCTCAAAATCTGTTCCTGCTTCTCACGGCTTCTTATAGAGACTGAAGACATTGAGACAGCGTACAAAGCCAGTAGACAAGCGTGAAGAGGTTGCCAGGTGTGGTTGGGTGAAAGCATGTTAGAAACAGTGACACATGAGAGCTTCTAAGTCACCAAGGTATCACCAAGTGCCATGGGTTGAACTGTGGGTGTGACCTTATTTGCAGGTGGGACCTTTACAGATGTAATCAAGTTAAGATGAGTTCACTAGGGTGGGTCTTAATCCAACAGGACTGGTGTCCTTATAAGAAGAGGAGATAAGGACACAGACATGCATGGACAGACAAACATGTGATCACAGGGGCAGAGATGGGGATGATGAGTCTAGACGCCCAAGAACACCAAGGATCACCAGTAGCCACTAGAAGCCGGAGAAAAGCTTGCAACAGATACTCCCCAGAAAGACTCAACCCTAGAGGTGCCTTGATTTCAAACTTTTGGTCTCCAGAACTATGGGAGAATGAATTCCGGTTATTTTAAGTCCCGTGGTGTATGGAAATGACACATCTGGAAACAAACATTTCCGCTGGGAATCAACAAGCTCTTACCGCGTGGCTCACACCATTCATCGGGCGTTAGGAGTTTATGGGAATAGAAAAGGAAGCACCCCAACACCCCCAAAGCATTCTGCGTGCCACTCCCTTACCCACAGAATTGGTGAGGTGCACCTACTCTCCTTCAGTGACCACCCCGGAAAAGCTCAGCGTTGGTCACCTGCTGTAGGACCACGGGAAAGAGACCATTATAGTTTCATTGGCTCTTAGCGATTGAGCCACTCTCCTGAAATATCATATTTTTCCATCTCAAGTTCTTAATGGAGGAGGTTCTCATTCTTGCCATTTCTCACTGACCTCTCTGCACCTCCACTTGTCTTCTCCTTGGCCCCCTGTGTCCCCATCTCCCATCTCCAGGTTCACTAACGTCCGGCAAAAAGAAGATCAAGTCCTTCATGGACTCCCTCGCTGATTCTCGTTAACACCGTTATCACATAAGCTGTCTGTGTGTGTTAAGCTCTGTGGGAAGGACAGGACTTTGCTGCTGTTTTGTAAATTTATAAGTATCCATTCACCGGGAAACAGGACTGCCTTGGAATCAACAATACCATAAATGGGTTTTCAGGAGGTCAGCTTGTTGACCGCACGTAGGTTCAACTGAGCTCACTATTGTTGCTCCAGTAAGATGTATAAAATATGGTAACATGTTTTAATATGAATGTGTGCCAAGTTAGGAAATTTAGAAGAATATGGAGATGATTCAAAGTGTGTTAGAGGTTCTTGAGGAATGAAATAGACTTCAAAAGAACTTGGCCATATTCTCATTTTTTTTTTCCGTCGATAAATTTGCTGTCATAGGACTGAAGAGTCTTCTGGAGGGGAAATCACCGGTTGTGGAGAACCCATGCTCTAGAGAAAAATGGGATTATTGTTGACGTAAATTGTACGCTGCCCCCGTTCCTGATATTGTCGCCCTTTACAATGTGATTCAGAGCTGGGTCACGTCATAGGCAACCTGTCTTGTTGGACATTGAAGCACTTCCTTACTTGGTGTGAATTCTACTCCATTCCATCCCTTGTCCCCCAATATTTGTTCCTAACGTGTTCCTCCCACTGACTTTGGAAACCAGAACGACAGCTGTGTGGATTTCCATGCCTCGCACCTCTCCAATAATTAGCTAATTGTTCATTTTATTCTGGAACATTCATTCAACTCAATGGCAACCTCAAAGCACATTAAACACACAAAGTTTAATAATCCCACGTTGGCTCCCTCACCCTGTTTTTGTGCGAAAGCTACAGAGAATTGTGTGGCGTGGCTAGAATGCTCTGCCGGGGCTGGAAGAGGATCATTTTTCTTGTCACCCAAAGACGTTCTGACGTCTCCAATCCAGACAAATTAGTTTTCGCCATTTTCCCCTGATATCTGGTAAATTTGTTAACGCATTTTCTTTAATAACGTTGACTTTCCATTCTGTCTCATAACTTTCTAAATGGGTCCCAAAGCATCCTTGCTATTTCCTTAGAGAAAGTAATTTCACTTTGATTAAGTTGTAAGGTTTTATCTCTCTCCTCTTCCTGACTACCTGATGCTCTGAAGCACATTTTTCAACCTATTTCCACAACATGCCCAAAGCGGTCACTGATAGTTTTTGATCAATGAATGCTAACGTTTTACATTCAATCAAAAAAAAAAAAAATCAGCCTGAGTAGAAATGCAGAGTGTGTGTTGAATGAATCATTCATACTTCTGATTCAAATCTGGGAAAATGGCAAACGTGAAGATTTGGGTTCTATCACAGTTACTTTCCAAGGACTCTAGACTTCTATATAATGCCCAGCGGGGTTCTCCCAGACCTTGGGGATCATATTCCATGGTGGCTTCTGATCTTGCAATGCAGTAAACCACTGTCCCACGTAGACTGAAAAGCTTCATTGTCTGCAAGACATATACTCCTCCATAATCACAGGGACTACATGTGCCTGACCAAACCTAACCCCATCATCATCAGGGTCCCTTTCTTCTGACTCCAAGCTAGGACACAACGACCACCTCCAGGATGCTTGTAAGACGCCATATTGCAGAGCAGACTTCAAATCTAACACAAGTCTGCAGAGTCAGTCCTTTGCAACGCATTTAGGTGAAAATTCTTCTTCTCAGAGGTGAGAGCAGTTTGCAGTCGGGTCAGACCCAGAACTTGGAGCAGTTCATCGGTGTGCTTTCCTGACGGGTATTAACGGTACAACCGAGAGGTTACAAGAGAGGTGGACTCTACGCTGACCCAAGGGGTTCAAAGGCGGGTATTTTAGGGCTGTCTCAGAAAAATCAACGTTCAAAGGGGAGAGAGTGCTGAACTCCCAATGTCCCTGGTTTCACTGTCTCTCCAAGAAGAGAGTAGCTGCAGAATTCCATGTATCCTGTTCTTCCTGGTCGGCCCACCCATCCTCATCCCATTGGGGCCGTGTCCTTTGGTTTGTTCCCACATCCCTCCGGTCTCTGCCGCCATCTTCATATGATCATCTTCTCATTGTGACTCTTCACATCATTGACCCTTCGTGTGTGTCTGTGTTGGAATTTCTCCTTCTTTAAGGACATTAGTTATATTGGTTTAGGACTCACCGTAACCTGATTACATCTGCAAAGATCCTATTTCCAAATAAGGTCCTATTCCCAAGTACTGGGGGCTAGGATTTCCACATGTCTTCTTTGGGGGACACAATTCAACCCAGAAGTTCCTGTGAGGATGGAAATTCTGCACTGTCCAATATGGCAGCCTCCAGCCATGCGTGATGAGAGCAACTGAGGAATTGAGTATTTACTTTAATTAATTGCAATTAATTTACATTTAAAACACCACATATGGCTACTGGGCACTGCAAATGTGAACCAACCGACTAACTGAATGCTTAATTAACTGTAATAATTTACATTTAAACAGCCACATGTGCTCATTGGCTGCCATATTGGACAGCGTCATTATGGAGGTTTCCAAGTGATGTGGGTAATAGAGATGAAGCTGATGGCAATCTTTCCTTTGGTCAATGAGAAAGCATTTATTGAGCACCTACTATGTGCCACTCCCTGCAGCACTGACAAGCCCTGTCCTTACGGAGGTGACATTATGACTGCATAGACATATGATATAGAACACAGGTTGGTGGGGATAACTGCCCCAGAGGAAAATGCAGCCAGATGAGGGTGACAGGAGTCAGGGCTGGGAAGGGCATGTAGCTATATTAGGGTGCTTGGGACCTACCTCTCAATGACATTACAGATGGAGAATA
The DNA here is from genome assembly GCF_024610735.1 of Ursus americanus. Lineage (NCBI taxonomy): Eukaryota > Metazoa > Chordata > Mammalia > Carnivora > Ursidae > Ursus > Ursus americanus. The sequence continues at coordinate 122,124,227 of NC_142164.1, read as the reverse complement.
CTTCCAGAGAAGCAGTATTGCCTAGTGGTTTAAAGTGCAGTCCCCAAAGACATACATATCCTAATCTTCCAGTCGTGGACAAAATAGTGTCCCCAAAGACATCCATGTCCTGATCCCCGAGACCTGTGAATGTTACCTTATATGACATTATGGGCTGGATATCTATGTCCCCCCAAATATGCTGAGCCCCTAACCCCCAATGCAATGGTATTAGGAGATGGGGCCTTTGGGAGATGACTACATCATGGGGGTGAAGCTGTCATTAATGGGATTAGTGTTCCTATAAAAGAGACCCCAAGGAGCCCTCTTGCCCCTTCCTCCAGGTAGGACAGCAGCAAGACAACCATCTAGGAACCAGAAGGCAGGTCTTCACCCGACACTCAGTGTGCCGGTACATTCATCTCAGACTTCCATCCCCTAGAACCTTGAAAGATTTATTTCTCGTCATTGTTTATAAGCCCCTCTGTCTGCCCTGTTTTCTTACAGCATCCCCAGCAGAGGAAGATGCATGACAAAAGGGACCTGGCAGATGTAACTGAGTCTATGATTTTGAGATGGGAGATCATCCTGGTTGTGTGGGTGGACCCTAAGTGTTACCATAGGGGTCCTTCTAAGACTGAGTCCAAGGGGGTCAGAATTTCAGGAGGAGGGGCGCCTGGGTGGCACAGTCGTTAAGCGTCTGCCTTCGGCTCAGGGCGTGATCCCGGCATTCTGGGATCGAGTCCCACATCGGACTTCTCTGCTACGAGCCCGCTTCTTCCTCTCCACTCCCCCTGCTTGTGTTCCCTCTCTCGCTGGCGTCTCTCTCTGTCAAATAAATAAAATCTTAAAAAAAAAAAAAAGAATTTCAGGAGGAGGTGGGCAGCTAGAATGAAGTCATACCCAGAAATTAGAAGATGCTTGCTTCCCAATGGCAGGAGCAGCTAGGAACCCAGGGACTCAGGTGGCTTCCAGAAGCCAGAAAAGGGGAAGAGACAGATTCTCCCCCAGAGCCTCCAGGAGGAACCAGCCTCCAGCCTGGCCAACACCTTGCGTTTAGCCCCATGAGACCCATTTTGGACTTTTGCCCTCCAGAACGGTGACAGGACACTTTTGTGCTGTCAGAAGCTGCCATGGTTGTTTCCATTTATTGTAGGACACCCACTCAGTGATAAACCCACAAACACAGCTCTTGGGAGCAAATGTGTGCACTGAGTCCAGGACCCCCTGTATTCAGACCCTGGCTCAGGATCCCAGGATCAGGGCAAGTTTCCCAAATGTCCTGCATCTCCTTCCCTCACCTGTATATCTGGTTATAGACTGAGACAAAATCTAGACAGCATGCCAGTTTTTCTTTAAGGAAGAACAAAACACAGCCAAAAACCCGGCCATCCATTAAAACCCTGACATGTCTTTCCAACAGCAATAGTTAGAAGTCGTGATGTGGTTGGAATAAAGAAACCCTCACAGACATCTGAGAAGAGCCTCGCTAACGCTTCCTTAAAAGGGCACACATTTACGGTACATCCACATTGACTAAATAATTAGCCTCCGTCTCAAAAACCGTAGAAAGCACAGGTCATTATATCAGAAGCACAGAATGCTTCTCAAATGCTTTTAATCTGTATTTTGACCAAAGATCGCACTGTGCATTTTGAAAGGCGTTCTTTAGACTATGTGCAAATGGAACATATTTTAAATAACACAGAGGAATGGGTTCTAACGCATCCGAAAAAATCTTGCCTATCCCAGCTGCACCGTGGTATGGAGAACTCTGGCCCCTGTCCAGGTGCAGGGAGCTGAGAGAGAAGTTTTGTTCTTTGTTTTAGCTCCTCCTTAGGACTCTGGGACCCCTGGGGGCCCCCACCTTCATTGGCCACCCTGTCTGTGTTCTGCAGAGAAGCCCATCTGACTTCAGCATCTCCAATGAATGACTCAGTAAAGAGAAACAATGGTGCGTGGTAATTTATTACCCTTAAATCTGTGGCCATTTGCCCCGTGACCATTTGCCCCATGACAGGCTCGGTGTTTTCTAACAGCACAGTGACCTAAATGAACACCACTGAAATATGCAGGGATCACCTGTCCATGAAGCCCACAGCCAATAACCTTATTCACTTCCGATGGACAAGAGCACCTTGCTGCTACAGAAAAGCATTGTCAGAGAGGCAGTCTGAACCCTGCCTTTTGGGTTTTTTTCTTTAAAAGCAATGCTGACCGTCTGTCTTTTGTGCCTGAGACACTTTGGTGTGTAACGCGGTGGCATGCAGAGAAATAGCTCTGTGGCCATAAAAACACAGACCTCCATGGATATTGTGGGGTCTTATGTTTTCAGAGCAGTGGGAGCCCTGGGTGTAGACACAAGAAACCCTGAACAATAAGGAGAAGGGCAGGATGGAGAGACCCCCGACGTCCCCACACCCCTTCCATCCTCCTTGGTTGCCTTGAGAACACCAACCATGAGATATTTGGCCTCCAGGCCTGTAGGACAAGCGTGCTTGTGAAGGGCAATATCATCCTTCAAAACATTTCCCTGGCTACCAGGGTTCTACCTATGATATCAGAGGTCACCCCTGATTTATCGCCAAATCCTAAATCAATCACTGTCTGCTACGAATCCCCTTTGGGGCCCAGAGCTGGTCATGCACATGTGTGTAGCATTCTGCCTGGTTACACGTGTATACACATTGGCAACCTAGGTTGTCAACCTTCAGGTGCCCAGTCTCCTTGCTGGGCACTGGGGTGAACATTGAGTGAGGTATGAGGCACTCCTGATGTCCTCAGGAGGAATGGTCCCAGAAGGAGGCCAGCACTGGATGGTCCCCAGCAACACCTTCCTGATGCTCTCCTGAGGTACAGCTCGGGTCCACTGACCAGGTCCACAGCTGAGGACTTGAAGGACACCTTGAGAACTTCAAAGATAGAGCAGGATCCCCCTACAGCTGTAAGGAGAGTGTAGAGGGTTCGGTGGTGGCCCCAAAGGATACATCCACGTCCTCACCACCAGTACCTGTGAATAGACACTTACTTGGAAATAGGCAGGTGTGAGTAAGGGAAGGACCTGAGATGAGCTCACCCTGGATCACGGTGGCCCTAAATCCAGTGACAGGTGTCCTTGTAAGAGACAGGAGACATGGACACAGAGGGGAAGCCATGTGAAGACAGAGGCAGAGATGGGAGAGACGTGGCCACCAGTCCAGGGACGCCTGGAGCCCCAGAAGCTGGAAGAGACAGGAAGGACCTGGAGCCTCTGGAGGGATCACAGCCTTGCTCTGCCCAGATCTCAGCAGTCCTGCCCCACCTGGAGCTCAGTGGATCTGCCTGGAGCTGACTTCTGGTCTCCACAACTGGAGGCAGGCCAGCATCACTGCACCCCCACCCCCATTCACCTTAGAGAGTGAGCTGATACAGGCTCCCAGACCTTGGCATGTGATCTCATCAGTATGGAGAGGTTCTCGTCTGCAACAGGACTATGGCGGCCAGGGGACCAGGAGTCCTTCTGGTGACTTTTAACCAGACTTGCAACACCTAACCTCCAGCTGCATGAGGATCTGTGACCTGGTGAGTCACAAGCCTTGGCAAGAGAGGGAATACTTACGGGCACCAAAATAAGGGTTGTCTTCATCAAAGAAAACCCATCACCCAGGGTTTGGGCAGGAAGCAGGCTTGGCACACACTCCTTGAAGAGGAATCAAAAGAGTTTTTGCCTATGTGGATGGAAGTAAGCCTGTGTCCACAGCACCTCAAATTACCCGAGAGAACAAAGTCCTGTGGTTTCCTGTGTTCTCTGCCCTGTTGCCCAGAACCTGTCTGAGGCCACTTGAGGAGCCATGTCTTCATTAAGGAAATGCCACCAGAGTCAAGGGAGGAATCATCCTTCTTTCTTGTGGGCCACAAGAGCTGTGCTCATGGCAGCATGACCTTGAGTAACTTGCAGCCACACAAGAGAGGCATTTCCCCACTGACAAAGCACTAGGATGCTCTCTGTCCTGCCTTGTGAGCTGCAAAATATTTTACAAGAGCTTCAATGTGAGGGAAGGAATTGTGAAATAAATCTCCATAGAAGAATCCTTTGAGTATCCGTGAGATGAGTGGGAATGCGAGTATAGTAGAGCTCCTAGATTCACGGGTCTCTGTTACAGGAGGGGAAAAGTGGGGAAAACAATGTCACAAATACAACTCACAATGTATAGACACGTGTGACCTCATTGAATACTTACTGTCCTTGGAGAAGCGATGGAGGCATGTCGATGTGGAGGGGCCGTTGGAGGGCCAGAGAGAACAAATTGTGAGCCATGGCACCAATCCAAGAGATGAAGAGTTCCTTCTGGTCTTCTTCTTCCTCCTCTTCCCCACCATCCTCAGATCTTCACTGAGCTCATGAGGATCAGCAAAGGCAGCCCTATGCCTATAACAAAAACACAATCATCTTCCCTTAAAACCCAAAGTCGACTTTGGTGTATGTGACAGACTCCCTGGGTTCACTGGTTCACAGCATCACTTTCCAATTGCAATTTGAGTTTTGGAAGAATCTGGAGAAATTGAGGACTACAGAGCCAAATGCTCTTCCGATCCATGTTTGCAGATACTGGACGGGCTCTCCCCTCACTCACAAAATAGGTGGTCTCTCCTTACACATATCTAGTTTTCCTTCTGAAGTTAGACCAGACTTCACAGCATGGACAAAATATCTTTTCTCTGCATGCATACCAGGCAGTCTTCCATTTTCTAGACGCTTGTGCCAAAATACTCTGGCCTGATTTACGTGCCATCCCTTTGGATCATTACATCTCTTGTTTCCTATACTGCATGTTTTTTTTTTCCCCTTTAGCTGTGTACGTATTCTGTTGTCGATGGGTTCTGCCAGCCTTAATTCTGCAGCTAGTTTGTGAGCTCTTTGGAGGCCGAGATCATGTCTTCTACTTCTGCGTGTTTCTTAAAGTATTTTGCTCTTCCTTTTGCAAGGCAGTCAGTCAAAAAAAAAATTGAAAATTGTTGGTAAGTTTGATGATTTGGAAACACATGAATGCGTGTATTCACAGAGTGTTCCAACATTCTGTAGCCTGCTAGTATTGAGAAAGACAGAGAGATACTTTTCTTGTCCTTGTGGATCTTACAGTCTGTGGTAGGTGTCAGACACTCCAGAGGTAACCACACAAACGTGGATGTGACTGGCTCCAGAGTCCAAGGTATGCAGAAGGTGCAGAGGGGTGGTGGCCACCAGAAAGATCAGTTTGAGTCACAACCACACCAGGTTGTCAAAGGATCACGCAAGATGATGCTTTGTGGTCTTCCCACTGAGTTCCCGTCTCCCTCTCACCCCACTCACAACTCTGGCTCCCCTGGCCCCATGGGGGTTGGAGCAAGAGGCTGGGTCTTGGAGAACATTGGTCTCGTCCAGCCAGCAATGGTGGAACCACAGACCCTTCTGGTCCACGGGAGGACAACCTTAGATTTTCTAGATTCCTTAGACGTTCATGTCTCCAGGACAAACAAAATTCATCTCGCTTGTCATATTAGCCATGTTTCTGCAGACCAGGGGTCCCGAAGATGACCCTGAGTGTCCAAAATTCACTAGGGGGACTCAGAACTCAGAAACACTGTTATATCCAGGGTTGTGGCTTATTACAGTGAAAGCATGCACATTGAAACCAGCAGAGGCAAAATGCGCATAAGACAAGGTCCAGGAGATGCCAGGTGTGAGCTTCCAGGTGTCCCCTCCCAATGGAGCACTCAACTGTCCCAGAAATGTGATGTGACAACAGCCAACAGGGAAGTTCACCTGGGCTTGGTGACCAGGGATTTGTTGGGGACCAATCACATAGGCGTGGCCAACCTCAGCCTCCAGCGCCTGCAGAGTTCAAGTGGATACAACATGGCCCATTGACCCCACCACCAACGACATTGTTGGCACGCCCGAACCCCAGCTCAGCAAAGACTCACCTACCATTGCCCTTGATAGCCTTGTGGGTCTTTGTTCTTTGGGAGCTGTCGTATGGTCTAAGCAGCAGGCAGCATGACCAGAATTGTTTGTGGGGTTGGTCTGAATAGGGTGTGGAGAATAGACCAGTGGGTCATCATGGGACACCACCGGTTAAGTACCTGGGGTGACAGCCACTGGGGCATGAGTGATGGATGGTGCATGGGACCATTCATGTCCCCTGGGCTTCCTTCTCTACAAACAGATGAGGGACAATGTCCACAGTTAGCAAAGGGCCAAGAGCACGCTCTCCTGAGATGAGCCACCCTCCACCTCTCAGTCTTTGCAGCCAGACCTGTGGACGGTGCCTCCACTGAGGTGGACCTGTCCTGCATCAGATTCTCTGGCTCAGCCAGGGAATTATGTTTTCTGCATTATATTAACTTTATCATGGAGCATAGCGTGCATGCATTAAGATGTTACAGATCCATTCTGACATCAGGACATTTGTCATAGATTGGTCTCCAGAATTCCAGAGGTCTTGCATTGCATATGAGGAGTAAGAGGGATGTCTGCATGCATGGTCTTCTCAGCTGTCTGCACACTGAGCTCTTCAGGACCACTGAGTCAAAGCATCCATCCAGGATGGGGAAGACCAACGTGATGGCATTCCCTGTGAGTGAGCTGGTGGCCTTTGCTCTGAGCCTCCGTGGTCCCAGGAATAAGTTGTCCCCAGGTGGCTTTATCGAATAGTTGGGAGGCCCCAGGTGCTTGGTATCCTGCTTGGTACTGTGCTGAAGCTGGAGGTCACTGCTTCCACTACAACAGATGAGCTTGCTCCTTTGGAAATTTCTGGGGTCTCAGTCCATGTGTGTGTCATGATGCATGAGGCTTTCCTCTCCCGGCATTTCAGATCTGGCTGGTGGGGTTGCACACTCCTAGCCAGCTTCGCTTTCCATGCTATGCACAGACGGCCTCCATCAGTGGTTGCTTTCACACTACCAATGGGGTCTTTACAACCCCCTCGTTCTGTGCACCCTGGAGGCTGTGTGCATGCAACCCCATCTACGCCCAACAACGTCCCCCAATCTCCAGATTCCTCCCTGCCCCCGTGGGAGGCATTACTCACACCTTGGGCCCTTGGCTGTAGTGGCATCCACCAGCCCCCCAGTGCTCATCCCGTGAAAGAAGTAGAAAGCAAGAATGTGAGGGTGGGGCAAGCTCAGGAGCAGAGGCCGGGCAGGGAGGCAGGAGGGTGGGCTCCTTCTCCGTAAGGTGTGAGATCTAGTGCTGGAGCCAAGTGACGGAGGGGTTTGGGCAGCCCAGCCAAGCCGGCCGGGGCCCCTCAGGCTGTCCTGGGAGGCTTCCCAAGGCTGGACCTGGGAGGTCTGGGGAGGAAACAGTATAGACTCAAGTTCCACTTTGCCTCCCAGAGCCGCCAAGCCCATGGCCACTTGGCTCTCCGAGAAGATTTCACACCTTCCCTGGAACCCAACCTCGGCCGTCCTGTGGACACAGCCCCACCACCACCCCACCCCACCCCCGAGAATGTGTGTAATTGGAAGACAGGGTGTCTTTGCTCCGTGTCCCGGTTTTGGAAGGGTTAGGGAAAGGTCGGCTGGGGATGGGTCAATGGGTCTGTCGACACGCAGCGCTGGAGACGGGGCAGGACGTGGGCGAGAGCAGCGTGGACGTGGGTGCTGTGGAGCCAGGCATGCCACGTTTCAAAGGAGGATGAAACCACAAAACCCCGGTGGTATGCTTGCAGGGAGACCCCTGGTGTGGGCACCTTGGAAGGCGGTTCTGTCCTGGAGCGTCGCAAGGGAGGAACGGCTTGTGAAAACACGGTGAAATCCAGTCACGGGGTCTATGCGTGGCTGTGCGTGCGAGATCTCCTGCCACCTTGAGGTCGCTCTTGACGGGCACTTGGCCAACTCGGTTTTGGCCACAGCAGGCAGGCCAGAGGCCGCGGGGCAGTAACCGTCTGACCTGGCACAGCACAGCGGGGTGTCAGGTGGAGGAGGAAATGACCCTCAGGGTGCAGGGCTGTGCTGTGTTGACTATTGATGCCCACAAGACAAGCAAGGTCAGGGCCTCATGTGGAGGCAGCAAGACCCCCTGGGACTTGGGATGGGGTCCCCCTCGTCTGTGCCCTGGAGAATCCTGACTCCCCTGGGTGCCCCTGCACCAACCCCCATGAAAGGCTATGACGTGATGCGTAGACGTGCATGATGACCTCGCCCCCCCACCCTCAGGGTCCCCAGCCCCTTCTCTCCCTGCCCTTCACACCCCGTCTCCACGTAGCTTGGTCAGGCCAGTGCATGGCCCGCTGGGGGCACAGAGGGACGGAGCCCATGGGATTATAGGCTGCAACCCACCTGCTGCAGGAGGGGACGTCTGCCACGTGATGCTGAGGATACGGGGTCCGGGCAACAGACCATGCACAGGGGCAGCTCCTCCGTGGGCATCGTGGGCTGTGATGCCCGGCCGTGGCCGGGGACCTGTGCAGGGACCCGGCGGAGTCAGGGCTTGGAAGCTTGGGGAAAAGCCCTCCTGGAGACGCCTGGCCGTGAGGACCGCCGTGGATACAGCACCCAGAAGGGGCCGGCCCAGCCGAGGGAAGGGGATGCAGGTTTCAAGCAGAAGCAGGTGTGGGAGCGTCTTCGCCTATGTCCCCTGCAGAGGGGACGGGCAATCGCAAGTGTTCCGTGTGTCGTGAAAGAGAACCATACGCTTTATTAGCAAGGGAATTACATTAGCGGGACTGGAAACAACAGAGGCCCAGCCCATACGCGCCTGGATGCAGACCTTATATGAGGAGATGGTAATTCACCATTAACTCACACACAAGGCAGCTGGAGGTCCAGTTTATTACCATACTAATGCTCGCTGGGTTTATTAATATTAATAAGTTAATTTTCCAGGGGAAGATTATTTATTAATTAATGTTAATTAATAAATTAACAGTTAACATTGATTAATACGTGCTATACTCATACACAGTGCAGCTGGGGTTCAGCATGCTAAGACAGTACTATTGATTAGTTTTATTGATATTAACTAATATATTAATGTAGATAATAGGTTAATGTTTAATTACTATTAATAAATGAACAATTAATATTGATCAATACAAAATATACTAATGTACATTGTAATTCAGGTTTGTTGTATTAACACTAAGAATTGATATTAATAATTCATTGGTTCATCATTAATTAATATTAACTAATTGATTAATATCAACAATTTATTGATTGGTTGCTGGTTGATATTCATTATTCAGTTGATATCCATAATGTATTGTTTGATTGCTAGTTAATATAGATTATTAAATTGATACCCATAATGTATTGATTGATTGCTAGTTAATATTAATTATTAAATTGATATCCATAATTTGTTGATTGATTGCTAGTTAATATTAATTATTAAATTGATACCCATAATGTATTGATTGATTGCTAGTTAATATTATTAAATTGATATCCATAATGTATTGATTGATCACTAGTTAATATTAATTACTAAATTCATATCCATAATTTGTTGATTGATTGCTACTTAATATTACTTAATAAATCAATGTCAATAATTTGTTGGTTGATTGCTAATTAATATTAACAAATTAACCATTAATTACCATACAGTACACCATATCCAACGGAGTTGTGGTGAAATAGCAGAGACTTCTTTGTGTCTATCAGGAGAGAAGGGGGAGAGCATGAAATCAAAGCAAGAAAGCACAGTCCTACAGTTGGTGGGGACCCACGAGCAGTACCTTGATCAAAGCTACCCGAAAGGGAGAAAGTAAAAAGGAAGTGTTCTGTGGCCTCTCAGACTGTATTGTGAACACCGGATACTTCCAAGGGGGTGGGACAGAAATGCCAGGGGAGGCAGGTGCCCTAGGAGGAAATTTGGAAAACCGAGGAAACAAGCACCTTGACAACTAGTCAGTCTGGGCTCTTGGGGCTCTTGGGGTGTTCCTGTGGGGGGAGCTGGTGCTGTTCACTGAACAGCTGGGCTTGACCCCCGCCACCCCCGGGATCTTCCTGCCAGCTGCTGGGGTCAGGAGCTTGTCTGCCCTCATGGCTCAGGAATGGCAAAGGGACGCCATGGACGTTTTCACGTCTCCTCTGGTCTATGGTCTGTGGTAGAACCCCATACTTTAGTGAACTTGACTGTCCCTCTCCCCATTGTTTCCTGCAGGGAGCGTCAGTCCAGAAAACAGGAAATGAGCAGTGTCCCTGCATCTGCTTCCTTCCTCCCCATCCACCCAGAGGGTAGGTCATTGTTGCCCACACTCCAGGCTGGGCTGAGGGTGCATGGGGGACCCCATGCAGAGTCAGATCTCTTGCAGACTGGGCTGGGTGTGCATGGGGGACAGCAAGCAGAGTCAGATCTCTTGCAGGCTGGGCTGGGGGTGGATGGGGGACCGCATGCAGAGTCAGATCTCTTGCAGACTGGGCTGGGTGTGCATGGGGGACAGCAAGCAGAGTCAGATCTCTTGCAGGCTGGGCTGGGGGTGGATGGGGGACCTCAGGCAGAGTCAGACCCTTCCAAGCTGGGCTAGGGGTGCATGGGGACCCCAGGCAGAGTCAGACCCCTCCAGGCTGAGCTGTGGGGTACATGGGGAACCCCAGGCAGAGTCAGATCCCTCCAGGCTGGGCTGGGCGTGCATGGGGGACCCCCTGAGGCAGAGGTGAGAGGTCGATGTCCTCTCTTCCGAGCACTTTGTATCAAGTCCTTGGGCCCTCCCATTCCTGCATTTCCGCAGTACCTTTGAAATCTGCAAACGCAGGCCCTGATTGTAGCAACCGGTCCAACCTGATCCATTTCCTTTATGTCCTTCCATCAGACCATTTGGCATTTTCCTGTGTGTTTCAAACAAACTTGCAAAACAGCATACAAAGCGCAAGATTTCATGTTTTTGTTGGGTCAGTGAGGATTTCAGTTTCCCCATTAAGGGAATTACTGAATTGCAGCCCTATCTTCAAATCAGACATTTATTTTTCTTTCCAATTGTTAGTTTTTCTTTAACGTACAACAGGCTAGTTTTTTTTTTCCCCCAGGATTTTTTAAATGCAGTAAAAGACACACAAGATAAACTTTACCACCTTAACTATTTTTAACGCACAGCTCCATGGCATCGAGCCCATTCACCCTGCTGTGCAACCATCCCTACCATCCGTCTCCAGAACTTTCCATCTTTCGAAACAGAAACTCTGTCCCCATGAAACATTACATCCCCAGCCCCTGGCTCCCACCACCCGCTTCCCGTCCCTACGGATTTTCCTTTGTTTCTCTTAAAGTGGATTCATTTTCTCTTGCACAATGTGCATTTTGTAGCTCATCTTATTTCCTCTTTCTCTTTGGCTGCTTGGAAGCTCACAGCTGAAATCTGTAGATCGAAATTCATCGGTACAGATTACTTTTAGGAATATACACATGTAAGTTCTGGTTATCAACTGGCTTTGGCTCCCTATTCTATTTATGGCTTCTTTTTTAAAATCTGCCCCTGTGATTCTGACTCCTGTAGGGACCTCGGGTGAGTGGAATTTATAACCGGTGTGCCCTCTAAGTCTGGCTTATGTCACTCCGCATGCAATCCTCAGGGTTCATCCAGGTTGGAGTATGTGTTGGGAAAACTCCTGTAATTCCTGGGTCACTGTCTGGAGTCAGGTGGGCGGGAGCCGGCAGCCCCAGGGGTCTCTGTCCTCCCAGCACGTGCTGGAGGAGGTGAGCCCCGTGCTCCCACCTGGGGCATCCAAGGGACCTGGAAGGTTTTGGGCTTTGCTGCAAATTGGGAGACAATGAGAAGAGTCTCCTGCAACAACGCATTCTGGGGAAATGCATGTGCGATCTTTGCACTGGTCAGGTTAGGAATCCTATAAACCCCCAGCTCTGCCGAGAAGCCCCGAGATCCACGTCCAAAGTCCCTGCTGCAACGTCCAGCCTTTCCCAAACCGTGTGCTCAAACAAACAGTTGCAGGTTTTTGGTTTGGTTTTGGGTTTTCGTTTTTTCTGTTTTTGTTTTGTTTGGGGGGGGTTTGTTTTGTTTTGTTTTTTTGTTTTTTTTGTTTTTTTTTAGTAATTTCCCTGCAAAATCTACGTGCTCATGACGGTTCCTGAAACATGTTTCAGGAAACAGGGCTGTTGATGGATTCACTGTAGCAAAATGATCACAGTGTATTGTGTAGGGTCCTACATCAGTGGCAGAAGCATGCATGTGTTACCTCCCTGGCTCCACGAGCACCGTGTGATGTGAAATCAGCTTCGGTCAGGAGTTTAATCGTTTCCCCCCCAGATTCAGAGGGTCTGGAAGCTGGGAATGGGACCTCATTTGGGGAACAGGTCTCTAGCAATGCAATTAAGTGCATGTCCACTTGCTGGGAGCACTGGCTCAGCAGGTGTCTGGTAAATGGGGATTTTGTTCATCTTTTATTTAAACTCAACTTAGTTAACCTATAGTGTATTATCAGTTTCAGGGGTAGCATTTAGAGATTCGTTGCATACCCCCCCCCCGGGTGCTCATGACATCACGTGCCCTCCTTCATGCCCGTCCCCCGGTTACCCCATCTGGAATGTTAATCGCCTCGTTCCTATCTTGTGTGTCTTACCAATTTTTCTACATCTGCTTCAACTATTGATGACAAAGTGTGCGAGAACCTCTCGCCAAGACGGCAGATTTGGGAATCTCTTTTTTCTTGGTTTTGCAAAGGTCCCTGCTTTATGTAATTGAGGTTTACGTGCCCACGTACTGCATTCGTCTGCCCCAAATTCAAATCTGTATCATTACATTTTGAGTTCCCGTTTGTCTTCGTATCGTATCCGTCTTTCTGTTTAAAAGAAAAAATCTGGGGGCGCCTGGGTGGCACAGCGGTTAAGCGTCTGCCTTCGGCTCGGGGCGTGATCCTAGCGTTATGGGATCGAGCCCCACATCAGGCTCCTCCGCTATGAGCCTGCTTCTTCCTCTCCCACTCCCCCTGCTTGTGTTCCCTCTCTCGCTGGCTGTCTCTATCTCTGTCAAATAAATAAATAAAAAATCTTTAAAAAAATTTTAAAAATTTTAAAAAAATCTGTTTTGGGATGAGCCCTGTGTGTTATACACAACCGATAAATTGTTAGCACGATATCTGAGACGAATGATGGAGTCTATTTTGCTAATTGAATTTAAATTAAAAAAAGAAAAAAAAAACAGACACGACAGTGGGTGTCATCGTGAAAACGATAATGGTTTTAATAAAGGTGATAGTCTACTAAAAAAAAAAAAGTGTTTTCCCAGGTTTTTCTGGTTGGTGTTTGGTTGGGATTCTCTTTTTTGTCTTTCGTTGTGTGTCTTTATGTTACAGGTGGGGTTGCTGTGAACGGTGCTGTGTAGGTTTGGTTAGGAATCGTGCCTTGAATGGAGACTTTGGTCCTTTTATACTAATTGTTTCTTTTTTTTTTTTCTGCAGTTGTATTCTCTGCGTTTGGACGTTTCTACTTTTTTCTCATTTCTGAGCATGACGTGTTTCTATTTTTTTTCTAACGTTTTTCTGTATTTTTTTCTCGTTTCTTAGCATGTTTCGGGTTTAATGGATTCAATCCCCCTTTAAGAGTTTGGAAGTCATCCCCTCTTCCTCTCTCCACATTGAGTGGCTCTTCGAAGAACCGTCACGCTTGTACTTAATGTGACATAATACGGGTCGTGTTTTCATCGTCAGCCTCTAGAATGCTGTGTTCTGTCCTAATTTCTATGCCCCTGCTGACGTGCGGTGGGAAATCAGGTGGGAGACGGGAGCATCACGGGGTAGCCAGGAAGATGAGTTTTTAACAGTCACATAGCTCAAGAGGTCACCTGACCTGGTCCCGGGGCGCTGCAAGATGCAGTAATTTACATCTCTCCAGTGAAGTGTATTTTCTGCTGTAGGCTAAAAAAAGTTATTAATGTAGCAAGTGCCTGCTCAGTATTTACTGAAACAAGGAGAACACTCACATCCCCACAAAAACCTGCACTCGGATGCGAGTAGCAGCTTTATGCACGATTGCCAAAGCCTGCGAGCTGCCGAGGTGTCCGTCAGCAGGTGCACGGATCGATAAGGTGTGACCCAACCAATCCAGGGAATATTGTTCTGCACTAAAAAAGCAACAGACTACCAAGCCGCGGAAAGACGTGCTGGAGGCTTGAATGCATATTGATAAGCGAGAGAAGCCAATAGGATGTCAACTTTGGGACAGTCTGGAAAAAGGGAAATTATGGAGGCAGCGGAAAGATCAGTGGTTGCCGGGGGTGAGGGAGGGCTGAGCAGTTGGGGTACAGGGGGCTTCTAGGACAAGGGAAATACTCCCTGTGAGACTCTGTGATGGTGGGTCCATGTCACCGTACGTGTGTCCGAATGCATAGGATACGTAACACCCAGAGTGACCCCAGCGAAAACCAAGGGCTTTAGTGAATAACCATGTGTCCGTGTAGGGTTGATGGTTATGACCAACGCGCCATCTGATGGGGACGTTGATAACGGGGAGGCTGTGCGTGTGTGGGGACAGGGAGGGGTCCATGGGAAATCTCTCTACCTGCCTTCTCCATTTGTCTGCGAGCCTGAAACCACTCTAAAAAGTAAGGTCTGAATTTTTAAAAATGATCCATGTGCATGAGTTTCCAAGTCACTCCCACGTTGGTTCTAATTTGGTAATTTGATTTCTTTACCTTTTTTGAATCAATGTGCAAATGCTTTGAATAATTTTGTTAGCCAAATGGGTATGTTCCTTAAGAATAAGTGATACCTACAAGTATATATACTATACGGACAGAAATTAATTCTATATACATATATGTGTATGTATGTAAACTATACATACATGTAAACTAGACCTACATGTATGTACATATATGTTATACATACAGACTGTGCATACACAAAAGTACATATGTAATATACATGCATATGGAAATAAATTGTATATACATACATATAATACGCATATACAAATAAACTACACTTACATACATGTACATATAAACTTACGTGCATATTATCTAGACCTACATACATATTCACTAGACCTACATACATGTACATATAAACTTACATGCATATTATCTAGACCTACATACATGTTCACTAGACCTACATACGTGTACACGTAAACTATACATACATATAAAATATACATGTGTGCATATAAACTATACATATCTGCGTACGTAGAAAGTATGCCTACATATGAACTAGACCTACATATATGTACATATCTACTATACAGACAGAAGTAAACTATACGTGTATATATATGTATACGTATGTTTGTGTGTGTCTGACGCACAGGATACGTGATGCATGGGTCTATAACTTAATGCACAATATACTATACATTCATACACTGATGTGTGTTCACAGATACGCTGACATATATTTGTATATTTTGCATAATTAGTATATGTTACTCATATACACGACATGCAATAAACGAATATATAATGTAAAATTGTTTCATATAGAATTTCCCATCGATTACCACGCTTCTGCAAATCTCCACATCCCTCGTTTGAGGTTCTCCCACAGGATAATTATTTTTCCTTATAAGGGAGTCTGCGCTGACATGGTCGGGAACCGAGCCGCAACAACGTTGCTTTGAGGAAACACAGAGTCCTCGGAAGACATTTTTCTCACCGGCCCCTGTTGTTCAATGTCAGACCTTACTGGGATGAACTGGGTTACGGCTACACAGGACTTTCTGCAGTAATGGGAATGTCTTCTTTTTTTGTTTCTTCTGCCAATAAATAGGGAATGTATTAAATATGCACAACCCAACATGGCGGCCATCCGCCACCACGAGTAGCTCTTCGGTATTCGATCTGTGGCCTCTGACCACGTGCAGCTGAATTTTTAATGCCATTTCATTGCAATTCATTGTAATTTAATATAAACCACCATCTGCTACACTGGGAAACGGGAACGTGCACGCTCAAAAGTTACACTATTAACCAGTTGCATGTGGATGTTTCTTCTTTGTGACAAGTCACGATCCCATGTGTTACTTTTTCTTCCCGTGCTCACGCAAAAGGGCAAGAACGTTACCAACATTTTGCAAAAGGGACCCCAGGCTCAGAGAGGTGACGGGACCGTACAGAGCCCCACAGCATCGGAGAACACGGTTTGGGGTTGTTTCCAAGCGAGGTACGTGTGAGCTGGGGATGCCTGCTGGTGGGACGTCCCTTTCGGCAAGTCAGGACTGAGCCACAAACCAACGGTGTCCCCGTGGAACAGCGGCACACCCCCGTGAGGTCTCGTTTTCCAGAAGATGAACTTCCGCCAAGAGGACGCGACCGGGCACCCAGAGCAAAGCGCGGTGGTGAGCCCTGCCCCGAGAAAATCATTCCACGATTAAGACCAGGCACGCGCGGGGATTCACGTGGCTCACCTGAATGTCTTACCGATGAAGCAGCAGGGTGATCCTGAAAACTTAGCAGGGAAGAGGAGGGAGATTGGAGACATCAATCAGGAATTGACGCTTCTCTCCCAAATCAAATGATAACAACAGAAGAACGTTTTACAGCACCGGGTGCACACTCTAGACGGTGACACGACTGTCTGCAACGCATTTCCTTTCTCCTTCCTTACTACGAAGCTGATTCGGTTTAAGAAGCCAGCTCCATCCCAGGAGCAGACACACACACCTTTGTGCTTATGCCCTTCCTTTCTGTTAAGAATTGTATCTGGAGGGCGTGATGTGTGGAGCTGCAGCAGCCACTTTGTGACTGTGAGGCCACAGACTGGCATTCCCTGTGTGACTTCAGTTCTTTACGTGGATGGACTGTGTGAACTTCCCACACCTGCATCACTGCATGTCCTGAGCGTTGGCAGGAGAAGGATGCATGAGCCTCAGGCGTCCCCGATTCCTCCCGACCATGCATGTTGATGGGACAACACATCCGTGGTCACTGGAGACGTGTTCCTCATCCAAGTCCAGCAGATGCCTGGGAAGGAGTCTGCCTCAGCCCAGCATGGGCATTTCCCACTGCACTTTTGGCACCTCGATGCCTATCTGGGGTGAGGTCCGTGCACACCTGGGACCACTCTGAAGCTTCCAACCCAAAACCTCCCAGGAAACAAAGCATGTCTCCGGCATGCACTGCTTCCCGCGCAAGGCACCACGAGGTGGTATAAACATCCCAAGTGATTTCTCTCTGGCCAGAAGACGGGATTGGGGGTCTTCTATTACGTAGCCCATAAATTACCCTCTCATAGGCTTCTGCCGGTGCTGAAAGCCTGCGTGCATTCTTTTCCGGGCCAGCGCCTCTCATCGTCCCGGTTTCTGCAGCGTGGAATCTCCTTGCAATCACTCATCGGCCCCTACCCACTTAAGCAGAGCCTTGCAAACCCTTTCATGTTGCAGAGCATCTGCTCATTGAACGTCGCAACGCGGCTGCGTCTCCGGCGATCCTTTCGATTGCTGCCATTTCCCCCCGCGCCGTGGACTTCCTCCCGCTCCCAGAACATGTGTTTATAATCACTTAGAGCTCACGTTCTGTGCCAGCGGCCCCACCGTCTCTCCCACCTGAGCTCTTGTGCTAAATGTTCTGTCATATCATTGACACCGGATTTTCAATCGCATTTTTTCTTTCCTCCTCGAGAATTCTTGGCTGCGTTATTATCCCTCTGTCTCTCCACCTCTCTTTTTTTTTTCCCTCCTTGTACATTATGCCCTTTGTCTGATGCGTGTTGGAAACTCAGACCTGTTCACAAGAATTCCGTTGTACAAAGACGCAGACAGAAATAATAAAAGATGATGGTTGCTTGCTGAACGGGGGAGGAAAAAAATGTCGAGAAGAGTTTTCAAAGATTGAGACGTGTCGTTGCTCATTTTAAAAATGCAGCTGTTTTGTATTGGTCTGTTTAAAACCGTCGTGTTCTCATAAGTGCATTTAAATATTTGATAAATTTGTATTTTGAACTTTTCAGACTACCTTTCCGCTCACTGGGATTGGTTTTTTGTTCTTTTTTTTTTTTTCTTTTTTCCTCTGTGTCTCGTGTATCCACTTCTCTCCGACCGTCAGTCAATAGCTTTTGGAATCCGTAATTAATGAATGTGAGGTCAATTACCCTGTTTGCCCAGAATGGTTTCCCTCCTGTGAGCTCCTTGCATCGAATCAAAACGCCAGATCTCAAGGTCTGTGTGGCATTCACTCATCTTTATTACACGGCTTCTCACTGTTCTGTGTGGGCTCTGTTTTCCTGGGATACGCTGTGAAATTATCTCATTCAGACCTGCACCCAGACCCGCACAAAACACACGATTCAACATACCCTACGGAACATACACCGTCTTCCTTGAGATGTGAGGAAAATCCGATAATGGGCTTATCCAAAAACATCTCCCAGGGAGGACGAGATTTCGAGGAACGTGATTATTGTCGGTTAAGCGGGAGGAAACATGACAGACACAAGGAGAGCAGATGCGTCCAAGGCAAGGGCGTTGCTGGTTTGGGAAGATGGTAGTGGGAATTTGGAAAGGCCCTTACCTGTGCGGTAACCCTCCAGCCTGGGTTGTGCTCTGTTCTGGGGTAAATGCTGTCCACCCAAAATTCATGTCCTTCTCAAACTTGTAAGTGGGGCCTTATGTGGAAGCAGGGTCTCTGCAGATGTGAGTAAGAGAAGGATCCGAGATGAGCTCATCCTGGATCAGGGAGGCCCTAAATCCAAGGACAGGTGTCCTTGTAAGAGACAGAGGAGGAGACACACACAGAGGAGAAGCCACGTGAGGACAGAGGCAGACATGGGAGGGACGTGGCCACCAGCCCAGGGATGCCTGGAGCCCCGGAAGCTGGAAGAAGCAGGAAGGACCCTCCCCTGGAGCCTCTGGAGGGAGCACGGCTCTGCCCCATGTGGATCTCAGCAGCCCTGCCCCACCTGGATCTCAGGGGTCCTGCCCCACCTGGATCTCAGACTCTGGTCTGCAGAGCTGGGGGACCATGAATTCCTATTGTTCCATCCCCTCCCCCATTCTGTGCTCCTTTGTTACCGCGGCCCCAGGACACTCATACCTTGGGTGCCATTTGGCCACCACTCAAAGGAGTCCCCGTCGGGGTGACACATCCACCCCACCCTCATTGTCTGTGAATATATGAGTCTCGAGTGTGTTCTCTTCACCGTGGCAGGTGAAACGGAGGGGTTCACCTCCCTCATTAACAGGTGACTACTTCTTGCATCTGGTGAGAAGCAGACAGAGAGCCAGCGCCCCAGGCAGCGTGGACATGGGGACCTCTCCCAGGAGTGAGTGCAGATGGAGAACGCTGAGGACAGGCCAGGCGGGGAAGCCCGGACAAGTGACACTTCACGGTAACAAGGACTCTCATACTGATGAAATGACATTTGGGGAAGGGTCTGACCTCAGTAGTGTCAGATGGGAGCCCCAGAAGGAGGAAGAACAGCCCTCGGGGGGTTATTTTTTATTTTTTACTTTTTTCTGGAGTAACCAGAGCTTTACTCCATTCCTGCGACCTGTCCAGAGTCGGCAAAGGGACAGAGTCAGAAAGCAGATTAGTGATCACCAGGGTCTGAGGTGGGGGGACAGGAGAGCATCTCCTAATGTGGATGGGGGCTTCCTTGGGATACTAGGAATGCTCTGGAATGGAATAGAGGTGGGGGGGCACAAAAGGGTGAAAGCATGCTGAATGCCAGTGACTTGATTACTTTAAAATGCTCAAAATGTTAACTTTAGGTTCTGTATGTTTTAGCACCTTTAAAATGCTTAAAATGTTGAATTTTAGGTCCTGTATGTTTTAGCACCTTTAGAATGCTTAAAATGTTGATTTTCAGGTCATGTATGTTTTAGTACCTTTAAAATGCTGAAAATGTTGAACTTTAGGTCCTGCATGTTTTAGCTCCTTTAACATCCGTAAAATGTTGAATTTTAGGTCCTGTATGTTTTAGCGCCTTTAAAATGCTGAAAATGTGGAATTTCAGGTCCTGTGTGTTTTAGCGCCTTTAAAATGCTGAAAATGTTGAATTTCAGGTCTGTATATTTTAGCATCTTTAAAATGCTTAAAACGTTGAACTTTAGGTCCTGTATGTTTTAGCGCCTTTAAAATGCTGAAAATGTTGAATTTTAGGTCCGTATATTTTAGCGTCTTTAAAATGCATAAAGTGTTGACTTTTGGGTCCATAAAATGTTGCGTTTCAGGTCCTGTATGTTTTCACATCACAGAAGAAGAGAGGAAGCCATGACGGTTTAGAAAAGCTGACCGAATACGCTATGCGTTCTGTGCGTCTGCTTTCGGGAGCCGGGATCTTCTGGCATCGGAAGCACAGGCTGCCGTTCTTGGTCGCCGACCTGGCATTCCGGCTTTTCCTCCTCTTTCCAAAACCCAGAATACGAGCCCGAACCAGCCACAATTGCCTCTTATAAAGTGTGGTCAATTTAATACGTTTGGACTTCCATGTATATTTACCTATTTTCATGCCCAGAACGATTTATGTGGCCCGTGCGTGGACACTTTCAAAAGGACGCCGGCGTTGGAGTCCTTTGTGCTGACGTTTTGTTATAATTTGGGGCAAGGGCTCGCCGAGGGGGGTCGGCGGCCTCCGTAGACCCTCTCACCTGAAACACGTTTTATTTATACTTGCCTTTAACGTCTCAAGTGTGTGGTTTCCTGTAAGGACGCACCGGCCACGTAATAACGAAATGAAATGAAGTGCAGCTCTGTAATCACGCACTGGAATGCCGATTTTCATTTCTGCCCAATTAGGAGTCTGAGAAGATCTGGGGGAGGGGGTGGCACCCCCCAACCCCACCCGCCCGCCGGCATTCCTTGCTGGGCCGTTGGATGGCTCCTGATCAATCCGAGTTCACTAAAGGTGGAAACGAAAAACAGCGGGAACTCATGGATAACCAAGTGCATCTGGCCGGGATGACGGCAGGCTCCCCGGGCACTTTGCAAATCGCGCCGTCTTGCCCCAGCATTTTGCAAAACGCTCGGGCCATGCACTGCTTGTCTCCCCCTCGGCGTGCTCCTTGGGCTTGGCCACACAAAACGGCATTTGTCAGAAGCTCCAAGGGTGACATTTAAGCCGCCGTCCTGTCCCATCCGTGGGAAAGACGCCAATCTGGAAGCCAGCATTTCCTCCGTCGCTCTTTGTCCCAAAACACTAGTGTGTTAAGAATTTATACCCGCATGCTGAGTCAGGCTTGGCGGGCTCCTGGCTGTCGTGTGGGACGTTGAGCATCGACCCATAAAATCTGTCTTTGTCTCTGGGGTTGAGGGGGTCCTTCTTCATACTCCAGAGACATTGTTATCCGTGTACAAAGCAAATACATCATAGCCTGGGGTGACTCGAGCCCCAGCCTGAAACATTGGCCAACACTTGCCAGGCAATCAGTATGTCTCTAGTTAGAGTGAGTTCCTACTTTAAAGGACTCTGTCCTTTTCCTTTTTAAAGTGTGGTCTGCTCATCACAGGCACTAACCAGCTCTGGGGCTGCTTCTGCAACGTGCAGAAAAGGAAAGCCCGTGGAAATCATGCACCACTTGCCTGCTGAAATCTCCCTGTCCCCCAACCTGGGGCTTCGGTTCAGGGGCAGAGGGGACCCAAAGCATGCTGTGCCCCCAGGGATGGAACTCAGGACCAGGGGCGACGGCAACATGCAGGAGTATGAACTCAGCCTGGTTTCTGTGGGATGATCAATGTGAGTCAGGAGGGGTTGGGTGAGCGGGGTTTTGCAGGGTGAATAGGAGTTTCCCAGGCAGCCTTGGGAAGGAGAGTTCACACGGAGGGGGCAGCACTTGCAAATGCCCTAAAAGTGTGGATGTGGGGACCTCTAATGGAACTAATGCAGGGGATGCTAACAGCAGACATGCTGATGGTACTGGGGGGGGGGAGAGAAGATCTTGGGCAAAACGCAAGAGATTTGGTGACGTCAGAATCAAAAGGACACGTTTCCATTTCTCTTCACAAAGCTGGTGCCCCAGGAGCTCGGGTGCGTTTTCTTATGGTTGTTGCTGTTTTTGTTAGTCCTTGGGGGCAGAACACGGATGATAAGATATCCCTGCTCTCCCCCACCTCCAGCCCAGCACGTCCCCCCCCCACCAAAGGGACCCCTACCGTCCATTCCCCTCTCCTTCCTTCCCTCTGTCTCTTCTCACAATGTTGCACGGATGTTATTGTATCAACTTATTTTCAAAAGGTTGCTGTTTCGGAACACAGCTGCACGCGCACTTTTGTGCTTGGTTCCTGATGGGCTCGTGCAGACCGCAACGAGGTGCTCTTTTCCGAGCACTCGATTCGCGAAGGTGAAGGGGAAAAAAGAAAAAAAAAAAAGGAAGCAAGAAGGAATTCTGGCACTCGCGAATGTTGGAGGAGCTGGCGGGAACGGGCTCTCCTGCACATTACGGGGAGGAGTGCGTGGGGCTGCCACCATTTGGGGAAAGCGCCTGGTCTCCCATTGCGGGGCGGGTGGAGACGGAGAGCATCCTTCCCAGGCCGGCAATTGTGGTCCAGGTGCGCCCCCGGGAGAACTCCGGCCTTGCCCGTAAGTCAACCTAGCCCACGCTGGCCAGCTCACTAGGTGGTTTCGGGACGGCATTAAGTCATTTCCTGCATTCCACGCCTTTCTTGCCAACTGGAGTGTGGCCTCACGCTTGGGCTTTTCCCCAAGAGTTTTACATTCTTTATGGAGGGCTTGTAAATGTTTTATTTAATTGCCCTAAACTAGGAGAATACCATAAAAGTGAACTAGGAGGGATTTGAGGGCATCGTAGGGTTCTGGGGCCGACGGGAAGGTTTATGGGGTTTATGGGGTCCAGCTCCTTCCCACAGAGGGGTCAAGCCGTCCCAGATGAGGCTTGACAGTCGGGGGAATGACTTGTGCGTCACGGGGATGTTTTCCCTTCGGTTGGGCACTCTTGGTGACGTTGGGGGCGTGGGCCGCGTCTGCAGAGAGTGCCCCATGCAATGATGCTCTCTCCTACATTCTTTGCTCTCTTAACCCCATATTCTTTTCCTTAAGCTCACTCCCTCCCCCGCCCCATCCTCGGTTTTATTGAGCTATATTTGATGAATAGTGTTTTGTACTTTTAAGCAGTCAGAACGGCTCAAATCAAGAAGACGGGAAACCACAGGTGTGGGCGAGGATGCGGGCAACAGGGAGCTCTTGGGCACTGATGGCGGGAACAGGAAGGAGAGTCTTCAAATAGTTACAAACAGACCCGTAGAAAAACGTGCATCCGACTGGCAGCTCCTGGGGCTTTTTTCATGTGCATCAAGTTTATCCATTGGCCTGTGCTCTGAGCCGCGGACGCTGTTCTCGGTTTGCTGTTCATCCGTGAACGGAGGGCTGGTTACACCAACGCCCGCCGACCCCCGGCCAGAAATGCCTCATGTTTACAGATGTTCAGAAATTCACTGCAGTGGTGCAGAATGGGTTCCAAGCATTTTCTCCAACACGTGCCCCACTTTTCTTTAAGCTCTGCGATGTGTGTTTTTGACGGTGCGTTTTTGTGGTTCTTCAGCAATACGGAACTCAACGCTCTGTGGGTGTCGGCCGCGGTCGCAGCCCGTGTCCCGCACTCCCGTCTGTGACCCCAGCCAATGAAGGGTAAACCCACGAAACGTAACATTCAGCGTTTGAAGCTTTTTGAAGTGCAGCAGTCAGGGGCATTGAGCACCTTTGGCGTGGCCGGTGCAAACAGCATCTCTCTGGTTCCAGAACATTCTCATGCATCCGTAAGGCGATCCCCATCCCTATTACCCGTCACCCCGACCACAGAGGGTGACCAGTAATCTGCTTTCCGTGATGGTCGATTTGCGTGGTCTGCATATTTCCCATTAACGGAATCATAGTATCTGTCCTTGTATGTCTGCCTCTGCTACGAGCATTGTGTCCTCAAGGTCCCCGCACGGGGCAGTAGGTATCAGAGCTCCGTTCCTGTTCATGGCCGAGTCCTATTCCATCCACACATGGGCCCCGTTGTCCGACGATCACATCTGAGTCGTTTCCACCGTTGTGAACATGTGTGTCCAAGTATGTGTTTGAACACCGGCTTTCAGTTCTTCTGCGTGCACACCCAGACGTGCAAATGCTAGGTTATGGGGTCCCTCTGCGCATAACCTTTGTGGGACGGCCCACACAGACCCTTTAAGAGAAAGGAGCTCCCCTGGGAAGGAATCACGATGGCGTTGGTTTGCACAACATTGTGAATGCACTAAATGCCCCCAGAATGATACTTTAAAATGGCTCGTTTTATGTTCTATAAATTTAACCTCAAGCTTTTTTTTTTTTTTTTTTTTTAAAGAAGGGGAGAAAGGCACGCCCTCTGGATCTCGTTATCATGTCCCAGAGCTGTCCCCCAGGAAAGGCACGGGGCAGACACAGAAGGGGAGGCAGGAGGTCCCCTGATGTGCAGGCCTCGGGATGGAGGTTGGCGGTGCGCCCTCCTACCTCGCGCTGTCCCCACGGCACACTCTTCGAGCCCCCCTGGGCCCCCGTATGGGCACGTGCGAGTCTCTGGGTCCTGCTGAGAATCGGGGTTTTCGGTTTGCCATGTGCGCCACCCGGGCAGTGGGCAAGGGGGTGGCGGGTTTCCTGCCGCCCTCTCTTCTGCGAGGTCTCTGCAAGGCGCGCTGCGGGGGGGGGACTGGGCAGCAGGGGTGGGTGCTGCGCGGCAGGGGGAGCGAGGAATCAGCTATTCCTGTTTTCTTGTAATCCCTGCTCTAAGCACATTTAATGGCCCTGTTATTGCCGAGCAAAATTAAGTCCTTATGAACCAACTTACAGACTGCCTTTGTGGGTCCCGGTTTTCAATAATAAGAAAAAGGGTTTGGGTCGCGTTGGACCATCTGGTGCTGATTAGCACGTTGCCTGCGCGGGGCTGCCTCTCCGAGCTCGGGGTTCTGTTTTCATTAAACGCCTGGTCTAGTGGGGCTGTTGTATTTTTTTCCCCCAAACCTTCAAGCCAAATGGAGAACTCCAATCGCAAATAACCTTTAAGAGGAGGCCGGAGACCTGGACTTTCCAAATTCCCGTCCCGAACGATCACGTTCCGGTTCGCGTAGGCACAGTCGCTTGTGTTGTGGGATGGAGGGTAGAGGTGAGGCCGTATTTCGGTGCTGACGCTGGCAGGTGCAATCCAACGGGCCGCTGGCACGGAGCTGACTGGTAGCAGGTATATGTGCGTGTGCGTGAGCGTTGGGGAGGAGGTCCCCAAACCCAGAGGGGTGTCAGAAGAGAAGACATTCGTTGGTGGAAGGCTCCAGCCGCTAAAAATTGGCACTCATCTCGCGTGCACGCACAACGCTCCGCGTGCGCGCACAAGGCCCCGCGTGCGCGCGTGCACAGAGCCCCCAGAGTACCATACGCAGCTTGTACTTGTTTACCGATGAACAAAATGTGGACCCAGGGGTTTGCAGCTGTGAGCTGGCGTGAAGAAGGCCTCTTGCTTCGTCCTGTGGCGTGAGAGGGGGCATGATGCTTTGAGCCCGAAATTGCATGCGTCTGGCACGGCTCCAAGGCCTGGGGCTCCGTTTGGTCACGGGTGGACGGACTTCCCCCCCAGTGCTGCAGCCCTCCGTCGGAAACGGAAGGGCAGAACCTTACGTGGTTGCAAAGTGCCCTAAAAAAGCCACATGAACGGCCACACAGTCGAGATACTGTTTCTCTCCATCAGGGAATCTGAGAGTCGGACAGTTTGGCACCTAACAGGGTGGAGAAGGGAGAGTGGTTCTGGCGGGGACGCACAGAGCCCAGGCCCGCCCATCCCTGAGGAAGATCGAAGATGCATGTCTGCAGGCCCAGAGGTTTGTCTGATGTAGGGAGTGGCGCCAGGCCGTACGGGGGAGTGTGGGGAGATCCGGCGGGGACAGGAAACACAGCAGGAAAATACATGTTTGCAGGCAGGTACCCGCCAGCCCATGGCGGACAGTGTATGGACACGCGATGGAACCACCACCCTCCCGGGCCAGGGGCCTACCTGATTTCTGTCCTCGCACAGGGATCCATCCTGGAAATAAGGCCTGGTATATTGGATGCTCGAGGACAGCGCCTTCGGCCGCTATTACCAAACACACGAGTGTCCCCGGTCAGGTGCCAGGCACGGGGTCCTCTGTCGCAGGGACGGGGGATCTGAGATGTGAGTGGCTTGGACACAGGATTGGAGCCCGGACAGCCTGTCCTGCAAGCTGGTATTTGCACCGGGCTTCTCTGCAGCCCCAGGCCAAGCGCAGCCCTGCCTGGGGGGCTGGTCTGTGCCCCCGCTGTAGGGCTGAGAAGTGAAGATATCTGGATCCTTCTAGAAAAGGCAAGGCAGTGCCTGCAGATGGGATCCACCAGCCTGTGCATGGCCCTCAGGGATGGGGAGGCATTTGGCCATGTTCTTGTTAGAGAACTGTATTCTTCCTGACTGCCCCACTGCATCCTCCCTCCTTCCCTTACTTGCTGTAGTCATTGCTTTCTAGAACATTCCAGGACCTGTTCATCCCTGTGCACTCAGCCCCGTGCTGCCCCAGCATGGGGTCCCCCGGTCCATGCCACCTGCCCCTGTGTGCCGTGCTTCCTCCCCATTGACCCTCATGCCTATGCCCGCAGTCGGCCCCAGGGCGCCGTGCCGGGAGCACAAGACAGCACGGAATAACCAGACAACTGCTCCGGATGTGAAAGGAAGCAAACCTGTAGGAGACACCAGGACGAGAGGAAACACACGCGCACACAGTCGAAGCAGATCTATCAGCCAAACAAGACCTGGGTACTCCAGAAGTCCGACAAGAGGAGGGAAGTCATTCTGGGTATGAGCCTATCCCATGTGATCTTGGGGATGGACTTATGTAAGGCAAGCGTCTCTCTCAGAGAGCTGCCTCCCATCTGCATCCCGGGGGACACGGTTTGCAGACCCACCTGCAGCCTCCACCCCATAGACCTTGAGGCCCTGGGCTTGGGGAACCGGAGGGGTCTGACCTCACCCTTTGCCAGGTGTGTGGTTTGCTGACGTTTGCAATTGCCCCATGGCTGCTTTCAAATCCCTTTTCAAAAGCAGCAAGTAATTTACCCCAGGGATGGAGGAATTTGCATTAAATTGTTGGATGCATTGGGTGGTGACATTGGAGGGCCCAGCAACACGGCCGCACGTCCCCATGGAGAGAAAGGAAGGGACGTGACAGTGTTCTTCAGGAGCGGCCCCGCTGTCCAGCTCTCCTGCTGTCTTCCCTCGTGTTCCAGGACAGGCTGCGATGTGGTCAGTCCAAGAACGTGGTCGTGTCTGGGGTTCTCACCATCTATTCACAGACACTGTGGTTTTACAGACGGACACACCAGGGAACGAAGTGTCCCGGTGCAGGGCAGCTGTGAGGTCCCCTTTACGGTGGCGGTCAGGTGCCCCCGTTGTGCAGAGTCTGGGGCATAAGGAAACGTCACCTCCACTCGAACGGTAGCAAGCTGGCTCCAAGCCCACTTTCATGGAGGAGAGGATGTCTGTCCCCTTCCTGGAAGACACCCTGTGCCCAGCATCGTGCCCAGAACATGGCGCACGTTTCACCAACGTCCTCCCGGTTCCGTGGACTGTAGAATCCATACAAAGACCTTCTCCCAGCTGAGTGAGGTCAAGGTGAGCTTTTGAGGGATGCAGCCCCTACGTCCATGACAGCAACGGGTGTACCCGCGTCGTGTTTCGTTGAGGGCCCCGCAGCCAAGCCCATGCGGACGCCCCCTTGACTTCCTTGCCTGGGTTGGAAGCCATTCCCCGCGCGTCCGTGCGTCCATGACTTCCAGCCGACCGCTCTCCGTCTTTCCGCGCAGGAAGTGTGTCCTCGTGCGCAATTACTCCTGTCGCCGGGGTCTCATCTGAGCCTCTCGTATGCTAAGTGCCTGTCCTCCCGCGTGATGGAGAAGTCAGCGCGGGCGCCGGTTAATAAATGGAGACGCTATTTGCACTAAATCATACCGTGGGGAGCACTTGCCGTCGCTAAGTGCATGCAGGCGTTTTAAGATGCACGGGTCGTTTCGCAGACCTCACTTGCCATGGGCGCTTTTCCCCGTAGACCGCTCAAGTGCTGAATAAATAAGACACTTTTTCCGCGGCACCAGTGACCCGGCGCGTCTGTGTCATCCCGGCTGCGCGGGCGAGACGGTGAACACCCTTCGGAGAGGCCGGCATACGCATGCAGATGCGGGAGCGCGCGGGAGCGCGCGGGAGCGCACTCTCACCCTGGCAAGCGCGTACCCTGACAGCTCGTATGTTTACCGACACACACATCTGCTTTTCCATGGTAATAGAAGTCCTTGTGCGACTTCCCGCTTTGGTGTTGAATATTAACGGATCAGAACCCAGGCGTCGGAGGAGCCGGCCGCGGGCACGGTGACTTGCTGCCGTTGACTGTTTGCGCGGACTCCCACGGCTCCGGGAGACGGGAGAGAGTGCGCCCCTGTGGGGACATCGAGGTCCCCGGACCATGCAAAGGCGTGCGTATAGGAGGTCGATGGCCCTAAACTTGGAAAGAGCGTGCTGGGTGTTTCCCTTACTCGTTTTCATCTGAAGGCGGTTTGCAGGTGCAAATGGAAATAGTTTAAAAGACACAGAAGAGGGGGCGCTTGGGTGGCTTGGTCCGTTGAGCGTTTGCCTTTGGCTCAGGCCATGATCCCGGGGTCCTGGGATCCAGTCCTGGGTTGGGGAGCCTGCTTCTCCCTCTCCCTCTGCTGCTCCCTCCCACTCCGTGCTATCTCTCAAATAAAATAAATAAAATCTTTAAACACGCACAGACACACACGCTTGTGATAAGAAACCCCTCAATTTCTCTGTCCTACCTTAGCCCTCTCCGTGTTTTTGGTTCTTGTGGTTCCCTCTCCGACGGCGTAGCCGGTAGCCGTGATGCCCGCGTCTATCCTTGGACATTGTCTATTGTCTTTTTGAGTGAAAGGATCACGCAACACCCCCTTCTCTTCCCTCTGCGTTCCCCAAAATTTGCATCGCTTAGGTGATGTGGCAATGAAAGAGGAAACATGCATTTCGTGCTCCTTTTTGGTTCCTGGAGCAGAACCCCCCCTTGGGAAGTCCTCAGGGTCGGGGGGTCGGAGGAGCAACTGGGGTTGTTCCTAACGGTGCTTTCAAGCACACCTGAGCTGGTGTTAATGAGGTCACACCTGGAAAATGGGGGCTCCTTACCTGACGACCCAACAGGTGCTTACAGGGGTGGAATTTTTCAGCCCCATCCTGACCCACCAGGAGCGAGTGGACTGTTCGCCTGAAAAATCCCCAACGGCCACGTTAATCAATCATGCTCTGCAGCGAGGTCTCCCTAAAAACTTGAAGCAGGGGGTCTGGAGAGTTGCCAGGCTGGTGAAGTCAAGGAGGCGTTGGAAGGGTGACGAGCCCGCAGAGGACACGGAGGGTCCACGTGCCCCCAGAGCGCATCGCTTCCGTGTGGCCCTTCCTCGGTTATGACCTTTATAGTAAGCAGGTGACTGTCCCTAAAGTGTTGTCCTGAGTTCTATGCGTCATTCCGGCGATTGGTGGAGCCTGGGGAGTGAGAAGCCTCGACTGGCAGCCGGTCGGTCCGCAGCACAGGGGTCGGGCGGGGCCCTCGACCTGCCGCTGACATTGGAGGGCGGGACCATCTCGCGCCACCGAGCCCTCCGTCTGTGGTGCTCACGCAGAGACTTGCCCCGCTGGGTTCCTAGCGATCACTCACGGTGAGGGTTTAGATTTCAAATTGTGTGTGTGTGTGTGTCAAGGTCACTAGACTGGGGATACCCAGATACCTGTTTCCACATTATTTCTGGGTGTGCCTCTGAGGGTGCATCCCATATGATTAGCATCTGAACTGGGGCACTGAATAAAGCAGACTGTGCTCTCTGGTGAGCCTCGTCTAATCAGTTGAAGGAATGCATGCCCCGGAAAGGTGGGGGATGGGAGAATTCTTAATCTCTCTCTCTCTCTCTCTCTCTTTGTCTCTCTCTCTTTCTTGAGCCCTCCGTCTGCGGTGCCCACGGAAAGACTTACCTACCTGGCTTCCTAACGACATCACTCATAGTGAGGGGTTAGATTTCAATTGTGTGTGTGTGTCAAGGTCACTAGGCTGGGGTATACGCAGATACCTGTTTCCTTGTTTCCACATTATTTCTGGGTGTGCATCCCATAGAGATTAGAATCTGAACTGCGGGGCTAAATAAAGCAGACTGTTCTATCTGGTGGGCCTCGTCTAATCAGTTGAAGGTAGGAATGCCACAAAAAGGTGGGGAACGGGCGAATTCTTAATCCCTCTCTCTCTTTCTTGAGCCCTCCATCTGTGGTGCTCACACAGAGACTTGCCCACTGGGTTCCTAGCGACATCACTCACTGCGAGGGTTAGATTTCAATTGTGTGTGTGTGTGTGTCAAGGTCACTGGGCTGGGGGGGCTACTCAGATATCTGGCTCCACATTATTTCTGGGTGTGCTTCGAGGGTGCATCCCAAAGAGATTAGAATCTGAACTGCGGGGCTAAATAAAGCAGACTGGTCTCTCCGGTGGGCCTCGTCTAATCAGTTGAAAGTATGAATGCCACAGAAAGGTGGGGGATGGGAGAATTCTTAATATCTCTCTCTCTCTCTCTCTCTCTCTCTCTCTCTCTCTCTCTCTCTCTCTTGCCGTCTGTCTGTGGTTCTCATTGCAGAGACTTGCCCCACTGGGTTCCTAGTGACATCACTCCCTATGAGGGTTTAGATTTCAATTGTGTGTGTGTGTGTGTGTGTGTGTGTGTGTGTGTGTGTCAAGGTCACTGGGCTGGGGGTACCCAGATACCTGACTTCACATTATTTCTGGGTGTGCCTCTGAGGGTACGTCCCATAGAGATTAGCATCTGAACTTCTGGGCTAAATAAAGCAGACTGGTGTCTCTGGTGGGCCTCATCTAATCAGTTGAACATATGAACGCCAGGAAAAGGTGGGGGGGGTGGGAGAATTCTTAATCTCTCTCTTTCTCTCTCTCTCTCACCTTCCATCTGTGGTGCTCACACAGAGACTTGCCCCCCTGGGTTCCTAGAGACATTACTCACGGTGAGGGTTAGATTTCAATTGTGTGTATGTGTGTCAAGGTCACTGGGCTGGGGGTACCCAGATACCTGTTTCCACATTATTTCTGGGTGTGCCTCTGAGGGTGCATCCCATATGATTAGCATCTGAACTGGGGCACTGAATAAAGCAGACTGAGCTCTCTGGTGGGCCTCGTCTAATCAGTTGAAGATATGCCTAGCACGAAAATTTGGGTGTTGGGAGTATTCTTAATCTCTCTCCGACTCTCTCTCTCTTTCTTGAGCCGTCCGTCTGTGGTGCTCACACAGAGACTTGCCCCGCTGGGTTCCTAGCGACATCACTACTGTGAGGGTTTAGATTTCAATTGTGTGTGTGTGTGTGTGTGTGTGTGTCAAGGTCACTGGGCTGGGGGTACCCAGATACCTGTTTCCACATTATTTCTGGGTGTGCCTCTGAGGGTGCATCCCGAAGAGATTAGCATCTGAACTGCTGGGCTAAATAAAGCAGACTGTGCTCTCTGGTGGGCCTCGTCTAATCAGTTGAAAGTATGAATGCCACAGAAAGGTGGGGGATGGGAGAATTCTTAGTCTCTCTCTCTCTCCCTCTCTCTCTCTCTCTCTCTCTCTCTCTCCCTCTCTCTTGCCCTCTGTCTGTGGTTCTCACACAGAGACTTGCCCCACTGGGTTCCTAGAGACATCACTCACTGTGAATGTTTAGATTTCAAGTGTGTGTGTGTGTCAAGGCCACTGGGCTGGGGGTACCCAGATACCTGACTCCACATTATTTCTGGGCGTGCCTCTGAGGGTACGTCCCAAAAGATTAGCATCTGAACTTCTGGGCTAAATAAAGCAGACTGGGCTCTCTGGTGGGCCTCGTCTAATCAGTTGAAGATACGAACGCCATGAAAAGGTGGGGGATGGGAGAATTCTTCATTTCTCTCTCTCTCTCTCTCTCTCTCTCTGTCTCTCTCTCTCTTTTTTGTTCTTTCTCCCCTGCCCCTGACTGGAGCTGACAGCACTGGGTCTCCCGGGTCCCTGCCCTGTACAAAGAACGCGGATCATGGGACTTGTCCGCCTCCAAAATCATGTGAGCCAATTCCGCATAATCTCCTTCTCTCTGTGTCTCTTTCTTTATATATACGTACGTGTTCTGTGCATAAGGAATCCACACTTCCTATAGTATTCCATGCATAGACACGTATGTGTATGCTGGTGTTATGTGTATATACACGCATGTGATGTGTATATGTGTATGCTATGTGACGTGTGTATGTGCCGTGCACACATATATATACATGCATATGTCATGTGTACAAAGAACCCATGTATTTTATTCCATTCCCTGCATAGACGTACACACATATGCATGTGTTTTTATGCACATAAACTATCCATCTATTGTATTCCATTCCGTCTGTTGGTTCTCTTCCTCCGGAAAACCCTGGCTCACACATTCACCACAGCCCACAGGTGCAATGACCCCAAATGTCCACGGACGGATGACGGACGAACACCGTGGGATCCATCCGTACCACGGGACACCACTCAGCCAGGAAAAGGAGCGACGTGGAGGAACCTTGAAACCGGGACGCTCAGGGAGAGACGTCCACCAGCAAAGGCCACGGGGTGTGCGATCCCGTCCACGGGAAAGGTCTAGAACAGGGCAATGCAACAGGACAATGCACGGAGAGGGGATCCAGAACAATGCACAGACAGAGAGGGGATCGAGGACACTGCACAGACAGAGACAGGATCCGTGGTCGTCGGGGGCTGAGGTGGGCGACTGAGTGCTCCTGGGGCCAGGGTCTCCTTTCCAGGGGACGATGAAACATTTCCAGAAATAGCAGCGACAGTTGCACAATTTTGTCGGGGCACGGAAAGCCACCGACTCGTGCATGTTGAAACCGTCAACGGTGGGCTGCATGTACCCGGCATCCCTAGAGAATAAAGGTACGCATCTGCGTGCTCACACACTGGAATCCGAGATTGCAAGGTACCCACACGCTCCAGGTCTCCCGGGAAAGCCTGGCTCCCTTACTCCCCAGAACACAGGTGTCATTCCCGCTCTGCCCGAAGCAGACCAGGGGTCACGGAGCATCCGTGTGGCTGCAAATTGCACGTCTGTCCTCCTCGGGTGAGTCGAGGAACATCAGAGACTGAACTCGGTTCAAGGGACCCTCACACTGAGAGCTACAAAGACAGCGGCTCACGTGACCATTCTGCACGAGCCGTGCGTGGGGCCAAGCCCCTCCTCTGCCCTGGGCTGACCCCGGGGGCTCCCCTGCCCTCAGATGTGCTGGCTGTTCCCTGGGAGCCCAGATGGAAGGGGCGGTTTCAGGTGCAAGAGCTCATCCTTTTTTTTTTTTTTTTTTTTTTTTGTTCCTTTTCCCTTTTCTTTCCTCAAACAGGCATTCTAGGCGGGGCTTGGTGTGAATAAAGGGAAGGCTTTCAAACATTTGCTCTCAGCGTTTGTGGGAAAAAAGGCTGCGGGGAGGGATTTTCCATTGATGTGGGGGCGGGTCGGTGGCGTTTTGGAGAGAGGAGATGAAACGCACGGGGGGTGGTGGTGAGGTCTCAGCTTCCAGAATGGAGTCTCTGCAGAGAAAAGAGATCTCAGCCCCCTCCCGCCCAGGAGGAGCACTTGGAAGGGAGCACTGCCTGGTACCCAATGTGCACAACCTTCTGGTCCAGAGAGCATCAGACAAGCCGTGGGGGCCGGGGGGTCGGGGGAGGCTGGTTTTTATCGTGCACCATAAGGTTGATGCTAGACAGCAGGGGAATGGGAACTTCGTAACATGGCATTCCGTTATCGTTGGTGGCTTTGGGGTTGACTCTGAGTGAGGTTCTGCGACCCCGCTTGGAACAGGTGCGATGCTGGTTCACAACTCACTTGGTGGTGTCCTTTGACCTCTTCCCCATGGACCTGAAGAGGTTGGGGGGGACTGAGCCCTCATGCCTGGCCCGGAGAGGTCACCAATGTCCACAAAGGAGCCAGAGATGCACAGATCTGGGTGACTTCATGCCACCGAACGGGACGCTTAACAATGGTTAACGTGCTACATTTTCTGTTGGTATTTTGTTTTGCCCCAAAGAGGGAAAAAAATGTTTAATGTCACAGGAAAGTCAAAGGATGTGGCAAGATTGTCACCGCTGGCCACACCCAGCGGTCATGGCTTGGACACCGTACCGTGTTGCTCGGTATCCACTGCTCTGTCTCTCTCTCCCCTCCCCTCCGTTCGGATTGTCTGAAAATGCACGTTTTCCCCTCAAGAAGGGATTGCCGCTTGAAGCTCCCCGGTCTTGGGCGTCCTGTCCTCAAAGTGTAGCAAAATGTTCGGGAACTGTATTTGTGGGTTTTTGCGAGTGGTGTTGGGGTTTTATGGGAGGCCCACATCCTTCCTGTTACGGCGCTCATGGAATGTCTTTGGGCTACACAAGGTCGTCCTCAGCTTCTGGGTTTTTTTTTTTAAATATGTTCATTTACTTGATATTCAAAAGTAGGACTCCGGTGCTGGGTTACTTCCAGTTGAATTTGAATTTCGCCTCAAGGCATCATGGGAGACCCAGGGCTGCTCCTGGGGCACCGCGGATGAGAATGTGCGAGAACCACAGCACTGTGCACAGGGAACACGGGAAGGGAAATGAGTGCCTTTTGCCAAGCCTTCTGGATACATAAGCCTCAGGGGAGCTGACAAGTGATAGTGGGGTTCTTGCTGTTCTTCCGGGAGGCACTTTGGGGACGGATTCATAGGGTCATGAGCCATAATGTTGGGACCCAGAGGGCTGGGACCCATAGAGTGGGGATCTGCAGAGCTGAGGTTCCTAGGGCTGAATCTCTAGGGTTGGACCCATAGCATTAGAACCCAGAAGGCTGGGACCCATAGAGTGGGGATCTACAGAGCTGAGGTTCCTAGGGCTGGAATCTCTAGGGTTGGACCCATGGAAATGGGATCCAGAGGGCTGGGACCCTCAGGCTGAGATCCTAAGAGTCTAAATACAGAATTGAAACATAAAGGTATAAGAGCCATAGTGTTGCGTCCTTAGGGCTGAGATCACACAGGGTTCGATTCATAAAGCTAGGGTACACAGGGTCAGGATGCATGGGACTAGGGTTGCAACTCATATTTGGGACACATAGGGTTGGGATTTAAAGGGTTAGATCCATAGGATTGGGACCCATACATTTGGGTCCAGAAGGTTGGCTGATTTTCTCCACACATTCAGAATGACAGAAAGATGGGGGAATGGGATAGGCCGGTGATGGGTAGTAAGGAGGGCACGTATTGCATAGTGCACTGGGTGTTATACACAACTAATGAATCATCGAGCCTTACATCGGAAACCGGGGATGTACTGTATGGTGACTCACATAATATAATAAAAAATCATTAAAAAAATAAAAATAAATAAAAATAAAAATAAAATAAATAAAGAATGACAGAAAGAGCTTCCTGGTAAAGAACGTGGTTGCCCTGTTTCCCCGGTTCTACTTTTGGACGTCTTCCCACACACTGTGGCCTCGTGCAGGGCACCTTTCCCAAATCACCAATGACATCTTCGTTGTCCTAGCCAAAGAACCAATGTCAAGCCTTATCTTTCTTGACTTCTCCGGTTACTCATTCAACAAATATTCATCAGATGACCTTCCGTGGACCAGGCACCAATCCAAGTACTTGGGTGTATCCATGAGCACAGCAAGTGTCCTTGCCGGGCTGATTGATGTCACAGCTGCATTTGTAGCAATGAGTAAGGAGATGGTATCATTTAAAGAAAATGTATTGATGCCGTTGTATGTAGCAGGCATCATCCTACGTACTTGCATGCATCCAGGAATTAACCAACAATCCTTGCTGCGCTGACATTCTAGCCATTATGCCGGAAAGGAACACAGAGACTCTGTTTTGAGTTTTAAAGCCATGTGATTTTATTAAAGAACATACGGTTTCCCCACAGTCCTTTCCGAGCTCCTGTACCCTCTGGGGTTGTCTTGTTGTACTTTGCTTTATACACTTTGGTTGTCTATTCCCTTGCCCTAGAACAGGAGCTCCAAGAGGACAGGGGTTGGAATCGTGGCTCCGTACCTGGAGTATGCTTGATACACAGAAAGTGCTCAATAAATGTAAGTTGGATGGGTGGAGGATGGATGGATGGATGGATGGATGGATGGATGGATGGATGAGTGGACAGATAGGTGGGTGGATGGATGGATGGATGGATGAGTGGACAGATGGATGAGTGGGTAGGTAGATGGATGGGAAGATAAGTGGATAGGTGGATGGATAGAAGGATAGGTGGATGGATGGATGGATGGATGGATGGATGGATGGATGGATGGATGAGTGGACAGATGGATGGGTGGATGGATGGATGGATGGATGGATGGATGGATGGATGGATGAGTGGACAGATGGATGGGTGGGTGGATGGATGGATGGTTGGATGGATGGATGGATGGATGAGGGGACAGATGGATGGGTGGGTGGGTGAGTGGGTAGGTAGATGGGCGGGAACTTAAGTGGATAGGTGGATGGATGGATGGATGGATGGATGGATGGATGGATGGATGGATGGACAGATGGATGGGTGGGTGGATGGATGGATGGATGGATGGATGGATGGATGGATGGATGAGGGGACAGATGGATGC
This sequence comes from Ursus americanus, assembly GCF_024610735.1. NCBI lineage: Eukaryota > Metazoa > Chordata > Mammalia > Carnivora > Ursidae > Ursus > Ursus americanus. The sequence continues at coordinate 122,087,710 of NC_142164.1, read as the reverse complement.
GTGGGTGGGTGAGTGGGTAGGTATACGGATGGGAAGATAAGTGGATAGCTGGATGGATGGATGGATGGATGGATGGATGGATGGATGGATGAGTGGACAGATGGATGGGTGGATGGATGGATGGTTGGATGGATGGATGGATGAGTGCAGAGATGGATGGGTGGGTGGGTGAGTGGGTAGGTATACGGATGGGAAGATAAGTGGATAGCTGGATGGATGGATGGATGGATGGATGGATGGATGGATGGATGAGTGGACAGATGGATGGTTGGATGGATGGATGGATGGATGGATGGATGGATGGATGAGTGGACAGATGGATGGTTGGATGGATGGATGGATGGATGGATGGATGGATGGATGAGTGGAGAGATGGATGGGTGGGTGGGTGAGTGGGTAGGTATATGGATGGGAAGATAAGTGGATAGGTGGATGGATGGATGGATAGATAGATGGGTTGATGGGTGGATGGATGAATGAGTGGGTAAATGGATAGCTGAATGCATAGAAGGACAGCATAGGTGGGTGGGTGGGTGGTCAGATGTGTGGAGATGAATGTGTTTCCTTGCATTTCTAGCTTCCTGGAATTGCCTACATTCCAGGACCGTGAGGAACAAATGCCTCCAGCAGTCTGGGGTCTTTGGGTCGTCAGCCCCAGCTGGCTGACACGCTCAGTTTGTGAAATTAAAGTCAGCCAACATTGTTCACGGCACGGTGCTCGTCACGAATGTGCAATCGAGCCAGTGCCGTTGCCAACATCATGGGTCTTGACCCATTTCCGTGCCTGGGGGCCCATAAGGTGAGATTGCATGAATGCCCTCACATGATCGGAGGCAGAGAGGAAAAGTGTGGCTCGGGGGACAGAATCAGCTTTCCAAGTGTCCCGGAGCCTGTTCATTGATTAGGATATCCATTCGTTCATTGATTGGGACGATTCACGTTTGCAGCGCGATGTTGTATGGACCATCCCGGCGAAAGCTTCCAAAGGAACCCTCCATGTGGCATCTCCCGTTTCCCTGTTGGCGAATTCTCCCTTCCCTTTGGGTTTCTGTGAAAGCACGGGGCTTTATCAGGGCCAATTACACGGACCAGCAGGCAATGATGTTGAGGAGGAGTCCCTGGGGGACTCAGGGGGCGCAGGGGCCCCCGTGTCTGTCAGGGGCTTGATGAAGACAGCTTCCGCGGTTAACGAGGCAGGGAGCACAGCGTGACAACGGCGCGCTGCCAGACAGGAGGCCAGAGATCTCCTGTCTCTGAAAAGTCAAGACCAAATAAATTGACCTCCCCGTTGAAATGTTTCCAGTTGGTGCTCAGAGCGCATTTTCAACCGGGAGGATTTTTTTTTTTTTTTTTTTTAAGATGTCCGAGCCACCGGAGATAAGGGTTTCTTCCATCGAAATGCACCAGCCTGGCTCCTCATTACCGAGGTCCCTGTCATGTCATGTGCAGAAGACCGCGGATACGACAGAAGGGGGTCTCAGGGACTGCACCCCCCTGCCCCTTTGCCCCATCGTAAACACGGATGCTGGTTCTGCAGGTGGAGTGGAGGGGGGGCACGGTCCTCAGACCCCGATGCCTTCGCCCCAACGCGCTTGGGGAGCCCGACCGGGACAGCCGGTGCGCACGTTGTCCCGGGGGACGGCGGGGGTCAGGTGGAGGTGGACTCCGCCGAGAGGCTTCCTGACATCGTTTTGTTACCCCCTCCGAGACGCGGGGAGCACGTGGCTTCCGAGCAGACCTAACGTTCGTAAATGCCAGCTTGTCAGCCTCATCAGGCGCGAGCAACTGGAGTCGAACGCGCTTTTTTGAATGCTACCCCAGAGTCAATTAAAATACAGTCAGGCTGACATCTGCAAAATACAGCTTGATCAAAGCTAAAAATGCCCATACAGCTTCTGACATAAAAACAGTGTGTTTGGCGGCAGACTGACACAGTGTAACAGGTCAGATAATTATGAGAAAATGTATGATATATCTGTTGCAATTGGTTATCTTGTTCCCATTATCACAGCCATCAAACACCCCAGCAGGCTCCCTTCTGCGGGATCTGAGAGCCGGTGACACCCTGGTGATGGTGATACAGATGGCATTTCCTCAGCGGCTGAATTAATTTGACAGTAAATAGGGGGACAGCGCTTACCGGCTTGTTTAAATATATATTTTTTAATTGCAGCGCGACGGGTTTTTTTGGGGTTTTTTTCTTTTCTTTAAAAAAAATTTTTTTTTTTTTTGCACTTGTGGGACTAGGCGGGAAAGCGCGCACTGGACTTCCGAGCGGTGCACCCCTCCTCGCGTGTCGGGGGGCACGCAGGTGCGCAAGTGCGCGCGTTCGCGGGCTCGGGGGTCGTAGCATACGGTGCATGCAGACGAGACGCGCACGCGGACGTGTTGCTGTGGTTTTATCTTTTGAATGGTAATTACTCGGCGGCCCCACGTTTCCTCTCTCTCTCTCTCTCTCTCTCCAGCCCCAACGTCTGCGCGCAAACACGTGCATTAATTAGGGTGATGAAGGAATGCTGCCGTCTTTGGCCTTGATGTGCGTTTTAAATTAATGAAGGTTGTGACACATGCATCTGTGCGCTCGGGGTACGGTGGGGCGAAAGCCATGGGTGTATTTTAGATGGCTGGGTCTTTCCTGCCATGCAAACATCCTAATTGGTTTAATGGATCCGCCGTTGTGCACGCTGGCTGCTTCCCCCGTCTCCAAAGCAAACTAATTACGGCTTTTTACATTAAATCCTAATAGATTTCAATTTATCTCCTCTGAATTATCACAATAATTACAGTAATAAATTCGGCACCCGGACGCCATTCATCAACACAGGGTGGGTTTGACATCATAGCCGCACGGCGTGGCATGCACTGGCTAAGTGTATGATAATTGCCGGATATGCGTGTTGGCGGGAGTGGTGCCTGAGCGTGTGCGCGTGTGTGGTGTGCACGCCTGTGTGTGGGTGTCTGCGTAAGCCAACCTGTCATTCATTCCCAAAGTCTACAGATAGCTCCCCCAGAAGAGGGTTCAAATCAAAGGTGAGAATATAGAGAAATAATGGTTTTGCACAATTCCAAGTCTCCTCTTCCTTCCGCTTCCCTCCCTCCCGCCCCCGGGTGCTTTCTGCACAGGGCGAGTTCTTACCCGCACAAATATGCATCACAAATGTTCCCTTTGCTGAGCCAAGTGTGCCTTGAATTCCATTTATATTACAGGTGCCTACTATTCCATTTTAATGGCCTCCCATTATTCTCGCGGAGGAGGAAGACGCTTGCATTCAGCACCTTAATCAACTACCACCCGCTACCATCCCGGCGGCCCCGCGGATATCAGGTGCGGACACACTTCAATGGCCTGGACAGGCGTCCGGGCTTTATTTGTCACTCTGTGTCAAAGCAGAGTGTCATGTGTGGGCTCCGTATGAACTTCATGCTTGATTCTAATATAAATCGTAACAGGACAGATGGTCCCCGATTTGCAGAGATTTAGACAGGCGACTTCTTCCTCTCGTCTGGTGGGGTTTTTTTGGTTTTTTTTTTTTCTTTTTTTTTCTTTTTTAAGGTAACTACACCAAACTTTCAGACTTGCTCTCAAAACTCTGGAGCTGACGGTGACAGTTTAAATGCACTCATATCATTTAAGAACTTATTTGCGCAGAAAATAGCAGAAGGGCGAAATGCAACGCAATGCTCGGATATTATTTTAGTCCGATTTTTTTTCCCCAAATGGGAGCATTTTCGTCTTCCTTAGCTCGTTAGAATGGCAACGTTTTCTTTTAAATCATATTTTTTGAGGTTTTTTTTTTTTTTAAGATTTATTTATTCATTTGACAGAGAGAGACAGCCAGTGAGAGAGGGAACACAAGCAGGGGGAGTGGGAGAGGAAGAAGCAGGCTCCCAGTGGAGCAGGGAGCCCGATGCAGGACTCAATCCCAGGACCCTGGGATAACGCCCTGAGCCGAGGGCAGACACTTAGTGACTGAGCCACCCAGGTGCCCCTGAGGTGGGTTGTTTTTTTTTTTTTTTTTTTTCCTTTTTGCTTCTTTGGCTTCTAAGAATTTCAAAGCAATTATTTTATGTAGATGCACACAACTGTGGAGAGAATAATAATAACCATTTGTCCTAAAAGAAAGTTCCCTTAAATGCACATTTGCACTCATGATTCAGTGCAGGGCTGCACACAAATTTTGCATAGGGTAAAAGAGTAAATATTTCAGGCTTTCTGGACCATGCCATGACTGAAACAACTACAGAACACTACCATCAAGGCACAAAAGCCACCGTAGACAAAACATAAAAGAATGAACATTTTTGTGTTCCAATAAAACTTTATTTACAAAAGCAAGCTGGGGGCCAGATTGGCTCTGAAGTTCTAGTGTGCTGATATTAATGACTCATGTGGCTTAAACACAGGAATTAATCTTCCTGCATATTTTAAGAGATGTTTGACTATGTTAAATTTCAGCTGAGATTTATTTTTAAGCACACCCTCATCGGCTAAAATGGGATGCAGGGCTCCTGATTGCTAATAAAGTCGTCATTCCATGAGGAGTAAGCATCGTCATGAATACACGAGTGTGATGCAAACCAGGAATTCTTTCTCAGCCTCCTTCTCAACACAGCACATCGAGGAAGGTTCTGTCCACTGATTGGAGGAAAACGCAAGACAAAACTTAATTGGCCACCTTGACTTGTACTGATCCGTGAAGATGTCACCCCAAGTCTTCCCAAATGTATTTTTCTTCCTAAGATGCTATTTTTATGTGACCACGAAGCACTCTTTGAAATGCATGATGAGTCTTAGCTGTACAGACGCAGAGAAGCTCTCCACGAGCCCCACGTTGGCGGCCCAAGCAGCTGCCAAATGTATGTCTTTGGTCCGAGAAAACTTTAACCCGCTGTGGTGTCATGGCTTCACACAGGTCACCTGGAGATTTTACCAGGAACTCCTTCTGAGACAACCAGAGCATCCGGTGAGCTGATCTCTGATTTAAGGTGCTATTTTGTGGCATTATCAAAGAATGAAAAATATAGGACGTGTGTGTGGGGTGCATAGGGGTGATGGTGCCTTCTTTGCTTTGCTGAAAGGCAATCAGCGTTGTGTCTGTGATTCTGTCCCATCCTGCTCCTTCTCTCTGTGCTGGTGTTGGAGGCTGGAGGATGCACCTTTGCTCTGTCTTTGCCTCTTCCATGTTCCATCCTTCCTTCCTGTTCTCTTTGCCTCTTCCCTCCAGGTGTCCTTTCTCTCCTTCCCCTGCTCTCTCTTAGATATTTAGACAGATGATAGATAGATAGATAGATAGATAGATAGATAGATACTAGATCAATAAATAAATAGACGGATAATAGATGGATAGATAGATAAGTGGATAATAGATGAATAGATAATAGATGATAGATAGATAGATAGATAGATAGATAGATAGATAGATGATAGATAGATAGATAGATAGATAGATAGATAGATAGATAGATAGATAGATACAATGGATGGATGGATGGATGGATGGATGGATAGATGGATGGATGGATGGATGGATGGATGGATGGATGGATAGATACCAGATTAGAGAGACAGAGACAGCCAGACAGACAGGTGGAGTGGGTACAGGTGAACAGAGATGCCCCCTGGATACAGATCTTTGTAAGCTGGGCTCCTTCACAGCCGCTGCTGGGTCTTCCCTAGGCCAGGCTCACAGAATCACAACAGCTCAGCAGAAGTCGTCTATGGAGGACCCTGGCCAAGGGGCTGTGGCTGACCCTGCATTCTCCTCTCATTCCTCCTTCAGCCTCCCAGAGAGACCCCGAGCTGTCCCTGGTCAGGCCCCCAGAGGGAAGTGTCCAGCCAACCCTGCCACTGGGTTCCACCTGGTAGGACTACTCAGGGGGCCAGCAGGCTCTGCCATTCCTGGGGTGCACATTGAGCACCACCTGCTGCCCCAGCCCAGCATAGTGGCCCCGCCAGCCCCCTGGGTGATCCTTCATAAAGGCCAAACACTCTGAAAATGTCTTAGCTTGAGAAAGTCGCCGTGGTCCTGCCCTATCTACAGAGGGGCATAGTTCACCCTGGGGACCACCAGACTTGTGTGTACTCTTCTTCCCTTTCTTTTTCTTGCTGGGTGAAAGGTGGGCACAATGGCCGGAGCCACCGCAGCCATCCTGGACTCTGAGGTGATGCTGGAGATGGACTCTTCGTACAGAAGACCCTGGGTTCTGGCAGGACCACACCAGCCCTGATCTGGCTTCCAAAAGCCCTTCTCAGCATGAGAGACAAGCTCCTTTCCAGTTTAGAGTGCTAGGTTTTGTTTCCATCATTGAGAGCTGAGCATAATGCAAAGGCAGAGCCAAACAGAAATGTGGCTGGTGGTGGGTGCGGGTCTGTGTTGGCTGTTCCCCTTCATGAAGAAGGAGAAGGTCCATCATTCTATGTGTGCCGGAGGGTAGGGGTGTCGATCGCTCACATTCACATGCCAAATAAGAAAATAAAATCACTGAGGATACAGATACACTCCCTTAGTTGGCTCCAGCTACCCGAACCCAGTACCATAGATGGGTGCCTTAAAACCACAGGAATCCATGCACCCCCAGCTCTGGAGACCAGAAGTCTGAGACCCTGTGGAGCAGATGGTGTGTTCACGCCACGGTGTCACTTTCCACGGAACAAAGGACACCATCCATCTCTCCTGATGGAAGCCAACACTTGGTTAGAGGCCCAGAATGCGCGTGAGGAGACAATTTGCCTAGAGACTGCTTGGGGATCCGGGCGGCCTCGAGTGGGGAATGAGCCTGTCAGCCGGCATCTGCCGTAATTGCTTCCCAGGGCAAGGCCTTGCAAGGACAGCGGTCCGGCCATGCCATGCGTCACTGGGGCCAGCGCTGGCCCTGGTGGGGAGGGGCCAGGAGGAAGAGGTGGAGGACGGGGCACTGTTTTGTTTGCAGGAAGCAAACGAGACCAAGTACAGACTGGGTCGGGGTGGAAACCAAACTGCCAGCTTCGTTCTCTGATGGAACCAGATGCTTCTATGGCTACTGACGTGTTTGCCCTTCAAGAAAGAGAGAGACAGGCAGAGAGAGGTATGTGTGTTATATTCATGTATGTGTATATATATATATATATATATATATATATAACATGCATGTTCTGTGTGCAACGAGAGGGGGAAAGAGGTATGTGTGCACATTACATATAGGTATGCACACACATACATAACATACACATTGTATTGTGCAATGAGAGGTGGAGAGAGGTGTGCATGTATGTTACATATGTGTCTTCATGTGTATATAACATGCACATTGTATTGTGCAATGAGGTGAAGAGTGGTGTGCATGTGTGTTACACATATGTGTCTATATGGCATGTGTGTTACACATATGTATGCACACATACATAACATGCACATTGTATTGTGCAATGAGGTGGAGAGTGGTGTGCATGTGTGTTACACATGTGTCTATATGGCATGTGTGTTACACATATGTATGCACACATACATACAGCAATATGCATTCTATGTGTGTGGACAGAGAGCGAGAGACCGTGACATATATATTCTTTACTTGTGTGTATAGAGACTGTTTTATGGTTTTTATAAATGTGTACATGTAACGTGTTTGCATGTATATGTTCACAGAGACAGAAAGAGAAGTATGTACACATAGATGATATGTACACAGAGACAGTGTTATAGATCACATATAATAATACATATAATATGTACTATATACGGGTCACATATATACCTGGATATTACACATACCCAAAACAGGTGCCGTGTGTTTATATAGACTAGTATATATTCTATACATATATAACGAAAATGATAATATCTGAAGAACTTTTACATGTATGTTGTATGTACATAGAACATGCATATATAACATGATGTCTCATATATGTTGGTACATAAAGGAACATTTTATGTATTTTATGTGCACATATATGCATTCTTGTATTTCGCGTACGTGCATGTTTCTATATAAGATACAAATTTACGTACAATACACTGTATCCACATTTACATCTGCGTGGTCAAGTGTATATGCACTTCCTATTTCTATGTACGAATAACACTGTTATATATTCGTTATACATGCAGATTATGCATTCGTAACATGTGCAGGTTGCAGAGAAGATAGACATGGAAAGGAGGAGGGAGGGAGGGAGGAAGCCCCTTCAGACACATCCCTCCCCCCATAAGCAACAATATAATATCACCTCATCTGTTCTCACCTGCAGACCCGGGACCAGGTCCACCCCTGCTGGTGTTTTATGCAAACAGCCCGCAGCTCCGGTCAGTGAGAGCTGGGCTCAGGTCCCTGTGGGAGGACCACGGGGCTCTGCGGTTAGGAGAACAGCTGTCCCCTCCCACTTTGCTTTCTGCTGCTCACCCGTGCGGTGTGGGGACGCGAGACCCCTTGGAGCCCAGTGCCTCTGACTGGGGCTCGGCAGAGAATAGACGGGCCAGCAGTTCCCGTGCAAGATGCCAGGGGAAGCTGGGAGAGGTGGGGAACCCGCTCCCTGCTCCCGGGCGGGACCACAGGAGACCCCGAGTGCACCCCATGGAGCTGTGCTCAGATCTGCTGAAAAAGTAGCCAGAAGGCAGATGCCTGACCGCTGGCTGGACAGCAAATCGAGGATCACGGTGACCACGTGGGTGAACGCTGGGGGCCAAGGAGGATGGCAGGCGGCATCTGTTTGCAGGCAGGTGAGCTCCCAGGAGCAGAGGTTCCCAGTGCCTCCTGACTCACGGGAAGATGGGCTGGACAGGAGTCCACAAGGTGGAACGGAATGACCTCGGTTCTAATGCTGGCTCCCAATGCACCCCAGCTGTTTCCTCCCCAGAGACCCTGCTTCCTGGCTTCGCGTCACCAGCAAGGTGCTGGCAGGTGGGGCGAGCACTGGACCCCTTCCCACGCACCTGGCAGGAAGAGAGACATTTTACCCTCAGCAAGGAGAGGAAGCCCGTGTGGCCCCAAGGTTGAACAGACAAGGGGAGCACAGGGGAGACCCCAAGAGCTCCCCAGGGCATTCTGCATGCCATCACCCATGACCGGACGGACCCTTCGCGGGCTGTGATAAATCCCACACCCTCCACAAGCCCATAAACATGTCAAGGATGGTGCTATGCGTTAGGATGCTTGACTGACTTCATAAAATACACATCTAACTGGCCTGGAAAAGGACAGTTGAAATAGAGTGTATCTCAGAGTTCATGCAGTCAGCCACCGCTGTTCCCGTGCTCACAAGGGCCCCGGGGGTCTTGCTCAAATCCAGACCCCGATGCCCGAGGCATGAGTGTGGCCGAGAGTCTGCATTCTGCCAGGCTCCCTGGAGACACCCGGGCTCCTCACACGGGAGCAGCTCGGACCCGCAGGAGGGGCTGAGCCTGTGGGGGCAACAGTGACCCCACAAAAGGATCTGAGGAGCTTTCTAGAACTGCCTTGCTTCTTCCGTGCCCTGCACCCCGCTGTGACTCCTGCATGTTCCGATCTTCCTCGCCTGGCCTTGCGTGTTTTCCTCCTGAGAGATCATTCTCTGCCTGGAAGGGTGCTTTCCCCTCGACTGTAACCGGCTTTCTCATCCCCTGTGTGACCAGGAGGGGCTTCACCACGCCAGGGACAAGACGTCAGCTCACCTCGCAGGGCACTGGGATCGCAATCAGGGTTTTTCTGACCCCAAACACCCCAAGACCACAGCCACCCACCTGCCCCCACCAGCCTCTGCTGGAGGAGGTCGGAAAAAGCCAGGAGACGAAGAAGGGGTGAGTCTCCTTCTCCGTGAGTCGTGATTGCCAAGAGGCATGACTCCAAGACAAGACACGCATTTCAGAATATTAATCACAAACAAACAGAGATTGCTTTCCGGACAAAAATCCATGGGAAGTCTCAGACTGCTGTTTCCGTCTGCAGTGGGGGTCTCATTCTTCTGTAATTTTATCCTAATCAATGCATACTCACCGAAGAGTCCTATGAACCTACGATAAGCAGATGCATTGGAAATAATAATCCTGAGATCAGAAATTTGAAGTTTCCCACAGATGAACGGGGAACACCAAAAAGCCAGGAACTATCTCCATGTTGTAGGTCTAGCTGAAGTGCAGAACTGCACACACATTTGAACACAGGTGTATATACAATTTGCAAGGTTTCTGGATTTAAAAAGAGTGCATTCTGGACCATAATGTTCCCCTGGGCCCTGCGTGGCCGCAGCAGGGATCCTGGTCCAGGACGCTCCCCCGGGGTCGAGCGTGGGCGCAGCAGGAGTCCTAGTCCGTGATGTTCTCCTGGGCGCAGCAGGCGTCCTGGTCCGTGAGGCTTCCCCGGGGTCGAGCGTGGGCGCAGCAGGGGTCCTGGTACGTGAGGCTCCCCCGGGCCAGGCCAGGCATAGGCGCAGCAGGGGTCCTGGTCCAGGACGCTCCCCCAAGGTCGAGCATGGGAGCAGCAGGGGTCCTGCATGGGCGCAGCAGGCGTCCTGGTCCGTGAGGCTCCCCCTGGTCGGGCGTGGGCGCAGCAGGCGTCCTGGTACGTGAGGCTCCCCCGGGGCCAGGCCAGGCGTAGGCGCAGCAGGGGTCCTGATCCAGGACGCTCCTCCGGGGTCGAGCGTGGGCGCAGCAGGCGTCCTGGTCCGTGAGGCTCCCCTGGGTCGGGCGTGGGCGCAGCAGGCGTCCTGGTCCGTGAGGCTCCCCCGGGGCCGAATGTGGGCGCTGCAGGCGTCCTGGTCTGTGATGTTCTCCTGGGTCGAGTGTGGGCGCAGCAGGCGTCCTGGTCCAGGACACTCCCCCGGGCGGGGCGTGGGTCCTGGTCCGTGACGCTCCCCGGGTCAGGCGTGGGCGCAGCAGGGATCCTGGTCCGTGAGGCTCCCCGGGTCAGGCGTGGGTGCAGCTTGTGGAGAGCACAGCGTTTATAGGGAGCACAGACAATAATGAGTTCATCCATACACTCCAGGAGAAAAGCCTCAGATCAGTACTAGGAAGCAAGCAAAATTAAACATGTCCCTCCAATTAACTGCAGTATGGCTAATTGCATGGGCCCCAATTAGCAGGCTGTAAAAAACATCAGTCGTCCCTTTCTGCTTATAGGAATTAAATTACATGTTTGTCTCCACCAACAATATACATGGATTGTATCCATTAATTCTTTTCTCTGTTTTATATAAAAGAAGGTGCTAGAAATGAGGGGGGGGGACAAAACAAAACCTCCCGGCCTTAGGCCTGGCTTAAAATTAAGTGAGGTCTCTTCATTACAGCTAATTTTTCCTTAAATTACATGCTTGCAATTGCACATTAGTGTTTAGCACAAACTGAAACGTTCATTGCGGTTTAACGCATAAGTGCTGGGGTGACGCCTGCTCGGCAGAAAGGCGGTGCGCCCCGGTTTTGCCCACGTGTGACCCTCACAATTGGGGACATGCCTTTGTGCGTGTCTCCTTGCTCAGGAATTTGGGGGCAGGCAGGACCTATGTGCAACGATGATGGGGATTCCACCCACCCATCCCCCACCCCAAAATATTCAGAGCGTGGTCCTGGCAGGTGCCGCGTTCCCCATTGTTGAGTCAGAGCTCATTGTGACCCGGTGTGGCCGTACGTTGCTAGGCACCTTCCCTCACAGAAATGGAAACCATTTCTCCACACGGGAGCTCATGTTGGAGGGGTTACGGAGAAGATGTCTGCACGGTGATTTCTAGAGGTATGAACCCTTTTTTTTCCCCCTCAATTTCCTTTCCCTGTGTGCCTAAGGATGGACGTTTGCCCGCACGTGAACATCTCGGAAATTCGCTCCCATGCAAAGCAGAAGGTACATCGCAAATGAATCAGCGGTACTTTCTGTCTTGTCTTGGGGCAAGAAATCATGGTGTGCCTTCAGTCCGTGGCGTTTCAGAGTCGATGGCGAGAGCTGTGCATCGAGATGGGAAAGGGTCTTTGAGCATCTGTATCTGAGCATTTCTCCTGGATGCATCCTGTTGAACCAAAAGTGTCACTCACATATGCAGAGGGGTTGATGTTGACTGGGAAGGATAGAGGACGTATGACAATTTTACCTCCTGCCAGGAGGCTCACGTGCTCCGGGGAGCTGGGACCCCAGCTGAGCATGCAGGTGGGTACGTCCTGGGAGAACGGTGATCAGCCCTCGGCTCTGGGTGTCTGGCTGCGAATGCGTGTTTTGTGCACTTATGTTTGCTCCCTATTTACCGTGCATTTGAGCATGAATGTACGTCCAGGAACCTCTCTGCTCTTTATCCTTGGAGGCTGGGGGGAGGGATGCAGGACAGAATGGTCAGGACCTGGTGCAGGTGTGAACCCTGATTCTCTGAGGTTGCATCTGGTGGCCCTGATGGCATTTGGGTGAAGTAGGTGCTGGCCGGTCGGAGAGACACAGACAGCGTCCCTTGAATCTGATGTTGTTCAACTCAACTTTGGGAGTGTCACCTCAAGGGTTTGAGCAAAATATGGTGTGTCATTTATAGGTAAAGATAATTGACAGTAAGTCCTGTGGCAGAGGGATTAGGCTTCTATCTATGTCCCCACCCCCAAACTGTCACGAGGGCATCCAGGTTTTCCATGCAGGAGGGAATGCCAGAGCACCTCTGTGAGTCTTTGGGAACAGCAAGCCATTAGGACCAGGAGGCTGAGAGCGGCACCCCGGTTCTGCCTCTCACTCCCTGGCATGCCCAGAACATGTACACTTTTGTCCCTTGCCCCCATCACAAGCTATACAAGGACAATAACCACCAGGTGTGCAGGTGTGGTCAGGATTCACTGGGCTTCTATGACAGTGCTGAGGCCAAGTCAGCGCAGGGGACCTCATACCTGTGTCGAGGTCATTAACTCGCACCTGTGAGTGACCGTGCCTATATGTCCAGTCCCTTGTGTACCACGGCATGTCACCTGCTTCTCACCCCATCTCACCTGCTTCTCACCCCATCTCACTGGGCTACCTGGACCAGGTACTCAGGGCGTACTTGCAAATAGATAGGAGGAGGCATCGTACGTGGAGATAGGTGTCGATAGGATGTATCATCATAGACAGATGATGCAGGTGTGAGTGTAAGTACAGCTACCTGTAGATTACGCAGACACAGGTAAGGATACAGAGATTTACATGATGCACAGACGGGATAAAGGTATATAAATATGGATCTGGATACATAGGTATACATGAAAAATGGGTAGAGGTGGATGATATAAATATAGATGTGGAGAGAGAGAGGTATGAGATACATAGAGAGACGGAGATAGATGGATACAGACGATAAACAGATACAGGTGGTATACGGATACAGACGATAGATGGATACAGTGATATATGGGTACAAACAGTATGTAGAGAGATGATACACAGACACAGATGGTATATGGATACAGATGGTCTGTAGTTAGAGACGATATGGACACAGTGTATAAGGGTAGAAATATACACATACGAATGTACAGATACAAAGATACACCAAGATGGTGGATGGCATTCGCAGCCTCTGTGCCAACACCGGACTCGTTTGCAGACAGAGTGAGGAATTCCTACAGAGTGATCAGAAAAGGCAGACCGCCAAAAAGAAGATATACAAAGCAAGCACGGACCATTCACAAAAGGAGAGCGTCAGAACCGCTGGCCAGTGAGCTCAGGGAGAGACACCCAGCGCCGCTGGTGTCCAGGGAAATGGGAATGCAAACCTCCGTGGAGGCCAGAGCATGCCTGCCCACCGGAACGTTAACACTGAGATGTGTGGGGGACGTCTGAGGAAGCACGATGCTGAGGTTTCTGTTGTTTATCTGTTCCTCTACTTAGACAGCGACAAAGCCGCCAGGCTCTCCCTCGGAGAGGGCTGTGGCGCTGGAAACCTCCAGTCCCCAGAAAGATGCAGTCCACACCATGCGGGCCAGCATGCTGTGCGGGACAGGCCTAGGTGCCCTCCAGGCTCGCCAGCGAAATCCGAGGGTGTCGTCCCCTTTAGCCTTGGGACCTGCGTTAGCGGGCTGGGGTGGCTGTAACAAATGATCCCACCCTGGGTGGCTTTTGCAGACATTCATCCTCTCTGGGGCTGGAGACCAGAAGTCTGAGATCCAGGCGGGGCCCTGAGATCCAGGCGGGGCAGGGCCAGGCCATACTCCCTCTGGAGGCTCCAGGGGAGGGTCTGGTCCTCTCTCTGCACCTCTGGCTGTCCGTGGGCTTCCCAAAGCATCCTCCCTGTGTGTGTGTCTGCCTCCCAATGTGGTCTTGGGGAATAAGGACGCCAGTCCTATTGGGTTGGGGCCCACCCTACCCGGGGACGACCTCTTCTTAACGAATTACATCTGCAAAGACCCTTTTGACAAATACAGTCCCATTCAGGGGTCCCGAGGGGGTTAGCACTTCAACATATGAATTGGGGGGGGGACACACGGTTCAGCCCTTCACGCATCCCGTGCCTGGAGCCCCCGGGGGTGGGATTATAGATAAACGTGGGCATGCTTTTTTAAGCAGGTGCTCTCAAAGCAGGGAGCCTGGAGCTTCCCTATGCCCCACCCACGGGTTCCCCAAAACGAGGTGCCCGGATCCCGTCTGTGCTGAGAACCCCCTTCCCCACGCCTCCCCCGTGGCCAGTAATGCCACGATTTCATGAGAAGGACAACCGTTAACATTTGGGTGGCCTCTGAGAAGCCCGTTCTGCTCCGTTTTTGCTCAGAGGGTGTTTGCAGAAAAAGTACCTTCAGGCCACCGCCAGCCGCCTGCTTGCTCGGGGCGCCGGGGAGCAGCGGCCTTGACATCCGCGGGGCTCCAAGTGCCTCGGAGGCGGAGAAATCCCTCGCTGGGGTAAGTGCAGCATAACATCAACGCCTCTCGTCTGCTGCGTAAACACAGGGAAACACGCAGCACCGGGTCTGCCCAAATGCAGGCGTCCGTGACTGTTGCTTACGGGGTCTGTAGCATAAATGAATCAGCACGTGCTTTCAAATCAATGTCTGACGCGGGGCTGTTGGTGCCGATTTGCATAAGTGGTTACGCCACGGAAGACGGAAGACGCATCCAGAGTCTGAGACTGTTTGGGGCTGACGAAAGAGCCGTGAGCACCCACCCTGGCTCAGCTGTCTTCAAACTGTGCTCCCCCTCCCTCCGCTCCCTCCCAGCAAGAAAGTTCCAGAAAACAGGATGCTTAATTCAATCCACGAAGACGTTACCTCCCGAAGGACCCAGGCCCGGCTTGGGTTGGGTGTCACGGACCGGGGTTGCGAAAAGGAGCTTGTGGTAGGTTTCGACCAGGACCATCTGCGGCGAGGACGGGAGTTAAAGACGTCGTGCGAGGTGGGGTCCAGAGGGGATGCCATGTGCCCAAACGAGTGTCGTGAACAGTGGCACCTGGTTCTTCTCTTTCTGCCTTTTGTGTTCTTCCTGTGTTGGGGAGGGGAGGGGAGTTTCAGATTTTAAAGCCGCGGCCGCTCCCTGGTCGAGCCACTTGGGTTCGTTTTGAGCTGGGGTGACGCAGCACAGCGTAAGGGAGGGAATGGTGAGTTCGTCTTTGGTTTATAAGCCCCAAATCCCTTTCAACCATGACCTGCGTCCTCCTTGTATTGGGGCCGTTGGCTGAGCACCCCACTGTGTTCCAAGCGGGGTAAGAGGGTGGCAAATGCTCGTCCTCTTGATCTCCATGCTGACCCCAGGGGGTGGGGGTGCCAGGTCCTTTTTGGAAATGAGGACGCCCACTGCTGTGGGTGTTGGGTGCAAGCTTGTCCTGGCTGCCGGGACGGGAGCCAGGTGTGGCTGCTTCCAGGGACAGGTGGTAGCTGCTGGCTTCCGGAGGGCAGCTGGCGAGGTCCCCAGGGCAGCCTCCATGCCTGAGTCACCCACACGGTGACGGAAGATCAAGGGTCATCAACGTGCCTGGCGGCACCACCCCCGGCTCCATGGGGACCCTCTGGATGGAGACGGCTTTGAACATGGAGACCAAGGGCCCCTTTCAGACAGAGGCATGAGACTTAGAGGAACCCGGCGCCTGGATGCAGGGCTCTGCTGGTGACGGATGCCTTCTAACAGAACAGAAGCCTCAATTTCCTGTCGTGGGAAATAAACCCGACTCTAGGTACGTGCAGAGGAAATGCCTATTTAAACATTTCCAAAAGGCTGACTTCGCAGGCCCTGGCTGGAAGGCTGACGGGGTGTCCTGGGGAGCAGAGGGCAGGCCAGGGCACGGGGCCAGCGTTGAGTGGGCGCTGGCAGGCTGACCTGCGGCAGGAGGGGGACCCGCAGATGGACGCTGACCAAGGAGGGCCCTACAAAGAGTTAGGACCATCAGAGGGGTTCTGGGAAACGGGCGTGTTTGGGTGTATGTATGGGTACAGGGGTGTGTGTACATGTGTGTGTGCACACGTGTGCAGTCTGGTGTGCAAGGACATGCTGGTGTGTGTGTGCAGTCTGATGTGTGCATAATTGTGAGTGCTGCTGTGTGCATGTGTGTGCATGTGTGCTGGTGTGTGCAAGGGCACGCTGGTGTGTGTGTGTGTGTGCATGCTGGCATGTGCATATGTGTGCATGTGTGTGCATGTGTGTGCTGGTGTGTGCACGGGCATGCTGGTGTGTGTGCTCATGCTGGCATGTGCATATGTGTGCATGAATATGCTGATGTGTGCGTGTGTGTGCTGCTGTGTGCAACAGCATGCTGGTGTGCACGTGTGCGTGCTTGCATGTGCATGTGTGTGCCTGCTGGAGTGTGCATGTGTGTGTGTGCCGGTGTGTGCATGTATGTGCTGGTGTGCGTGTGTGCGTGCTGGCATGTGCATGTGTGTGTGCCTGCTGGAGTGTGCATGTGTGTGTGTGCTGGTGTGGGCATGTATGTGCTGGTGTGTGTGTGCATGCTGACATGTGCATGTGTGTGCATGTGTGTGCCGCTGTGTGCAACAGTGTGCTGGTGTGTGTCCGTGCATGCTAGCATGTGCATGTCTGTGTGTGTGCATGCCGGAGTTAGCATATGTGTGCGTGCTGGCATGTGCATGCCATTTTCTTCTCCATAATGGAGAGTAAGGTAGAGGTTAGATCAGAAACTTCAATTAAGCCTGTAAAAAGACCATCTGCCGAACGTGACTGGGGTTCCGTGTAAACAAAATGCCTGCGCTGGTTACAAACAAATGATCGTATCTATTGTATTGTGTTACAAATTAAAATTAGATTAAGCCACCTACATGGTACCTTGGCTGCGTCTTCCACTCTGGCGAAGGCTGAGTCTTTCTCCCCGCATATTCACCCCTCCTGATGAGCCCTCATTATCTCTGCAGAAGCATTACTTACTGTGCACAGCATAATCAAAGCCTGGGGGTACGTATTAATTATCCTTTTGAATAGTGATGAAATTTTAAAAAGAGCTCCTTTAGGCTTCACACCATCAGCAGATGAAACAAAGACGCGCACAGCTTGTGCGCGGAGACTCACATGTGTTTTTACATCTGTTCAGGATATTTCAATTTGAAACTCAACAAGCAGAGGCTGGGATTAAAGAAGAGGATGGGGAGAGAAAGAAAGGGAGAGAAGGAGAGGGAGAGAGACGGAGAGAGAGGGAGACAGGGAGGGAGAAGGAAGTCCAACAAGAACGGCCAGGCCCCACCCTAGCTCCTCGACTAGCCAAGAAAACGAGCACCTTCTTGGGAAATGCACAGTCGCTCTCTTTATGTGTCTCTGACTGTGATTCCAGCACGGGAACCCCATGCGTGCAACACGTAGGGGCGTGAAGAACAACAGTCCACCTGTTAGCTCCAGACTCCTCTTTAGTTCCCGAACGTGTGTGTGTGTGTGTGTGTGTGCGTGTGTAACCACCAGTGGTTTCCAGGGTTGGTGGGGAGTGAGGTGAGCCACCAGATTTGCATGTGCTTTGAAATCTAGTTTGAATGAGAATGTAGCCATGGGGGTTGGGCAGAGAAGGAAGCATTCCATGCATTTAGTGTGATGGTTCAGGGGGTCAGAGGGAGGAGCCTGTAGAAGTCGAGGGAGTATTTCACGGACTTCTCTCCCCTGTGGTGAAGGTTAGCAGTGATGCCACTGGACCAGGCACCGTGAAGACAGAACTTGTGAGCTTTGGGTGGAAAACCTCCTTCCTGTTGGCATGCATGGTCTGGCATGAAACCCTCCCTGGGTGCTTCAAATGCCAGCTGACTTTGAATTCCCTGCGTAAAGTGGTACAGAGGCTGTCATGAAACGCCCACACCAGAAACGTTCCTTTGAATGATCTTCTAGAAATCCAAACGTCATCAAAAGCCATCAGAAGTATACAGCAGCTGTGTCACTGAAAAGCGTTTGAAATGGCATCGAGCTCAACGTGCCTCCTGTCCCTACATGCTGATAAACAGAATCCCGAAATGTAGTAAGCATTCAGTGTCATTTTGTAAATCTCTGTACCTATTTTTCTGGACAACTAGAAATGCGATGGGACCTCCATCAACAGGGGAGCTGTTGATTACATCATGTGAAGAGGATCACATGGTGTCAGACGAATTCAATGGAAATAATATCGTGTGACTGGTGCACATAAATCCTACAGATTTTGCAAAATTACGTACTCTCATGAGCAGAATTGCCAAGTTCAGAAATGTGAGGTGACCTCCACCTACCCGCCTCTACTCTGTGCTGGCTATCAAGTGGCATTTTTGCACGCTTTGGGTGAAATCCCATTGGGATATCCTCATGGGGAATCTGGTGGGGACATGACCCCATGGTCATGGATGTGTGAAGGCAGACACAGAGATAGGAGGGATGTGGTCACAAGTCGAGGGATGTCTGGAGCCCCAGAAGTTGGAAGAGGCAAGAAGGACCCTCCCCTGGAGCCTCTGGAGGGAGCATGGTCCTGCCCTGCCTGGATCTCAGTGGTCCTGCCCCGCCTGGATCTCAGACTTCTGGTCTCCAGAGCTGGGGCACAATGGATTCCTGTTGTTCTATGACACCCAGTTGTGATCATTTATTATGGTTCAGAAACTTCATATGGTTTCCAAACAGACTCTGGGTGGAGTGGAGAGGGGGGTGAGTCAACTCTAAATGGTTTGAACCCTGAAAATTTGCAGCACAGTGAATGTTTCATCCACCCAAGCATGCATGTTGACTTGAACTTCCTGCGTTGGATCCCGGCTCCTGCAAAAGGCACATGGGCAGGCATCCCACCTGAGAAATATCCAACTACAGCAGGAGGACCATGTGAGGGACCGAAGCTACGATACGAGACCATGACCTGTCATCCATGCAGAATCAGAACAGCAAAGAGCGCATGTGACCTTGGAGGTCCCAGCAACGTTCTCTCAGAACCCCAACCTGAACTTGTGTTTGGAGAATCGTGAGTCTTTCAAACCTGGGACATAAGTTTGCTTTTGCACAGAGATGTTCACATTCTAATCCATCCATTTGGAGACAAGGAAAACAGGAAGAGAGGGGCAGGGAGTTTCAGTAAGGAAAAGTGGATTAATAATTGACCTAAAGGTTTTGAAAAGACCCAAATTATCAGGTTTGTGTTGTAAGACCCATGGGTTCTAACCAGCTTATTTTACTCCACAATCCAATAGATTGCCCCAAAAGTAGAGAACATCATGTGATATCTAATTCCTTATGTATCTTTGCATACGTTCCTGATTCTGTGTATTTCTGTTTGCTGGTTCACAGCGCCAATGAGGATGCCTTTATTGTCTTTTTCAAGTCTCGGTACATCGGTGCATACGGTGTGGGGTTTTTTTTTTCTTTCTCCCCCAAATATCTAGACCCTGTCCACTGAATGGTGTGAATATTCGAAGCCACATGGTGTTTATTTGTCATGACTTCTGCCTTCCCCACTCAGTGGCAGCCTTCACCAGAGCTGGGGCCACGAATGAGTTTGCTTACAGATATATCCTTGCATATGGTGCTTGGCTGGTGAATAAATCGGCAGAGGCATCATCGTTGTGAATGGGGGGAGTTTTCAGAGATGGGCACACATCCATCTTCTGCAGGAACATTCAACTGAGATGCTTCAAGGTGTCTTGTGGGTACTGATAGTATGGCCCCAGAGAAAGATGGTACAGGACAGAAACAAGCAGATCGTGATAGGGGCAAAGGGTGCGTTTGGTCAATCTCTACCCCTTGGGAACAAAACAGTCCTGGGATATTGGAATTAGATGTGAATTATTCTAGGGTAAGAATTTCAGGTACAGGAGGGATCGATCAGGGTAATGCTTCCTGACTTCTACTATATTGAGTGCACAGAGGACTCACCATCTACCAGGGTGACCCCATGACTGAACCCAACCAGGAGCACAGGGTGCACACAACTTTCTAGGGTGGACACACATTGATTTAATGAACTGGACACAGGCTCCCAGGTGGGTCCCAGAACTGACTCCAACCAGATGGACCGAAAGGACACAGCTTCCCAGTGTGGTCCCACAGAAAACCCCAACTGAGTAGATCCAGTGGGAACATCTCCTCACAGTGGCCCCACAGCTGACCTCAATCAAGTGGACCCAATGGACACAGATTCCCAGTGTGGTCCCACAGCCAACCCCAATGAAGTAGATGCAATGGGAACATCTCTTCATGGGGATCCCACAGCTATGTCCAACCAAATGGACCCCCAATGAATGTCTCCGTAGGATGGTCCCAATATCTAATGATGGTTAAGATTTGCTCCCATTGGCGGTTAGGAGAATTTGCAAAAAGGATCCCCACTATGGAGAACAGCGGGGATGTTGCTTGCAGACCCGTCTGTCAGCTGATGCACTGACACAG
Organism: Ursus americanus; assembly: GCF_024610735.1. Classification (NCBI taxonomy): domain Eukaryota; kingdom Metazoa; phylum Chordata; class Mammalia; order Carnivora; family Ursidae; genus Ursus; species Ursus americanus. Next base: position 122,067,016 of record NC_142164.1, on the reverse strand, counting down.
TGGTCCCATTAGTGCCTCCATGGTCATCCCATGGGCCTCCAGTCATAGAGTGCTCTTACCAAATCATCCAGGACACAGAATTCCACACAGCCGTGCCCTCTTTGGTTGTGCAACATGGCGGCCCCCATGGGAAACGGTGCCCAGTTTCTGGCATTTGAAACATCCTGGAAGTTCACTCTGATGCTCTCTTGCAATGACCAGGTTTATCTGGGTTTTCTTTATTTTCTTTTCCATCCTGCCTTGATTTTCCTTTTCTTAATTTCGTCTTTTGCTCCGAGGCTAAAATTTTCTGTCTACTTTCAGCCTACAGCGAATTTTAACAGCTGAGTTAGAAGCCCCTAAAAATAGGGTTCTGCAGCCAAAGTGCTGACACCACGTTCTCTCCTAAGGGATGACGGTGACAGGGCTGTAATTAAAAGGACATGGGCCGGTCTGTCTTTGACTTCCCTAAATAGCTATCAGGTTAACTTAAAATAAAGTCTGTCCGTGTTATAGAAGGCTGCAGGACGCAGAAAGGGTGTTCTTCCCTGCCACAAAAAAAAAAAAAAAAAAAAAAAAAAAAAACACCAAAAACCAAAAAACGGATTATCCAATTCACATGATAGGTGAAGAAAAGTGAGGTTTTCTATGGCTTTCGAAAGCATGCTCATAAAATATTCTTTGAACATGTTCCGTGACTGGTCAACAGATGGGGGGACGTGCCTCAGAGAACCCAGGCAGGAATGGCCGTGCTCCTTTGCTCCGTCCTCTGCAAAGACGCGGGGGTCTCGAAAGAGGCTCGCGTGGCTGCCGTTGGGCGGGAACTGGAGCTGTGAATTCTTAGATGGCGTATTCGGTAATTAAAAAAAAAGAGAGAGAGAAATCAACATCTTTCCCTCCTCTATCTCCTTTGTAAGCATCTTGGCTTTTTTCTTTTCTTTTTTTTTTTTTTTTAATCCCCTCTCTGGATCCGATCTTGCATTCATTTCTTCGGCTTGTGAGAACGAGAGCATCTGGAATGATTTTTCATTTTCATGTTTCCTTAATAACGTTTTCTCAGATTTCGTTGGATGCCTTCATAAAAGCCCTCGTGCTTTATAACTTAGCTTTTATGACTTCCCTTCACCATTGTTCCCGGCCGGCTCGGGGTTTCTCCTCTTTCTTTTCTCTTCTCTTCTCTTCTCTTCTCTTCTCTTCTCTTCTCTTCTCTTCTCTTCTCTTCTTTCTTTTTCTTTCTTTCTTCCTTTCTTTTTTCTTTCTTCCTTCCTTCCTTCTCCCTTCTTCCTTCTTCTTTCTTTCTTTCTTCCTTTTTTTTCTGTGTTGATCTTATGTCTCCCTTTGCTCCTTATTTCCAGGACACGGTTGGGGGGAAAAAAAGACGTGTCCCAGAGCTGAGGATAGAAGGCGTGTTTCCGTTTGTTTGCTTGTTTTTTCTCTCTGCAGGTATATTATTTGTGGGAAGTCCTCTGTGGATACTTTTCTCCTAAATAGGAACACTGAGCAAACCCTAAGATGGGGGCTGTTGGGAGGGAGGCTAGGGGGCCCAATAGGACTTGCATCCTTAGTGCAGGGGGAGCAGGAAGAGTCCACACAATATTCTAAATCAACGAGACTGCTTTTGAAGAGAGAACGTTTCCGGCATGGTGGTCACTGTCGTCGTAAAAGCAATATAATGCATATCTGCATAAACTTTGAGCTAGTTCTTCCATGCATGCATGGTTTGCTGGGTTTCAAAGCTGATTCCCCCAAGACCCCCTTCCCGGGGAGTCTTGTTGTCCCTTAAGCTGGATACCCCAGCCCCGGCAGCTCGGATGCCCTCTCCGTGCAAACCCCTCCCACAGGTCGTCGTTCAGAACGGCCTCTGGGTGCTGCCGCCCGAGCCTGGGGGTCTCATCTCCAACACGATGACGGACACTTAACAGGGTTTGATGGGTTTGGGGTAGAGAATCTCAGAAACTCCTGGAAACCCAACCGGTCTGGAAACCTGGAGACGGGCATGCTTCTGCTCTTGTAATGTCAGTAATGAGAACCCGGTCCGGTCCTGGCTGCCAGAGCCCGGCTGGGGGACGCGGGATGAGGCTGCGTGTTCCCAGCCGAGCCCACGCAGCTCTGCGGGCTCGTCAGACACGCCATGTATGCTCGTCTCATGCCCTCTGCTGGGGGAATCGGGCTTCTCTCTCCAGCCTTCCCATCCCTGTGTCCTGGAGCCCTTGGACAGCGTGGCCCAGGCTCGTTCCCCGGGATCGTCCAGAGTGGTGGGAAAACCCAGGTGCACACGGACCCTGAATCCTACCTCCAGACAGGACCACCTGGAAATGCAAACATCAAGTATGGGGTTGTTGGTGGCAGCCCCGTGAAATGACCAGGAGAGGCAGCAGAACAGAGGGGTCCATGCAGGGACGGACGGGGTGCTCAGTCTAGCGTCCAGCGAAACCCGTACGTCCTGGGCACTCAGGGCCCAGGATGGAGACCCCAGTTGTCCCAACCATTAATAATAGGCGACAGGGACCCCGGTGATTTTGTAGTGTTGCATCTATGGACAGAGTAACTCAACACACACGGACCACCTTGCCGTTCTCGCAGCGACGGTGTCCGCGCACTGAGCTCACGGTGTCAGCTGGCTCCTTCTGGAAAATGCAGGCGAGGATAGGCCTCCTTTCCTTTGCAGCCTCTGGAGTTGCACCATCCCTGGATGCATGGTCGGGGCACATGCCTCTGTCCCACAGCCTCACTGATTTGGAGCCCCCCACCTCCCCGGGATGACAGTGGGCCCAGGACCATCCCCAAACCAGGAAGCTCAGTGTTTCCCTCTCGACAAAGTCCCTTCTGCCATATAAGGGAAACCTCACAAGTCCTGGGGATTGGGACATGCTTATCTCTGGGGACGTTATTCCCTCAACCACGTGGGGCTCAGGGCATGGACGTCTTTGGAGACACGATTTTGCCCAGGACATGGATACACAGATGTTGACATCTTTGAGGAACATTCTAGCTCCCACCACATGCACCTGTGAGCTGAGAACCACGACCAGCAGGAACTCAGTAGACGCGTTGTCAGGTTGACTGTGGGGCATGTTTCTGCCCCCCAGGAGTCACTCTCAGGGGCGTGGAGATAGCATTTGGTAAGGTAGACACCCCCTCGGTGACCCTGAGAAACAAGTGGTCAGTTTGTGGCTGACATGGGAAAAAGGTGCCACCCAGACACGAGCCACGCCCCAGTCCTGAAGCAAACACACTGCTCTCCGGGGCAGACAAGACCCAGAAAACATTCCCGGATCTTGAAGTTCGTGGACGAGCAAGGCAAGGCATCCAGGGATGCCAAGCTGCGGGGTAGAGGTGTCCTTTCTGCCCTGCAGGTGCCCCCAGTTCTGTCGGAACAGAGGAATGGCTAAACTGTGGGAAACCATGCCAGAACGCCATCCCGAGTAACTGGGAGAGGTAATCCCACTCTGAGCAGAGGACACGATCCGTGGCACGTGGGGTCAGCCCTCCAAGACAAGGGACCATGGACAGAAAAGCCCTCGTGTCATGTTTAAGAGCTCCAGTTGAGTTAATGGTCTGGGTTTGGGGAGGTGCAGGGGAAGGCCTATGGTTTACTTTTGTTTTCTTTTGTGCATTTGTAATTAAGACTCCGGAGTTAGCCAATGGTCAGGGGAAAGAAACCTAATATAGCCCCGGCTTGGAATCGGGCTGTGTTTCCTCCTCCGAGATGTACTGAGTTTAAGAGATATGCACACTTGACCGATGGCCCTGGGGGACCCCTATCTCCCCTGCAGATGTAGGGGCTGCCCAACACCCCGCACACATGGCGAGCACACGCCGCACAAGGTTTGGAATGGAGCAGCGACCCATGGGGCCCTGTGTGTCCTCTGTGCCGTGACATCCATCCACGAGGAATGTGTGACCCCTGGAAGAAAGGGAGGAAAAACACGGTTCCCATCTCACATGATAGATCACATGCGGGTCTCCATGTTTTAAAAGGTAATGAAAATATCAGGAGTATCGTACAGGCCAGCTGCTCACAGGAGCCCCCGCCCGCTAAAATCTACAATGCACGTGTGTGTGCTCCAAACGATTGTCTGCACAAAACCACACTGATGTGGGAAATGCCCGGGCTCCAGATGGCGGCAGACACAGGGTCCTTTGTTGATGGGGGCGTCAAAGGGATTCTGGAGATTTACTCACTGATCATGGTGGACACATGCCTCACACTTGTAGGGGTGGTTTGTGTGCTCTGTGGTCCTGTCATTTGGGGATTTATTCAAACCTATGGGAAGTGAGTGTATGGATGGATGGATGTATAGACAGATGGATGGATAGATGATAGATGATAGATAGATAGATTGATAAATGATAGATAAATGGTAGAGACATAGATAGATGATAGATAGATAAATGATAGATAGATAGATAGATAGATAGATGATAGATAAATGATAGATAGATGATAGATAGATAGATGATAGATAAATGATAGATAGATAGATAGATAGATAGATAGATAGATAGATATGATGGCTGAATCAATAGGTGGATGGATGGATGGATGGATGGATGGATGGATGGATGGTTGGATGGCTGGATGGATGATGGATGGATAGATAGATAGATAGATAGATAGATAGATAGATAGATATGACAGATTGATTAATAGATGGATGGATGGATGGACGGATGGATGATGGATGGATGATGGATAGATGGATAGATGGATGGATGCATGGATAGATGATGGATGGATGGATGGATGGGGGTTGGATAGATAGATAGATAGATAGATATGACAGATGGATTAATGGATGGATGGATGGATGGATGGATGGATAGATGATGGATGGATGGATGGATGGATGGATGATGGATGGATGGATGGATGAGGGATGAGAGATGACAGGCATAGCTATAGGTACATGCATTCATACATACATATGATGTATCATGCACGTTATATACTGCATACTTCATGCACATTATAAAGCTGAATGCATGTATAGACACACGCATGTACATATATACATACATATATGTGTATATACTAAGCTTTATGATGTTTAAGCTTACCATATATGTGCAGAGACATATGCCTATACGTGCAATAAAGTTTATTCTACAGTGACCACGTGCATGGTATTAGTCACAGCTCTCCAGACAAACAGAGCCAACAGGGTACGTCATATACAAAGTGTGATTTTTTTTTTTTTACAAGGAATGGGCTCACAGGGTCAAGGAGGCTGAGAATCTCATGTGTTGCCGCCTAAGTCCAAAGGTCTGAGGCTCCGGGGCGGAAGGTGTAAATCCCAGTCCAAGGCCAGGAGCAGACTGATGTACCAACTGAATCAGTCCCACACAGAGAACAAATTCTCCCTTCCACCACCTTTCTGAGCTATTCGGACCTTCAACTGATTAGACGAGGCCCACCCACATCGGGCGAGGCCATCTGCTTACTCAGTCTACCAATTCAAGCGCTCATGTCATCCAGAAATACGCTCCCAGGTAACCCCAGAGTCCTGCTTATCCAAATATTTGAGCACATCATGGCCCTGTTGACTTGATACACAAGACTAAGCAAAGCAGACACGCACGTGTATATGCATTAAACCCTATAATATGTGTGTATACCTTTTTAATGTATAATATAGTCCCACAGAAGGTATAAGTACATAATAGATGCGTATAGATGTCATTAAATGCAAACTTAAAAAAAAAAAAAACTCCCCTTTTGGTAAGTTTCAGATGGGTAGAAAAATCGCACACATCGTTTGGAGTCCCCATGGACCTGGTTTCCAGAACCATAAACGCCGTGTCTTCGTCGGGCGCCGTGGTGACAGCCAACGAGCCAGCGTGGGTGTGTTACGATTGCGCTGCTGTCAGAGAACGGGTGAGTTCAGGCTGGTTTTGGGGGTGGGTGTCTGGAGCAGACCGCACGCAGGAGAGAGGTCCGCGGAGACAGGAGGGGATGGCGGGACCGGAAGGGGAGTCAGACGTGGAAACCGGGTTCATCACTGGGATCCCGTGCATCCTTGGGGGGCCCGGCGTCTCATCCCTCTGTGCATGGGGAAACGTGGCCACCAGCATGCACACACATACGCACGCACACGCATACACCCAACTAGTCCTGGCCCTTCAAAATCAACGGTGTTTGGCATGAAAATAAAAATCAACAACGTTTGGCATGACAACAATGTTTTACCTGGAAGCACTCAGCGACTCTGTCGCCTCCTGGAATCCGGGAGTCCTTTTGAAGGTAAGAGGAACAATTACCTGGGTTTCATAAATATGGAATTACCCACTAATGCGCCTGGTTATTAACTGGGATACAGCTTCTAAATGTGTTAGTCATTGCAATCCCGTGCTGGCGGAATTTGTCTGTAGGAGCTAGGAACAGCGCTTTGATGTCTGCGCCGGGCAGAACCACATGTGGCGAGGCTCCCCTTCTGTTTGCTGTTGCCAAGGGCTGGGAGCCGCCTGACAGTGCCGTGGACCCTGCCCTCCCTCGGGAGCTGGCTCTACGGACAGAGCCCGGGGCGGGGGGGGGGGGGAGGAAGGGCCTCCTCGATGAGGTGGGGTCGGAGGCCCGGGACGCGGTCCACATGCAACAGGGAGGTGGGTAGGATCTTCTTCCTTCAGGTGCACGGGACGTGAAGACCGTGGGACTCCACGAGACGCAGTTTCTGTGGGCCACGTGGCTTCAGGAGCGGGATGCATGCTGCCTGGGCTTTACTTGCAGGTGTGGAAGGGTGTAGATGTAGGTATAGGTGTGGATGTATGTTTGGGTACAGGTGTGGGTGTCGGTGCAGGTGTAGGTGGGGACGTAGGTGTCTGTGCAGGTGTAGGTGTCGGTGTAGGTGTGGGTGTGGATGCAGGTGTAGATGCAGCTGTAGGTGTAGATGCACATGTCAGTGTGGATGCAGGTGCAGGTGTGGGTGCAGGTGCAGGTGTGGGTGCAGGTGTGGGTGCAGGTGCAGGTGTGGATGTAGGTGTGGATGCAGGTGTGGGTGCAGGTGTACGTATGGTTGCAGGTGTAGGCATGGATGGAGGTGTAGGTGCAGATACAGGTGTAGTTGCAGGTGTAGGCATGGATGCAGGTGCAGGTGTCGGTGCAGGTGCAGGTGTGGATACAGGTGTGGATGCAGGTGTAGGTGTGGATGCAGGTGTAGGTGTGGATGCAGGTGTGGATGCAGGTGCAGGTGTCGGTGCAGATACAGGTGTAGTTGCAGGTGTAGGCATGGATGCAGGTGTAGGTGTGGATACAGGTATGGATACAGGTGTGGATGCAGGTGTAGGTGTGGATACAGGTATGGATACAGGTGTGGATGCAGGTGTAGCTGTGGATACAGGTATGGATACAGGTGTGGATGCAGGTGTAGGCATAGTTGCAGGTGTAGGTTTGGACACAGGTGTAGATGCAGGTACAGGTGTCAATGCAGGTGTAGGTGTGGACGCAGGTGGATATAGGCATAGTTGCAGGTGCAGGTGTGGTTGCAGGTGTGGACACAGGTGTGGATGCAGGTGTAGGCATAGTTGCAGGTGTGGGTGTGGACGCAGGTGGATGTAGGTGTGGTTGCAGGTGTCAGTATAGGTCTTGGTGTAGGTGTATGTGCAAGTGTAAGTGTAGACGCAGGTGTACAGACGAGATGTGTAAGGAGTGGTCGTAATCTCTATTTCCTTTCAGCTGAGGTGCCTGTGACATCAGTAGCTGGGAACCCGCAGCTGGGCCGTTGGGAAGCTGGACGTCCAGGACCGCTGATGGCACAGGTCCCCGCCCAGGAGCAGGAGGACACTGATGTCCCAGCTCTAAAACCATCGAGCGAGAGAGTGAATATTCCCCCTTCTCCTGAATGTGGCTCTGTTCTGGCCCTCGATGGATCGGGCGAGGCCCACCCACACCGCTGAGGCCCGTCTGCCTCTTCCACCACAGAGATGCTGATGTGAAACCACGCAGACAGGCCTGGAACTGTATCCGACCAAATGTCTGGCACCCCAAGGCCCAGCGACGGTGACTCCTCCAGGGACCCCGTGGACCCCCCTCTCGTCGGACTTTACCATGCTCGCACTCATTCCCGCCAGCCCGGAAACATGCTCCTGTTTTTAAACCTCCTTCCTTCCGAGCACCTTCCCCACAGTGACCACCCCATTTCTTGGTTCCTCCTCCTGAGCACAGGGGGCACCCCTGTCAGTAGCTCTCCTGAAGCTAGCGGCAGTGACTGCCCTGTCCTGCCTCACCCCTGTCTGCACACAGGAGTCTCCTATCAAGGCCGCTCATGACGCCAGGTAACAATTCCTTGCAGGACCTACAGGCAATGCACACACGGCAGCCACTCCCTCCTCCTGACTCACCTGATTCCAGGATTCCCGCTCCTTCCCCTCCTATCTCTCTGCCTTCACCTGCCTGACCTTCTGGGACATTCTTCCCCAGGTATCCAGCTGCATGGCAGCTCACGCTTCCTCCCCACTTAACACGCAAACAGCTCATGCGCCCACAACCCGTATCCTCCTGTGCCTTCTTCCCATAACACATAGGTCCTTTTCAATGCGCCCCCAGATCTGCTTCTTTCTTACAATTTTCTTTCACGTCCGCAACATTGCTACAACTCTCACGAGAAGGAGCATCTCGGTGCTCTTCCCACAAAGCCGCCTGACCCGTAATGGGGACACCACGTGCAGTGTCGAACGGATGTGCGTCACTTTTGACGCTCCCGGGCGCCCTCTTCCCAGCTCTTGGGAGGTGGCGACCCGTGTCTCTCTCCCTTCTTTGTGCAATACAGCCGGGCGCCTTTCAGCGTCATGCTATAAACATTCTTTCCCCAACTGGTTTTGTTGTTTGGCGTAGCTTGATATATTAGCCCGTTCTACGCCTTGCCTCTTTCAACCTATTAAATTGCATTTGCTCCTAATCGGAGACAGAGCGCGCCGGGCATGGCGGCCCCTTCTGGGGTCCTGTTGGCATCTGTTTGCAGAGCTGGGGCTGATGAGGTGCTAATCGGATGCAGTGGGAGCGGACGAACCCTGGACATTTCTGTGTCACGTCCGTATGATATACGGCCCTAATCGACGGCAGTTTCATATGGGGCTCTGCAGGAATGCCTGTTGGCCCTGCACCCCCCCCTCCCCCGGCTTTGGCCCCCACCCTGGGCTGGAGTCTTTGAACGTCTGTGGCTGATTTCCTGAACATCGTGCGTGGCAGGAAGGCCCACACTCCCTGCCCGGGAGAGGACAGCCGCCCTGCTCTTTGCGCCTCTCCTTGCCACAGTCTCCCTTCTTCCTGGCGATCCTTCCCTCTCCCCCGGGCTCTGGATTTGAAGAGGAGAAACAGAAACTTTCTGACAACTAGCGGTGTTGTTCCTACATATGACTGAGAGCCAGGTGGGGCAGGACCCCTGAGATCCAGGCCGGGCAGGACCTCTGTGCTCCCTCCTGAGGCTCCAAGAGAGGGTCCTTCCTGCCTCTTCCAGCTTCTGGGCTCCAGGCATCCCTGAGCTGGTGGCCATGTCCCTCCCATCTCTGCCTCTGTCCTCGCGTGGCTTCTCCTCCGTCTGTGTCTCCTCTTCAATCTCTTACAAGGACACTTGCCATTGGATTCAGGGCCACCCTGATCCAGGATGAGCTCATCTCAGATCCTTCCTTTGATCACATCTGCAAAGACCCTATTTCCAAGTAAGGCCCTATTCCCAGGTTCCCAGTGGGCATGCGTTTTGGAGAGATACCATTAAACTCACAAAAGCGCTATGACGTCCCTCCACCACCAAGATGTGTCTTCCACTGGCTCAAACGTTCCCCAAATGCCAGGATTTCCTGACTCACTTGGTGAAAGATCAGCATTGAGGACGCAGGAGACTATTGATCCGTCATCGACAAGTGACCCCCGGGGTTCCGGGAAATGCCTGTAATTGAATTAGTCATCACTTGTGTCTGGCATGAACCAGCGGCGTCCGAGCTGAAAAGAGCCGCGGTGCCTTTTCCGTGATCCCAGCAGACCCGGGCAGAGGCTCCCGCGAAGCTCGCCGGGGATGCGTCATGACTGTGGTTTGCATTCCTAAACCCAAGCTCTGTAGGGTTGGGCTGCAGGCGGCTTCCGGGAGCAGGGCTGCGGCCCCGGTTTGTCCCCGTGAAGTTCAGCAACGCCTCGGCTGGCACGGAGCGAGGTAAATGTGTTTGTAAACCGCAGGTGTCGATAGGCCCCTACGAAAGTTTCCAGCCGCCATCTGTGTGCGCGGTGCTGCCGGTTTAGGGCACGGTGTCCTTCCGCGGACCTGAACCCAAGGGCGCAGCGCCCTCTGAGCTCCTGTTTGGGACCTTTCCGCGAGAGGCACGAGTGAGCGCGCAGGAGAGAAGAGAATCCGACTCCCCCCAGGAGGGTAGTTTGCAGCACCTGTCTTTCCAAAAAGGACAAAATGCATCCCTCTATTCCGGGAGCACATAAGGTGTTTTCAGTGAAGCGAACAACTCTGGGAGATTCTGCAAACCAGGTTAATCCCATGCTCTAGGATTGAGGTCCACGTCGGGACTTATTCTCCCAGAACGTCACCGGCATGCGGGTGGAGTGACCGCAAAATTCAAATTTTAATATTCACACTGGTAATCTCAGCCAGTGGGATCCGAGAATTTGTATGTCTGACCTTCTTAGTCATGATTTCTTGGCTTTTTTTTTTTTTTTGCATGGGGGGAGGTGTTTTTTGTTGTTGTTGTTGTTGTTTTGGTTTTTTTGTTTTGTTTGTTTTAGTTTAGCTTTGGGATTTCCAACTGGTTTCCAATGCCCTCATTCATGCACGGACTTTGCGCATTTGTAAAGATCCTAAGAAAAGATACACATCCAGTCCTAGATCAAATTTTGCAGAAGTTTTGCGTGTGCCCCCAAATCGGGGCCAGTCCTATACTTTTGAAGATTCCCATGGCCAGAGCTTTGCGGGGCATCACGTCGAGCAAGATGGCAAGTTAGCTGAGCTCGGGGATGGTCAGTTGAGCTAATCCACGGTTCTGTATTTAGCTGAGATGTACCCACGCGTCTATAAACCCACCGGTTCGAACAAACCTTCCTAAGTCAGCGTCTTCACAGCGCACATAAAACGCAGTGAGAGAGACGTGTCAGTCAAGCCAGTATCGCTGCTAATTAGCCGCTCTGCTCTGCGGCTGTTGGAACCGGGGGCTGCAGACGCGTGTCGCTGAGAAGGTGCCCAGGCAAGCATCAGGTCATTTCGCGCCTGGTCTCGATGGCCAGGGGAGCCGCCGAATTGCACAGGACCAGGGGGCCAGCTTGTAGGACGCCCCGTCTTTGCAGAACCGCCTGGATCCTGAGCCCCAGTGTCCCCGGGGACCCTTGCGTAGGTGGGCCTTGTGCAAACTAGGAGCTGGTAGGATGCAGCAGGCAGGGGCCCCAGGTGAGCAGCCGCGTCATTACGATGGCAATGATTTTGACTTTGGGAGGCCCTCGGGAGGGTTTGGGATTGTTCCAGAAAGAGAAAACTTGAAGACAGACTCTAGCCACATCAAAAAAATCTTTGTGCAATGCAAACTCCAGGCAGAAAGCTGGGGGGGCCCGCTGCCCATCTCCCCTGACCCCACCGATGGTTTCTGCCAAAACACCAAACACGGTTGGTAACGATCCATCAGCCAGGTAGGGTCCCATTCATGCGTTCTGCGTAGACATGGGTTTTGGGGGCCACCATTCAACCCCCAACCCTGGCCTTGCTCTTATGACATGAATGTGGCCCCCACCTGATTCTATAAAGGGCCCCCAGCCCTTGAGGACCAGAGGGAGCCAGTACTCAGACCCCAATGGGAACAGCTATTTTATGTGACCAAGAGGGGACCATGAGGTCCCATCCAGAGACCCCTGCACACCACCCGCCCATGTATCCTTGTGACAGTGAGAGGCACCCATTGCAATACAGACCCGGGGCATCCCAAGTTGGAGGTCTCCTGGAAACCCACATTGTCCCCAAAGCCCATGATTTGGGGGCAGTTGGGCGTTCGAGACACATGAGTTACTGAGATGAACAGGGGTGGAGGAGATTTTTATTAAAAGCACAAGAACTTCCCCCAATTTTAAGTACCGTAAACATAGTCAAGACACAGAAAATTAGTCCTCGGGGACTAATTCAGGTCCGGGGCAACCCAGATAATTGAGTTAGTAATCATTGAAATGCACTCTCAGGCGCTGGGCTGCAGTCCTCCCGGAGGTGGGTGGGGGTTGCACCTGCTGGAATGAGTATTATAGCCTAGCGCTATCTCTGTAATAGAAGATGCATCACGGAGAAACCCGATAAAGACAGTTAGCAGGAGAGGTGAACAAGTGACGGTCCCTAACAGGATGACGAGGGAGGGAACGCAATGAAGTTGTTTTTTAAAAAATTTTTTGAGCAGAAAAAGGGAAACGTCGTGTTTATTCCGACAGGTGTGGAGGGTCCAGCGTTCACGGATTTGGCAAAGCCGTGTGTTCTCTAGCCTGAGAGGCCGCGTGGGCCGGGGAGATGGGGTCCCAGGAAGATGGCCTTTCTTTCTGTCCACATGGGGGGGGGGGACATCGACATCCACAACCAGGGTCGGGGGGACCTTCTCCCTCATAAGCAAAGTTTCGGTGCGGCCATAAACTGTCCATGCATACAAGCCCTCTTGCTATGCACTTAGTCTCAACTGCCTGTAAAACAGGACGCTGATTGAATGACAGTGAGTCTGTCCGCAAAGACCTCTGCAGGGTCCAAGGTCACCTGTGAAACC